>NC_140987.1:135151709-135751709 GCF_052327205.1 Somniosus microcephalus
CCCTCACAGACCTCGAGGAGCGAGTCCACCAGATTGTTGGAAGCCGGATGAGTGGTCCTGTCACCTCTGGAGCTGCCGATCCCATTGTGCACAGCGATGGTAAGGTCATCACCTTTTTGAGCTCTCTCCTTCCACTTGTTCCCCCCACCAGCATGCTTTTTCACTTTGGACCCAAGTCAGTGCATTGCAGCACTCATGCATCCCTTGCTGCCACCCTGTCCTTTCGCTAAAGCCACTCTTCAACCTCCTTGCTTTCAGATGCTGCATCACCAGCTCGGGAGCCGGGCCCTCAAGCTGCCACTGCCACTGACTCCGGAGGCGACGAGCAGGAGGAATCCGGACCATCCCTACCACCCTCAGGTGAGCCAGCCCCTCTGCAGACTGGGGAGACTACTTCCCTGGAGGGGAGCAGGGGGGAATGCTCTGAGGAGGAACCAACTCCAGGAACCAGCAGGCTGCAGCAACCCAAGGGGGGTAGGGAAGCTCGGGGGCCGTCTCCCCGGAGGGCGAGTCAGGCCGCGAGTGCTGCTGCACAGAGCGCAGAAGAGGTGCGTGCCCTCGCAGAAATGAGCGCCCAGGCTCGGCTCAGGCACACTGAGCTCATGGCTGCAGTGGCAAGGATGCCTGAATTCATCGAGACACTGGCAAGGAGTGTCCAAGACTTCGGCGCAGCACAGTCAAGGAGTCTCCAGACTTCGGCGCAGCACAGGCAAGGAGTGCGCAGGACTTCGGGACAGCACAGGCAAGGACTGCCCAGGGCTTCGGGACAGCACTGGAAAGGACTGTCCATGGCTTCACCGAAGCACTGGCACCTGCCACGCAACTGCTGAGTGCTGCCACGCAGTCACTCGCTGGTCTCTTGCAGACGCAGATTGAGGCCACGCGACCACTGACTGCTGCCACCCTCGCTGGATCAGGCAGGATTACCCAGGGCCCTTGCAGCACCACAGCAGGCCAGCAATCTGTGGACCATCTGATTGCTGCGCATGCTGCGGTGCTGCCCCGTCAGAGTGCCAGTGTGTTGGCCGACCAGGGAGCTGCTGTCCGCTCTCAGGATGACAGCATTCCTGATGCCACCGCTGGCACGTCTCCACTGCAGCTGCCACCACCTGCAGGACAGACTGCTTCCACCCATGCACAGTTGGAGCAGTCAGCAGCCAGGCCCTCCAGGCCCAGAGGTCGTCCAGGCCGCCCCTCAGGGGCATCTGCACTTTCGGACAGTCAGCAGGCCTCCCCCAGCCTTGCTCCAGCCACTGGGGTCCCATTACGGAGGAGCTGCAGGGAGGGAAGGGGCCAATTTCGCAAGAGAAGCAGATCACCATCAAGGGGGAAAGAGTAGAAGGTGCTGCTGAAACGTCTTATTTGTAGAAATCAAGGCCGAGGATGCTGGTCTGAATGTTAGTTATGTTTTGGACAGTCTCCCAGGTGTGCAATACACTTATGTGTCAGTGTGTTAGTTTTGCTTTCTGTTACCATTGCTTTGTCTTGTTGGAAGGAAGCACATTTTGTACAATAAACAACTTTCTTTATTTACAATGGCCATGTCTGCTATTTACATGCATTTTGCCCTTCACAGGTTTTGGGGTATCAGAACGGTTCCATTCCTGGTCTTGGAATGGCAGCAAGCATTCCGTGAGAGGGGCCTAGAAGTGACTTCTGATCAGCCTCTGATGGATGGCCCTTCCAGTTTGTGCCTCCCTCCCATCTTGGTCCTCCTCTTCCTCTTCCTCCTCCTCCTCCTCTGCTGGTGCTTCAATGTCTGGTGGCATTGGCTGGGTACGTAGGATAGCGAGGTTATGCAGCATGCAACATACAACCACGAAGTGGGAGACTCGCTCAGGCGAGTACTGCAGGGCTCCTCCGGAATGGTCCAGACAGCGGAACCGCTGCTTCAACATGCCAACTGTGTGCTCCACAATGTTCCTCGTCGCCCGATGGCTCGCATTGTAGCGTTCTTCAGCAGGGGTGCTGGGTGAACGGAGCGGGGTCATCAGCCACGGGCACAGAGGATTGCCCTTGTCCCTGAGAAGCCAGCCTCCTGGGTGAGCCGGGGCCTCGAAAAGGTTTGCAACAGAAGTCTGGCGCAGGATGAAGGCGTCGTGGCTGCTGCTGGGAACTGCACATTCACTGCGAGGATCAGCTGTCGGTGGTCACAGACCAGCTGGACATTCAAGTAATGGAACCCCTTGCGGTTGCGGAACTCCTCCGGATTCAATACAGACGCCCGCAAAGCCACGTGCGTGCAGTCAATGGCACCCTGCACCATGGGGAAGTCTGCTGTTGCTGCGAAACCCTCTGCGTGCTCCCGCTGCTTGTCCGGGGTCATTGGGAAGGAGATGTACTGCCGCCTCCTTTTAAACAGGGCATCAGTCACTTGACGGATGCAGCAATGCACCGCAAACTGCGAGATGTTGGCTATGTCCCCTTTGCGGCCTGAAAGGAGCCGCTTGCGTCGAAGTTTAGGGCAACAGTCATCTTCACAGCCACCGACAGAGATGTCCTGCACCTTATCTGAGGCTGCAGATCGGGCTGAAGCAGGTGGCATGGCTCAGTCACCACCTCCTTTCTAAAGCGCAGCCTTCTGATACACTGCTCCTCCGACATGTTCATGTGGGAAAACTGCTGTCGGAAAACCCTGGCAGCGTAAGGTCTGGTGTGGCGACGTCTGTTGGCCCTCCTCCGTCTGGCCATGCCTGCCCCTCTCTCCCTGCGTCTCTGCGCCCTTTCCAGATGATTCAGCAGCAGGACGTTCCCCTCCAATGCAACCCCCATAATAAGTGCGCACAGAAAGTTTCCCCATTTAAAATGCTCACCAACAGCAAGGTGATGGTCAGAAGGCTGAAGTTCCTCTGCCAGCGCTGGCTCAGTGGTGAAATGGCTCTCAGTGTGCAGCTCAGCAACTCTCTGTAACTCTCGAAGAAGTTGTGCTCCAAAAATGGCTGCCGCTTTTATACCACAGCAGTCCCCTTTAAAGAACGCCCCCCCAGCCCGACAGCGACTGGGGAACGTTCCAGGTAAGCTGTCCTTATTAGCGCCAGGCGGAACGGAGGGGGGCGCCACTGAATTTCCGGTCCGGGGCGCCCAAAAGGCATTGCACACTGAAATGATGTCATGATATGCCTGCGCCCGTGAGCGGGCGCTAAGATTTAGCGCCGGCGCTAAATATCCGCTCAATATGGGAAGAGGCGCAGTGTTCGCTGTGCCCGGGCACTAGTTGGTTACCGCCCCACTTCTCGGCCTCTTTAGGCGCTAATGGGTGGCGCAACCAACCGAATTTCTCCCCCAATATCATTTTGGGGGAGAGAATTCCAGATTTCCATTAACCTTTGTGTGAAGTAGTGCTTTCTGACATCACCTGAATGGCCTAGCTGTAATCTTAAGCTTATGCCCCCTTGTCATGGACACTGCCACCAGAAGTAATAGTTTTTCTCTAGCTACACCATGGCTGCGATTTTCCTAGCCCTGAGGAGGCGGGTTTGGAGGCGGGACAATTGGGAAAATCGCAAAACGTCAGCGTAGGCTCAGAACCCGCCTCCGCGCAATTTTGCCGGAGGCGGGTTTGATGGGTGCGATTCGGTCCCGCCTCCATCAGTCAGGAGAAGTAGTTAAGACCATTAAATAGTCATTCAGAGCCTCTATAATCCTATTTTGACAGACCTTTGTTATTTTGCCACATTTTGTGCGTGTTGCATGACCCTCCTAAACCACGCCAGCTGATCCTGGCGGGTTGACAAGTGGGTGGCCTCCTCACAGCTGCAGCTCCACCATTAAAATGGAGCTTTCATCGGGGAGCAGTTGCAGGTGGCAGAACTTTTGTTCCACAGGCCTTTCAGCACTTTTAGTAGGCCTACCAAAGTCAGAGGTGCTGCAGCTTCGATCTCTCAACTACGGGACCTCCTTGGAAGACCCTCTCCCCGCTTGGACTGAGCGCTTCCCCGACAGAGGTATCTGCCAGCAGCATGGGAAGCATTTATTTCCTTTCATCATGGTCCTCAGATTCGGATGAGGAGCAGCCATGACAGCAGCAGAACCAGGCAGCTCAGCAGCAACAGCAGCAGGAGCCCCAACCTCCTGCTCATCCACCTGATGCTGCACAGGGCAGAAGGCGCCAGCGCATGGCAGCACATCGCCACAGGAGATACCTTCCTCTCAGCGTTTACAGACAGAGGATGAGCTACCTCAACATGACTGAGCAGCAGTGCCAAAGGAGGCTGAAAGTTTTGCGAGAGGTTGTCGGAGACATCTGCGTACTGCTGCACCAACACCTGGAGCCCAGAGGAGCGGGTGGACACCCCTTACCTGTGGCTGTCAAAGTCACCACCGCACTCAACATTTTTGCCTCAGGCTCCTTCCAGGGATCATCAGCAGACATCAGCAGCATCTCCCAGTCGGCTGCCCACAGTTACATCACGCAGGTTACCGATGCCCTTTTCGAAAAGGCGCACAATTACATCCACTTCTCAAGGGATCAAGCAAGTGAAACCGCATGTTCAGTTGGCTTGCAAATATGGCAGGCTTGCCAATGGTGCAGGGCATCATAGACTGCACACATGTGGCCTTAGGGCACCCCACCAAAACCCAGCTATCTTTGTCAACCGCAAGGGCTTCCATTCCCTCAATGTACAGCTGGTGTGTAACCACAAGAAGGAGATTTTGCATGTTTAGAAACATAGAAACATAGAAGATAGGAGCAGGAGTAGGCCATTCAGCCCCTCGAGCCTGCTCCACCATTCAATGAGATCATGGTTGATCATCCAAACTCAGTACCCTGTCCCAGCCTTCTCCCCATATCCCTTGATCCCTTTAGCCTTAAGAAATATATCTAACTCCTTCTTGAATATATTTAATGAATTGGCCTCAACTGCCTTCTGTGGTAGAGAATTCCACAGGTTCACCACTCTCTGGGTGAAGAAATTCCTCCTCATCTCTGTCCTAAATGGCTTACCCCTTATCTTTAGACTGTGACCCCTGGTTCTGGACTCCCCCGCCATCGGGAACACCCTTCCTGCATCTAGTCTGTCTAGTCCTGTTAGAATTTTATAAGTTTCAATGAGATCCCCTCTCATTCTTCTAAACTCCAGCGAATATAAGCCCAATCGACCCAATCTCTCCTCATACGTCATTCCTGCCATCCCAGGTATCAGTCTGCTGAATCTTCGCTGCACTCCCTCCATGGCAAGAACATCCTTCCTCAGATAAGGTGACCAAAACTGCACACAATACTCAAGGTGTGGTCTCACCAAGGCCCTGTACAACTGCAGCAAGACATCCTTGTTCCTGTACTCAAACCCTCTCGCTACGAAGGCCAACATACCATTTGCCTTCTTAACCGCCTGCTGCACCTGCATGCTTACCTTCAGCGACTGGTGCACAAGGACACCCAGGTCTCATTGCACTTCCCCTTCTCCCAATCTATTGCCGTTCAGATAATAATCTGCTTTCCTGTTTTTGCCACCAAAGTGGATAACCTCGCATTTATCCACATTATACTGCATCTGCCATGCATCTGCCCAATCACCCAACCTGTCCAAATCATACTGGAGTTTCTCGGCATTCTCCTCACAGCCAAGTTTGCGCCAAGTTCTGTGGTAGTTGCCATGACTCGTTCATCCTGCGGAACTCAATATTCCTCCGCTCTTCAATCCGCCAAACCAACTTAACGGATGGCTCCTTGGTGACAAGGGCTACCCCCTGAAGAAGTGGCCGATCAGGAGACCAGCTAACGAGGTGGAGGAGCGCTACAACGCCAGCCACATTGTGACCAGATCCATCATTGAGCAGACCATTGGCTTGCTGAGGATGCGATTCTGATGCCTTGACAGATCAGGTGGAGTATTCAGCAGCTGGGGTCTCCAGAATGGTTGTGGTCTGCTGTGCACTGCACAACATGGCACAGCGTCATGGCTTGCAGCTTCCTGATGAGCAAAAGGCTCAGTTCATAGCCTCCTCAGAAGAGGATGAGGAGGAGAAGCGTGCGGCAGCGCATTTACCAGCAGCAGCGGCAGCACGTGAACACATGGCTTCCCGTGATGCAAGGGATGCACTCATCCTGGTCAGATTTGCATAGGTTGACCATTGTGGAACATGTGCTTGGCTCCTTCTTAACACATGACAGACAATGGACGTGACTCTCTGGCCTCCTTTCATTCTCACCACCAGCTTGACCATGCAAGTGTTGCGGAGCCCGCAATGTGGAGCTGCCTAAGCCGAAATAACAGATGCCATCACACCAACAGTTTGCCATCACCCAATTTTAATACATTCACACAGGGATGGCATTTAAGAACATAAGAACATAAGAAGTCGCAGCAGGAGTAGGCCATTCGTCCCTTCGCGCCTGCTCTGCCATTCAATGAGATCATGGCTGATTTTCTGCCTCAACTCCACTCACCGGTCCGATCGCCATATCCCTTGATGCCCTTACTAGTCAGAAATCTATCGACTTCTGTTTTGAATATACCCAATGACTGAGCCTCCACAGCAATTCTGGGGTAGAGAATTCCAAAGATTCACCACCTGTGTGAAGAAATTTCTTCTCATCTCAGTCCTGAATGGCCTACCCTTTATCCTGAGGCTGTGACCCCTGGTTCTAGACTCCCCAGCCAAGGGAAGCATTCTCCCAGCATCCACCTATCAACCCCTGTAATAATTTTGTATGCTTCAATGAGATCCCCTCTCATTCTTCTGAATTCAAGAGAATACAGGCCTAGTTTACTCAATCTCTTCTCATACGACAGTCCCGCCATCCCAGGAATCAATCTTGTGAACCTTCGTTGCACTCCCTCTATGGCAAGTATATCCTTCCTTAGGTAAGGAGACCAAAATTGTATACATTACTCCAGGTGTAGTCTCACCAAGGCCCTATATAATTGGAGTAAGACTTCTTTACTCCTGTACTCAAATTCTCTTGTAATGAAGGCCAGCATACCATTTGCCTTCCTAGTGGCTTGCTGCAGCTGCACATTCACTTTCAGTGACTCATGTACAAGGACATCCAGGTCCCTTTGAGCATCTGCATTCCCCAATCTTTCACCGTTTAGGAAATACTCTGCCTTTCTGTTTTTTCTACCAAAGTGGATAACTTCACATTTATCTGCTTTATATTCCATCTGCCATGTTCTCGCCCACTCACTGAGCCTGTCGAGATCCCCTTGAAGCCTCTTCACATCCTCTTCACAACTGACACTGTCACCTAGCTTTGTATCATCAGCAAATTTGGAAATGTTACATTTAATCCCCTCATCCAAACCATTGATATAGATTGTGACTAGCTGGGGCCCAAGCACCGATCCTTGTGGTACCCGACTAGTCACAGCCTGCCATCCTGAAAAAGACCTGTTTATCCCTACTCTTTGTTTTCTGTCTGTTAACCAATTCTCGATCCATGCTAGTATAGTACCCCCAATTCCATGTGCCCTAATTTTGTTCACCAACCTCTTGTGTGGGACCTTATCAAAGGCCTTCTGAAAATGCAAATACACCACATCTACTGGTTCCCCTTTGTCTACTCCACTAGTTACATCCTCAAAGAACTTCAATAGGATTTCCCTTTCATAAATCCATGTTGACTCTGCTCAATCTTATAGAGTCATAGTCATAGACATAGGGGGAAAAATTCAGTTGTTTGCGTCTCCCGTTAGCGCCTTAAGAGTGCGCTAATGGGGTGCAAAGCAACGAGCGCCTGGGCGTGGCGATATTTGCGCCGCTCGCGAAATTAACTAGACATTTTGCGGCGGCGCTAAGCACTACTGCCACAATCTCCTGTGCCGGCAGATCTTGACATCAGTCGAGTGCGCAACACCCCGGTAGCGCCCCGGACCGGATATTGAGTGTCGCCCCCTGCCTTACCGCCTGCCGCTAGCAACGACAGGTTTAGGGGAGCGTTTTGCAGTCAGAAAGGGACTGGGGGAGCGCTATTTAAAGGCGATCGCTTCCTGCCTTTTTTTGTTGATGATATTTTTGCACCACGCATTCTGAGAGAGAGAGAGCGAGAGAGACTTCTGGAGAGATTCAACGCTGTGTGAAAGAGTTTTGGGTACTGAGCAGCACTTTGCAGGTTCATTTTGATTTGCCCTTCCTTGCTTTGTCAGCGCTCTGAGGTAGCGCCTCGCTCCTCGGCCTTTGCGCCTGAAGACAGGTGTGAAGCACTTGATTTAGCGCTCCAATCACCTCCAGGGGCGATAAAAGCCAAGTTTGTCGTCGGAGGCGATAATTAGCACCAAGCATTAAACTTTGCGCACGGGCGATGATGGCGCCCCAAAGAGTGCGATACTGAATTTTTCCTCCATAGTGTTATACAGCACAGAAAGAGGCCCTTCGGTTCATCGTGTCCGCACCAGCCATCAAGCCATGTCTATTCTAATCCCATTTTCCAGCACTTGGTCCGTAGACTTGTATGCTATGGCGTTTCAAGTGCTCATCTAAATGCTTCTTGAATGTTGTGAGGGTTCCTGCCTCTACCACCCTTTCAGGCAGTGAGTTCCAGATTCCAACCACCCTCTGGGTAAAAAAGTTTTTCCTCAAATCCCCTCTAAACCTCCTGCCCCTTACCTTGAAACTATGCCCCCTGGTTATTGACCCCTCTACTAAGGGGAAAAGTTCCTTTCTATCTACCCTATCTATGCCCCTCATAATTTTGTACACCTCAAATGTGTTTTCTGCGTAAATCCGAGCTTTGCTGGACAAATCCTCGGACATCTTCGGAGAAAAAATTAGTTTTTCACCCCCCTCAGCCTTCTCTGCTCTAAGGAAAACAACCCCAGCCTGTCCAGTCTCTCTTCATAGCTGAAGCACTCCAGCCCAGGTAACATCCTGGTGAATCTCCTCTGCACCCTCTGCAATGCAATCACATGCTTCCTATAGTGTGGCGACCAGAACTGCACACAGTATTCCAGCTGTGGCCTAACTAACGTCTTGCACAGCTCCATCATAACCTCCCTGCTCTTATATTCTATGCCTCGGCTAATGAAGGCAAGTATTCCATATGCCTTTTTAACCACCTTATCTACCTGTCCTGCTGCCTTCAGGGATCTATGTACATGCACACCAAGGTCCCTCTGATCCTCTGTCCTTCCTAGGGTCCTACCATTCATTGTGTATTCCCTTGCCTTGTTAGCCCTCCCAAAATGCATCACCTCACACTTTTCAGGGTTAAATTCCATTTGCCACTGTTCTGCCCATCTAACCAACCCATCTATATCATCCTGTAGCCTGAGGCTTCCCTCCTCGCTATTTACCACTCCAAAAATTTTCGTGTCATCTGCAAACTTACTGATCATGCCTCCTGCCACTAAGCCAATTTTGGATCCAATGTGCCAAATTGCCCTGGATCCCATGGGCTCTTACCTTCTTGACCAGTCCCCCATGCGGGACTTTGTCAAAAAGCCTTACTGAAGTCCATGTAGACTACATCAACTGCACTACCCTCATCCACACACCTAGTCACCTCCTCGAAAAATTCAATCAAATTGATTAGACATGATCTCCCCCTGACAAAGACATGCTGACTATTCTTGATTAATCCTTGCCACTCCAAGTGAAGCTAATTCTGTCCCTCAGAATTTTTTCCAATAATTTCCCTACCACTGATGATAGGCTCACTGGCCTGTAATTCCCTGGTTTATCCCTACTACCCTCTTGAATAATGGTACTACATTAGCTGTCCTCCAGACCTCTGGCACCTCCCCTGTGGCCAGAGAGGTTCTGAAAATTTGTGTCAGAGCCCCTGCAATCCCCTCCCTTACTTCACACAGAAGCCTGGGATACATCTCGTCTGGGCCTGGGGATTTATCCACTTTTAAGCCCGCTAAAACCGTTCATACCTCCTCCCTCTCAATGCTAATTTGTTCAAGTATATAACAATCCCCCTGCCTGATTTCTATGCCTACATCGTCCTTCTCCATAGTGAACACAGATGCAAAATATTCATTTAAAACCTCACCTACATCTTCTGGCTCTACACACAGATTGCCACTTTGGTCCCTAATGGGCCCTACTCTTTCCCTGGTTATCCTCTTGCCATTAATATACTTATAAAACACCTTGGGATTTTCCTTTATTTTGCCTGCCAGTGTTTTTTCATGCCCCTTCTTCGCTCTCCTAATTTCTTTTTTAAGTACCCCCCTGCACTTTCTATACTCCTCTAGGGCTTCCACTGTTTTTAGTCCTTTGTATCTGCCAAAAGCCTCCCTTTTTTTCCTAATCCATTCTTGTATATCCCTTGACATCCAAGGTTCCCTGGGCTTGTTGGTCTCACCCTTGACCTTTACGGGAGCATGTTGGTGTTGTACTCTATTTCCTTTCTGAAAGACTCCCACTGCTCTGATGTGGATTTTCCTACAAGTAGCTGATTCCAGTCCACTTTGGCCAGATCCTGCTTTATCATATTAAAATCGGCCTTCCCCCAATTTAGAACCTTATTTCCGGACCATCTTTGTCCTTTTCCATGACTGCCTTAAATCTCACCGAATTATGGTCACTGTCACCAAAATGCTCTCCTACTGACACTTCTACCACTTGCCCGGCTACATTCCCTAGAATTAGGTCCAGTACCGCCCCCTCTCTTGTAGGAATTTCTACATGCTGGCTCAAAAAGCTCTCCTGGATGCACTTTAAGAATTCTGCACCCCCTAAGCCTTTCATGCTCTGACTATCCCAGTTAATATTGGGGAAGTTGAAATCCCCTACTATTATTACCCTATTATTTCTAATCTTACTATTAGTTTCTAAGTGCCCAGTTATTGCATCCTTTATAATAGATTCCAGCATTTTCTCAACTACTGATGTGAGGCTAACAGGTCTGTAGTTCCCCATTTTCCCTCTCCCTCCTTTCTTAAATAGCGGGGTTACATTTGCTATCCTCCAATCTGCAGAAACCGTTCCAGAATCTAAAGAATTTTGGAAGATGACAACCAATGCATCCACTATCCCAATAGTCACCTCTTTCAAAACCCTAGGATGTAGGTCATCCGGTCCTTGGGATTTATCGACTTTTAGTCCCATTAATTTTGCTAGTATTGTTTTTTTACTGATAATAATTTCTTTAAGTTCCATTTCGCATGCATTCCAAGAATTCATCCTCCACACCATTAGTGGTAATTTGATTTGCCCAGTCAATATGTAGATTGAAGTCCCCCATGATTACCATATTGCCCTTGTTACATGCTCTTTTACTTTCTTGATTGATACTGTGCCCTACATTACCACTACTGTTTGGTGGCCTATACACAACCCTTTGCTGTTTCTTAGCTCCACCCAAACTGATTCCAGTTCTACATCACGATCTGCCAAGCCAAGATCTTTCATCTCTACCATACTGATCTCATCCCTTATTAACAGTGCTACGCCACCTCCTTTTCCTTTTTGTCTGTCCTTTCTAAATGTTGAGTACCCTGGAACATTCAGTTCCCAGCTTTGGTTACCCTGCAACCATGTATCTGTAATGGCACTTACATCATACCCATTTACTTCTATTAGTGCCATTAATTCATCCACTTTGTTGCTAATGCTACGTGCATTTAGATAAAGTGCCTTCAACTTTGCCTGTTTAATATTTTTCTGCACTTTGACCCTCTTTACTGTTGGCCTTTGTTTCTGCTCCCTACTAGCTGACTACTTTTCTAACTTGCACTTCCAGCTTTGTTTCTCTCCGTTCTGGGCCCACACTTAGGTTCTCAATTTCATCAATAAACAGAACGAATCACCCAATCTTCACACAGATCTGGAGGTTATATCCCTTGCCAGCTGGACCCACACAGCCTTGGTTTCTTTGGGAGACCTCTTCCTCCCAGATGAGGGGAAGAGCACCTACCTGATAGCTCTCGCCCCCTCAACCAGCATACCCAGCGCCTCATCCGAGAACCTCGGGGAGGCCCTTGCCTTGGAGCTGGACATTCTTCAATGAGATAAAAGTTTGGAGGTGTTGCAGCATCGACCAAAAACCAGTGGAATGAGCCAAGGCAGCAAGCAGCCCTTAAATGAAGCTGGATAAATGATGTCAGCAGAGGTGAGCTTCAGTCCCAAAAGACGAATAGGCCCAGGGGAACCCACACCTCTGAAATTAACTGGCCAATTAGGGGAAAATCGCAAATGTTTCCCACCTGACAGTAGAGACGGGTTTGGAACCCACCCAAACCGAAACCCGCCTCCAATGGGAAAATCGCCCCCCCATGAAATCCATTAATCAACTTAAACACCTCAATTAGATCATCCCTTAATCTTCTATACTTAAGGGAATACAAGCCTAGTCTATGCAACCTGTCCTCATAATTTAATCCTTTTAGCCCTGGTATCATTCTGCTGAACCTGCACCGCACCCCCTCCAAGGCCAATGTATCTTTCCTAATGTGCGATGCTCCAAACTAAATGCAATACTCCAGGTGGGATCTAACCAGAGCTCTGTACAGCTGTAACATAACTTCCACCCCTTTGTATTCCAACCCTATTGATATAAAAGCCAACATTCCATTAGCCTTTTTAATTATATTTTGTACCTGCCCAGTAGCTTTTAGTGATTTCTGTACTTGGATCCTTAAATCTCGCTGCTCATCCACAATTCCTAGCTTCTCACCATTTATACAATACTATGAGCTATTGTTCTTAGGTCCAAAGTGGATGACCTCACACTTTCCCCCATTGAACTCCATCTGTTACAGTTTTGCCCACTCACCTAATCTATCAATGTCCCTTTGCAACTTCCTGCTCCCATCTACACATTTACTGCGCCACCTAACTTAGTGTTGTCAGCAAATTTAGATATATGGCTCACTATTACTTCATCAAAGTTATTTAGAAATATATTGAAAAGCTGAGGCCTTAGTACAGATCCCTTGGGGACACTACCAGTCACATCCTGCCAATTTAAGTACATACCCATTATTCCTACTCTCTGACTCCTACCTCCTAACCAATTTCCTATCCAAGCCAATAGATTGACTCCAATTCCATGCACTTTTATTTTTGTTAACAGTCTCTTATATGGAATGTTGCCAAATGCCTCTGGAAGTCCATTTAAATAACATCCATATGTTCATTAGACTTGAATTACTCTTTACAAATCCATGCTGGCTCTTTCTGATGAGCTCATATTTGTCCAAATGCTCAGTCACTCTGTCCCTAATAACAGCATATAGATGAGGACAATAATTTCCTAGTTTATCTCTCCTACCCTTCTTAAATAATGGAGTGACATTGGTAGTTTTCCAATCCAAGAGGACAATTCATGACTCAAGAAAGTTTAGGAAGATTAACAATTTCCTTACCAATTTCTTTTAATACCCTAGGGTGGAAACCATCGGGTCCTGGGGATTTGTCTATCTTTTCAGATGACAGATGTCAGGTTGAGAATACAAGTGAGAACCAGGCTGAATATAGAAAGTTCAGAGGGGAATTGAAAATGGAAATTAAGAGAGGCAAAGAGATGAGAATAGACTGGCAGCTAACATAAAAGGGAATCCAAAAGTCTTCTGTAGGGTAGTAAGAGGAGGGGTGGGGCTGATTAGGGACCAAAAAGGAGACTTATGCATGGAGGCAGAGGGCATGGCTGAGGTACTAAATGAGTACTTTGCATCTGTCTTTACCAAGGAAGAATATGCTGCCAAAGTCATAGAGGAGATAGTTGACATATTGGATGGGATAAAAATTGATAAAGAGGAGGTACTAGAAAGGCTCACTGTATTTAAAGTAGATAAGTCACTAAGGGCGGATGGGATGCATCCTAGGATGCTGAGGGAGTGTAGATATTCATGTATCTCTGGTAAACAGGATCGAGTGCAAACCAATATGGTGGGTGACGTAAGAAAACTACTAGGCACTTGGTCTGAGTATTAACAAGGCTTTAATCAACTGTTTTTCAACATGGAGATCTAGTTGTGTCCTTCACTAGTTCCTGTTAAAAAATGTCCTGAGCAAGCTGGGCCCATGCCCGAGTATTTATACTCTCCCTGGACAGCGCCACCAGTCATTTCCACATGAATGATAAGATTCATGTCATTCTTCCCGCCTGAAAGATTGGAAGTCTGGCGGCTTCCTTCTACTGAATTAATCAGACTAAGAATAGACGCAATCGTTTGGATTTCCTTTGGAGGCCGGAAGACACGTCTCTTCGGACCGTGTTTTGGTCCCTGGGTCACTTGGTTCATACCGGCAGGCCGGCAGAGTCCGTGTCATCTTGATCAACCTGAGGAGGACTGGGGAGATCGTGGCTCCGGGTGTGGGCCCCCACCGGCGCAGAGCTGGCTTCACCCTGCTCAGTAGTCGGTGACTGACCGGCGTCCTGGCTTCGGGTGGCCATCCCACGGGGAGCGCTCTGTTCCCCGGGTTGATCCGGCGGAATAGCTGGCAGATGCCTTGACGTCCTGGGCAAGGCGTCATCCTCAGAGGAGCACAGGGTATCGGCGTCATTAATACGGATCCCACTATCGATTGGGTCCATGGGACCGGTTGGGCAGGGAGCCAGATCCCGAAGTGATACTGTGGATTCCCGCCATCAGGGTACCACACGTGCGTGTACGTGGGATTGACATCCATCAGTTCCACTTTGTCGACGAAGGGATCACTCTTAGAGGATCGGACGAGTCTTCGGAGCAGCACGGGGCCAGGAGCTGCCAACCATGATGGTAGGGACGTCCCGTGAGTGGAGCGATGCTGGAATCCGCAGAATCGTTCGTGAGGAGTAGCTTTGGTGGATGTAGAAAGAAGAGACCGGATGGAATGCAATGCGTCAGGGAGCATAGTTTCCCACTGCTGGTCTGATAGGTTGCGTGACCTCAGTGCAAGACAAACAGCATTCCAAATGATAGCGTTGTATCTCTCAACCTGTCCATTTCCAATAGGATGATATGGTGTTGTTTTACTTGTGGCGATTCCCCATTGGGAAAGATAACTTTTGAGTTCGCTTGACATGAAGGAGGGACCCTGATCAGAGTGGATGAAATTGGCCATACCGCAAAGGGAAAAGACCTGATCAAGGCATTTGATCACTGTGGAAGTAAGCATATTGGGACAGGGGAAAGCAAAGGAAAAGCGTGAATATTCATCCACCATAGTAAGCAAGTAGGTGTTTCGCGTTGAGGAAGGCAATGGCTCTTTAAATTCAATGCTGAGTCGCTGCATAGGCTGTGTAGCATGTATGAGCGAGCCAACCGATGGGTGGAAGAATTGTGGTTTTAATTCTGCGCAAATTCTACAAGTGGAGCATGTTCTTTTCATGTCTTCCGTAGAAAATGGGAGATTTTTAGATCGCACAAAGTGCAACATATGGGCAACGCCAGGATGGCACAAGTCAGTATGAAGATCCGTAAGAGTCGAAGTTGACATGGAAGAGCAGAATGCACGCGTGAGGGTATCTGGGGCCACATTGTCTTTGCCGGGTCGATAATGTATGGTGTAGCCAAAGGCGGCAAATTCCATCCTCCAGAGCTGTATTTTGTTATTCTTGACCTTAGTGCGTTTCCGGTTATCCAGCATAAAGGCCACAGAGCGCTGATCAGTTATGAGCGTGAAATGATGACGAGCGAGAAAATGACTCCATTTGTGTACTGCTTCGATGATGGTCGTAGCCTCCTTCGACAGGAGGATAATGGAGCTCGCTACCCTGCAAAGTTCTGGACAGAAATGCAACGAGTCGACCGCCTTGATTCAAGGTAGCCGAGTTCGCCACCTCCGGTGCATCGCACTCGACCACGAAAGGGAGATATTCATCGATGGAATAAAGCGTGGCTTTTTCCAGTTGTTGCTTGAGGAGGTCAAAAGCTGAAATAGCCATCGCGTCCAACGGAAATGACTTCGCGTGAAGCAGGGACTGGATCTTGCCGGAGAAGTGGGGTATCCACTTCGCATAATAGGCAAAAATGCCGAGGGCCCGACGAAGAGAGCCGAGATTCGTAGGAGGAGGGAGCTCCTGAAGCAGACGAAGTTGCTCCGGATCCGGTTTGATGACAGCATTGCTCACCCAGTAGCCAAGGATGTTGACTGATGGTACTGATTTCACAGATTTGGACCTTTAAGGTTAATTTGCGATGACGGAGGACGTCAAAAAATTTCTGGAGGTTGGCATCATGCTCCTTCTGGTCATGACCAGTAATGGTGATATTATCCAGATATGGAAAAGTTTCCATTAAGTTCTCCTGTTTGACTAGGCTGTCCATTGCCCGTTGAAAGACGGCCACTCCATTGGTGACCCCAAATGGAAGGCAACAAAACTGTTAAAGCCGACCATTGGCCTCAAAGTCCTTTAACGGTACTTGATGGTATGCGCTCTTTAAATCAAAAGTTGAAAATACCCTGTAGTTGGCAAGGTTATTGACCATGTCATCGATGCATGGTAGTGGGTAGGCATCCAGGTCGGTATACTGGTTAATAGTTTGCGAGTAATCGATGCAAAGACATTTCTTGTGTTGCTTCAGAGGATTTTTAACAACGATGACTTGATCCCGCCAGGAAGATGAACATGGCTCAATGATACTGATGTAAAAAGACTACTGAGCGCTTGGTTTGAGTATAAAACAAGGCTTTAATCAACTGTTTCAAAACCATGAGATTTCTAGTTACATCACTAGTTCCTGGTTACAGAAACATCCTGAGCAAGCTGGGCCCACGCCCGAGTATTTATACTCCATGGACGGCACCACCAGCTGGCCGCCTAGTGTTACTTCATGAGTCATGATAAGATTCATGACATCCTTCCCGCCTGAAAGTTTTGGAAGTCCGACGACTTCCTTCTAGTGGATTAGGCGGACCACGAATAGGCGCAGTCTTTTAGATCTTCACTTGTGGCTGGAAGCCACATCTCCTCGGACCGTGTCTTGGTCCCTGAGTTGCTTGGTCCGTACTGGTAGATCGACGGGGCCTGTGTCGCTTTGATCGACCTGCAGAAGACTGGGGAGATCGTGACTCCTGGTGGGAGTCCCCACAGGCGCAGAGCTGGCGTCATCTTGGTTGGTAGCCGGGGATTGACCGGCGTCCTGGCTTCAGGTGGCCATCCCATGGGAAGCGCTCGGCTCCCTGAGTTGATCCGGTGGAGTAGCCGGCAGATCCCTTGATGTCTCAGGTAGGGCGTTATCCTCAAAGGAGCGCAGAGCATCGGCATCATTACCATGGGTTCCTCTACCAGTTGGGTCCATGGGACTGGTTCGACAGGAAGCCAGATTTCGGAGTGAAACGGTGGACTCCCGGCCATCAGGGTACCACACGTGCACGTAAGTGGGATTAACGTCTGTTAGTTCTACCTCGTCGATGTGGGGATCGTTTTTGGAAGATCGGATGAATCTTCGGAGCAGCACGGGGCCGGAAGCTGCCAACCATGATGGTAGGGACGTCCCATGAGTGGAGCGATGCTGGAACCTGAAGAATCGCTTGTGAGGAGTGACATTGGTGGACATAGAAAGAAGAGACCTGATGGAATGCAACGCGTCAGGGAGCATAGTTTCCCACTGCTGGTCTGGTAGGTTGCGTGACCTCAGTGCAAGACGAACAGCGTTCCAAATGATGGCGTTGTATCTCTCAACCTGTCCGTTACCTATGGGATGATATGGTGTCGTTTTACTTGTGGCGATTCCCTGTTGGGAAAGATAACTTTTGAGTTCACTTGACATGAAGGAGGGACCCCGATCAGAGTGGAAGAAATTGGCCGCAAAGGGATAAAACTTGATCGAGGTATTTGATCACTGTGGAAGTAAGCATATTGGGACAGGGGAAAGCAAAGGGAAAGCGTGAATATTCTTCCACCATAGTAAGCAAGTAGGTGTTTCGCATTGAGGAAGGCAATGGCCCTTTAAAGTCAATGCTGAGTAGCTGCATAGGCTGCATGGCGTGTATGAGCGAGCCATCCGACGGATGGAAGAATTGTGGTTTTAATTCCGCACAAATTCTACAGGTGGAGCATATTCTTTTCACATCTTCCGTAGAAAATGGGAGATTTTTAGATCGCATAAAGTGCAACATACGGGTAACGCCAAGATGGCATAAGTCAGTATGAAGATCCGCAAGAGTCGAAGTTGACATAGAATGCACGTGTGAGGGTATCTGGGACTACATTCTCTTTGCTGGGTCGATAATGTATGGTGTAGCCAAAGATGGCCAATTCCATCCCCCAGAGCTGTATTTTGTTATTCTTGATCTTAGTGCATTTCCGGTTATCCAGCATAAAGGCCACGGAGCGCTGATCGGTTATAAGCGTGAAATGGCGACGAGCGAGAAAATTACTCCATTTGCGTACTGCTTTCATGATCGCCGTAGCCTCCTTCTTGACAGGAGCACAATGGAGCTCACTACCCTGCAAAGTTCTGGACAGAAATTCAACGGGTCGACCACCTTGATTCAAGGTAGCCGAGATCGCCACCTCCGATGCATCGCACTCGACCACGAAGGGAGATTTTCTTCGATGGAACGAAGCGTGGCTTTTTCCAGTTGTCCCTTGAGGAGGTTGAAAGCTGAAATAGCCGTTGCCTCCAACAGAAATGACTTTGCGTGAAGCAGGGGCTGGACCTTGTCGGAGAAGTGGGGTATCCACTTTGCATAATAGGCGAACATGCCGAGTGCCCGATGAAGAGAGCCGAGATTCGTAGGGGGAGGGAGCTCCTGAAGCGGACGAAGTCGCTCCGGATCCAGTTTGATGACACTGTTGCCCACCCAATAGCCAAGGATGTTGACTGATGATACTGATTTCACAGATTTGGACTCATTTAAGGTTAAGTTGCGACGAGGGGGAACATCAAAACATTTCTGGAGGTTGGCATCATGCTTCTTCTGGTCATGACCAGCAATGGTGATATTATCCAGATATGGAAAGGTGTCCGTTAAGTTCTCCTGTTTGACTAGGCTATCCATTGTCCGTCGAAAGACAGCCACCCCATTGGTGACCCCAAATGGAAGGCGACAAAACTGATAAAGCTGACCATTGGCCTCAAAGGCCATATACTTTTTAAGAACATCAGAACATAAGAAATAGGAGCAGGAGTAGGCCAATCGGCCCCTCGAGCCTGCTCCGCCATTCAATAAGATCATGGCTGATCTGATCCTAACCGCCAATCTACTACCACTGAACCATCTCCTGAATCTAACAGAATTAGACACACGAAATAGGAGCAGGATCAGGCTACATGGCCCCTGGGCCCGCTCCGCTACCCACAGGGCCATGACCGATCCAAACCTAGACTCATGTCCAAATTCCTGCCCGTTCCCCATAACCCTTTATTCCCTTTACTTCTAGGAAACTGTCTATTTCTGTTTTAAATTTATGTAATGATGTAGCTTCTACAGCTTTTTGGGGCAGCATATTCCATGGACCTACCACCCTCTGAGTGAAGTAGTTCCTCCTCATCTCAGTTTTGAAAGAGCAGCCCCTTATTCTAAGACTACGCCCCCTAGTTCTAGTTTCACCCATCATCGGGAACATCCTCCCCGCATCCACCCGATCCAACCTGTAGTGTATGTACCCGTCTACCTTTAAGAGAACTATTGTATGTAACCGTTCACCTTTAAGAGAACTACTTTAGGTGTGGCACTACTTGTTTGGCTTCTGTATACTGTAATACCGACGGTGACCACACCGGTATATAAGTGTTGTGGCATGATTCCTTGGGCAGATTCGCCCTGACCTTCGAATAGTAAAGACCTGTTTGTTTGTTATTCCTGAAGTCTGTGTCATTATTAACTGTACAACCCACAGACTTTACAGTGGCGACGAGTCCGATCGTACCCTGCGGCAAGACTACCAAAGCAACTAAAGAGCGTCGAAGAGAGGCAACCGCCCTCGTCGTTCTGCTGGAAGAAAACACGAGGCTGCAGCAATAGAAAGGAGGAAGACTTTAGCAACAAAAGCTTCCATCAGCAACAGGCACTGACTACCCTTCTACCACGGTGCGGAGTGAGCCGATCAGCAGGAAACAAGGCGGCCGCGGAGACTGTGAGTAGGGGAAAGTGTAAAGAATATCCGGAGGATAAGGGCTGTGCACTCGACCACGGTCGAGGGGGAGCGGAGCCGGTCAGAAAGTCGGGTCCAACGGCGTCGTGAGATAGCCGGACCGCGATCGGCGGGAAAAGCCGGGCAGCGACCGAAGCCACGAAGCGCTGAGACCGGGAGCAGGCGCGGGAAGAGAGAAACTCAGCCGCAGCCGGGGAGGGAAGCACCGGACTGCGTGAGGGCTGGGAGGCGAATGGGAGCCGGGCGTGTGGGAGAGGCAGAGCCGACCAAAGGAGGCTGCGCGAGAGCCAGTCCAGCGGCTGAACTGTTCCCCACCAACGGGGTACCCAGCGCCGGTAGAGCTGAACGTGGGGGAGAGAGAGACAGAGCCGAGCAAGGGGAGAGGGACTGCGTGAGAGCCAGTCCAGCGGCTGAACTGTTCTCCGTGAACGGGGTACCCAGCGCCGGTAGAGCTGTGCGAGCGGGAGAGAAAGACAGAGCCGAGTAAGGGGAGAGAGACTGCGCGAGAGCCAGTCCAGCGGCTGAACTGTTCTCCGTGAACGGGGTGTACCCAGAGCCGGTAGAGCCGTGCGAGCGGGAGAGAAAGACAGAGCCGAATAAGGGGAGCTGTGCGGAAGCCAGCCCAACGGCTGAACCTGTCCGCTGTGGGGAAAGCGTACCCCTCCCACCAGGGAAGAAACGCGGGAAGCCGCCATTAGGCGGAGAAGACGACAGACGCGGGAAACCGCCATTGAAGGGGCGGGGAGAGAAGGAAAGAGCGGGAAACCGCCATTTTCGCGGGAAAAACCGCCATCTTAGAAATAAATAAATAATAAATAAGAATTTAAAGAAATACTTGTGCTGCTCCCAAGGAAAGGAAGATGCCTAAGCGAGGGAATATTAACGATTTTAATTCTGAGATAGAAGACTGGGCCACGTACGTGGAACGCATCGAGATCTATTGTGAAGCCAACAAAATAGAGGAAGACGACAAAGCGATAACATTGCTAAACTCGATGGGCGCAAAGACATACGGGCTCTTGAAGCATCTACTAGCACCAGCTAAACCGGCGGATCAGACTTTCGAAGGGATTGTGGCTGTTCTGAAGGACCACTTGAACCCCACACCGTTGATGTTGGCTGAACGATTCAAATTCTATGCAAGAACGCAACGGAAAGACGAAAGCAACGCGGAATATTTGGTCGAACTGCATAGGCTAGCGAAATGCTGCCAGTTCGGAGGGAATCTGACAGAGGCACTGCGAGACAAGTTCGTATGCGGATTGTCCAAGGAAGGGACATAAAAGCGACTACTCGAAGAGAACGACCTCATACTTGACAGGGCTGTCCTTATAGCTGCATCGCACGAAGCCGCAGTGAAAGGAACGGCGGAAATGCAGCTAAAGGCGGCGGCACTCGGGGTGGACCAAATTACCTCAAGTACAACAAAATGCTATCGTTGTGGGAAGACAACACACGACCAGAATCAATGCTGGTTTAAGAACCAAGAATGTAGGAAATGTGGCAAACTGGGTCACATCGCTAAGGTATGCCGGTCAGGGAAGAAGACCAACAACCAAAGGAAGCCACCACAAGAAAAGTACAACAAGGTACACAAGGTGGCTGAGAAGAGTTCAGACGAACAGAATTCAGACTCAGACCCAAACAGCCAGGAGCTGGGTAGTCTGAGAATTCACAATGTGAGTAAGGAAGCTGACCTACAAACTATCTGGGTCATACTAAAAATAGCTGGAGTCCAAGTAAGAATGGAGTTGGACACTGGATCAGCTCTATCAGTCATAAATCAAAGGGACTACCACCGGCTATTCTCTCACATACCCTTAAGAAATACCAAGTTCGTATTGCAGACATACACGGGGCATAAGGTATACCCCATGGGGAAGATAAGAGTCAAGGTGAGAGATAGGGGTAAAGAACACCCAAGAATGAACTTGTACGTATTATCTGAGGGAGGACCACCACTTCTAGGACGAGAGTGGATCAAGAAAATAGACATGGAATGGCACTATCTAAAAGCCATAATGAGTGAGGACTCGGTGCAAGCTATCAGCTCAGATTCTGAAACGGATGACGATAAGACCAACTCAAATATGGAAGACAAGGCTAAAATGAACTTGCCGACTATGGTGGAGAAAACGAAGACATGCATAAAGGCTTATGCTACCGAGAAGAATAAAGCTTCAGAGCAGAACTCCAGTTTGACAGAGAATTCTGAGCCTGTTCAAGTTAAGGACTTATCCACGACGGAAGAACACCGAACTCGGACTCAAACTTATTTCAAAGTACGACAACAATTAGAACAGTTGAGTTACCGTCTCGTACAAGAGATGAAAACAATGGAAAAGTTCTGGGATGCCGAATGGGAGAACCTGGAAAGACAGCAGAGGCAGCTAGCTCAAGCAAAGAGCGACCATAGAGCCATCGTGACCAATTACCGATCACATCTCCCTTATGATGTTCAGGAGTTAGAATATTTGCATGATCTAGAGATACAGCATAAAGGCAAACCACGCTACACTGAGGATTTTGTTCTGCAATTGGAGACGGAGCTAGTGCAGGCAAGGTTAAGAGAAGCTGAATCGCAGTGTGCACTTAAAGATATGCAGAAAAAAATCTTGGACATGGAAAAGAGAAACGCTTCTTTACCTGATGTGAATAATGTGGCCATGTTGCAAGAGGAGCTTATAGGGGCGAAACTGATAGAAGCTAAGCAAAGGATGTTGGAACTTGAAACACAGAACCAAATCAGCAGTAACCAGCTATGTCGAGCAGAGAAGGAGTGCTATGGTCTACATGAGAAGGTGCAATATCTCTCAGCCCAGAATAAGGGACTACTCACTCAGTTAAATGAAAGTAATCGGAAAATGGCTGAGATAGACTGCAAGAATAAAGAAGATTTGATGGCAGTGAGACTTCGAGAGGCAGATAGCATTGCAGCCTTGGCTGAACTCCAACAGGAAATTGCGAAAGAAGCAAATGAAGAGGAATCTTCAGGAAGCCAGGATGTTATTCCAGTTCTTCTCTACGACTCCTTACAAGCAGAGTGTGAGAAGTTGAAAGAACAGTATGAACAGGCCCAGGCTACAATCCTGGAGGGGGTTAACTCGGCAACCTCCGAAAAGCTAGTTTCAGTAGAAGCATATGAACAACTAAAGGTTGAACATGAGCAAGAAGTCCAAAGGCTGCAGGAAATTCTTGATGAGCTCAAGGCCAAGACAGACTCATCGGTAGAAGTTCCATCCATAGATGAGAAATTAGAGGTGAAAGACATGGCAGAACATGAAAGACAAGATGTCCAAGAACTCATAAAAATATTGAAGGAAACCCAAGACAAATATGAGGCGGCAATGTCCGAGGTTCAACAACTTGAAGAACAGATTCAACTGGGAATCCTTTCAGTGGAAGAAAAGGAAACTGTAAGAAACACAGAGACTGTAAGAATGGTCCCTGAACATGAGCTAGAGAGCATCAGGGCGCAACTTTTCCGAGCGCTGAAAGCCAAAGTACAAGAGGAACAGAAGGTGGAAGCATTGGAGGAAAAGGTGGATGAAATGGAGAAGACTCTGATCCACAGTGTTCCCGTGGAAGAGTTAACGGTCAGCCAACTCCTTCATATGCTGAGGGAAAAGACTCTGCAATGGGAACAATCTGAACACAAGCTTCAATCTTCAACGGGAAGGAGTTCGGAGCTCTCAAAAGTTTGGGAAATAGCTGATGTTGCAAAACAGACTTTACTGGGTTGCCAAAAGTACGCTGAATCACGTCTATGTGAACAACAGAATGTTGAAACAGCTGCTCCAGTAGAAGGATTGAATAGCCCGATCAATCAATCCCCGAGGGAAGGGGAAGTATTGAAATCACAAATGAGGTCATTAGTGAAGGATTTGCAGGAAACCCAGGAAGAGCGGGATGAAGATGAATGCATGAAGAAGTCTTTTCAAGAAAGATGTCTAGGGAAGGAACCACAGTCAGCTAACGTCCAGATGGGTAAGGAGGAAGTAGAAGGCCCTCTCGCTGGCCTAACTCAGGACGAACCCGAATATTACCATGACCTGTTGAGTGACACTGAATATTACGAGGATGTGGTCTGCCCAGTTTGTGATGAAAACTCCCAAAGTGCCGAAATCAGGATGAAGCACTTAAAGTCGAAGGAACATAGAGAGTTGGTGGCGCTACAGCTGGCAGCTGATAAGGGAGCCCCGAGAGTCTCCAAAAAGCAGAAAAGAAAAAGAAGAAGCAGAAGATGATAACTATCGCAAATATTATCACTTCTACCAGATCATGCGTGGACCCTACGAAAGGAGTTAAATCAGTTGGGAAGTAGGAAAATATCAAGGCAACCCAGTTGTTGTAAAAGTCAGCACTGCTGGTTCAGCAGGACGAAAGTTCAAGCTGTTACGTCAAGAAAAGGATATGGAGGAGTCACGCTAGCAATGTGAACCATCTACACCAAAGAGATGTTGTTCGGACCGAGTCAAGATCAGAGACTGAATCTGTGAACTGTTCCCGCAGAGACTGAACCTGTGAACTGTTTCCCACCGAGACTATGTCTGT
Source organism: Somniosus microcephalus (assembly GCF_052327205.1). NCBI lineage: Eukaryota > Metazoa > Chordata > Chondrichthyes > Squaliformes > Somniosidae > Somniosus > Somniosus microcephalus. Next base: position 135,176,185 of record NC_140987.1, read on the forward strand.
AAATTGTTTTATATGAAGTTGAAGATATGTTATGTTTAATGGGGACTCTGTATGTAATAAGCTAAAAAGGGAGGATTGTAGTGTATGTACCCGTCTACCTTTAAGAGAACTATTGTATGTAACTGTTCACCTTTAAGAGAACTACTTTAGGTGTGGCACTACTTGTTTGGCTTCTGTATACTGTAATACCGACAGTGACCACACTGGTATATAAGTGTTGTGGCATGATTCCTTGGGCAGATTCGCCCTGACCTTCGAATAGTAAAGACCTGTTTGTTTGTTATTCCTGAAGTCTGTGTCGTTATTAACTGTACAACCCACAGACTTTACACAACCCCTTCACAATCTTATATGTTTCAATAAGATCGCCTCTCATTCTTCTGAACTCCAATGAGTAGAGTCCCAATCTACTCAACCTCTCCTCATATGTCCATCCCCTCATCCCCGGGATTAACCGAGTGAACCTTCTTTGTACTGACTCGAGAGCAAGTATGTCTTTTCTTAAGTATGGACACCAAAACTGTATGCAGTATTCCAGGTGCGGTCTCACCAATACCTTGTACAACTGAAGCAATACCTCCCTATTTTTATATTCTATCCCCCTAGCAATGAAAGCCAACATTCCATTGGCCTTCTTAATCACTTGCTGCACCTGCATACTAACCTTTTGAGTTTCGTGCACCAGGACCCCCAGATCCCTTTGTACTTCAATACTTTCCAGTTTCTTGCCATTAAGATAATAACTTGCTCTACGATTTTTCCTGCCAAAGTGCATAACCTCACACTTTCCAGTATTGTATTCCATCTGCCAAATCTCTGCCCACTTACTTAGCCTGTCTATGTCCCCTTGCAGGTTTTTTATGTCCTCCTCACTCACTACTTTCCCTCCCATCTTAGTATTGATGTAAGAAAAAGGAGTCTTACCATCAAGTAATTTTAAAGTAAGCTTTAAGTAACTTATAAACACACTATATACAAGAGAGGTCTTTACCATGCCTCTGGTCGAAGCCTCTTACAATACTGAACAGTCCAGTATTTATACCAGTCCAACAGGAAGTGACATATGACAGGAAGTGAGGGATGTACACAGTTCATAGTTCATAGTTCACAGTTCACAGGAAGTGATGACATAACTTCCCGGAAGTTATTATTATTATCACAAGTATCATCTGCAAACTTTGACATGTTACACTCGGTCCCCTCCTCCAAATCGTTAATATAGATTGTAAAGAGTTGGGGACCCAGCACTGACCCCTGCGGAACACCACTGGTTACTGATTGCCAGTCCGAGAATGAACCATTTATCCCAACTCTCTGCTTTCTGTTAGATAGCCAATCCTCTATCCATGCCAGAATATTACCCCCAATCCCGTGATTTTTTATCTTAAGCAATAATCTTTTGTGTGGCACCTTGTCAAATGCCTTTTGGATGTCTAAATACACTGGCCTAGAAATTGAGTGGGCTTAGCGCCCATTTTGCGGCGCTAGAGGGCATTCACAGAATCACAGAATCACAGAAACCCCACAGTGCAGATAGAGGCCATTTCGGCCCATCGAGCCTGCACCGACACATATCCCACCCGATCCCTGTAACCCCTACACCAACACATATCCCACCCTATCCCCGCAACCCCACGTATTTAATCCCCCTAACACTAAGGGTCAATTTATCATAGCCAATCAACCTAACCCGCACATCTTTGGACTGTGGGAGGAAACCGGAGCACCCGGAGGAAACCCACGCAAACACGGGGAGAATGTGCAAACTCCACACAGACAGTCACCCGAGGCCGGATTCGAACCCGGGTCCCTGGCGCTGTGAGGCAACAGTGCTAACCACTATGCCACCATGCTGGACTTACAGCCGGTTTTGAAATTGACTAGGGCCCAACATCGGCGTTACACCGGTAGCACTGCGCCGGCACCGATGACGTCATCGGTGTGCGCAGCGTCCCGGTTGCCGTGGTGACGGGCCCCAGCGCCGAAATTCAGTTGCGGCCGCCTCGCCCGTGGCAGCCGCAACTAAGACTCTGGCAACAGAGTCTTGCACGACTTTGCGCCGGCGCATAAAGGTGGAGCGGCGGCCGGCCGCTTTCCCGCCGGCCGCCTGCCCGCACCTCCCTTCCCGGACTCCCCCACCCCCCCCCCGCGGAACAGATGCTTCTCGGCTGCGAGCCCGGCACTTCCCCGAGGTGCCGGGCTCATTTTTGTGAAGATTTTACCGGCCAGCGGGCGGGTGCAGGCAGCTCCTCCTTAACTGAAGGAGGAGGCCTGCACTTCCTGAGCCTGCCGCACCGCATCGGGCGCCGCAGCGCCGGAATAGCGCTGCAATGCAGCGCGTAGCGCCAGTTTTCAGGCGCAAACCGCCTTCAGTAGCGCCGGCAGCCGTTTGGGCGCGGCGCTACTGAATTTTTGGCGCGCACAGCGCGACTTAGCACCGGCGCTAAATTTCCGGCGTTAAGCCCCGGCGCAGCGCAACCTCAATTTCTAGGCCACTACATCCACTGGTTCCCCTTTATCCACCCTATATGTTACTTCCTCAAAGAACTCCAGCAAATTTGTCAAACATGACTTCCCCTTCATAAAACCATGCTGACTTTGTCCTATTAAATTATGATTATCCAAATGTCCTGTTACTGTCTCCTTAATAATGGACTCCAATATTTTACCTACCACAGATGTTAGGCTAACTGGTCTATAGTTTGCAGCCTTCTGTCTACTGCCCTTTTTAAATAAGGGCGTTACATTAGCAGTTTTCCAGTCTGCCGGGACCTTTGCTGATTCCAGGGAGTTTTGGAAAATTATTACCAATGCATCCACAATCCCTACCGCCACTTCCCTCAAGACCCTAGGATGTAAGCCATCAGGTCCAGGCGATTTATCTGCCTTGAGTCCCATTATTTTACCGAGTACCACTTCCTTAGTGATTTTGATCGTGTTTAGCTCCTCCCCCCCTATAGCCCCCTTTTTATCAGAGTCCTTTAACGGTACTTGATGATATGCGCTCTTTAAATCAAAAGTTGAAAATACCTTGTAGTTGGCAAGGTTATTGACCATGTCATCGATGCATGGCAGTGGTTAGGCATCCAGGTCGGTATACTGGTTAATAGTTTGCGCGTAATCGATGCAAAGATGTTTCTTGTGTTGCTTCAGAGGATTTTTAACAACGACGACTTGAGCCCGCCAGGAAGATGAACATGGCTCAATGATACCGTCAGCTAGAAGGCGAGAGATTTCTGCCTCAATAAAGGATCGATCATCTTGGCTGAAACGTTGTGATTTAGTGACTCTGGGCTTACATCAGGAGGAAAGATTGGCAAACAAGGAGGGCTTGTCGAGCAAAGCCGCCGAAAGTGCACAAAACGGTACTTTGGAAATAGTAAGCTCCGGCTTTGACCCTCCAAACTCGAAAGTGAATCTTTTATGTTGTTTCTGGAAATCCTGTCCCAGGAGCACAGGTTTTTGAGCACCCCGAGCCGGGTGGAGAAATAAGTGCAGCCATTGAGAATAAGGTCGACAAGACAAAAGCCGGAAGAGTTGGTGGTGAGTGTCATCAGAGCCATTGCAATTTCCCTGTCCGAGGGGTAAATACGCAGTTTTAACTTACTGACAGCCCGCTCACTAATGAAGCTGTCAGAGCTGCATGAATCGATTAGTGCACTCAAAATGTGTCCATTTACCGAAACCTTCATGGCTGCATGAGACAGACTTTGGGGAAAAACAGCTGTGATGGGGGAAGGGGCAGTTTTACCCTTGACAGCTGTAACCTTAGTAGTGGTTCTTGGCGGGGGGAGCAGTTTTATAGATTGCAGCTGTAACCTTAGTAGTGGCTCTTGGGGGAGGAGCAGTTTTATAGATAGTAGCTGCAAAACTAACGGGGCTCTCGACCGGTAAACCTTAGAAAAGTGGCCTTTTTTACTAACAGAGGCTCTTGACTGGCATACCTTAGAAAAGTGACCTTTCTTACTGCAATGATTGCAGACTGCGTTACGAGCAGGACAACATTTCCTATAGTGGAATGCACCTCCACAGAAGAAACACTTCCTTCCAGATTGCCAATATGCCGCTAGGGCAGGGTCGTCATCAGTGAAGGCTTCTAGGGCAGGGTTGTCATCAGCCAGGTGGGAGTCATCATCAGTGAGAGCTTCCGCTCGAGGCCTGTCGAAGGAGTCACTAAAAATGATAGCAGCAGCCTGTGCACGTGGTGAAAGATAGGTATCTGCATTCCTCTTTGCTAAGTCCAGAGAGCATGCCTGGTCATAGGCAGCCTGTAACTTAGGGGTTTTATTCTCCAACAGACGCTGACGTATGAAGGGAGACGCAATCCCATTAATAAAGGAATCACAAATTAACTCCTCCTGGTACTGCTCAGCTGTGACAGTTTTAAGATTACAATCCTTGCTGAGCCTGCAAAGTTTCTGAAGGAATTCGTTAAGTGATTCCCCTGGTTGTTGTTGAGTTGTGGCCAATAGATACCAGTGTTTCCATACCTTAGCAGCTGTAAGTGAATTCGGGCCCAGGTCGAGATTGGCGGGTCTGAGTAGTTTCTCCATGATGGATTGATTACTATGTCTGAGTTCCCTTCTACAGTTTGAATCGTAGCTGTCTGTTCCCAAATCTCTCAGAGCGTGAAGCGGGTTGCAGTTGATTAAATTGACATCAGAAAACTACTAGGCTCTTGGTCTGACTATTATCAAGGCTTTAATCAACTGTTTCTTAACATGGAGATCTAGTTGTGTCCTTCACTAGTTCCTGTTAAAGAATGTCCTGAGCAAGCTGGGCCCATGCCGAGTATTTATACTCTCCCTGGACAGCGCCACCAGCAGGCCACCCAGTATTACTTCATAAGTCATTTCCACATGAATGACAAGATTCATGTCAGTGGGTATATTGTGTTTAATTGGAGTTTAGGACGGAATATAACGCACAAGTAATACAGGAAACTTTGTTATATCCGGCACCGACGGGACCGAGCTGTTGCCGATCTATCAAAACTGCCGGACATACAAAGTTAATGTTGAAGCATACGGAGGTTTTCATCTCTGTATCTGACAACAAACACTGTTGCTTAGCAACAGCTTGTAAACAGTCGGCCCGTACCTTGGAAGCGTCTCTGTAGCTTAGCATCAGCTTCAGAGAGACTTTCCAGAGCCCGACTGTTGAAAACAAAGCCACGAGAAGAAAAAAAACCTAACAAAACGGCTCCTGATTTCTGCCGGTAGATCGAGGTTTCCGGACATACAACCTCCGGATAAACCAAAGTTTCCTGTACAGCAAAAACATACAACTGTGACAAGCAGCTGGTACCGGACCCGATTGGAGAGACAGCTGGCGTGCGTGAACAGTCCTCTGGCTTCCGGCCTCTCTCACTCTCTCTGTAGAACCTTCGATGGTGAGCATGGGTCACTCTCAAAAGAGCATTCGACCAGCCCAACTTCTGTTCGACTCTCCCCTCCACCGTCTGTGTGGACAAGCCCTGAGGGTGTCACTTTTATTCTCTTTTTAGGGGTCGGCCTGAGGCCAAGTTATTGACAAGACCATTTAACCTATAGAGGTTCCTCTAAAACCTCATCAACCAATGGGGCATCGAGTTCTTTGTCTCAATTCTTGGATGAAAGCCCTCCCCCAAAGGGGGTCTCATTGTGTCATCCAATTTATCTTTCTTGTTTTTACATTTTGAAGGTTCCTCCATTGGAATTCCTCTTATCTATCTTGACTCTATCCTCCTTGACCCAACAAGTATAAGACCCGGCCCTATCCCTCTTAATCATGGCCCCATCCAGAGCTGTCGCACGTTAGCCAGTCGCTATCTCACCTTCATCTAGCAAATGGCCCATTCTAAGATGGATACCTTAGCCTCCTCATTTCAAGTTTGGAGAGACCCAGGAGTGGAAGTATATGCACCTCAGGAGCCCTCAGGTAAGTTCGTAGATTTTTCCAGATCAGAGGCCTCCGCACGCAGGAAGCCTCCAATTGGAAAATATGGGTCTGTCTTTTCCTAATTAACTGTTAATGATCTTCGCAGGCAGTTATGCTAAACAAACTCCAAATTCTATCTGTAGAGACTATAATATGGTTATTAGTAATAATGGAAGAAACATAAGTTGGGCCTTCACTGGCCAAATTAAAGATACATTAACAAAGTCAAAACCCTAACTTACAAACAACAGATAACTAGCCTGACAGGGCCATCCTATGGGCCCCCACGTGGAATGTTTATGCTTCACCTAATCTACCTGATTAAAAAGACGGTCTCAAATTCTAATGCAAGCTTTCCAGGAAAACAAAACTTATCATTTAAACACAATATTATTCGTGTAGCTATATATATTTTTAGGCACCCCTAGTTTCTAACAGGAGGTAAGGGTGGAAATTGTGGAGGTACTGGCCATAGTCTTCCAATCTTCCTTAGATACAGGGTGTGGTAAACCACTGTTATAGTTATCACTGTATATTGTTCTCACTGTTCTCACTGTCACATCACTACACGAGGTCGCCTCTTGTCGCACTGTTATACCTGGGCTGACCACCTCCGACTCCGCCCATTACCTGCCCAGGTATAAAGGTAGCTGACTGGCTAGTATTCCTCCCTGTTGGATCGGATCACCCACGAGGGTGGGCTCTGTTATTTAGCCAATAAAAACCTTCAGTTACGTTCTTAACTCGTCGCCTTTTATTGGACTAATTGATAGGCATATCAATTTTATTAAGGCCCGCAACCTGCCATACTCCATCGAGGAGGTCAGGACCATGACCAGGAACTGCCAGATCTGTGCTGAGTGCAAACCGCACTTCTATAAGCCGGACAGAGCAAGCCTGATCAAGGCCACCCGCCCCTTCGAGCGTCTGAGCATCGACTTCAAGGGGCCCCTACCGTCATCCGACCGTAATGTGTACTTCCTCAACATCGTTGATGAGTACTCCCGTTTCCCCTTTGCCTTCCCCTGCCCAGACATGACCAGTAACACGGTCATTAAATGCCTGAACAAACTCTTCGCCTTGTTCGGGTTCCCGAACTATATACATAGTGACCGGGGCGCCTCCTTCATGAGCGAGGAACTCCGTCAGTTCCTATTGGAGAGGGGTATTGCAGCAAGCAGGACCACCAGCTACAACCCCCGAGGGAACGGCCAGGTGGAAAGAGAGAACGCGACGGTATGGAAGGCCACCCTCTTAGCCTTAAAGTCTAAGGGCCTCCCAACCTCCCGCTGGCAAGAGGTCCTCCCGATTGCGCTGCACTCCATCCGGTCACTACTTTGCACTGCCATTAACACCACCCCCCATGCTCGAATGTTTGTCTTCCCCAGGAAGTCGACTACGGGAACCACCCTACCAACCTGGCTGACCTCTCCGGGACCCGTCTTGCTGCGAAAGCACGTGAGGGCCCATAAAACGGACCCCCTGGTCGAGAAGGTGAACCTCCTGCACGCCAACCCCCAGTACGCCTATGTGGCTTACCCAGACGGACGGGAGGACACTGTCTCCTTACGAGACCTCGCACCCTCACCCCCCCCTCCCAACCCCCCGAGTCCAGCCGAGGTAGACGGCATGCCGGAACCCCACGAGCCTTTGCCGACTACGCAGACACCAGCTTTAACACCGGATAATGTAACACCGCCGCTGCGACGATCGGAGAGGCTAACGAAGCCTCCGGACAGACTGACATACCAGAGCTGGTAATACACTTCACCCCGCCGGACTCTAATCTAAACAAGGGGTGAATGTGGTAAACCACTGTTATAGTTATCACTGTATATTGTTCTCACTGTTCTCATTGTCACATCACTACACGAGGTCGCCTCTTGTCGCACTGTTATACCTGGGCTGACCACCTCCGACTCCGCCCATTACCTGCCCAGGTATAAAGGTAGCTGACTGGCTAGTATTCCTCCCTGTTGGATCGGATCACCCACGAGGGTGGGCTCTGTTATTTAGCCAATAAAAACCTTCAGTTACGTTCTTAACTCGTCGCCTTTTATTGGACTAATTGATAGGCATATCACAGGGGTGCTGCCAGAGGACTGGAGAATTGCAAATGGTACACCCTTTTTCAAAAAAGGATGTAAGGATAAACCCAGCAACTGCAGACCAGTCAGTTTAACCTCGGCAGTGGGAAGCTTTTAGAAATGATAATCCGGGACAAAATTAACAGTCACTTGGACAAGTGTGGATTAATTAAGAAAAGCCAGCATGGATTTCTCAAAGGGAAATTGTGTTTAACTAACTTGATTGAGTTTTTGATGAGGTAACAGGGAGGGTTGATGAGGGCAATGCGGTTGATGTGGTGTACATGGACTTCCAAAAGGTGTTTGATAAAGTGCCACATAATAGGTTTGCCAGCAAAGTTGAAGCCCATGGAATAAAAGGGACAGGGATATGAAATTGGCTAAGTGACAGGAAACAGAAAGTAATGGTGAATGGTTGTTTTTTGGACTGGAGGAATGTATACAGTGGTGTTCCCCAGGGATCGGTACTATGACCACTGCTTTTCTTGATATATATAAATGACTTGGACTTGGGTGTACAGGGCACAATTTCAAAATTTGCAGATGATACAAAACTTGGAAGTATAGTGAACTGTGAGGAAGATAGTGATAGACTTCAAGAGGACATAGACAGGCTGGTGGAATGGGCGGACACGTGGCAGAAGAAATTTAACGCAGAAAAGAGCAAAGTGATACATTTTGGTAGGAAGAATGAGGAGAGGCAATATAAATTAAAGGGTATAATCCTAAAGGGGGAGCATGAACAGAGAGACCTGGGGGTATATGTACACAAATCGTTGAAGGTGGCAGGGCTGGTTGAGAAAGTGGTTAAAAAAGCATACGGTATCCTGGCTTCAAAAATAGAGGCATAGGGCAGGATTTTGTCAATGGGGAGCTTTTGGAGGCGGGACTCCTACTTGTTGGGTTTTAGTCCTGCCTCCATCGACTTGTGGCCAACCCACTCTATTTTCCCTTGATTGACCTTGTTAAGCCCACCCAGTCGGTTTAGCAGGCCAATTAAGGGAAAGCCAGTTACAGGTGATGTCAGCGAGTGCCGTTTCATCTGTCAAGAGCTTTTGACAGATGAAATGTCATCGTTTGACAGCTCTGTGAAGCTGTCAAACACTGACAATCTGTCTTCTAAGTTGTGTCTTTACTCAAGACTCAATTAGAAAGCCTTCCTGACCAGAAAGCAGAAGGCTGCAGCTTTTGACAGTTCAGCGGCCATTCTGCTTTCTGTGCCAGTGAGCTGAGGGACTCCCGAGACCTGAAGGGAGGAAGCCTGCAGGAAGAAGTAAAGGTAAGTAAAACTTATTAAAATACTTTACACACACCTCACACACTTACCTCTGCACACATGCACCCATTACTCACCTGCACAACAGACATCTCGGCCCCTCCGACCCCCGCGGACCAACAGCCTACCTCGCTGACCCTGGCGAGGTTCGGAGCCATCGGGAAGCCCACACTTTAGGGCTCAAAATATGATTAGCCAAAAAACTGCCTGTTTACTACCTGTTAACAGGCAGTTAATTGGCATTAATCCCCTTCCTGCCTCGGCGGGACCCGGCGCGGGTCGGCTACCCGCCTCCTGGGAAGATAGCATGGAGGCGGGTTGGGTGGGCTGGGCACCCGCCCCCAAATTCTGCCATTTTCCCGGCAGTCCCGCCTCCAAACCCGCCTCCCCAGGGCTGGTAAAATCCAGCCCATAGAATACAAAAGCAAGGAAGTTATGATGAACCTTTATAAAACATTGGCTCAGCCTCAACTAGAGTATTGTTTCCAATTCTGGGCACTGCGCTTTAGGAAGGCTGTGAGGGCCTTAGAGAGGGTGCAGAAAAGATTTACAAGAATGGTTCCAAGGATGAGTGACTTCAGTTACGTGGATAGACTGGAGAAGCTGGGGTTATTCTCCTTAGAGCAGGGAAGGTTGAGAGGAGATTTGATAGAGGTGTTCAAAATCATGAGGGGTCTAGACAGAGTAGATAGAGAGAAATTGTTCCCACTGAAGGGTCGAGAACCAGAGGACACAGATTTAAGGTGATTGGCAGAAGAACTAAAGGCAACATGAGGAAAAACTTTTTTATGCAGCGAGTGGTTAGGATCTGGAATGCACTGCCTGAAAGGGTGGTGGAGGCAGATTCAGTCGTGGCTTTCAAAAGGGAATTGGGTAAGTACTTGAAGGGAAAAAAATTGCAGGGCTATGGGGAAAGGGCGGGGGAGTGGGACTAGCTGAAATGCTCTTGCAGAGAGCTGGCACAGGCTCGACAGGCCAAACGGCCTCCTTCTCTGCTGTACCCATTCTATGATTCTATGATTCTTTGATTCTATAATTTCACCAGTTTCTCCATTACCATTTTTTTTACTTACATTGAAACTAGTTAGTTCCTCCCCTTGATTTATTTTTATTTTTCCTTGCATCTCTGGTACTTTATCCACATTTAGTATCAACTAATTAGCATCTCTGCCATTTCCTGATTTCCAATTACAATTATCACCTGCCATTTATTATTAAGGGGCCCACATTACTCTTAGCCACTCTCTTTCTCTTAATATATCTGTAAAACCCTTTAGTATTGTCCTTGAGATCCCTCACAAGCTTTTTCTCATATTCCCTTTTTGAAGCTCTTTGTATGCCTTTGCAGTTCTTTATATCTCTCCCAATCTGCGGGATCTAAGAACATAAGAACATAAGAATTAGGAGCAGGAGTAGGCCATATGGCTCCTCGGGCCTGCTCCGCCATTCATTAAGACCATGGCTGATCATCGACCTCAACTCCACTTTCCCGCCGATCACCATATCCCTTGATTCCCCAGAGCCCAAATATTTATCTATCTCAGCCTTGAATATACTCAACGATTCAGCATCCACAGCCCTTTGGGGTAGAGAATTCCAAAGATTCAAACCCTCTGAGTGAAGAAATTCCTCCTCATCTCAATCTTAAATGGTCGGCCCCTTATCCTGAGACTATGCCCCCTAGTTCTAGACTCTCCAGCGAGGGGAAACAATCTCTCAGCATCTACCCTGTCAATCCTCCTCAGAATTTTATATGTTTCAATCAGATCACCTCTCATTCTTCTAAACTCCAGAGAGTATAGGCCCAATCTACTCAATCTCTCCTCATAGGACAACCCTCTCATCCTAGGGATCAATCTAGTGAAACATCATTGCACCGCCTCTAAGGCATATATGTCCTTTCTCAGATAAAAAGACCAAAACTGTGCATAATACTCCAGGTGATGTCTCACCAAGGCCCTGTATAATTGTAGCAAGGCTTCCTTACTCGTGTACTCCAACCCCCTTGCAATAAAGGCCAAAATTCCATTTGCCTTCCTAATTGCTTGCTGTACCTGCAGGCTAACTTTCTGTGTTTCCTGTACGAGGACACCTAAATCTCTCTGAACACCAACATTTAATAGTTTCTCACCATTTAAAAATATTCATTCTGTTTTTCTATTCTTCCTACCAAAGTGAATAACCTCATATTTCATCACATTATACTCTATCTGCCACCTTATTGCCCCTTCTATAGTAAGGGGAACAGATAGGCGTTTCTGTGGCCGTAGACGTGAATCCAGGATGGTTTGTTGCCTCCCTGGTGCCAGGGTCAAGGATGTCACTGAGCGGCTGCAGGGCATTCTGGAGGGGGAGGGTGAACAGCCAGTGGTCGTGGTCCACATTGGTACCAACGACATAGGTAAAAAGAGGGATGAGGTCCTGCAGCAAGAATTTAGGGAGCTAGGTGAAGGATTAAGGAGCAGGGCCTCAAGGGTTGTAATCTCTGGATTACTCCCGGTGCCACGTGCTAGTGAGTATAGGAATAGGAAGATAGAACAGATGAATGCGTGGCTAAAGGGATGGTGCAGGAGGGAGGGCTTTAGTTTCCTGGATCACTGGGTCTGCTTCTGGAAAAGGTGGGACTTGTACAAGTCGGACGGTTTACACCTGAACCAGAGGGGAACCAATATCCTTGTGGGGAGGTTTGCTAGCACTGCTGGGGGGGGTTTAAACTAACTTGGCAGGGGGATGGGGTACAGAGTGGAGCTATAGTAGGGGGTGATTTACAGCCAAATACAGAGGGAAAAACAAGTCAGCTGGGAAGGCAGAGCAAATATGTGAAGGCAAAAGGGAATATGGCAGGGCTGGAAGGCATTTATTTTAATGCAAGGAGTCTTGCAAATAAGGTGGATGAACTGAAGTTGTTGTTGAACACATGGGAGTACGATATTGTTGCTATCACGGAGACATGGTTGAGGGAGGGTCAGGACTGGCAGCTCAATATTCCGGGGTATAGAATCTTCAGGCGAGACAGAGGGGGGTGTAAAAGGGGAGGGGGTGTTGCAATATTAATTAAGGAGTCAATTACTGCTGTAAGGAGGGATGATATATTAGCGGGTTCCTCTAATGAGGCCATATGGGTAGAACTTAAAAACAAAAAGGGGGCAAGCACTTTGCTGGGAGTGTACTATAGGCCCCCAAACAGTCAGGGGGAGATAGAGGAACAGATATGTAGGCAAATCTCAGAAAAGTGCGAAAATAATAGGGTAATAATAGTGGGGGATTTCAACTTCCCCAATATAAATTGGGATAGTCAGAGTGTGAAAGGCTTAGAGGGTGCAGAATTCTTAAAGTGCATCCAGGAGAGCTTTTTGAGCCAACATGTAGAAAGTCCTACAAGAGAGGGGGCGGTACTGGACCTAATTCTAGGGAATGCAGCCGGGCAAGTGGTGGAAGTGTCAGTAGGAGAGCATTTTGGCGACAGTGACCATAGTTCGGTGAGATTTAAGGTGGTCATGGAAAAGGACAAAGACGGCCCGGAAATAAGGGTTCTAAATTGGGGGAAGGCCGATTTTAATATGATAAGGCAGGATCTGGCCAAAGTGGACTGGGAGCAGCTACTTATAGGAAAATCCACATCAAAACAGTGGGAGACTTTCAGAAGGGAAATAGAGAGAGTACAACGCCAACATGTTCCTGTAAAGGTCAAGGGTGGGACCAACAAGCAAAGGGAACCTTGGATGACAAGGGATATACAAAAATGCATTAGGAATAAAACGGGGGCTTTTGGCAGTTACAAAAGACTAAAGACGGAAGAAGCCCTAGAGGAGTATAAAAAGTGCAGGGGCGTACTTAAAAAAGAAATTAGGAGGGCGAGGAGGGGCCATGAAATAACACTGGCGAGCAAAATAAAGGAAAATCCTAAGATGTTTTATAAGTATATTAAGGGCAAGAGGATAACCAGGGAAAGGGTAGAGCCCATTAGGGACCAAAGTGGCAATCTGTGTGTAGAGCCAGATGAGGTAGGCGGGGTTTTAAATGAATTTTTTGCATCTGTGTTCACTATGGAGAAAGACGATGCAGACATAGAAATCGGGCAAGGGGACTGTGACATACTTGAACATATTAGCATCGAGAGGGAGGAGGTGCTAGCGGTTTTAGCAGGCCAAAAAGTGGATAAATCCCCAGGCCCGGACAAGATGTATCCCAGGCTGCTGTGGGAGGCAAAGGAGGAGATTGCAGGGGCTCTGACACAAATTTTCAGAACCTCTCTGGCCACAGGGGATGTACCAGAGGACTGGAGAACAGTTAACGTAGTACCATTATTCAAGAAGGGTAGCAGGGATAAACCAGGGAATTACAGGCCAGTGAGCCTAACATCTGTGGTAGGGAAATTATTGGAAAAAATTCTGAGGGACAAAATTAGTCTCCACTTGGAGAGGCAAGGATTAATCGGGGATAGTCAGCATGGCTTTGTCAAGGGTAAATCATGTCTGACAAATCTGATTGAATTTTTCGAGGGGGTGACTAGGGGGGTGGATGAGGGAAATGCTGTGGATGTGGTTTACATGGACTTCAGTAAAGCTTTTGACAAAGTCCCGCATAGGAGACTGGTCAAGAAGGTAAGAGCCCATGGGATCCAGGGTGCCTTGGCGCGTTGGATCCTCAACTGGCTGAGTGGCAGGAGGCAGAGGGTGATGGTCGAAGGTTGCTTTTGTGACTGGAAGCCTGTGTCCAGTGGGGTACCTCAGGGATCGGTGCTGGGTCCCTTGTTGTTTGTGATCTACATAAATGATTTGGATGAGAATGTAAAAGGTATGATCAGTAAGTTCGCAGATGACACGAAAATTGGTGGGGTGGTAAATTGCGAGGAGGAAAGCCTCAGGCTACAGGACGATATAAACGGGTTGGTCAGATGGGCGGAAAAGTGGCAAATGGAATTTAACCCTGAAAAGTGCGAGGTGATGCATTTTGGACTTACAAATAAGGCAAGGGAATACACAATGAGTGGTAGGACCCTAGGAAGTACAGAGGGTCAGAGGGACCTTGGTGTACATGTACATAGATCCCTGAAGGCAGCGGAACAGGTAGATAAGGTGGTTAAAAAGGCATATGGGATACTTGCCTTCATTAGCCGAGGCATAGAATATAAGAGCAGGGAGGTTATGATGGAGCTGTACAAAACGCTGGTGAGGCCACAGCTGGAGTACTGTGTGCAGTTCTGGTCGCCTCACTATAGGAAGGATGTGATTGCTTTGGAGAGGGTGCAGAGAAGATTCACCAGGATGTTACCTGGGATGGAGCGCCTCAGCTATGAAGAGAGGCTGGACAGGCTGGGGTTGTTTTCCTTGGAGCAAAGAAGGCTGAGGGGGGACCTGATTGAGGTGTACAAAATGATGAGGGGCATAGATAGGGTAGATAAAGAGGAACTTTTCCCCTTAGTGGGGGGGTCAATAACAAGGGGGCATAGATTCAGGGTAAGGGGCAGGAGATTTAGAGGGGATTTGAGGAGGAACCTTTTCACCCAGAGGGTGGTTGGAATGTGGAACTCAATGCCTGAAAGGGTGGTAGAGGCAGGAACCCTCACAACATTCAAGAAGCATTTGGATGAGCACTTGAAATGCCATTGCATACAAGGCTATGGACCAAATGCTGGAAAATGGGATTAGACTGGACAGGGATGGATGGGCGGCGCAGACACGATGGGCCGAAGGGCCTCTTTCTGTGCTGTAAAACTCTATGACTCTATGACTCACTTAACCTGTCTATATCCCTTTGCAGGTTCTTTGTGTCCTCCTCACAGCTTACTGTCCCACCCAGCTTTGTACCGTCAGCAAACTCGGATACACTGCACTCGGTTCCTTCATCTAAGTCATTAATATAAATTGTAAATAGCTGAGGCCCAAGCACTGATCCTTGTGGCACCCCACTAGTTACATCCTGCCAACCAGAAAATAACCCATTTATTCCTACTCTCTGTTTTCTGTCCGTTAACCAATCCTCTATCCATCCATGCTAATATATTACCCCCAACCCCATGAGCCTTATCTTGCATAGCAACAATTTATGTGGCAACTTATCAAATGCCTTTTGGAAATCCAAATATACTACATCCACTGGTTCCCCTTTTTCTACCTGCTAGTTACATCCGCAAAAAACTCCAATAAATTTGGTAAACATGATTTCCTTTTCCCTCTCTACTGTTCATATAAGCCTTTTCTTTTAATTTTAAACTATCTCTCACTTCCCCTGTTGACCATGGTTGTTTAATTACATACATAGAGCTCTTGCCCTTTAGGAGTATGTACAGGTCTTGTATTCTACCAAATACTTTTTTAACACCTCCCACTGTTCATGCCAACTCTCCATCCTGCACTCACAGTGGAGAAAATAAGCTTCTGATTTTCCAGACAAGGACAGCCAGCACCATACACTGCTGAAGAGCATTGGTGTCACCTGGAGAAAATGCTTAAAGCAAAGGTAAATTGAGTATTGAAGTACACGCAAAAAGTGATAAGCATGTAAAATAACTTCCAGGTAGGTTAGGTGGGAAAATCCCTGGAATCATTTAAACTATAGTAGGATGATGTGACGGGAGGACTGGAGCTTCTTTCTGGTTGGATGATCGACCCATCTAATGGTCTTTCTCATTAATACCTATCTTAAAATGTTGTGATGCTGTGAACAAGCAGGCAGAATAATGAGTGTGTTCCATTCCAAGAACACAACATACATCATAGGTTTCGAACCTGGTGTCCACAGACTCTAAAGGATTCACAAAATTATCAGATTTCTTCAAGCATGATGTCTTGTAAATTGTGTATGCTTTGTTTTATTTATATTATTATCTGCAAACTTGAATGCATATGGTGCATAACTGGATTAACCATTCTTCACCAGATCTGATTGGATCACATCAAGTGCTGCTGGGCCTTGCTTTTCTCTGCCAAAGCTGTTTACTACTCCAGGGTCATCCTGGGAAGCAAAGATAATCCCCATTACCAACAATCTCCTTAAACCGCTCTGCCCTGCACCTTCCTACCTCATCTGCAACAAGTGCAAGGAGCTCATGGACTTCTTTGTTACTAAGATTGAGACCATCCGTTCATCTGCCTCTGCCGCACCCCACTTCTCCATGTCCACCAAACCAAAGCTCTGCCAAGGTTCCTACCTACCCTAGCCCTGACCTGAACTTGCATTATTTTACACTCTTACCTATCCAACTATAGCCAGAGTATTTCAGGCAATGTCTTCTCTTCTTACCCAAACAGTTACCTCTGGAGCCCGCCCAAAATTTTATCCTTGACCCCTTCTTCTTCCTCATTTACTTGCCGCCTCTTGGCAACATCATCTGAAGACATGGGATCAGGTTCCACATGTACACTGATGACACCCAGCTCTACATTTCCACCAACTCTCTTAAACTCTCCACTGCCTCTGTTTTGTCTGACTGCTTGTTGACATCCAGTCCTCGATGAGCTGGAATTTTCTCCAGTTAAACATTGGGAAGACTGAAGCCATGATCTTTGGACCCCCTGCCACAAACTCTGTATCCTTGCCACTGATTCTATCCCTTTCCTGGGACACTGTGTCAGGGGGAACCAGACTTCGCAACCTTGGCATCCGATTTGACCCTGAGCTGAGATCCTAACCCCATATCCCCTCCATCATAATGATTGCCTACTTCAACCTCTGTAACATCGCCCATCTCTGCCCTTGCCTCAGCACATCTGCTGCCAAAATCCTTATCAATGTCTTTGTCACCTCCAAACTCGACTTTTCCAATACTCTCCTGGCTGGCTTACTTACTTCGACCCATAAGCGCTTTGTGACGTTTTACTATGTTAAAGGTATTATATAAATGCAAGTTGTTGCGAATGCATAAACTTCAGCTCATCCAACTCTCTGCTGCCCATATCCTATCCTGCACCAAGTTCCAGTCATCCATCACCCCAATGTTCGTCCACCTACTTTGAATCCCAATCGCTCAATGCCTCAAGTTTAAAATTCTCAATCTTGTGTTCAAATGCCTTCTTAGCCTTATAACTGTCCAAGAATTCTACATTCCTCCAATTCTGACCTCGTGCATCCCAAAATCCCTTTGTCCCACCATTGGCAGCCGTGCCTTCAGTCATCTAGGCCATAAGCTCTGGAATTCTCTCCCTAAACCTCTCCACATCCCTCTCCTGTATGACCCTTCTTAAAACCCATATCTTTGATAAAGCTTTTATTTGTCCCTCCTAATATCTCCTTCTTTGGCTCGGTGATTTTTGTCTGATAACACTTCTGAGAAGCAGCTTGTGACGTTTTACTATGTTAAAGGCGCTATATAAATGCAAATTGTTGTTATTGACTTAGGGCATTTTTTCTGTTACTGCACAAAGAAAGAAATAACTTGTATTTATTAAATGTCTTTATTTTCTCAGGACTTCGCAAAATGCTTTACAGCCAATTAAGTACTTTTTGAAGCGTAGTCACTGTTGTAATATAGGGCAACAAAGGAATCAATTGCACACAGCAAGCTTCCATAAACAGTAATGAAATAAAGAACCAGATAATTTGTTCTTAGTGGTGTTGGTTGAGGGACAAATGTCCAGGAAATCAGGAGAACTCCCCACCCTTCTTCAAATAATGCCATGAGATGTTTTACTTGCACCTGAGAGGACAGATTGAACCTTTGTTTAACATCTCGTCCAAAAGACAGCACCACTATCCATGCAGCAGCCCCTCACTACTGCAATGAAAAATCAGCTTAGATTACAGTCTTGGAATGAGGCTTGAACCCAGAACCTTCTAAATTAGAGGCAACATTGCTACCACTGAGCCAAAGCTATTAATAACAACAGTTTTTTTGCTAATAGTACTGATTCTCTTTGGTTAGTTCAAAATCTATATATATAAAAGGATACATCTGTCTGTCTGCCTGTCTGTCTATCTGTCTGTCTGTCCTTCGGTGTGTGTCTGTCCGGCTATACACTCTAAAGTTATAGAGCGTACCTACACGTGCGTCACATCAAAAGAAAGCTTACGATTCCAAAACGGTCGTAAGCATATTTATGTTTCGGCCGGACAAAAATTGCACCCACGGTATCCAAAAAAGTTCAAAATTCCGCTCATTAGCATCTCATTATCCGCTCATTAGCAATAGAGTGACGTCGAGGTCGACCAATCGTACGCCGGGTTCCTGGCGCGTACGGGCGGGCCCTCCTACAGTCGAGTGACGGGACGATTGACCAATCCTACGCTTCGGTGACCTGACGGTCCACCAATCGGTGCGTGTGTGGGCGGGCCTTATCGTTCTGAAATGAGGTGAGTGGCCGCCATCTTGGTTCCAAACTTTTCATTTCTTTTTCCCGCTTTCTGCGTGTTTCTTTTCAAATCTACACTTCCAGCAAAAAAAAAGTTGCTTTTAAAAGACAAATTGTTTTTAAAAAAAGTTAATTCATTTGTAAATCTTTTGTCTAACCTCTATAATTTTCCTACCTTTCACCATTTTTCCAGGCCCGGGGCCTAGGCTTCTCCAACTGCCAGCAGCGCAACTCCACTCCCAGGCTCCCGGCCTAGACAGGGACCAACACTTCCAGAGGGGAGAGGGTGTGCTGCCTCAGCTCCATTCCCGGGGTCGGTAGGTGGGGAGGCTTCATAAGCAACTGGGGTAAGTCGCAAGCCCCGAATAATAATCTAAAGATCCTGTGTTTGCAGCTGAGGGAATTTCTTCTGCTGACAGCCCCAGCTGTCAAGGAGGGCAAAAAGTTTCAGTGCAACGCCATTTTGATTCAGCGTGTAACAGAGTGCATGCGCGGCCATCTTAGTACAGGAACATAGAGTGGGTGGGGCTTCTGTGCTCCCAATCGGGTCCTGGTGACCTAGACAGACAATCGACTGTGTGGGCGGGGCCTAATCTTTCCAACTGAAAAGCAAGCAGCGGCCATTGTTTGTGATACAACACACTGAGAGGTGAGCACCCCTTTTTTAATAAAAAGATTGGTGAGGTTGTAAAGTGTATGTTATAGAAAGATTTACCAAAAATGTTTTATAAGTACAGGAAACTTTGTGCAATCCGGAGGTGAGCTATCCGGCAATCTGGAGCCACCAACAAAAATCAGCAGCCATTTTTTATTCTTTTTGTTTGTTTTTTTTGCATTGTTTGAACAGTCAAGCTGTGTAAGGCCTGTAGCTATAGCAACAGCTTTAGCTACAGAGCTTGCAGGCCACACCTGAGTGTTTAGAAGCTGTTGCTAAGCAACAGTGTTTGTTGTCAAATACGGAGATAAGGATCTCCGTATCTCTCAACATTAACTCTGGAGAGTACAGCAGTTTTGAGGCAAGGCAGCAGCTCGGTCCGGTGGGTGCCGGATAGCACAAAGTTTCCTGTACTTTAAGTTTATCTCCCCCACCTCCCTTTCCACCCCCACACCCCCCACACCCCCTTCCCCCCCACCCCCCCACCCCCCCTCCCCACTCTCTCTCCCCCTCCCCCCCACACCCCCTTCCCCCCACACCCCCTTCCCCCCACACCCACTTCCCCTCCTCCACCCCCCCACACCCCCCTTCCCCCCACACCCCCTTCCACCCCCTCCACCCCCCACACTCCCCTTCCCCCCTCCACACCCCCTTCCCCCTCCCCCTTCCACCCCTCCCCTCCCCCAAACCTTCCCCCTTCCCTCCCCCCCTCCCCTCCCCCCTTCCCTCCCCCTCTCCGCTCCCCCCTCCCCCTTCCCTCCCCCTTCCCCCCTCCCCTCCACCTCCCCTCCCCTCCCCCCTTCCCCCCCCTCTACCCCTCCCCTCCCCCACCCCCTCCCCCTCCCCCTCCCCACCCCCCTTCCCCCCTCCCCTCCCCCCCACCCACCCCTCCCCCACCCCTCCCCCCTTCCCTCCCCCCTCCCCTCCCCCTCCCCTTCCCCCCTCCCCTTCCCTTCCCTTCCCCCCTCCCCTTCCCCTCCCCTTCCCCTTCCACCCTCCCTCCCCTCCCCTTCCCCCTCCCTCCCCTTCCCCTCCTCCCACCCCCACTTCCCCCCTCCCCTCCCCCTTCCCCCTCCCCCTTCCCTTCCCCTCCCCTTCCCCTCTCCCCTTCCCCTCCCCTTCCCCCTCCCCTTCCCCTCCCTCCCCTTCCCTTCCCTCCTCCCTCCCCTCCCCTTCCCCCCTCCCTCCCCTTCCCCCCTCCCTCCCTCCCCTTCACTTCCCCCCTCCCACCCCCCTCCCTCCCCCTTCCCCCCCTGCCTCCCCCTTCCCCCTCCCCCTTCCCCCTCATCGCTTCCCCTTCCCCCACTCCCCCCTCCCCCTCCTCCCCCCCACTCCTCCCCCACCTCTCCCCCACTGCTCCCCCACTCCTCCCCCTTCCACTTCCCCCACTCCTCCCCCCTTCCCCTTCCCCCACTCCTCCCCCCTTCCCCTTCCCCCACTCCTCCCCCTTCCCCTTCCCCCACTCCCCCCTTCCCCCACTCCCCCCTTCCCCTTCCCCCACTCCCCCCTCCCCCTCCCTCCCTCCCCCTCCCTCCCCCCTCCCTCCCCACTCCTCCTCCCCTTCCCCTTCCCCCACTCCCTCCCTCTCCTCCCCCCCTCCACTCCCCCCTCCCCCTCCCCCTCCCCTCCCCCCCCAGTCGCCCTCTCTCTTCCCCCCAGTCACTCTCTCTCTTTCCCCCAGTCGCTCTCTCTCTCTCTTCCAACAACAACATGCCCTCGAAAAAGCCTCGGAACCGCCGGGCACTCCAGCTAGTATTTCATAAATTAAGACACAAAGGCCACGAAATTCGGGATTGTAGCGCCGGCCATTAAGGCCAGTTTTGTTGAAAAAATGGCAGCTGCCTTGCTTCTGCCCACTTCCGGCAAGGAACACGGCAGCCACCATTTTGGAGAGGTCGGCAGCGTAGCCATTGTCTGCACTTGCCTCTCCCATGTAAATATACAAATTATAATATCAATCGGCGTGCAACGCCTGAATTGACACATGACTGTGATTTTGGACATCGTCGCTCCCCATACCACTCTCTTTTAACCACGCATGGAAGAACGTGCTTGCAGCAGCTGTACAGAGACGCTTTCAGCGTTTCATAAAGGGATACACACATCTTTCAGGTAATTTTCAATTTCAACTTTTGGAGTTTTTTAAAACATTTTATTGGAGTAGTGGCTTGGTGCAATACATTTAACAAGATGTTAAAGTGTGCAGGGAGTGCAGGGCATGCTGCTGGATGCTTGCAAGGCTTTGGATGTTAAATGAAGGCCTCTTAGAAGACCACTTGCTCCCAGTCCTGGGGGCTCTAGTTGCAATCCCCCTTGGGCTGCAACATCACGTGGAGATGAAGCAGAGGCAGTAAAAGGGACAAGCTGCTCACAGAGGGAAGAGGAAGAAGCAGAAGAGGAGGAAGCAGAGGAGGAAGATGCAGAAGAGGAGGAACCGGAAGGAAGGAGGCAACCTAGACAGCCCCTTTCTGACCGGGATATCTGGGATCGAATCATCTGCCTACTGTACTAGTGACCACAAACCCATTCCACTTTCAACATTTGTCCCATACCTTATGTTCTCTCTGTTACTGACCATCACAGCGTCTTCGTGGCCACAATGCTGAAATAAAAGCCACCACAAAGCAAACTTTCCAATCCAACTTTATCCATATATGCATTCAATAATACATCAAAACATCAACTAATCACCCTTGTCCAAAGTGTCAACCGTGGCTCAGTTGGTAGCACCCTCGCCTCTGAGTCAGAAGGTTGTGGGTCCAAATCCCACTCTGGGTCCAAATCCCATTCTAGAGACTTGAGCACAAAAATCTAGGCTGACACTCTAGTGCAGTACTGAGGGAGTGCTGCACTTTTGGAGGTGCCGTCTTTCAGATGAGCTGTTAAACTGAGGCCCTGTCTGCTCTCTCAGGTGGACGTAAAAGACCCCATGGCACTATTTTGAAGAAGAGCAGTGGCGTTATCCCCAGTGTCCTGGTCAATATTTATCCCTCAATCAATATCACTAAAACAGATTAACTGGGCATTATCACATTGCTGTTTGTGGGAGCTTGCTGTGCACAAATTGGCTGCCACATTTCCTACATTACAACAGTGACTACACTTCAAAAGGTACTTCAATTTTTGTACAGCACTTTGGGACGTCTGGTGGGCGTGAAAGGAACTATATAAATGCAAGTCTTTGTTTTTGCATTCCCTTGGTGACTGTCTTGTGTGTGCCTTTGCCTATCCTACTGATGTCACACAGTGCTACCCCAGTGGCTGCAGCATGGCTGGTGGAAGGCTGCTGACTTTCAGTGGGGGACACTGCAGATGATCTTGCAGGACGACCTAGAATCATCGGCCAACATTTTCCTTACCTCGGCGGATCCGGAGCAGGCAACATCGGTGGCGTGTTCCAACCCCGCTGCTGTCTCCATCCTACTCTGGAAAATGATTTTCTGTTGATAGGGTTTGCTAAGTCCGCCCAGCAAGTTTCCTAGGCCAATTATAGAAAGTGGGTCTGGTGACGTCATTCATGACAAGTCATCCTCCAATGAAATAAGAGTAGATGGAGAGTGGAAAGTGGAATGTCTGCCGAATCTGTGCTGGAAATGGACTGAGAAACAGCTTGTGGCTGAGGAAAGTGATGATCTGCCAGGTGGGAACTTTTACTGTACATTTTAAGCTGTCAAGTAATCAGCTGGAGCAATGGCCACTGAACTCCTGCCTCAGGTTGACAGCCGTGGACCCCGAAAAGTGGTTCCCGTGGCCATGCAGTTAAAGTGAAAAGGTAAGTTAAAAAAGCCTGTTAATGATCTGTCAACTAAATACTAATGAGTTTAATTGGGTCACCGCCGCTGCCTGTTGGGTCTGCTCAGCGCTGACAGACCCGACATCGGGAAAGGCGCATTGAAACTGTTCCCATTGGTGGAATGGCTGAGAACCAGAGGACACAGATTTAAGGTGATTGGCAGAAGACCCATTGTCAAAAAAAATCAAATTTCCCACCTGACCTGCCACCGATCCCGCCCGCTGACCCCTGGAAAATTCTGGCCATAGAATCATACAATAGTAACAGCGCAGAAGGAGGCCATTTGGCCCGTTGAGACCATGCTGGCTCTCTGCAAGAGCACTTCAGCTAGTCCCACATCCTTCTTCCTGGAGGGCCTCCTGGTTCCCTGTGGGTAGAGGACAACTCTTCCAGTGTTCACCCTCTGCACAAAGCTCAAGTGCTGTGTCCAAGAGCCTGGGTGTCCTTTCCCTGGCCTATTGAGCCATTTGTGTTATTGCTGAAGCACTTTTACCATTTTGTACATGCAGAAGGCAGTTCAGCTTTAAGAGCTGCAGTATGCCTAGTTTGGAATGATTTTTAATTTTTTTTTCAGAAGTCAGTTCACCTTTAAGGGCTCGAGACTGCTTTCAAAACTAACAACCTTGCTTTAAGAAAATGCAGTTCGCTACAACAATGCAACATTGGGCCTCCTGCTGAGTGCACAGCCTGAAGCAATGCGATAGTCACTGGGCTATGCGCTTAAATCATTAAAATTTGCAGGCAGCACCAAATTAACGTGCTTCCTGCATTTTGTAAATGGACGCGAGCAAATCTCGTCCTGTGGTGCCACCGCCCGTTTTCGGGCCTTATCGAATTTCACCCCCAAAGTCTCTGGAGTATTGATCCCTGGAGTATATAATTATTTATGGGTCTCTTTGTCAATAGTTGCAGGGATCCTCATTAGGGTTGCCAACTCTGGCGAGACATATTCCTGGATACTTGGTCATGTGACAGTTGAATGCATGGTATTCGTTCTCGTGACACCACTCATGTGATGCTTAATCACATGACATCTGATCACGTGACATTTATCCACTGTTTTCAAATGTTACTGCATTTATCTTAGTTGAGTGCCTCACTATCACCATAGAAACATAGAAACATAGAAGATAGGAGCAGGAGTAGGCCATTCGGCCCTTCGAGCCTGCTCCGCCATTCAATGAGATCATGGCTGATCATCCAAATTCAGTACCCTGTCCCTGCCTTCTCCCCATATCCTGTGATCCCTTTAGCCTTAAGAAATATATCCAACTCTTTTTTGAATATATTTAATGAACTGGCCTCCACCGCCCTCTGTGACAGAGAATTCCACAGGTTCACCACTCTCTGGGTGAAGAAATTCCTCCTCATTTCAGTCCTAAATGGCTTACCCCTTATCCTTAGACTATGACCCCTGGTTCTGGACTCCCCGGCCATCAGAAACATCCTTCCTGCATCTAGTCTGTCCAGGCCTGACAGAATTTTATAAGTTTCGATGAGATCCCCTCTCAATCTTCTAAACTCCAGTGAGTATTGTAATGTATGTAACCGTCCACCTTTAAGAGTTGTAGTGTATGTAACTGTCCACCTTTAAGAGAACTATTTTAAGGGTTGCACTACTTTATCTTGGCTGCTGTATACTGTAATACCGGTGGTGACCACACCGGTATATAAGTGCTGTGTAATGATTTATTGGGCAGTTCCGCCCTGACCTTCGACTAGTAAAGACCTGTTAAATTTTACTCTTGTGGTCTGTGTATTAATTCTCAATATAACACACAGACTTAACAGTGGCGACGAGTACGATCTTACCCTGCGGCAGAGATACATCCAAGGCAGTTTGACGGACGTCGAGAAGAGGCATCCGCCCTCATCATTCTGCTGAGAGAAGACTCGGGTCTGCAGAGCAACGGAAGAATTCTAACACGAAGCCTTCCATCAGCAACAGGCAGGATCATCCCTTCTATCACGGTGGTGGGTAAGCTGATCAGCGACGAACAGCGAGTCAGCCACGTTGACTGTGAAGTAGGGGAGGGAAAAACGGAGGATATAAGGGCGGAGAACTCGACCACGGCCGGGGAAAAGAGCCGGACAGAAGTCGGGGCCAGAGGCGCTGAAACTGGGGCAGCGTAAGGCACGGAAGCCGCGGTGAAGGCTAACGCAGCCGGTGTGAGAGACCGTGCTGCAAGCGGGCTGGGAGACGCAACAGTGTCGAGAGCAAGCTCGACCGCGACCGGTAAAAAAAAAAAAAAGGCCGGGCAGCTACCGAGGCCGCGAGGCGCAGCGACCGAGAACCGCTTGCGCGGGAGAAAATAAAAAAAATAAAATAAAAAAAACCGCGGAGAACTCAGCCGCAGTCGGGGGGGGGGGGAAAGGACCGGACTGCAAGAGGGGCTAGGAGGCACGATTGAAAACCGCTGGGGAGGGCGAACGCAGCATTACGGCAATCGCCATTACAGCCAGCGGGAGAGACAGAGCCCGAGCGAGCAAGGGGGAACGAGACCGAGCGAGCGAGGGAGACCGTGCGAGCGAGGGAGACCGAGCGAGCGAGGGAGAACGAGACCGAGCGAGGGAGACCGAGCGAGGGAGACCGAGACCGAGCGAGCGGGAGTGACAAGAGACAGCCAGCGGGTGAGAAAGGTGGACAGCTCCCCCCCTCTGTGGAGCCTCGCTGCCCAAACTGAAGCCGGCGCGCAGGCTGCGAACCCCGAAAGCCAGCGGTCGTTGCCCGAGGGCAAAGCTTTACCCCTCCCGCCCGAGGAAGAAACGCGGGAAGCCGCCATTTAGGCGTGGAAGAAGACAAGCGCGGGAAACCGCCATTTTGAAAGTAGGCGGGGAAGAAGACAAGCGCGGGAAACCGCCATTTTGAAAAAAAAAAGTTAAAGAAAAATTTCTTTTTGTTTTCTCAAGAAGAGTGCGAGGATGCCTAAGCGTGGTAACATCAACGATTTCGATCCCGATGTTGAAGATTGGGCCACGTATGTAGAACGCATAGAGATATATTGTATGGCAAATAAAATATCAGATGAAGACAAAGCTCTAACCTTACTAAACTCAATGGGTGCGAAGACATACGGGCTATTGAAGCATCTTCTATCACCAGCTAAACCGGCGGATCAGGCTTTCGCTAATATTGTTGCTGTCCTGAAGAATCATTTGAACCCCACACCGCTGATGTTAGCGGAACGATTTAAATTTTATGCGAGAACGCAACTGAAAGAGGAAAGCAACGCGGAGTACTTAATTGAACTGCGTAAGCTAGCGAAATACTGTCAGTTTGGGGAAAATCTGACAGAGGCACTGAGAGACAAATTCGTGTGTGGGTTGTCGAAAGAAGGAACACAAAAGCGGCTACTTGAAGAGAATGATCTTACATTTGATAAGGCTGTCACTATTGCAGCATCGCACGAAGCCGCAGCAAGAGGCACTGCGGAAATGCAGCTGAAGGCAGCGGTACTCAGCGCAGATCAAATGGCTTCGGGTACAACAAAATGTTATCGTTGTGGGAAGACAACACACGATCAGAACCAATGCTGGTTTAAAAACCAGGAATGTAGAAAATGTGGCAAGCTTGGTCACATAGCTAAAGTATGCCGGTCAGGAAAGAAGACCAGCAACAAAAAGTCACCGCAGGAAAAGTGCAGAAAGGTACATAAGGTGGCTGAGAAGAGTTCGGATGAACAGAATTCGGATTCAGACTCCAACAACCAGGAACTGGGTAGTCTGAGAATTCACAATGTGAGTAAGGAAGCTGACCTACAAACTATCTGGGTCACGCTCAAGATAGCCGGAGTCCAAGTGAAAATGGAATTGGACACAGGATCAGCCTTAACAGTCATAAACCGAAGGGACTACAAGCGGCTATTCTCACGTATACCCTTGAGAGATACCGAGATTGTCTTGAAGACATACACGGGGCAAAGAGTATACCCCATCGGAAAGATAAAAGCCAAGGTGAGACACAAGGGCAAAGAACACCAAGGAATGGACTTATATGTACTACCTGAGGGAGGTCCACCACTTCTGGGACGGGAGTGGATCAGGAAAATAAATATGGACTGGCACTCCCTAAACGCAATAACGGGAGATTCCGGAAAAAGAAAAGATGTCAAACCTGCACGATTGTCCAGAATATTGGATGAGGGCATATGCAGCAGTGACAGTGACAAAGCAGCGAGTGAGAACTCAGGGAAGACAATCAGCTCAGACCCTGGAACTGATGATGGTAAGACCAGCCCATGTGCAAAAGACAAGTCTAAAATGGACTTGCAGACAATGATGGAAAAACGAAGGAGTGTATAAATGCTTCAGGAGAGAACAAAGTATCAGAACAGAATTCCACTGAACAACAACAACATAGTTTGACAGAGAATTCTGAGTCTGTCCAGTCTACAGACATGCACATTTCTGAGGAACCCGGGGCTCGAACTCAACTCAATCTCAAACTACAACAGCAATTAGAACAAATGATTCGCCGTTTTGAGCAAGAGATGAATGCAAAGAAAAAGTTCTTTGACACAGAGTTGGAGAATCTGGGAAGACAGCAGAAGCAGCTGATGGAGGAAATGGAGCAGGAACACACAAACCGTCTGCACGAGGAGGCTAAACGAATCAAAGCTGATTCGGTTTCTGAAGGTGCGTGCTCTAATCTGGTGGAGCAAGATGTTCAGCAACTGAAGGCGATTGTTAGCAGGTTGCAGGCAGAAAAGACTGATTTGGTTGCCATGAATTCCGAGCTCCTACTGAAGTTGGGTGCAGCATCACCGGACGATTCATTTGTTGAAATTCGAATGGTGGAGGCTGCGGATGATGGCGAATTAAAAGCAACAAAGGAGCCCCAGTGCAAGGTCACAAACAGCCCTGCAACCTATACGTCAAAAACACATGACGACGATACTGGGAAACGTCTGATGTCAGAAGAGTTAACGGTCAGCCAACTCCTTCATATGCTGAGGGACAAGACTCTGAAATTGGAAAAACTTGAACACGAACTTCAATCTTCAAAGGAAAGGGGTTCGGAGCTCTCAAAAGTTATGGAAACAGCTGAGGTTGCAACACAGACTGAGAAGATTGCAGCAGAGCAGCCCTTGGATGCCAAGAGTACGCTGACTCACGTCAATGTAGAACAACAGAATGCTGAAACAGCTGCTCCAGTAGAGGGATTGAATAGTCCGAACAATCAATCTCCGAATGAAGTTGAAGTATTGAAATCACAAATGATGTCATTAGTAAAAGACTTGCAGGAAGCCCAGAAAACGCTGGATGAAGCTGAACACATGAAGAAGTCTCTTCAGGAGAGATGTCTGGATTTGGAACAAAAGCTGGCTAACGTCCAGCTGGGCATGGAGGAAATAGAAGACAATAGAGAAGAAGCAGAAGATGAGGACTCATCTGAACCATTATCACCCCAACAGGTCACGCACGTGGTCCCTCCGAACTGAGCCAAATCAGTCTGGCAGTAGAAAAACTTCCCAAGGTACTCGAGCCTTCTCTGACTATATAAGCTGTGTCTTTATGCATTTCTCCACTTCACCTGAAGAAGGAGCAGCGCTCCGAAAGCTTGTGATTTCAAATAAAGCTGTTGGACTATAACCTGGTGTCGTGTGACTTCTTACATTTGTCCACCCCAGTCCAACTCCGGCATCTCCACACCGAGCCTTTAGAAGTCAGCAATGCTGGTTCTGAAGTTACGGAAGTTCAAGCTGTTAAGTCCAGTGAAGGACTATTAGATGAGTCACCCCAGCAACAAGAACCTACTACACCATCGAAGACTACTACACCACCGAGGCGTTATCCGGACCGAGTCAGGAAGCGCAGGAGGCGCCACCGCAGAGACTGAATCTGTGAACTGTTTTTACATGAAGTTGTGTATATATATGTTATGATGTTATGTTTAATGGGGGAATATATATACTGTTAAGCTAAAAAGGGAGGATTGTAGTGTATGTAACCGTCCACCTTTAAGAGTTGTAGTGTATGTAACCGTCCACCTTTAAGAGAACTATTTTAAGGGTTGCACTACTTTATCTTGGCTGCTGTATACTGTAATACCAGTGGTGACCACACCGGTATATAAGTGCTGTGTAATGATTTATTGGGCAGTTCCGCCCTGACCTTCGACCAGTAAAGACCTGTTAAATTTTACTCTTGTGGTCTGTGTATTAATTCTCAATATAACACACAGACTTAACAAGTATAAGCCCAATCGACACAATCTCTCCTCATACGTCATTCCTGCCATCCCAGGTATCAGCCTGGTGAATCTTCGCTGCACTCCTTCCATGGCAAGAACGTCCTTCCTCAGGTAAGGCGACCAAAACTGCACACAATACTCAAGGTGCGGTCTCACCAAGGCCCTGTACAACTGTAGCAAGACATCCTTGTTCCTGTACTCGAACCCTCTTGCTAAGAAGGCCAACATACCATTTGCCTTCTTAACCGCCTGCTGCACCTGCATGCTTACCTTCAGCGACTGGTGCACAAGAACACCCAGGTCTCTTTGCACTTCCCCTTCTCCCAATCTATTGCCATTCAAATAATAATCTGCCTTGCTGTTTTTGCCACTAAAGTGGATAACCTCACATTTATCCACATTATAGTGCATTTGCCATGTTTCTGCCCAATCACCCAATCTGTCCAAATCGTACTGGAGTTTCACGACATCCTCCTCACAGCTTACCCTCCCACCCAGCTTTGTGTCGTCTGCAAATTTGGAGATATTACATCCAATTCCCTCGTCCAGATCATTAATATATATTGTGAACAGCTGGGGTCCTAGGACCGATCCTTGCGGTACCCCACTAGTCACTGCCTGCCACTCGGAAAACGACCCGTTTATTCCAACTCTTTGCTTTCTGTCCGCCAACCAGTTCTCTATCCAAGTCAATACCTTGCCCCCAATCCCATGTGCCTTAATTTTGCACGCTAATCTCTTATGTGGGACCTTATCGAAAGCCTTCTGAAAGTCCAAAGACACCACATCCACTGGTTCTCCCTTATCTATTTTACCAGTTACATCCTCAAAAAATTCCAGTAGATTAGTCAAGCATAATTTACCTTCTGTAAATCCATGTTGACTTTGTCCGATCCTGTCACTGCTTACCAAGTGCTCTGCTATAACATCTTTTATAATAGATTCTAGCATTTTCCCCACTACCGATGTCAGGCTTACCGGTCTATAATTCCCCGCTTTTTCTCGACCACCTTTTTTGAATAGTGGGGTAACATTAGCTACCCTCCAATCCATGGGTACTGTTCCAGAGTCTATCGAGTTCTGGAAGATGACCAGCAATGCATCTACTATTTCCAGGGCCACTTCCTTAAGTACCCTGGGATGTAGATTATCAGGCCCTGGGGATTTATCGGCCTTTAGTCCCATCAATTTTCCTAACACCATTTCCCTACAAATACTGATTTCTTTCAGTTCCACCCTTTCATCAGGCCCTATGTTCCCCGGCATCTCTGGGAGATTATTTGTGTCCTCCTTTGTGAAGACAGAACCAAAATATGAATTTAGTTGGTCTGCCATTTCTTTGTTTCCCATTATAAATTCCCCTGATTCTGACTGTAAGGGACCTACGCTTGACTTCACCAATCTTTTTCTCTTCACATATCTATAAAAGCTTTTACAGTCAGTTTTTATGTTCCCTGAAAGCTTACTCTCATATTCTATTTTCCCTTTCTTAATTAATCCCTTTGTCCTCCTTTGTTGAATCCTAAACTGCTCCCAATCCTCAGGATTATTGCTTTTTCTGGCCAATTTATATGTCGTCTCCTTGGATCTTATGTTATCCCTAATTTCCCTTGTTAGCCACAGTTGAGTCACCTTTTTTGTTTTATTTTTATGCCAAACTGGGATGAACAAATTCTGTAGCTCATCCATTCGGTCTTTGAATGTTTGCCATTGCTTATCCACCGTCAACCCTTTGAGTGCCATCCCCCAATCAATCCTACCCAACTCGCTCCTCAGACCATCGTAGTTTCCTTTATTTAAATTGAGGACCCTAGTCTCTGAGTCAACTACTTCATTCTCCATCTTAATGAAGAATTCGATCATATTATGATCGCTCAGACCCAAGGGGCCTCGTACAACAAGATTGCTAATTAATCCTTTGTCGTTACATAATACCCAGTCTAAGATGGCCTGATCTCTGGTTGGTTCCTTGACATATTGGTCCAGGAAACCATCCCGTAAACACTCCAGGAATTCCTCCTCCACAGTATTGTTACTAATTTGGTTGGCCCAATCTATATGTAGATTAAAGTCACCCATGATGACTGCTGTGCCCTTATTGCACGCTTCTTTAATTTCCCTTTTAATGCCATCCCCAACCTCCGCCTTAGTGTTGGGAGGTCTATATACCACTCCCACTAATGTTTTTTTCCCATTAGTATTTCTCAATTCTACCCATACAGATTCCACCTCATCAGAGCTAATATCCTTCATTACAATTGTATTAATCCCTTCTTTAACCAGTAATGCTACCCCACCTCCCTTTCCTTTTTGCCTATCTTTCCTGAATATTGAATACCCCTGGATGTTGAGTTCCCAGTCTTGGCCATCCTTGAGCAACGTTTCCGTAATCCAAACCAAATCATATTCGTTTACCTCTGTTTGCGCAGCCAATTCGTCCACCTTATTACAAATGCTCCTCGCATTAAGACACAAAGCCTTCAGGCTTGTTTTTTTAACGCACTTAGACCGATTAGAATTATTATTTACTGTGGCCACGTTTGATTTAAACCGTTGATTTCTCTGACTGCCACTTTTGTTTTTCTCCTTCCTATCTTTTGCTTTTATCCCTGTTTCCCTTTCCTCTGTCTCCCTGCTCAGGTTCCCAACCCCCTGCCATTTTAGTTTAAACCCCCCCGAACAGTGCTAGCAAACCTCCCCGCAAGGATATTTTTCCCGCTCTGGTTCAGGTGCAACCCGTCCGACTTGTACAAGTCCCACCTTTCCCAGAAGCAGGCCCAGTGATCCAGGAAACTCAAGCCCTCCCTCCTGCACCAACTCTTTAGCCACGCATTCATCTGCTCTATCCTCCTATTCCTATACTCACTAGCACGTGGCACCGGGAGTAATCCAGAGATTACAACCTTTGAGGTCCTGCTCTTTAATCTGCTACCTAGCTCCCTAAATTCTTGCTGCAGGACCTCATCCCTCTTCCTACCCATGTCATTGGTCCCAATGTGAACCACGACCTCTGACTGTTCACCCTCCCCCTTCAGAATGCCCTGAAGCCTTTCAGTGACATCCTTGACCCTGGCACCAGGGAGGCAACAAACCATCCTGGAGTCACGTCTATGGCCACAGAAATGCCTATCTGTACCCCTTACGATAGAATCCCCTACCACTATTGCTCTCCCACTCTTTTTCCTCCCTTCCTGAGCAGCAGAAGCACTCCTGGTGCCAAGAAGTTGGCTGCTGCTGCCTTCCTCTGGTAAGTCATCCCCCTCAACAGCATCCAAATCGGTATACCTGTTTGAGAGGGGGCTGGCCACAGGGGTCCCCTGCACTACCTGCCTGCCTCTACTGCTCTGCCTGATGGTCACCCGTTTCCCTTCTGCCTGTGCAGCCCTTACCTGCGGTGTGACCAACTCACTAAACGTGTTATCCACGACCCTCTCAGCATCGTGAATGCTCCAAAGCCCATCCATCCGCAGCTCCAGCAATGCAATGCGGTCTGCTAGTAGCCGCAGCTGGATGCATTTCTGGCACACGTGGTCATCAGGGACACCGGCAGTGTCCCTGAATTCCCACATAGAGCAAGAGGAGCATAATACGGGGCTGGGCTCTCCTGGCATGACTTACCCTTTAATTAATTTAAATTAATTCACTATCACCAATTAAAGATAACTCTAAGGTGCTTGTATGGTTTACCAACAGTCCCTGCTACACCAGAAAAGACCTTAGTAACTATAAACTACAGAGTTAAAGTTTAAAAAAGAGAAATACTCACCAACCAATCACTTACCTGCTCCCTGGTGACGTCACACTCTGATTACTTTTTACCTCGCTCCTCCTTTTATACCCGGCCTCGGTGCTCTCCTGGTCCGCCCTGGCCGGGCCTCGCCTCGCTCCTCCTTTTACACCCGGCCTCGGTGCTCTCCTGGTCCGATCTGGTCGGGCCTCTCCTCGCTCCTCCTTTTATACCCGGCCTCGGTGCTCTCCTGGTCCGATCTGGTCGGGCCTCGCCTCGCTCCTCCTCTTATACCCGGCCTCGGTGCTCTCCTCGTCCGATCTGGTCGGGCCTCACCTCGCTCCCCCTTTTATCCTCGGCCTCGGTGCTCTCCTGGTCCGCTCTGGCCGGGCCTTGCCTCGCTACTCCTTTTATACCCGGCCTCGGTGCTCTCCTGGTCCGCTCTGGCCGGGCCTCGCCTCGCTACTCCTTTTATACCCGGCCTCGGTGCTCTCCTGGTCCGCTCTGGCCGGGCCTCGCCTCGCTCCTCCTTTTATACCCGGCCTCGGTGCTCTCCTGGTCCGATCTGGCCGGGCCTCGCCTCGCTACTCCTTTTATACCCGGCCTCGGTGCTCTCCTGGTCCGCTCTGGCCGGGCCTCTCGTCGCTCCTCCTTTTATACTGCCGCCTCGGTGCTCTCCTGGTCCGATCTGTTCAGGCCTCGCCTCGCTCCTCCTTTTATACCCGGCCTCGGTGCTCTCCTGGTCCGCTCTGGCCGGGCCTCGCCTCGCTCCTCCTTTTATACCCGGCCTCGGTGCTCTCCTGGTCCGATCTGGTCGGGCCTCGCCTCGCTCCTCCTTTTATACCCGGCCTCGGTGCTCTCCTGGTCCGATCTGGTCGGGCCTCTCCTCGCTCCTCCTCTTATACCCGGCCTCGGTGCTCTCCTGGTCCGATCTGGTCGGGCCTCTCCTCGCTCCTCCTCTTATACCCGGCCTCGGTGCTCTCCTGGTCTGATCTGGTCGGGCCTCGCCTCGCTCCTCCTTTTATACCCGGCCTCGGTGCTCTCCTGGTCCGATCTGGTCGGGCCTCGCCTCGCTCCTCCTCTTATACCCGGCCTCGGTGCTCTTCTGGTCCGATCTGGCCGGGCCTCGCCTCGCTCCTCCTTTTATACCCGGCCTCGGTGCTCTCCTGGTCCGATCTGGTCGGGCCTCACCTCGCTCCTCCTCTTATACCCGGCCTCGGTGCTCTCCTGGTCCGATCTGGCCGGGCCTCGCCTCGCTCCTCCTTTTATCCTCGACCTCGGTGCTCTCCTGGTCCGAGCCCCGAATAAAATATTTGGCTTTTTTATAGTGAGATGAATAGCATAATTTTATAACTCAAACAAAGAACACAAAAGTATAGGAAGATTTAATATTTTAATGTTTAAATAAAAACTACTTGTGATGTTTCTACAGTATCGACCACGATGAGAAACACCAAGTAAATACCACTGATTCAACAAAATCATCAACATAAGTAATTTCTCACTAAAATTTTCATACAATTTTATGACTTTTTTACAATATACAGGAAGTAATAAAAATAATAAATAAAACCAAAAACAAACCTAATTCAATTCACTGACTCCCACACCACACTGCTGAAGCCCAGCTTCAGGGAGGTAAGATTCAGGCCTCAGGAAGCAGCACCAAAGCTGCACGGCACCCGTAATAAGAACATAAGAAATAAAACACATTATACAACAACGCACATCACAGGCCAACATGAACTACATAGAATTACATAGGATTACACAGGATATACAGCACAGAAACAGGCCATTCAGCCCAACCAATCCATGCCGGTGTTTATGGTCCACTCGAGCCTCCTCCCATCCTTCCTCATCTAAATCTATCAGCATAACCCTCTATTCCCTTCTCCCTCATATGTTTGTCCAGCCTCCCTATAAATGCATCTATACTATTCGCTTCAACCAATCTCTGTGGTAGCGAGTTCCACATTCTCACCACTCTCAGGGTCAAGAAGTTCCTTCTGAATTCCCTCTTTGATTTCTTGGTGACTATCTTATATTAATGGCCACTAGTTATGCTCTTCCCCACAAGTGGAAACATTCTCTCTGTATCTACTCTATCAAAACCTTTCATAATTTTAAAGACCTCTATTAGGTCACCCCTCAGCCTTCTCTTTTCAAGAGAAAAGAAACCCAGCCTGTTCATCCTTTCCTGATAGCTATATCCTCGCATTTCTGGTATCACCCTTGTAAATCTTCTCTGCACCCTCTCCAGTGCCTCTATGTCCTTTTTTATAACATGGCGACCAGAATTGTACGCAGTACTCCAAGTGTGGTCTAACTAAGGTTCGATACAAGTTTAGAATAACTTCACTACTTTTCAATTCTATATCTCTAGAAATAAACCCTAGTGCTTGGTTTGCTTTTTTTATGGCCTTGTTAACCTGTTTCGCTACTTTTAGTGATTTGTGTATTTGTACTCCGAGATCCCTTTGTTCCTCTACTCGACCCAGACTCACACCGTCCAAGTAATAAGTGACCTCCCTATTCTTCCTACAAAAATGTAATACCTCACATTTATCTGTTGAAATTCATTGGCCAATTATATGCCCATTCTACAAGTTTATTATTGTCTTCTTGTAATTTGTTGCAGTCCTCCTCAGTATTGACTATCCCCCCAATTTGGTGTCATCCGCAAATTTAGAAATTGTGTTTTTGATTCCAAAGTCTAAATCGTTAATATAAATTGTGAACTATAGTGGTTCCAGCACTGAACCTTGTGGAACACCACATCCCACCGTCTGCCACTCTGAATAGCTACCCTTTACCCCTACTCCCTGCATTCTGTCTTGAAGCCAGCCAGCAATCCATTCTGCTACTTGTCCCCTGACTCCGCATTCTCTGACCTTGTTCATCAGTCCATTATGGGGTACCTTATCGAAGGCCTTTTGAAAATCTAGATAAATTACACCTACTGCATTACCATTGTTTACTCTCTCTCTGTTACCTCTTCAAAATAATTTAATGAGGTTGATGAAGCAAAACTTTCCCTTTTGAAATCCATGCTGACTATTCCTTATTAAATTTTTAATTTCTAGATGTTCTTCTATTTTCTCCCTTAGTAGGGATTCCATTATTTTTCCTACCATCGGTGTTAAGCTGACTGGTCTATAGTTCCCTGGACATGTTCATCTCCCTTCTTAAATATAGGTATTACATTAGCTATCCACCAGTCCTCTGGCACTGCACCTTGTTCTAATGAATTATTAAATATGTGTAGTAATGCCTCTACTATCTCCTCCCTAGATTCTTTTAAAATGCGCAGATGTAATCCATCTGGACCAGGGGTTTTATCCTCTTTGAGTTTGATTAGTTTATTTAATATATCCCCTCTTTTTATTTTAAATACAGTTATCTCATTAATAATCTCACCATCTGATGTCATGTCTGCCTGTTCTATCTCCCTGATAAATACTGAAGCAAAGTAATTGTTCTGGACCGATGGACATTATGTGACATTCTGGACATTTTTACATGCAATAGCACCCTCTGGTGGCGGTTATTGTGTTAACAGTTTGATTGCAGAAAGGTCATCTGATCTTTCTTCCTGTGTGAGGTCATTTGACCTTTGTTCCTTTCTTCCTGTGAGGGGTCATTTGACCTTCCTACCTTTCTTCCTGTTGACCCCAGGAAGCAGTTTTGCCAGGAAGAACCTGACTTGAGTAATGGAGAATTTGCTATGAGAGGTTCCATTTACAATCCAGTGTAATCTGACTTCATATGTTAGGCCAAGTGCAATATCTGTGAGTATCTTTGTTCCTTAGCATAATAGCAACGTTGTCAGAGTAATATTTTGATAACACTATGTTTATAAAAGGTTAATATTTGATAGTTATAGAAGTTAGTCCAAATGTTAGTTAGTTATACAATTAGTCTATTCTACTGTTGTAAATATGTTTATATCTTGTGTAATATCGAATGTGTAGTACTCAGTTTATGTACAAAGCATACTTTGTCTTTGTTTACAGTTTCACAAATTTGTTCAAGTAAAACCTTCAAAACAGCAAACAGAATTATTTTGAATGAGTGTTTAACTTGCTGGATAGCTAGATAGGAGCACGTCTAGCGCGGCCAGTACAGTGAAAAGATATCAGTGAAAAGATAGCAATACGGCTAGCTGTGAAGAGCGGAGCAGGAGGAACCCAGAGTAAGCCTTAACCTCGTAGAGCACATCTACCTCACATCAACATGTCAGAAGATAATAACGAAAATGCTTTGCAGCAAGTAGAAGACCCTAAACAGGCAGACGAAACTGTAGAACGTGACAATCGGTCTATAAGCACCGGTTACTACAGGTCGCAAGTTGGCTCACGGTCATCGGGTGGTTCTAGAGTAAGCATAGCCCTCGCCAAAGCACGGGCTAAACTAGTAGCAGCTCAAGCCAGAGCTGCGCATACGGACAGTGAAATAGAAATAAAAGTAAGTCAGGCCCGTCTCCAAGCTGAACCCCAAGCAGAACAGGCCCGGCTCCAAGCAGAACAGGCCCGGCTCCAAGCAGAACAGGCCGGACTCCAAGCTGAATCCCAAGCAGAACAGGCCCGACTCCAAGCTGAATTCCAAGCGGAACAGGCCCGACACCAAGTGGAACGCCAGGCTGAACAGACCCGTCTCCGAGCCACATTAGAGGCTCTGCAGCAACAAAAGGAGATAGATGCTGCATTAGCCGAGACACAAGTATTCGAGGCAATTTTGGAGGGAGCTGATCCCGAGACAGCTTACAAGCCTTTAATTCCCGTTCCGTGGCAGAGCCACGACAGCGCACCATAGATTACGTGAGCGACCATGCCGACATACAGTTTACAGGAGAAAGGGATGGAGGCCCGCACATCTCTACAGACGCAAACACTTCGTATAACATGCCACAAGTTGCCAACCAGGTCAAAGCAGACGGCGTGCCTCAAGCCGCAGAGTCTCCGCCAGCAGAACGGAAGACACGGTGCAAAGGAATAGGACGCCGAATAGAGAAAGCCAGAGGCACATCCCCTCTCGGTCCCTTGAGACCCCCAACAGAGCCCCCAGCCAAGGCAACCCTGGCACAGGTCCCAGCACCTACGGCCTCGTCAAATACCTTGCACGCACCCAGCTGGTGACTTCGGGGTTAATCAAGTTTGATGACAGGCCAAAGAATTATCGGGCTTGGAAGTCCTGCTTCCACGATGCCACATCGGGCTTAGACCTGTCGGCAGGAGAAGAGCGCGGCCTCCTTATCAAAGAAGCCAAAGCCAGGAACGACCCCAGCTTCAACTTCTTCTCCTCCCACCCAGCACTTGCCAGAAGAGACAAGTTCGACAGACATGGAAAGACACCAATATCTGTCCACAGAATGCAAGTGTCCTCAACTGAGCACACAAAGATTCAGAAGAAACCTGAGGATATGAGCAAACAATGCCCTATCCACAACAAGCCCCATCCTTTAAAGAAGTGCAGAGGCTTCAGGGAGATGTCCCTGGAAGATCGGAAACAATATCTTAAAGAGAACTCTATATGTTTCAGGTGCTGCTCGTCCATGAGCCATCTCACCAAGAACTGCAAGGTGGATGCAAAATGCACTGAATGTGAAAGTGATCGGCACGTTTCAGCACTACCCCCAGGCCCAGCTCCTTGGAAGTCAGAGACGCCTCCTCCTGCATCAGAGCACGGCGGGGAGAGAGAGGGAGCTGCTGGTACGGAGATTACATCAAGGTGCACCGAGGTGTGTGGAGAAGGAGTGAGCGCAAGAGCATGCTCCAAGATATGCCTCGTTAATGTGTACCCTGTAGGACGTCGCACACTAGAGAACAAGCCATCTCAGGTGAGCACACTCAAGACTTCCATCTTGGAGAATGGTCGTCCAAGCTACCTTACCCCATGCAGTAGTCAGATCCGCGTGGTGTTTGACACCAGTGCACCATATCAGGGAGTCTCTCTCAACGTCGTACTCCTCACAGGGCCCGATCTTAACAACAGCCTCTTGGGAGTGCTCATGAGATTCAGGAAAGAGCCCGTCGCCATCACTGCCGATATCCAGCACATGTTTCATTGCTTCGTGGAGAGAGAAGACCACAGAGACTTCCTCCGCTTCCTGTGGTATCGGGACAATGACCCTAATAGAGACATTGTGGACTACAGAATGCGTGTCCATGTCTTTGGGAATAGCCCATCCCCTGCTGTCACCATATACGGACTAAGGAGGGCTGCCAAGGAAGAAGACGACGACTTTGGCAGTGATGTGAGAGGGTTCATCGAACGAGAGTTCTACGTCGACGACGCACTGAAGTCATTCCCGACCGAAGCAGAGGCCATCAGTACCCTCGGACGAGCCCAGGAACTACTTGCACTATCCAACCTCAGGCTGCATAAGATAGCCTCTAACAGACCAGCAGTGATGGAGGCATTCCCCCCTGAAGATCGTGCTAAGGACGTCAAGGACCTAGACCTCTTCACTGATGACCTCCCCCTACAGCGTAGCCTAGGGGTGTCGTGAAACAGAGCAACAGACACGTTCACGTTCCAAGTCCTAGACGCCAAGAAACCCTTCACACATAGAGGAGTGCTCTCTACAGTCAACAGCCTATACGACCCTCTCGGCTTCTTAGCCGCTGTCACCATACAAGGCAGGCTGCTCCTCAGGGAACTCTCCACATGCGCTGAAGAGTGGGATTCACCTCTCCCTGAAGAGATGGAAGCA
This sequence comes from Somniosus microcephalus, assembly GCF_052327205.1. Lineage (NCBI taxonomy): Eukaryota > Metazoa > Chordata > Chondrichthyes > Squaliformes > Somniosidae > Somniosus > Somniosus microcephalus. Next base: position 135,215,840 of record NC_140987.1, read on the forward strand.
GAGTGGGACAGATGGAGAGACTCACTCCAAGACTTACAGGAGATCCGAATACCTCGCTGCTATTCGTCTTTCTCTCCCTTAAATGCCCAATTCAAAGAGCTTTGTGTCTTTGCAGACGCATCCGCTAAGGCCATTGCAAGTGTGGCTTATCTGAAGGTCACCACTCAAGATGGACAAAGCAAAATCAGCTTTGTCTTTAATAGAGCCAGACCTCACCATACCCAGGTTGGAACTGTACGCAGCAGGACGCAACCTACCCCCTCACAGCAGTCTAATGAAGCTGCATCCTATCATCGACACCAACGGACCGTCTCCGAGGTGGTTCTTCTTTTGTCGCCAGAGGACTCCAGTGACAAGTAGAGTTTGGACTATGTGGAGTCGTTAATGACCCCAGACGGGGAGTGTTCTGGACCGATGGACATTATGTGACATTCTGGACATTTTTACATGCAATAGCACCCTCTGGTGGCGGTTATTGTGTTAACAGTTTGATTGCAGAAAGGTCATCTGATCTTTCTTCCTGTGTGAGGTCATTTGACCTTTGTTCCTTTCTTCCTGTGAGGGGTCATTTGACCTTCCTACCTTTCTTCCTGTTGACCCCAGGAAGCAGTTTTGCCAGGAAGAACCTGACTTGAGTAATGGAGAATTTGCTATGAGAGGTTCCATTTACAATCCAGTGTAATCTGACTTCATATGTTAGGCCAAGCGCAATATCTGTGAGTATCTTTGTTCCTTAGCATAATAGCAACGTTGTCAGAGTAATATTTTGATAACACTATGTTTGTAAAAGGTTAATATTTGATAGTTATAGAAGTTAGTCCAAATGTTAGTTAGTTATACAATTAGTCTATTCTACTGTTGTAAATATGTTTATAGCTTGTGTAATATCGAATGTGTAGTACTCAGTTTATGTACAAAACATACTTTGTCTTTGTTTACAGTTTCACAAATTTGTTCAAGTAAAACCTTCAAAACAGCAAACGGCTTCAGAAGAATTATTTTGAATGAGTGTTTAACTTGCTCGATAGCTAGATAGGAGCACGTCTAGCGTGGCCAGTACAGTAATTATTTAATATTTCTGCCATCTCTCTATTGCTGCCTACAGTATTATTCTGTCCATCACTTAGTGGTCCTATTCCCATCCGGACCTTATTTATTTAAGTGCCTGTAAAATATTTTATTATTTTGTTTTATATTCCTTGATAATTTAATTTCATAGTTCCTCTTTGCTTCCTAATTGTTCTTTTGAATTCTCTCCTAGTCTCTTCATATTCTCCTTTATCATACTCTCCTCTGTTGTCCATGTACTTAATGTATACTTCTTTCCTTACACTCAATTTTTCCCTTATGGCTTTATTCATCCTTGGTGTCTCATTAGTGTTTTAGCTTGTTCTTGTTTTTTAGTGGAATATATTTTTCCTGAACTCTGTTGAATACCATTTTAAATGTTTCCCATTGCTGTTCTACTGTTTGCCAGTAATGTTGTCCATTTTATTTTCCCAGGTTCTGTTCTCAGCTCCTCAAAATCAGCTTTTCTCCAATCTACTACCCTGGTCTTCATCATACTTATGTCCTTCTCAATTATTATCTTAAAGCGTATTTTATTATGGTCACTATTGCCTAGATGTTCCCCTACTTTTGCTTCTCTTATCTGCTCTGGTTCATTCCCTATTACTAGATCCAATAGCGAATTCTCCCTTGCTGGGTTTTTTACATATTGGGTTAGAAAGGAGTCCTGTACATATTGTAGGCACTCCATTCACTTATCCCCTTTACCTACCTCTTCTGTCCAATTAATATCGGGGTAGTTGAAATCCCCGATGATTATTACTCTATGATTTTTACTCATTACCCTAATTTGTTTGCATATATCTTCCTCCACCTCCCTTCCACTATTAGGTGGTTTGTAGATGACCCCTATTAGTGTGATTGATCCTTTATCATCTTTTATCTCTCCCCACCCTCCAGTTTGTGTTTCTCTCTCTCTCACACTCCCTCCTAATTTATGTTTCTCTCCCTCCCCAGTTTGTGTTTCTCTCTCTCTCCCTTCACAGTTTGTGTTTCTCTCTCTACCCAGTTTGTGTTTCTCTCTCTCTCCCTCCGCAGTTTGTGTTTCTCTCTCTCCCTCTACAGTTTGTGTTTCTCTCTCTCTCTCCCTTCCCAGTTTGTGTTTTTCTCTCTCTTTCTCTCTCTACCTAGTTTGTGTTTCTCTCTCCCTCCTCAGTTTGTGTTTCTCTTTTTCTCTCTCCCCAGTTTGTGTTTCTCTTTCTCTCCCTCCCCAGTTTGTGTTTCTCTCATTCTCTCTCTCCCCAGTTTGTGTTTCTCTCTCCGTCCCTCACTCTCCAGTTTGTGTTTCTCTCTTTCACTCTCTCCCCAGTTTGTGTTTCTCTCTCTCTCTTCCTGAGACTGGAAGGAGCGGACCTGGTGGGAGCTCAGAGAGAGCAGAGCAGTTAAAAGTAGCAGTCCCGAGCGGCAGCAACTCAACAGAGGTAGTTTTTGAAAAAGTGACGTCAGAGTAAAAAAAGTGACATCGGCAAAAGGGAAGGAGCTGATTGGTGAGTAACTGGTGAGTGTATTTTTTTAATTAAAAATGTTTTTTTTTTAATTTTAAGTTCATAAATTTATTTCTGCTAAGTTAGTCAATAGCCTATAAAATAGAGGGAAAGAGCTGATTGGTGAGTAGCTGGGGAGTGCTTTTTGTTAAGTTTTAAGTTTATTTCTGCTGGGTTAGTTCTTAGTCTATTAACTAGAGGCAGGGCAGGGCAGCTTAGTCCCATGGAGTGCACATCCTGTACCATGTGGAAAGTCCTGGATGCTTCGCGTAGCCTGAACAACCATATGTGCAGGAAGTGTCACCAGCTACGGCAGCTCGAGCTCCGGGTGTCGGAGATTCAGTGGTGGCTGGAGTCACTGTGGTGCATCCGCAAGGCTGAGAACTTTGTGGATAGCATGTTTCTAGAGGTGGCCACCCCGCAGCTTAAGAGTATGCAGGCAGAGAGGGAATGGGTGAACACTAGACAGAAAGGGAAGACCAGGCAGGTAGTGCAGGAGTCCACAGAGTGCATCGTGCTCTCCAACCAGTATTCTGTTCTGAGTCCTGGTGAGGGCGATGATTCCTCTGAGGAGTGCAGCCAGAGTCAAGTCCATGGCACCAAGGGTGGCTCAGCTGCACAGGGGGGGAAGAAGAAGAGTGGAAGAGCAATAGTGATGGGGGATTCGATAGTTAGGGGAGCAGACAGGCGTTTCTGCAGCCACAGACGTGACTTCAGGATGGTATGTTGCCTCCCTGGTGCCAGGGTCAAGGATGTCACTGAGCGGCTGCAGGACGCTCTGAGGGGGGAGGGTGAACAGCCAGAGGTCATTGTCCATATTGGTACAAACGACATAGGCAGAAAGAGGGATGAGTTCCTGCAGGCAGAGCTTAGGGAGCTAGGAGTGCTATTAAAAAGCAGGACCTCAAAGGTAGTAATCTCCGGATTACTCCTGGTGCCACGTGCTAGTGAGTACAGGAATAGGAGGATAGAACAGATGAATGCGTAGCTGGAGAGATGGTGCAGGAGGGAGGGCTTTAGATTCCTGAGGCATTGGGATCATTTCTGGGGAAGGTGGGACCTGTACAAGCCGGATGGGTTACACCTCAACAGAGCCGGGACCAATATTCTCGCGGGGAGGTTTGTTAGTGCTGTTGGGGAGGGTTTAAACTAACTTGGCAGGGGGATGGGCACCAGCATATAGGAGTAGAAAAGAGGAATAAGGTGCAAAGCGGAGTGAGTGTGTTGGATAGTACTAGAGAAGAAAGTAGTACTAGAGGCATAAGTAGTACCATATTAGATAGGAGCAGACTAAGAAAGACTACGAAAAATTCCAAAATGGATTTAGAATGCATGTATGTAAATGCACAAAGTGTGGTGAATAAGGTAGGTGAGTTACAAGCACAATTATCCGTGTGGTAATATGATGTTGTGGCAATAACGGAAACGTGGCTTAAAAATGGTGAGGACTGGGCACTTAATATTCAAGGGTACAAGGTATTCAGAAAAGATAGGGAAGGAAAAAAGGGAGGCGGGGTGGCAGTGCTGATTAAGGAAGACATTTTAGTGTTGGAAAGGGAGAATGTTCTTGAGGGGACAAGGACAGAATCCATTTGGTTAGAGTTGAGGAGCAAAATGGGTATGATCACGCTATTGGGGGTATTCTATAGGCCTCCAAATAGTGAGAGGGAGGTAGAGGAGCAAATCTGCAGGGAAATCACAGAGATATGCAAGAGCCATAGAGCAGTGATATTGGGGGACTTTAATTACCCAAATATCGATTGGGATAATGCTAGGGTAAAGGGAAAGGAGGGGGAGGAATTTCTGAAATGTGTTCAGGAGAATTTCCTTGACCAATACGTTCTTGACCCAACTAGGAAGGAGGCATTGCTGGATCTGGTGCTGGGGAATGAGGTGGGCCAGGTTGACCAAGTGTCTGTGGGAGAACACAAGTGATCATCGTATCATAAGATTTAGATTAGCAATGGAGAGGAGCAAGGAACAATCTAGAGTGGAACTTCTAAACTGGAATAGGGCTAACTTCAATGGGATGCGAAAGGATCTAGCCAGGGTAAAATGGAATCAAAGACTGACAGGAAAACCTGTAATGGAACAATGGGTGATCTTTAAGGAGGAGATGTTGCAAGTACAGGCTAGGTACATTCCAACAAGAGGTAAGGTTAAGGGAACCAAAGCAAGGGCTCCTTGGACGACGAGGGAGATAGAGAAGTTGATGAAACAAAAATAGAGGGTGTATGATGCATGTCAGGTGAATTCTTCAAGGGAGAACCAGACCAAATACAATAAGTTGAGAGGGGAAGTGAAGATGAAAATAAGATTGGCATAGAGAGAATATGAGAGTAAAATGGCAGTTAACATAAAAGGGAACTCAAAAATCTTCTACCGGCATGTAAACAGTAAGCAGGTAGTAAGCGGCGGGGTGGGGCCTATTAGAGACAAAGAAGGTGATATATGCTTAGAGGTGCAGGGCAAGGCTAGAATACTCAATGTGTACTTTGTATCTGTGTTTACTAAGGAGGTGGATGCTGACAAAATATCGGTAGAAGTGGAAAAGGTAGAAGCAATGGAAGGCGTGAAAATTGATAGACAGGATGTACTAGAAAGGCTGGGTATGCTTAGAGTGGACAAGTCGCCTGGTCCAGATGGCTTGCATCCCAGGTTGCTAAGGGAATTGTGAGAGGAGATAGTGGAAGGGCTTGCCATAATTTTCCAATCTTCCCTAAATGCGGGGAGGTGCCTGAGGATTGGAAAGTGGCAAATGTGACACCATTGTTCAAAAAAGGATGTAAGGACAATCCTAGTAACTACAGGCCGGTCAGTTTAACATCAGTGGTGAGTAAAGTTTTAGAAACAATAATCAAGGAAAAAATTAACGGGCACTTGGAGAGGTTTAAGTTAATTAAGGAGAGCCAACACAGATTTGTAAAAGGTAGATCGTGTTTGACTAATCTAATTGAATTTTTTGAAGAATTAACAGAGCGGATTAATGAAGGGAATGCAATGGATGTTGTTCTATTCCTCGATTTTTGGAAGGCATTTGACAAAGTACCACAAAATTGAGACTCATGGAATAGGTGGGTCAGTGGCAGCTTAGGTAAGGATTAGGCTTAAGGACAGAAAACAGCGAGTTGTGGTAAATGGCTGATTTTCAGACTGGAGGATGGTAGACAGTGATGTTCCCCAAGGGTCAGTGCTGGGTCCACTGCTTTTTTTGATATATATAAATGACCTGGATATTGGAATACAGAGTAGAATTTTTAAATTTGCCGATGACACCAAACTTGGAGGTGTGGCAAACAGTGATGATGATATCAATCGACTGCAAAGGCTAGCAGAATGGGCAGACAAGTGGCAGATGGAATTTAATACAAAGAACTGTGAGGTGATGCATTTTGGCAGAAGGAACAGGGAGAGGCAATATAAACTTAATGGCACAATTTTAAAGAGTGTGCAGGGACAGAGGGACCTGGGAGTTAATGTGCATAGGTCCCTGAAGGTGGCAGGACATATTGAGAGAGTGGTTAGCAAAACATATGGGATCTTGGACTTCATAAATAGAGGTATTGAGTACAAAAGTAGAGAAGTTAAAATGCTGAACCTTTATAAAGTGCTGGTTAGGCCACAACTGGAGTATTGTGTCCAGTTCTGGTCACCACACTTTAGGAAGGATGTGAAGGCCCTTGAGAGGGTGCAGAGGAGATTTACCAGAACGGTTCCGGGGATGGGGGATCTTAGCTACAAGGACAGGTTGGAGAAGCTGAGTTCATTTTCATTAGAGCAAAGGAGGTTCAGGGGTGATTTGATAGATGTGTACAAGATTATGACGGGTTTGGATAGGCTAGACAGGGAAAGGCTGTTCCCACCAGTTGATGGTACAAGGACTAGGGGACACAGATTTAAGGTTTTTGGCAAGAGATACAGTGGGGACGTGAGGGAAGACTTTTGTACGCAGCGAGTGGTGAGAACCTGGAATTCGCTGTCGACGGAAGTGGTGGAAGCGGACACACTCAATGTTTTCAAGGGGAGACTGGATAGGCATTTGAGGGAAATAAACTTACAGGGCTACGGGGATAGAGCAGGGGAATGGGACTGACTGGATTGCTCTACAGAGAGCCGGCACGGACTCAATGGGCCGATTGGCCTCCTTCTGTGCCGTATGACTCTATGACTCTTTTTCTCTCTCCCCAATTTGTGTTTCGCTCTCCCTCCCCAGTTTATATTTCTCTCCCTCCCCAGTTTGTGTTTCTTTCTCTCTCTCTTTCCCTCCCACTGTTGGTGTTTCTCTCTCGCTCCTTCCCTCCTCAGTTTTTTTTCTCTCTCTCCCCCTCCCCAGTTTGTGTTTCTCTCGCCCTCCCTCCCCAGTTTGTGTTTCTCTCGCCCACCCTCCCTCCCCAGTTTGTGTTTCTCTCGCCCTCCCTCCCTCCCCAGTTTGTGTTTCTCTCGCCCTCCCTCCCCAGTTTGTGTTTCTCTCGCCCTCCCTCCCCAGTTTGTGTTTCTCTCGCCCTCCCTCCCTCCCTCCCCAGTTTGTGTTTCTCTCGCCCTCCCTCCCTCCCCAGTTTGTGTTTCTCTCTCCCTCCCTCCCTCCCTCCCCAGTTTGTGTTTCGCTCTCACACTCCCCAGTTTGTGTTTCTCTCTCCCTCCCTCCCTCCCTCCCCAGTTTGTGTTTCTCTCTCCCTCCCCAGTTTGTGTTTCGCTCTCACACTCCCCAGTTTGTGTTTCTCTCACCCTCCCTCCCTCCCTCCCCAGTTTGTGTTTCTCTCTCCCTCCCTCCCTCCCCAGTTTGTGTTTCTCTCTCCCTCCCCAGTTTGTGTTTCTCTCTCTCTCCCTCCCCAGTTTGTGTTTCTCTCTCCCTCCCTCCCTCCAGTTTATGTTTCTCTTGCCCTCCCGCTCATTTTTTGTTTTTCCCTCCCTCCCCAGTTTATGTTTCTCGCTCCCTCCCCAGTTTGTGTCGCTTTCTCACTCTCCCTACCCCAGTTAGTGTTGCTGGAGGTTGTCCAGTGGAATCAGAGGGCTGAGGAGGAGTAGAGCGTCAACCGTGAGCCAGTAGAGATTGATACAGTGGCCCAGCAGAGGTGCAAAATGGCCTCAGGCATTAGCAATGCACACCAGAAGAAGAGCAAGAAGCAGTGGGAGTGAAACTTGAGGGCTAAGAATAGTCAAGTTTGGGGACCCAGGGGAGGGTGAGGGGTAAATCCATAGGCTCTGTGCAGATGAGGGAGCTGGTTTAAGGAACAGCTGAAGGAAGATAAGGAGCACAGAAGATCAATAACAGCAGTGGAAACTTGTGAAGTTGGTCCAACAAAGGATGATGGAGGAGCCATGAAGGATGAGTGGAGCAGAGCAGTCAGTGGCCATAGGAAGCAGGTGGATAACAATGAAATAGAGATCATTCAACAGCATGGGAGCAGAATTCAGAGCAGGATGGGAACCAGGAGAGGCAGATCAGAGCTAGTTCAGTGTAGAGTGAAAAACCCCAGGAGAAGAGCAGGAAACTGAGCCTGCAGAAACAGGTAAGAAAATTGAACAGAGGTCATCCAGAAGAGAATGCTTTCTCAGCAGAAAGCAGTGGTGAAGGTGAAGGTTACAGTAAAGCACAGACGCCAGCAGAGAAATGGAATTCAGCCCAGGATACAGTGGATCTTTACCCAGGAACCAACACAGCAGAGAGTGAAGTTGACAAGTCAGCAGAGCAGTACAGTCCTGAAGCCCATCAGGTAATAGGAGCAGGTGGTGGCTGGGCGGTGTAGGCTGAAATGTGTTACCTTAAACTTAAACAGATTGGGCCAGAAATTCGCGGCCAGAAGCGTGAGTATGGTCGGGGTACTCACGCATCTGGCCGTTGGAAAAGCCGGCGTTCAGCAGGAACAGCGCATGCGGGGAACGCCGGCATTTCCAGACCCGAGGTCTATTCATAGCGCGTGCGACTGCACAGGCAGCGCTTGCACAGTGAACTTTGTGGATTTCAATGATGGATTCAGTGAGGGTAAGTCCTTGGAAGTTACACTTGAAAAAAGCAAGTGTAAAGTTGTTCATTGGCTGCGGAGGAAGATATATTTTATCGTGGAGCTTCTGAAATGCAATATTTTTGTTTGGGAAAGGGAGGGAAGTTATTTTAAGAAATTTTAAGTAAGTTTTAAAGTTAAATTTTTTTTTTTTTAAAGGGTTTTCAGAACGGTAGGTAGAAGGAGCAATTGTGGCTGTGTGAATGGAATGTGAGAATGAGTTATGTATGTATGTCCACATATATTCCTTTACGTATATGTATGTATGTTTTATATTCCTTTACTAATGTGTATGAATGTATGTTTTTAATTATGATTTTCCAATAAGTTACTTTCTCTGAAAGTCATAATTAAATAATACATTCATACACATAAGTAAAGGAATATATACATAACACGCAAAGGAATATATACAGACATACATACTTTCAGAAGCTCCACGATAATAAATATCTTCCTCCGCAGCCTCTGGAGCAACTGTACCCATGCTTTTTTCATGTGTAAGTTGTAATGACTTGACCTCGCTGAAAGCATTAATGAAAGCGGCGAATTATACTGCGCACGCGCTGTCTGTGCAGTCGCACGCGTTCTGCCTCTGAACTCCTTCGTTCAGAGGACAGGAAATGCCGGTTTTCCCCACATGCACTGTGCATGCTGAAAACCGGCATTTCATCCGGCCAGATGCGTAAGTACCCCGACCGTACTTGCGCATTTGGAAGGGAATTACTGGGCCAACATTTTCCATGTCAATAAAATGAAAAATTTAACAATTGCACGACTTGCCCCCTCGCATCTGCGACTGAGGGTCCAAGGAGGTGCATTGCGCAAGAGGTCATCATCGTACGTATCCTCACACTGTTCCCTTTGGGGAACTGTATGAAGTGGTGGAAGGATTTATGGCCGTGATTAACGCTCATTCCGTGACCGTAACCATCTTTGAACCAGCCATTAGGGTGGTTAGTCCTATGGCGGGAGGGTTTTACGGGCTCCCACAACCCATCTGAGGGGGGGGGGGGCCACCAACACCCACGGACGCAAGTATCCCGCTGGATGTCCACCCAGAATTTAAAGTTGGAGCTCCGACTCCACTTGCCGGGACTGTCTGGAGTGGGGTTCAAAACCCTACTCCTTCTGGCCCAGCGGCGGGGATGCTTACTGCTACGCAAAAGGCCCACTCCGCACAAAAGGTGACACCCATACGTTTCCTGCGCCTTTTCCCTCCCCGTGATTGGAGCCCTATGCTGCCATTTCACGTTGCTAATCGGATTGGGCCTTTGTCATAGCGGTAGGATCCCCGCCGCTGGGCCAGATCAGGGTAGGGTTTCGAACCCCGCTCCAGACAGTCCCGGCAAGTGGAGTCGGAGCTCCGGCTCTAAATTCTGGGTTGACATCCAGTGGGATATTTGCGTCCGTGGGTGTGGGTGGCCCCCCCTCCTTGTATAGCTTGTGGGAGCCCGTAAAACCCTCCCGCCATAGGACTAACCACCCTAATGGCTGGTTCAAAGATGGTTACGGTCACGGAATGAGCGTTAATCATGGCCATAAATCCTTCCACCACTTCATACAGTCCCCCAAAGGGAACAGTGTGAAGACACGTATGACGACGACATTGCTAAATAAATAAATGGAATTAAAAAAATTCTTTTAGGGCTTTTAAAAGTCTTTAAATTGCTTTAATTCTCTTTAAAACTACTTCAGATTACTCAAAATAATGTAAACATTTAAAAAAGTTTATAAAAGTTACCAAAATCTTCAAAAAACTTCCAAAAACCTATTTAAACTGCTGCTTTGCATGTAAAAATGCTTAGCAGCTTGACAGAAACATTGGGGGCGTGTCCAGTGAAACTGAGACCTCAAGGGGCGTGTCTCACTTACACTGCACGCTCCTGGCTTCGCGCTGGCTGCACTCCTGGGCGGCATGACGTCATACGCTGCCCGGGATTCTTCTTTTTCAAACACCAAGTCCAGGCGTCCCTGGAGCTGATCGGCAGCAGCGTGGGGTAAGTGCATATACGGGGCTTGCACGCGCGGCAAGCCCCGTTCACCAATTTCTGGCCCATTAAGTGATGGAGCAGAGTTAGGGCAGCCAAGGATTACAGTGTAGTCGAGGAGAGCCAAATGGCAGAGGAGTCCAGGAAATCAAATATGAGTAGAGTTCCAGCCTCTGAAAAGAGCTCCAAGTAAAATCACAGAAAAAGCAGGGTCAGGGATGGACAATGTGCTCTACACAGGTAGTTTGATCTGGTAGCTTAAATGTGTATATTGAACTAAAAATAACTCACTACTAGGAGCAGGGGCTTGCATAGTGGAGGAGAAGTCACTGGGGGACAAAGGCAGTAATGCCAGCTCTTGCGAATTACACAATTTTTAATGAAAATTTAGCCCAACTCATGATCTCGCGATTCAACTCTGAAAATTTGTTATTTGTTTTCTACTGTATCTTCTCCAGTATCCTGTTCTCACAAGCACTCCCTTCACTATTTTGCCGAGTCACTAACTAAGTTTCCAGGAAGCAGTTTGCAGGCTGTCCTTTCCCACGGAGTTCGCCGGTCTCCACAAGGCCAACACTCCCCCGTCCCAAAGTGGGACTGGGCTCTCTGCCCTCCAACAGAATGGGCGACAACTTCCTTGCACCCCGTGACTCCACTTCCACAACAGATATAACTGTCGTGTTTTTCTCCTTCCATTCGTTCGGTCACTTTCTGTTATTTCCTTAGCTCTGAAAATGTTGATTTCAGCAAACCAACTGCCCACTGAAGGCCACCTTTATACGGCTACATGGGGGGTGGGGGGGCGGTGGGGGGGGGGTAAGAACTAGGAAGTTAAAAAGGGATTGTTTTGCACATGTGCAATACAGAAAAGGCCAATCAGAGGGAATGCCCGCCAGGCCATGCATGTGCGCAGTAGCTTTCTTTTGGCTCCTGCTGTCATTAGTTACAGAGGCTGCTGGGAATAAACATTGTCTCTGGTGATGGGAAGCGTGGCTGTGGGAGAAATTGTTCCAATCGGCTGCGGCTGGACTAGAGGGACCGAGACCTCACTCGGCGCACTGCAGCTATATGTAAACAGCAAACAGGCGCAAGACTTCGCTGAAAGAGCAAAGAGTAAAATAAAAGCAGGGGCAGTGTTGAATTTGATGGCAGGCTTACTGGTTTCCACAGAAACTGGCGGTGGGTGCTGATAGTGTAATTGCCTCATGGTGTTGGCCCCAGGACCAGACCTAGTTGTGGATCTCCAACTGTTGCTGAAATGTCAGATGTTTGCACATTTTACTTGTGACTTATCCCACCGAAGAATACATACATAAATTTTTAAGATGTCCGGGATTCTTTACTAGAAGAGGTCTGCCAATGGAATGAGGAGATGTGAAAGAGGAAGATGGGACCTGTTCTCCCTGAACTTGTCATATCCTTTAACTGTTTTATTTGAAGTTCTGTAATATTGATTTGTTATTACCAAAACTGATAAATACGAAGTTACTAGCAAACATGCTAGCAAAGTTAACAAGTGAGAATCCCTAGTTAATTAGAATGAGGTAATGCATATTTAATGAAAATGACAGATACGTGACAGGTAGTGAATTATGGGGTAAAGATTTATCATAAGTTATGGAAATTTCGACCAGGATCATCTCTGGGTTTGGCAGAGGAAATTCAAAGGGTGCATTTGCACAATAACTACAGTTATAGTGTAACAGCAGCCTAAGTCCCGAGTCAGAATCCAACTTGACACCAGAGCAAAGTAACAGTCAAAAGCAGAGCGAGGCCGGCCTGCGAGTGACGCAACAGTGGGGCCACCAATCCACCTACTCCTGCTCCTATTTCTTATGTTCTTAAGTTCTTATGTCAGTAATCGGTTAGTGACGGCAAAATGCACTTCCTGTCCGGGAGCAAAGAACACAAGAACGTAAGAATTAGGAGCAGGAGTAGGCCATATGGCATTCGAGCCTGCTCTGCCATTGAGCAAGATCATGGCTGATCTTCGACTTCAACTCCACTGTCCTGCCTGATCCCAGGTCATGGAATGAGCTACCTGTCTGGAAGCAAAGGTCACCAAGAGGTCGGGTCAGGAAAAAATAGCAACTCATTATTGCTATACTAAATCTCATGATTTTTAAGAGTATTTCTCCTGATTTATGAGGCGGTGGGTTTGGCAATACTGCAAAAGGCAAAGGATGGCCATGGATGGAGTTGGAAAGGAGAGGAGCACAGTAGGGATCTACCAGCCATTGTGCCATCTCCCTAATTGTTCAGCTGGGATTCAAGTAAGTACCATTCTACATTGGAGGGCAGGTTTTTAACATGCAGTTCACTTTTTCAGAGATGCACCTACACTTCCATTTGATTGGTGTTTGGGCCATTTTAATGCTCACACATTGCCAAGTGTTCTTTGCACTGGCGATTTCCAAAGGTTGACTTTGGGGCATCATCAATTTTCATTTCCTGCCCGTTTAACAGTTTTTAAAGGTTATGGGGTAAACCTCTCTGCCTCTCGACCTCCCTCTCCTCTTTTAAGACACTCCTTAAACCCTACCTCTTTGACTAAGCTTTTGGTCATCTGCCCTAATATCTCCTTATGTGGCTCAGTGTCAGATTTTGTTTGATAACTTTCCTGTGATGTTTTACTACATTAAAGGTGCTATATAAATACAAGTTGTCGTGGTTGTTAATTGGGTTAGGTAACATTATGCTTACAATGCCACCTACCATGTTCCCATGCAACATTGAGGCATGCTTGATGCAAGACTTTCAATTATATAGATATTAATGCAAACTGTTGGTATATAGATAAAATTTCACTCGAAATAACATCCTGCATAGAGGACAATGTATTAAATAGAACATATATAAAATAAGTATTGACTCATAGTTCTGGTTCACTGAATGGATTGTTGAATGTAATTGAATTAGGAATTTGTCTGAAAAAATGGTAAACAAACTACAGACTTGAAGTGGATCCTTGATGGCATAATGGACTAGTTTAAAGTGTGCAAAGATCCATGGGATATGATTTATATCCAATGCTGGACTGACTGCATAACTCAGCGCAATGAATTATGATCATTGCTATGTAAGATATAAATCATATTCTGTGGGTTTTCATAATTTAATCTGTTTACATCAAAAGGCACAAAAAACTGAAAGAAAATACTGTGGCCTAGAAATTCAGTTAAGGCCCGCCAGCAGGCTAATGCCCAAAAGTTAGCGCTGCGCGCGGAGCCAGTTGCGCCCGCCAGCTATTCATTTTTAGCGCCCCAAGTCGGAACCGGGCGCTGTTCCAAGGTGTGCCCACCTCCGCTTGGGGCGCTGAAAGTGAATTTCAGCGCTCTTGGCGCCGCTGCGCCAGCCGATGCGGTGCGGCAGGCTGGGGTACTGCAGGCCTCCTCCTTCTCTTAAGGAGGAGCTGCCTGCAGCCGTGAGATCGCCGCTGGATTCTGCCGGCAAATGAGGCCGGCACCACGGAGAAGTGCCGGGCTCGCGGGAATCAGCCACCAATGCCGCGGGGGGGGTGGTGTAGGAGGCCGGGGAGAGAGGTGCGGGCAGGCGGCCGCCGAAAAAGCGGCCGGCCGCACCTCCACCTTAAAGCGCCCCAGTTGCGCAGCAGTACGGCCCCGTTTTTCCAGCGCTGTTTGCGGCCGCTGCAGAAGAGGCGGCCGCAACTAAATATGGGATTTGGGCCGGAAGCGGGGCGGAACCGGGGCACTGCGCACACCGATGACGTCATCAGTGTTGGCGCAGCGCTACCGGCTACCGCCGCCATTACCGCAGCGCTGAATATCAGCGCACCCTCTTACACTGGCGCAGAAACCCTCTTTGGGCGAAAAGTGGGCGCAAAGCCTACTGAATTTCTAGGCCTGTATGTTTAAATAGGTACTTATGTAGAACTATAAGCAATCATGGATTTTGGATTGGTTTCAGTGGGAACTGATCATAAGAGAAATTTAGATGTAACTGTTAGTTGCAGGCAAAATGAGTATTAATTAGTCTATTGTGTGACGCATGTGAGGATATTAATTATGTGAATATTCATTTAAAACCAATCTTCAAAGGAAACCATAGATCTAGCAATTTGGATGTGATGACACTAGGGACTGGGTGCAGTGAGTTAAAAATTGTTGGGCCAGAAATTCGGGTTGGAAGCTTCCCGCAGGTGCAAGCCGCGACCTGCACTTACCTAGCGCGCCGTCCATTGTGCTGTGGGCTCATGTGGGATTCCGATCCTGGGCCTGCTCCAACTGCTGGCGTACAGTGCTTGTGTATCCCAGGGGCGCAGTTAGTTTGAAGTGTCCCCTGGGCTCACATGGGCCATGGAGAGTCAATCGTAGCAGGGAATCTCTATTCATAGATTTGACAGGAAGGCCTGTCAAATCTATGAATACAGTTCAGCCCCATAACATAACTAAAACTTCAAATATTTTTTTTTTAAATCACATTTTTAAAATAACTATAAATTACATAAAATAACTATTTTAAACAATAATTTAAATTTTTGAAAAAATTAATTACAGTTTTTAATGGGGCTAAAAATAAACTTACCTTTCTTTAAGGTACTTAAAAATAATAAACCTGTGGAAAAAATGTTTTAATTTTACTTAATTCACCACTACCTTGTTAAAAGCAGGCCTTGCGACTGCTTTTTAAAAGCGTAGCTGCTGGAGACTTACCCTCCTGGAGAAACCTGTAAAAAAAATGGAAGTTCCAGGCATACGCGCTGCCTCTCCGGCACACGCGTTCGACCTGTGAACCCCTTCCTTTAAGGGAACAGAAGTTCTGGTTTCCCACGCATGCGCAGTGCATGCATGAAACCGGCACTTTCGTGGGCCTACGCGTGAGTACCCAGCGCGTACTCACCCGTGGGGACCCGAATTTCTGGCCCCATGTGTTATCTCTTGAACATGCACTTGACTTCAGCCCAGACTGATAGAATGAAACTCTGTTGCTCGCAGCAAGGGCCATATGTCCAAATGTGTTTGGGCCACTTCAATTCATTCCTAGTGGATTGTGCCCACAGTATGAAACTGTTCAAGTTCAACTATAACAGTGTTATTTAGGGAGGCTACCACATGCCTAGTGTGGGAAATGAAAAAAATGTCCCATAATGCAGTAGGGGGGTACGCTTCTGAAAATTGGGGCAAAGGCATATTTTTGGAGCTTTACCCGGCTTTAACTGTGCCATATATGGGGCCAGAAATTCGCGGCCAGAAGCGTGAGTACGGTCGGGGTACTCACGCATTTGGCCGTTGGAAATGCCGGCGTTCAGCAGGAACAGCGCATGCGGGGAACGCCGGCATTTCCAGACCCAAGGCCTATTCACAGCGCGTGCGACTGCACAGGCAGCGCTTGCACAGTGAACTTTGTGGATTTCAATGATGGATTCAGTGAGGGTAAGTCCTCAGAAGTTACACTTGAAAAAAGCAAGTGTAAAGTTGTTCATTGGCTGCGGAGGAAGATATATTTTATCGTGGAGCTTCTGAAATGCAATATTTTTGTTTGGGAAAGGGAGGGAAGTTATTTTAAGAAATTTTAAGTAAGTTTTAAAGTAAAAATTTTTTTTTTTTAAAGGGTTTTCAGAACGGTAGGTAGAAGGAGCAATTGTGGCTGTGTGAATGGAATGTGAGAATGAGTTATGTATGTATGTCCACATATATTCCTTTACGTATATGTATGTATGTTTTATATTCCTTTACTAATGTGTATGAATGTATGTTTTTAATTATGATTTTCCAATAAGTTACTTTCTCTGAAAGTCATAATTAAATAATACATTCATACACATAAGTAAAGGAATATATACATAACACGCAAAGGAATATATACAGACATACATACTTTCAGAAGCTCCACGATAAGAAATATCTTCCTCCGCAGCCTCTGGAGCAACTGTACCCATGCTTTTTTCATGTGTAAGTTGTAATGACTGGACCTCACTGAAAGCATTAATGAAAGCGGCGAATTATACTGCGCACGCGCTGCCTGTGCAGTCGCACGCGTTCTGCCTCTGAACCCCTTCGTTCAGAGGACAGGAAATGCCGGTTTTCCCCACATGCACTGTGCATGCTGAAAACCGGCATTTCATCCGGCCAGATGCGTAAGTACCCCGACCGTACTTGCGCATTTGGAAGGGAATTACTGGGCCAACATTTTACATGTCAATAAAATGAAAAATTTAACAATTGCACGACTTGCCCCCTCGCATCTGCGACTGAGGGTCCAAGGAGGTGCATTGCGCAAGAGGTCATCATCGTACGTATCCTCACACTGTTCCCTTTGGGGAACTGTATGAAGTGGTGGAAGGATTTATGGCCGTGATTAACGCTCATTCCGTGACCGTAACCATCTTTGAACCAGCCATTAGGGTGGTTAGTCCTATGGCGGGAGGGTTTTACGGGCTCCCACAACCCATCTGAGGGGGGGGGGGGGCCACCAACACCCACGGACGCAAGTATCCCGCTGGATGTCCACCCAGAATTTAAAGTTGGAGCTCCGACTCCACTTGCCGGGACTGTCTGGAGTGGGGTTCAAAACCCTACTCCTTCTGGCCCAGCGGCGGGGATGCTTACTGCTACGCAAAAGGCCCACTCCGCACAAAAGGTGACACCCATACGTTTCCTGCACCTTTTCCCTCCCCGTGACTGGAGCCCTATGCTGCCATTTCACGTTGCTAATCGGATTGGGCCTTTGTCATAGCGGTAGGATCCCCGCCGCTGGGCCAGATCAGGGTAGGGTTTCGAACCCCGCTCCAGACAGTCCCGGCAACTGGAGTTGGAGCTCCGGCTCTAAATTCTGGGTTGACATCCAGTGGGATATTTGCGTCCGTGGGTGTGGGTGGCCCCCCCTCCTTGAATAGCTTGTGGGAGCCCGTAAAACCCTCCCGCCATAGGACTAACCGCCCTAATGGCTGGTTCAAAGATGGTTACGGTCACGGAATGAGCGTTAATCATGGCCATAAATCCTTCCACCACTTCATACAGTTCCCCAAAGGGAACAGTGTGAAGACACGTATGGCGACGACATTGCTAAATAAATAAATGGAATTAAAAAAATTCTTTTAGGGCTTTTAAAAGTGGGATGCTCCTCCTGCGCTATGTGGGAAATCAGGGACACTTCCTGTGTCCCTGACGACCATGTGTGCGGGAAGTGTATCCAGCTGCAGCTACTGACAGACCACATTGCAGTGCTGGAGCTGCGAATGGATACATACTGGAGCAGTCGCGATGCTGAGGACATCGTGGATAACACGTTTAGGGAGTTGGTCACACCGCAGGTAAAGGCTGCACAGGCACGAAGGGAATGGGTGACCACCAGGCAGAGTAGTAGGTGCAGGCAGATAGTGCAGGGGTCCACTGTGGCCATCCCCCTCTCAAACAGATATACCACTTTGGATATTGTTGAGGGAGATGGCTTATCGGGGGAAGGCAGCAACAGCCCATTTCCTGGCACCATGGGTGGTTCTGCTGCACAGGACAGGAGGAAAAAGAATGGGAGAGCTATAGTGATAGGGGACTCTATTGTAAGGGGAACAGATAGGCGTTTCTGCGGCCGCAAACAAAACTCCAGGATGGTATGTTGCCTCCCTGGTGCAAAGGTCAAGGATGTCTCGGGGCGGCTGCAGGGCATTCTGGAGGGGGAGGGTGAACAACCGGTTGTCGTGGTGCATATAAGTACCAAGGATATAGGTAAAAAACAGGATGAGGTCCTAAAAGCTGAATATAGGGAGCTAGGAGGTAAATTAAAAAATAGGACCTCAAAGGTAGTAATCTCAGGATTGCTACCAGTGCCACGTGCTAGTCAGAGTAGAAATAGGAGGATATTTCAGATGAATACGTGGCTAGAGGAAACATAGAAACATAGAAGATAGGAGCAGGAATAGGCCATTCGGCCCCTCGAGCCTGCTCCGCCATTCAATACGATCATGGCTGATCATCCAAATTCAGTACCCGGTCCCTGCTTTCTCCCCATACCCCTTGATCCCTTTAGCCTTAAGAAATATATCCAACTCCTTCTTAAATATATTTAATGAATTGGCCTCTACTGCCTTCTGTGGTAGAGAATTCCACAGGTTCACCACTCTCTGGGTGAAGACATTCCTCCTCATTTCTGTCCTAAATGGCCTACCCCTTATCCTTAGACTGTGACCCCTGGTTCTGGACTCCCCAACCATCGGGAACATCCTTCCTGCATCTAGTCTGTCCAGTCGTGTCAGAATTTTATAAGTTTCAATGAGATCCCCTCTCATCCTTCTAAACTCCAGCGAGTACAAGCCCAATCGACCCAATCTCTCCTCATACGTCATTCCTGCCATCCCAGGTATCAGCCTGGTGAATCTTCGCTGAACTCCTTCCATGGCAAGAACATCCGTCCTCAGATAAGGCGACCAAAACTGCACACAATAGTCAAGATGTGGTCTCACCTAGGCCCTGTACAACTGGAGCAAGACATCCTTGTTCCTGTACTCAAACCCTCTCGCTATGAAGGCCAACATACCATTTGCCTTCTTAACCACCTGCTGCACCTGCATGCTTACCTTCAGCGACTGGTGCACAAGGACACCCAGGTCTCGTTGCACTTCCCCTTCTCCCAATCTATTGCCATTCAGATAATAAATTGCCTTCCTGTTTTTGACACCAAAGTGGATAACCTTACATTTATCCATGTTATATTGCATCTGCCATGCTTCTGCCCAATCACCCAACCTGTCCAAATCATCCTGGAATTTCTCGTCATCCTCCTCACAGCACACACGGCCACCCAGCTTTGTGTCGTCTGCAAATTTGGAGATATTACATCTAGTTCCCTCGTCTAGATCATTAATATATATTGTGAATAGCTGGGGTCCAAGGACCGATCCCTGTGGTACCCCACTAGTCACTGCCTGCCACTCGGATAAAGACCCGTTTATTCCAAGTCTTTGCTTTCTGTCTGCCAACCAGTTCTCTATCCAAGTCAATACCTTGCCCCCAATCCCATGTGATTTAACTTTAAACGCTAATTTCTTATGCGGGACCTTATCAAAAGCCTTCTGAATGTCCAAATACACCACATCCACTGGTTCTCCCTTATCTATTTTACCAGTTACATGCTCAAAAAATTCCAGTAGATTAGTCAAGCACGATTTACCTTTTGTAAAGCTATGTTGACTTTGTCCGATCCTGTCACTGTTTTGCAAGTGCCCTGCTATTACATCTTTTATAAAGGACTCTAGCATTTTTCCCACTACCGATGTCAGGCTTACCGGTCTATAATTCCCCGTTTTCTCTCTACCACCTTTTTTGAATAGTGGGGTAACATTAGCTACCCTCCAATCCATGGGTACTGTTCCAGATTCCATCGAATGTTGGAAGATGATCAGCAATCCATCTACTATTTCTAGGGCCACTTCTTTAAGTACCCTAGGATGTAGATTATCAGGCCCTGGGGATTTATCGGCCTTCAATCCCATCAATTTCCCTAACACCATTTCCCTACAAATACTGATTTCTTTCAGTTCCTCCCTTTCATCAGACCCTATGTTCCCTGACATCTCTGGGAGATTATTTGTGTCCTCCTTTGTGAAGACAGAACCAAAATATGTATTTAATTGGTAGCCATTTCTTTGTTCCCCATTATAAATTCTGCTGATTCTGACTGCAAGGGACCTACACTTGACTTCACCAATCTTTTTCTCTTCACATATCTATAAAAGCTTTTACAGTCAGTTTTTATGTTCCCTGCAAGCTTACTCTCATATTCGATTTTCCCCTTCTTAATTAATCCCTTTGTCCTCCTTTGTTGAATCCTAAACTGCTCCCAATCCTCAGGTTTACTGCTATTTCTGGCCAATTTATATGTCCTCTCCTTGGTTCTTATGCTATCCCTAATTTCCCTTGTTAGCCACGGTTGAGTCACCTTTTTTGTTTTATTTTTATGCCAAACTGGGATGAACAAGTTCTGTAGTTCATCCATGCGGTCTTTGAATGTTTGCCATTGCCTATCCATCGTCAACACTTTGAGTGACATTCCCCAATCAATCCTACTCAACTCGCGCCTCAGACCATCATAGTTTCCTTTATTTAAATTCAGGACCCTAGTCTCCGAGTCAACTACTTCATTCTCTATCTTAATGAAGAATTCGATCATATTATGATCGCTCCGACCCAAGGGGCCTCGTACAATAAGATTGCTAAGTAATCCTTTCTTGTTACATCATACCCAGTCTAAGATGGCCTGATCTCTGGTTGGTTCCTCGACATATTGGTCCAGGAAACCATCCCGTAAACCCTCCAGGAATTGCTCCTCCACAGTATTGTTACTAATTTGGTTAGCCCAATCTATATGTAGATTAAAGTCACCCATGAGGACTGCTGTGCCCTTATTGCACGCTTCTCTAATTTCCCTTTGATTGCCATCCCCAACCTCCGCATTACTGTTTGGAGGTCTATATACCACTCCCACTAATGTTTTCTGCCCCTTGGTATTTCTCAGTTCTACCCATACAGATTCCACATCATCAGAGCTAATATCCTTCCTTACAATCGTGTTAATCCCTTCTTTTACCAGCAATGCTACCCCACCTCCCTTTCCTTTTTGCCTATCTTTCCTGAATATTGAATACCCCTGGATGTTGAGTTCCCAGCCTTGGCCACCCTGGAGCTATGTTTCCGCAATCCCAATCAAATCACATTCGTTTACCTCTATTTGCACAGCTAATTCATCCACCTTATTACGAATGCTCCTTGCATTAAGACACAAAGCCTTCAGGCTTGTTTTTTTAGCGCTCTTAGACCGATTAGAATTATTATTTACTGTGGCCATGTTTGATTTAAACTGTTGATTTCTCTGACTGCCACTTTTGTTTTTCTCCTTCCTATCTTTTGCTTTTATCCTTGTTTCCCTTTCCTCTGTCTCCCTGCTCAGGTTTCCAACCCTCTGCCATTATGGTGCAAGGTGTAAGGGGGAAGGATTCAAATTCCTTAGACATTGGAATTGGTTCTGGGGAAGGTGGGACCAGTGCAAACTGGATGGTTTGCACCTGGGCGTGACCGGGACCGATGTCCTATGGGGAGTGTTTGCTAGTGCTGTTGGGGAGGGTTTAAACTAAAAGGCAGAGGGTTGGGAACCTGTGCAGGGAGACAGAGGAAAGGGAAGCAAGGATAGAAACAAAAGACAGGAAGGTGAAAAGCAAAAGTGGAAGGCAGAGAAATCAAGGGTGTAAATCAAACAGGGCTACAGTAAATAATAATTCAAATAGGACTAAGGGGGAAAAATTCAGTTGTTTGCGCCTCCCGTTAGTGCCTTAAGAGGGAACTAATGGGGCGCAAAGCAACTAGCGCCCGGGCGCGGCAATGTTTGCGTCGCTCGTGAAATTAACTAGACATCGGCGGCGCTAAACACTACTGCCACGATCTCCTGCGCCGACAGATTGTGACGTCAGTCGAGTGTGCAACGCCCCGTTAGCACCTCGGACCGGATATTGAGTGGTGCCCCCTGCTTTACCACCTGCCACTAGCAACGACAGGTTGAGGGCATCATTTTGCTGTCAGAAAGGGACTAGGGGAGCGCTATTTAAAGGCGCCCGCTTCCTGCCTTTATTTGTTGGTGACATTTTTGCACCACGCATTCTGAGAAAGAGAGAGAGAGTGAGACTTCTGGAGTGATTCAACGCTGTGTGAAGGAGTTTTGCGTACTGAGCAGCACTTTGCAGGTTTATTTTGATTTGATCTTCCTTGCTTCGCCAGCGCTCTGAGGTAGCGCCTTGCTCCTCGGCCTTTGCGCCTTAAGACAGGTGTGAAGCGCCTGATTTACCGCTCCAATCACCTCCAGGGGCGATAAAAGCCAAGTTTGCTGTCGGAGGTGATAATTAGCGCCAGGCACTAAACTTTGCGCACGGCCGATAATGGCACCTCAAACGGGGCGATACTGAATTTTTCCCCCTCAGAGTGTTAAAAAAAACAAGCCTGAAGGCTTTGTGTCTTAATGTGAGGAGCATTCGTAATGAGGTGAATGAGTTAGCCGCGCAAATAGATGTAAACGGATATGATGTAATTGGAAATACGGAGACATGGCTTCAGGATGAACAAGGCTGGGAAGTCAACATCCAGGGGTATTCAATATTCAGGAAGGACAGGCAAAAAGGAAAAGGAGGTGGGGTAGCATTGCTGGTTAAAGAGGAGATTAACACAATATTAAGGAAGGATATTAGCTCTGATGATGTGGAATCTGTAATGTATATACCTTTAAGGGGGGGAACTACTTTTTACAGCTCATGTATACTGTAGTACCAGCAGTGACCACACCTATATATAGCACTGAGTAGTAATCTGTACAGTCAGTTGCAGTGTGAGCCACGTTGAGTAAACACCTGTTGTACCGTTCTCTGCAATCTGTGTCTTATTATTGCATGGACGCAACATTGGCGACGAGGCAGGTTCGAACCTACCTGCAACTCTGCATCACCTCCCGGGGATTCGTTCCTGGAGATCAGTGGATTGGAGGTCAAGGCCAGAGACTCGGGCGTCGACCATGGGCAACCGCCCAGTCATCCAACAGAGACTCGAGAATTGCGGGGGAGGCTGTCGAGAGCCAGGCTTGGCTTTCCAGTCGAGGTGGTCCAGCGAAACGGGCTGGCAACAGGTAGTGCGCAGACCCTTCCTGGACAGCGGCAGGCTAGAGCTCGACCGAGCGGCACAGCAAAGGGCCGAGCAGCGTCGACGGGGGAGAGAGAGAGAGGGCAGAGCGCACAGGGCGCAGCCGGTGTTCAGGGGCTGAGCAGCGTCGGAGAGAGGGAGAGAGAGACGCGCAGAAACCCGCGAGGCGCCGCCATTGCCACGAGGACCACTGAGAGCGGCGTTGGCAGCAGCGCAGGAGAAGTGCGTGAAACCTACAGGGCGCCGCCATTGCCACGAGAAACTCCGGGAGTGGCGTTGGCAGCAGCGGGGGAGGAAGGAAAGCGCGGGAGATGCCATTTTAAGCCATTGGGAGATGCCATTTTAAACCACACCCAAAATGCCGAAGAGTGGCAGTATCACCGCATTTGACAATGAAGTCGAAGATTGGACTGCATATGTCGAATGAATAGAGGTGTACTGCAAGGCAAATGAGGTGTCAGATGACAAGAAAGCGTCGGTATTGTTAAATTTAATGGGTGCAAAGACGTATGGTTTATTACGAAATCTAGTAACCCCAACGAAGCCAATGGAAAAGAGTTTTGAAGACATAGTAACGATACTAAAGGAAGATTTAAACCCCACACCGCTGCTGATAGCAGAAAGATTCAAGTTTCACAAACGGAACCAGCATAAGGATGAAAGCAATGCTGATTATTTAACAGAACTGCGCAAACTATCGAAACACTGCCAGTTTGGAGCGGGACTGGCAGATACCTTAAGGGGCAAGTTTGTGTGTGGGCTTCAAAGTGAAGGAACCCAGAAACGGCTTTTATCTGAAAAGGACCTTACGCTGGAAAAGGCTTTCAGCATTGCGGTATCATGTGAAGCAGCAGCACGGGGCGCTGCAGAGATACAACAGAGACCGCAAGAATATGGCACAAACGAAATGTCATATGGAACAGAGAAGTGCTATCGCTGCGGCAGAACAACACACGACCAGAATGATTGCTGGTTCAAAGACAAAGTGTGCAGACAGTGTGGAAAAGTAGGACACATAGCAGGAGTCTGCAGGTCGGGAAAGAAAACCAGCAATAAGAAACCTACCAAAGGAAAGTACAAGAAGGTACATAAGATGACAGAGAATAGTTCAGACGAACAAAAGAGTGATAACGACTCCGAAAGCAGGGAACTGAGTTGTCTGAAACTAAATAATATGATCACAACGGAGGATCACCGAACCATTTGGGACACTCTCAAGGTAGCAGGAATCCAGGTAAAGATGGAATTGGACACAGGATCAGCCCTAACAGTCATAAACCGACAGGACTACGAGCGGCTATTCTCAGACATACCCTTGAGAGACACAGAAATTATTTTGAAGACGTACACGGGGCAAAAAGTCTACCCCAAAGGAAAAATAAGGGTGACCGTTATATATAACGGTAAGGAAACACCAAAACTAGACCTGTATGTATTGCAAGATGGAGGACCACCATTACTGGGACGTGAATGGATCCGGAAAAGACAACTGGATTGGCATTCCATACAGGCACTGACTGTGGCTGACAAAAAGGATGATGACGTCACACCTGGGCGACTGTCAAAGATCCTAACTGACGTGAAAGAAGTGTTCCAGCAAGGACTCGGAACGCTAAAAGGCATGACAGCAACGATTAAAATTGAAGAAAACGCAAGCCCAACATTTTTTAAGGCCAGACCGGTACCTTATGCGATCCGCCCAGCCGTCGAAGCAGAGCTGGAGAGTCTGGAACGTTCAGGTGTACTGTCCAAGGTAGACTGGAGCGAGTGGGCTACACCCATCGTCCCTGTGATGAAAAAGTCGTTGAGCAGCACGCCTGGGGAACCAAGGAAGGTTCACATCTGTGGGGACTTTAAGGTAACAGTGAACCCGGTCCTTCACACCGTACAATATCCACTTCCGCGGATTGAAGATATTTTCGCCTCGCTATCTGGAGGGAAACGCTTCACTAAGATTGATCTGGCCCAGGCGTATCTGCAAATGGAGGTAGAAGAAGCATCAAAAAAATACCTCACAATCAACACACATAAAGGTCTCTACCAATACAACCGGCTGGTATTCGGGGTAGCATCAGCTCCGGCTATTTGGCAGAGGGCAATGGAACAAGTCCTGCAAGGGATCCCAGGGACCCAGTGTTATTTGGACGACATCCTGGTCACGGGCGAAAATGACAGTGATCACCTTGCTAACCTGGAGCAGGTGCTCACTAGATTGCAGGATTATGGGCTCCGAGCTAACCGCCCCAAATGCGAGTTTTTTAGAAAACAGATCTCGTATTGTGGCCATGTTATCGATAAAGAGGGGTTACATAAGTCCCCAGAGAAGATTGAGGCAGTAGTCAAGGCTCCAGCACCGGAAAATGTGTCACAACTGAGGTCGTTCCTCAGGCTGCTAACTACTACCATAAGTTCTTGCCAAATTTGTCTACAATACTACACCCACTGAACACCCTACTGCAAACTGGGGTGCCATGGAAGTGGAGTGACGAATGTAGACGAGCTTTCCAGAAGAGCAAAACACTAATCACATCGAAAGAGGTATTGGCCCATTACAACCCGGCATTACCAATTCGGTTGGCATGTGATGCATCACCCTACAGCATTGGAGCGGTGCTGTCGCTCAAATTCTCGGATGGCTCAGAGAGGCCAATAGCCTTTGCGTCATGATCACTAACCTCAGCCGCGCGTAACTACGCCCAGATTGACAGGGAGGCCCTCAGCCTAGTGTGGGGAGTGAAAAAGTTCAATCACTATCTGCACGGGCAGAAATTCACCTTGCTGACTGATCACCAACCTCTTGTCTCCATTTTTAATCCGAAGAAGGGCGTTCTGGTGATGACTGCGCAACGACTACAAAGATGGTCACTTTTTCTAGGGGCGCACCACTATGAGATTGAATATAAGGGCACGAAACAGCATGGAAATGCTGATGGGCTATCACGCCTGCCACTGCCTACTGCGGAGGAAGCACCAGCAGTGGATCCTGTCGAAATATTCCATTCGACTATAGTTGAATACCTACCGGTAACTAACGCTTGTATCGAAAAGGAAACCCGAAATGACCCGACACTGTCTCGGGTATATGATTTGACGGTGAAGGGATGGCCAGCACATGGCGACTCACTGTTGCCAGCATTCTCGACAAGGAGCGAACAGCTGTCAGTGTGCCGGGGGACCTTGATGTGTGGATCCTGAGTGGTAATTCCACCCAAGTTAAGGGATAGAGTGCTCAATGAGCTTCATGAGGGTCATCTGGGAGGGGTAAAAATGAAAAGCCTAGCCAGGGCTTATGTGTGGTGGCCGGGAATCGATAAACAAATTGAGGACCTGACCAAGAGCTGCTCAGGATGCCAGAAAGTCCAAAATGCGCCACCACAGGCCCCTCTACACCCATGGGAGTGGCCCTCATCTCCATGGCAACGGGTGCATATTGATTTTGCTGGTGCATTCATGGACTCAATGTTTTTAATAGCCGTGGATGCGCACTCGAAATGGCCTGAGGTCATCAAAATGTCCTCCACCACCACGGAGAAAACTATTGCAGTCCTATGGACCATTTTTGCCAGGAATGGCTTGCCAGAACAGATTTGCTCCGACAACGGACCACAGTTTGTGTCCGAAGAGTTCCGAAGGTTCTTGAAAAAGAATGGGGTAAGGCATTACACATCCGTCCCTTATCATCCAGCCACAAATGGATTGGCTGAGAGGTTCGTACAAACCTTTAAGAAGGCAATAAAGGCTATGTACAATGACAACATTCCGCTACAGCACAAGGTGGACAATTTCCTGTTCGCCTATCGGAATGCGACACATGCAGTCACCAACCAGGCCCCAGCCATGATGTTCTTTAACCGAAGGTTAAGATCTCGCCTGGATTTGCTCAGACCAAACGTACGAAGAGATGTTGAGAGTAAGCAATTCCAGCACATCCATGAGAAGCCAACAAGGAGCTTCAATGTAGGGCAACCAGTCTTGGCCCGCGACTACCGAACAGAAAAATGGCAGCCAGGAACGATATGCACACGGCAGGGCCCACTAATGTACACAGTGGACGTTGGGGAGAGCATCGTGTGACGCCATGCTGACCAGATCCTAGAGTCACAGGAACAAGTCAACCCCATGCCTCGCCCATACGTACCTGGTGATGAACCCGACGTACAGGTTACATCTACCCCAGAAACAGTAGCATCGGAAGCTGATGAACCAACCGACGACAGGGGGCCAGAATCGCCTCCGCACCAAGAGCAAGACACTCGGGAAAGGCGCTATCCAGAAAGGATCAGGAGGCCTCCCCAAAGACTGAATATATAAATAGACTATTTTCAGCTAATGTTGCATGTTAAAAGTGTTCATTGTAATTAGTTTGATATTTAATTGTTAAATGAGTGTTATGGTACTGTTAATCTAAAAGGGGAGGAATTGTAATGTATATACCTTTAAAGGGGGGGGAACTACTTTTTACAGCTCATGTATACTGTAGTACCGGCAGTGACCACACCTGTATATAGCACTGAGTAGTAATCTGTACAGTCAGTTGCAGTGTGAGCCACGTTGAGTAAACACCTGTTGTACCGTTCTCCGCAGTCTGTGTCTTATTATTACACGGACGCAACATAATCTGTATGGGTAGAGCTGAGAAATACCAAGGGGCAGAAAACGTTAGTGGGAGTTGTATACAGACCCCCAAACAGTAATACTGAGGTTGGGGATGGCACTACGTGGGAAATTAGAGATGCGTGCAATAAGGGCACAGCAGTTATCATGGGTGACTTTAATCTATATATAGATTGGGCTAACCAAATTAGAAACAATACTGTGGAGGAGGAATTCCTAGAGTGTATACGGGATGGTTTCCTGGACCAATATGTCGAGGAACCAAATAGAGATCAGGCCATTTTTGACTGGGTATTATGTAATGAGAAAGGATTACTTAGCAATGTTGTTGTGCGATGCCCCTTGGGGAGGAGCGATCATAATATGATAGAATACTTCATTAAGATGGAGAGTGAAGTAGTTGTCTCAGAGCCTAGGGTCCTGAATTTAAATAAAGGAAACTATGAAGGTATGAGGCGCGAGTTGGCTAGGATAGATTGGGGAACTTACTTAAAGGGTTGACGGTGGATAGGCAATGGCAAACATTTAAAGATCGCATGGATGAACTACAGAATTTGTTCATCCCTGTTTGGCATAAACATAAAACAAAAAAGGTGACTCAACCGTGGCTAACAAGGGAAATTAGGGATAGCATAAGATCCAAGGAGAGGACATATAAATTGGCCAGAAAGAGCAGCAAACCTGAGGATCGGGAACAGTTTAGGATTCAGCAAAGGAGGACAAAGGGATTAATTAAGAAGGGGAAAATAGAATATGAGAGTAAGCTTGAAGGGAACATAAAAACTGACTGTAAAAGCTTCTATAGATATGTGAAGAGAAAAAGATTGGTGAAGTCAAGCGTAGGTCCCTTGCAGTCAGAATCAGGGGAGTTAATAATGGGGAACAAAGAAATGGCAGCCCAATTAAATACATACTTTGGTTCTGTCTTCAAAAAGGAGGACACAAATAATCTTCCAGAGATGTTGGGGAACATAGGGTCTAATGAGAGGGAAGAATTGAATGAAATCAGTATTTGTAGGGAAATGGTGTTAGGGAAATTGATGGGATTGAAGGCCAATAAATCCCCAGGGCCTGATAATCTACATCCTAGGGTACTTAAGGAAGTGGCCCTAGAAATAGTAGATGCATTGCTGGTCATCTTCCAAAATTCTATAGACTCTGGAATAGTTCCCATGGATTGGAGGGTAGCTAATGTAACCCCACTATTCAAAAAAGGTGGTGGAGAGAAAACAGGGAATTATAGACCAGTAAGCCTGACATCGGTAGTGGGGAAAATGCTAGAGTCCATTATAAAAGATGTAATAGCAGAGCACTTGGGAAACGGTGACAGGATCGGACTAAGTCAACATGGATTTACAAAAGGTAAATCATGCTTGACTAATCTACTGGAATTTTTTGAGGATGTAACTGGTAGAATAGATGTGGGAGAACCAGTGGATGTGGTGTATTTGGACTTTCAGAAGGCTTTTGATAAGGTCCCACATAAGAGATTGGAGTGCAAAGTTAAAGCACATGGGATTAGGGGTAAGGTACTGACTTGGATAGAAAACTGGTTGGCAGACAGGAAGCAAAGAGTTGGAATAAACGGATCTTTTTCCGAGTGGCAGGCAGTGACTAGTGGGGTACCGCAAGGATCGGTGCTAGGACCCCAGCTATTCACAATATATATTAATGATCTAGACGAGGGAACTAGATGTAACATCTCCAAGTTTGCAGATGACACGAAGCTGGGTGGGCGTGTGTGCTGTGAGGAGGATGCAGAGGAACTCCAGTATGATTTGGACAGGTTGGCTGATTGGGCAGATTCATCGCAGATGCAGTATAATGTGGATAAATGCGAGGTTATCCACTTTGGTGGCAAAAACAGGAAGACAGATTATTATCTTAACGGCAATAAATTGGGAAAAGAGGAAGTGCAACGTGACTTGGGTGTCCTTGTGCACCAGTCACTGAAGGTAAGCATGCAGGTGCAGCAGGCGATTAAGAAGGCAAATGGTATGTTGGCCTTCATAGCGAGAGGATTCGAGTACAGTAGCAAGGATGTCTTGCTGCAGTTGTACGGGGCCTTGGTGAGACCACACCTTGAGTATTGTGTGCAGTTTTGGTCGCCTTATCTGAGGACGGATGTTCTTGCCATGGAGGGAGTGCAGCGAAGATTCACCAGACTGATACCTGGGATGGCAGGAATGACGTATGAAGAGAGATTGGGTCGATTAGGCTTATATTCGCTAGAGTTTAGAAAAATGAGAGGGGATCTCATTGAAACTTATAAAATTCTAACAGGACTAGACAGACTAGATGCAGGAAGGATGTTCCCGATGGTGGGGGAGTCCAGAACCAGGCGTCACAGTCTAAGCCATTTAGGACTGAGATAAGGAGGAATTTCTTCACTCAGAGAGTGGTGAGCCTGTGGAATTCTCTACCACAGAAGGCAGTTGAAGCCAACTTATTAAATATATTCAAGAAGGAGTTAGATATATTTCTTAAGGCTAAAGGGATCAAGGGATATGGGAAGAAAGCAGGGACAGGGTGCTGAATTTGGATAATCAGCCATGATCTCATTAAATGGCAGAACAGGCTCGAGGGGCTGAATGGCCTACTCCTGCTCCTATCTTCTATTCATAGGTGACATCAAGTACAAAAGCAAAGAGGCAATGCTAAACCTATGCAACTGATTGATTAGGCCGCATTTAGAATATTTGTCAAGTTTTAGACCTTACTTTAGGAAGGATGTCAATACAATGGAGAGAGTGCAGAAGAGGTTCACTCAGATGAAACCCAGGATGAGAAGCTTCAGTTTTGAGGGGAGAGAAGAGAAACTGGGCCTCTTTTCATTCGAATAGAAGAGGAGATCTGAAATCTAGAATAAATTAAGTCTTAAGATAAATAGTCAGTACTAAAGAGCATAAATTTAAGATTATCCCCAAAATAACAAAGGGAGAGGTAGGAGTATTATTTTTACGCAGAGGGATGTTAGTAAATGGAATGCCCAACCAGAAACAGGGGTTGAAGCAGAATCCTAAAATGGAAGTACATAAAGATTTGAAAAAGGAAAATTTAAAAGGGTATGGGAAAAGGGCAGGGGCGTGGGATTAATTGGGTTGCTCTTTCAAGAGCTGACATAGGGATAATGGGTCAAATGGCCTCCTTCGGTGCTATAAAATAATATAATACAAATAAATATATATTTTTAAATAGCATAACCGCATTTATACACATACATATATGTGTATGCATATAAATTATATGTATACTAGCTGAAGTGCCCGGCGGTGCCAAGACTTTTTTGAGGGCATGTTGTTGTTGGAAGAGAGAGAGAGTGACTGGGGGGGGGAGAGAGAGAGAGAGAGAGCGCGACTGGGGGGGGGGAAGAGAGAGAGCGACTGGGGGGTAGAGAGAGAGCGACGGGGGGAAGAGAGAGAGAGACTGGTGGGAAGAGAGGGCGGGTGGGGGGAAGAGAGGGCGGGTGGGGGGAAGAGAGGGTGGGTGGGGGGGGAAGAGAGGGCGGGGGGAAGGGAGGGCGGGGGGGGAGAGGGGGGGAGGGGGGGCGGGGGGAAGGGAGGTCGGGGGGGAGGGGAGCGGGGGGGAGGGGGGCGGGGAAGGGGGGGCAGGGGGGAGGGCGGGGGAAGGGGGGGCGGGGGGGGAATGGGGGGAAGGGAGGGCGGGGGGAAGGGAGGGCGGGGGGGAAGGGTGGGCGGGGGGGAAGGGAGGGTGGTGGCGAGGGGAGAGGGGGGAAAGGGAGGGCGTGGGGAGGGGGGGCGGGAAAGGGAGGGCGGGGGCGGGGAAGGGAGGGCGGGTGGGGGAAGGGAGGCGGGGGAGGGCGGGGGAAGGGGGTGCGGGGGGGAAGGGAGGGCGGGGGGAGGGGTGGGGGGAAGGGTGGGCAGGGGGGAAGGGAAGGGAGGGGGGAAGGGAAGGGAGTGGGTGGGAAGGGGGAGGGGAGAGGGGAAGGAGGGGGAGGGGAAGGGGGGAGGGGGAGGAGAAGGGGGGGAGGGAGGGCGGGGAGGGGAAGGGGGGGGAGGGCTTGAGGCTGAGAGACGGCCACGGCCACGACCGGTTGCCGGGGTAACCCTGCCGCGCCGCCCCGCCCCGCACTCCCGAGAGCCCCGCTCTCGAAGCCCCAGCCGCCCGCCCCGCACTCCCGAGAGCCCCGCTCTCCGAGCCCCGCCCCCCCCGGCTGAGAGCCCCGCTCTCCAAGCCCCAGCCGCCCCGCCCCACACTCCCGAGAGCCCCGCTCACCAAGGCCGAGATCCGCACTCTCGAGAGCCCCGCCCCGCCCGAGCCGAGCACGGAACAGAGAGAGACGCCGCGTCTCACCTGCTCCTGCTGCGCGCGCACCCTGACCCTCGTGGCTGACGCCGTTGCCCCGGGTAACGTGACACGGTGGGGGGTTGGTGAGGAGCTTAGCAGAAGCCCAATTACCTAGCTCGGGCCTGGCTGGGCAAGAAAGTCCCAGGCTTTCAGGCCTAAGAAAAAAACGGGGAAAGGTAGGAAAAAGAATCTTCAGGTTAGAGAAAATATTTACAAATGAGTGATTTTTTTTAAAACAATTTAATAAATTCAATTTTATTTTGCTGGAAATGTATATTTGAAAAGAAAGACGCAGAAAGCAGGAAAAAGAATGGAAGCAAGATGGCGGCTACTCACCTCGGTTCAGAACGATAAGGCCCGCCCACACATGCACCGATTGGTCGACCGTCAGGTGACCAAAGCGTAGGATTGGTCAATCGTCCCGTCACTCGACCGTAGGAGGGCCCGGCCGCACGCGGCAGCAAGCCGGCGTACGATTGGTCGACCTCGAGGTCACTCTGTCGCTAATGAGCGGATAATGAGATGCTAATGAGTGGAATGTTGAAGGTTTTTCGGATACCGCGGGCGCAATTTTAGCCCGGCCGAAACGTAAATACGCTTAAGACCGTTTTGGAAAGGTAAGCTTTCCTTCGACGTAACGCACGCGCATAGCCCGACAGACGCACACGTGACACAGACAGACAGAAGGACAGAATGACAGACAGACAGACAGATAGACAGAACGATCCTTTTATATATATAGATGCATATATACCTGCATATATTCACACTCAAAAAATATATATAAATCACAGACAAAGTTATCAGTGCATGCTACTTTTGTGCCTCCACATCCTTCCAGTTTAGTATAAGAATTATTTGCACTGTCATGCAATGTGCTGCCTATAGTTGTACGGAACAACTGACTGATGGTATGGTCAGTCTAGCTGGCTATTTATTTCCTTTGCTATTGATTAGCACCAGGAGCATCACTTAGCTGCCCAATGTGATCATATTTCTACATTTTCCAAAGTACATGGGATGGGAGCAGAAATAAACATGTAACAGGTTGTCCAGCAACACTTTGTGGTTTGCATACTTGGGGTATGTACCTGGTAATTGGTACCATTGGATAAGCTTACAATGACCATCTTCTTCCTCATCTGTTCCCAGGATCTTATGGGTAGTGCACACAATCATAAGCTTGACTACCACCTCCTGACAACCATGTTACAATGCTGTCCATTGGGAAGAGTGTTCTGGAGTGCTACAGGCTCCTTTACACTTCATACATCACTAGTCCTCAAACAGGAAATACTGTCCCATTCTGTCAGATCCTATGGGCTGGATTTTCCTCCACAATGCCATCCCAAATTAGATGATATAGTAGTGAAAAATGTGGGAAAATTGATGGAAAGGCTTACAGATGCATCCCTGTCCTGATCTCCAGGTTTCTCATCCAGCCACAACCAGTAAGATCTCCAGTTGCCCCTTCACTGCCTTGCCGCATGTAAATGACAGTGCCCTCTGATTTTCCTACTTATTGCCACTGAAACCACCAACTCTAGGGACCACCAGGAGAGGGGTGTTGTTGGACCCTATGGTAGCAGTTGCAAGTCCTCTAATTTGTTGATTAGAGGGAGAAGGCCGAGTAGTGGCCTCCTTTCCCTCCATAAAGGCCCCAATTTTGAAGACCTCCGCTCAGCCTCAGGCCTTCAGTAAAAGATTTGATGAACACTTTGGGGCATTTCTGCTACTTGAAATGGTTTCCCTCCTCTTCTGGTGCTGCAGTGGGTGTCCTGCTATATCTTCTTGGCAGTGGCGGGCTCCCTCTTGGTGATAGAGATCCCGTGGGGAACCTGTCCTGCATTACTAATGAGGCCTGAGGAGGAAAATGGGGTGGGTGTGAAAAGAGCAGAAGTCCCGCCCTGACCTCCTGTGACCCCATTAGGAAAATCCAGCCCCATTTCTTCCCTCCACATATATTTTGCCTATCACTGGTTTTTGGCAATCAGTATTTTCCCCCACACAGCCTTTATAAAGGCTTTCTTAATTTTATAATGATTTAAAACTGTTTTTAAAACACACCATTTCATTTGTTGTAATTTAAGACAGCCTTTGGAAAGGCTTTGAAAGAAATTCCTTCAATCAGTACAGCCTTTCTGTCCCCATATATGTGGTCACTTCCTTTTAAGAGGTTGCGTCCCTTTTAAATTCCCCACGATTCCCCTTTGGAGGGCTGCAACACACAATTTCCCACCTCCCCATAGCAAGTTCTCAGTGGCAGCCTGATACAGTTCTGATGGATAACAATGACGAGATTTAAACATGAACTTACGCAGATGACAGTATAGACAGGGGGATAGATACTGTTCTCTGCAGCCGCGACAGGGAGTACCGAAGGCTGTGTTGCCTACCCAGTGCCAAATTAAGGATATCTCCCCGCAGCTGGAGAAGAACTTGGAGTGGGAGGAGGAGGATCCAGTTGTCGTGGTCCACGTAGGAACCAACGACATAGGCAGAACTAGGAATGAGGCTCTGCTGAGGGAGTTTGTGGAGCTAGGATCCAAATTAAAAAGCAAAACCTCAAAGGTAATAATCTCTGGATTGCTACCTGAGCCATGCACAAATTGGCATAGCGATAAACGTAATAGAGGTTTAAATGCATGGCTCAAAGAGTGGTGTGGGAGGAAGGGGTTTCAGTTCATGGGACACTGGCACCAGTACTGGGGAAAGAGGGAGCTGTTGCATTGGGACGGGCTCCACTTAAACCAGGCTGGGACCAGTGTCCTAGCGAACTGAATAACTAAGGCAGTAGACAGGGCTTTAAACTAATGAAGTGGGTTGTTGGGGGGGGCGTGGGGGTGGGGGGGGGGGGAAGGGCAAGGAGGTCATTCAGGAAAGAGTAAATTTAAAAGCAGTGAGAGAAATGTCAAGGCTCTAGAGCAGAGCAGAGTTTTGGGTAAAAATAAGCAGAGTGGGTCAGGAAGGGACAGAGAGAGTAACAAAGGTAATAGGGCATCAGTGACTAAGGTGACATCAGGGGAAATTAGAAAAAAGTCAACACTAAAGGCACTATATCTGAATGCACAAAGCATTCACAACAAAATAGATGAATTAGAAATTAATAGGTTTGATCTAATAACCATTATGAAGACGTGGTTGCAAAGTGACCAAGGTTGGAAACTAAATATTCCAGGATACTTAACTTTTGGAAGAGATAGGCAAAATGGAAAAGGAGGAGGGGTGGCCCTGACAATGAAAGCTGAGATAAAGACAGTAGAGAGAAAGGATCCTAGCTCCGAAAATTAAGAAGTAGAATCAGTTTGGGTGAAGCTAAGAAACAGCAAGAGGCAGAAAACTTTGGTGTTTATATTTGTTTATAGGCCCCCAAACAGTAGTTGTAATGTAGAGCAGAGTATAAATCAGGAAATTAGAGGCATATGTAACAAGGGTAATGCAGTAATCATGGGGGACTTTAATCTACATATAGACTGGGCAAACCAAATTTGCAGTAATAGTATGGAAGATGAATTTATGGAATACATACAAGATAGTTTTCTAGATCAGTATGTTGAGGAACCAACTAGGTAACAGGTCATTTTAGATCTAGTATTGTGCAATGAGAAAGGGTTAATTAATAACCTTGTAGTAAAGGGGCCTTTAGGGAAGAGTGACCATAATATGATAGAATTTTATATTGAGTTTGAAAATGATTTAGTTAAATCCAAAACTAGGGTCTTAAATCTAAACAAAGCAAACTACATAGGTTTGAGGGGTGAGTTGGCTACTAATTAGCTTCTGAAAGAGGGAATAGACATTTTTTAGATCATGAATGGGCAGCTGATACCTGTTGCTTGCAATTCCTGCACTGTGTGGGAACTTCAGGACACTTTATGTGTCTTGGGGGACCATGTGTGTAGGAAGTGTTTCTGGCTGCTTGAGCTCAAGCTCAAGGTTTCCTACTTGGAGTCACAGCGGAGCATCAGGGAGTTTTGAATAGGTGCCTCCTGCCCCCGAGCTAATCATAATGCCACAAGAATCTGAAGCACTCCCTCCTGCACCATGCCTCAAGGCACGCATTGATCCTCCTGATCTTCCTATTTCAACTCTCGCTGGTGCATGGCATTGGGAGTAATCCAGAGATTACTACCTTTGAGGCCCTACTTTTTAACTTCCTCCCTTGCCCCTGAAAGTCTGATGGTAGGACCTCAATACCTGCCCTCTATATGTCATTGGTACCGACGTGTACCACATCTCCTGGCTCACTCCCTTCCCCCTGCAGAATATTCTGCACCCTCTCCACGATGTCCTTTACCCTGGCACCAGGGAGGCAACACACCATGCGGAACACATGGTGACGGTTACAGAAACACCTGCCTGTCCCCCTAACTATGGAATCTCTTATAACGACTGCACAGGGGGGATCAGCAAAGCTTAGAAATGCAGGTTCACTAGTGTGGTTGGGGAGGGTTTAAACTAAATTGGCAGGGGGGTGGGGACCAGCATATAGAAGTAGAAAAGAGGAATAAGGTGCATAAAGGAGGGAAAGTGTTGGATAGTACTAGAGAAGGAAGTAGTACCATATTAGATAGGAGCAGACTAAGAAGGACTACAAGGAATACAAAGACTGGTTTGGAATGCATGTATATAAACGCACAAAGTGTGGTGAATAAGGTTGGTGAGCTACAAGCATAATTAGCCGTGTAGGAATATGATGTAGTGGCAATAACGGAAACGCGGCTTAAAAATGGTGAGTACTGGCTGCTTAATACAGGTCCACAATCCCTTATCCGCAATTCCGAAATTCGAAAAGCTCTGAAAACCGAAAGTTTTTTCGTGGAGCGTCACTCGTGTGCATGACATGACCCGAGTGGCGCCAAACATGACCCGACGCGGCCGATGCTTGACCCACGCAGGTGTGAGGCGTCAGTTGTGTCTCAACGCTGCTACCAGTCACACGTGCGTCTGCTGCTCTCTGATATTTTTTGTTATTTTGTGATTTTGAGTTTAATTTCACTGAAAATGTCAAAAAGAGTTGCAGATACCCCTACCGTTCTGAAATCCGAAAAATTCCGAATTCCAAAACACATCTGGTCCCAAGGGTTTCGGATAAGGGATTAATAACCTGTATTCACGGATACAAGGTGTTCAGAAAAGATAAGGGAGGAAAAAGGGAGGTGAGGTGGCAGTACTGATTAAGGAAGATATTGTAGTGTTGGAAAGAGAGGGGCCTAGAAATTCAGTAAGGCCCCGCCAGGTCTTTAGCGCCCAAAATTTAGCGCTCGCCCGGATTCCCGTAGCGCCCGCCTGAAATTCAGTTGCGGTGCCCCAAGACGGAGGCGGGCGCTATTGCAGGGTTTGGCCGCCTCGCTTGGGGCGATGAAAGTCAATTGCAGGCGTCCAGCTGCCGCTGCGGCACCCGATGCGGTGCGGCAGGCTGGGGTACTGCAGGCCTCCTCCTTCTCTTAAGGAGGAGCTGCCTGCAGCCGTGAGATCGCCGCTGGATTCCCCCGGCAAATGAGCCCGGCACCACGGAGAAGTGCCGGGCTCGCGGGAGTCAGACACCAATGCCGCGGGGGGGTGGTGCAGGAGTCCGGGGAGGGAGGTGCGGCCAGGCGGCCGCCGGGAAAGCGGCCGACCGCCCGTCCACCTTTATGCGCCGGCCTCTCGGAGCTGCAAGGCACCGTTTTTCAAACGCTGTTTGCGGCCGCCACGGGCGAGGCGGCCGCAACTGAATTTGGCGGTCGGCACGGAATCGCATTGGAGCCGGGGTGCTGCGCACACCGATGACGTCATCGGTGCCGGCGCAGCGCTACCGGCTAACGCTGATGTTAGGGACCAACTGAATTTCGGGTGCTAAAAAACTTCCGGCGCAAACCACTCTTTAGCCAATAAGTGGGCGCAAACGTGACTGAATTTCTAGGCCAGGATGTCCTTGAGGGGGCAAGTACAGAATCCATTTGGTTAGAGTTGAGAAGCAAAGAGGTTATGATCACACTATTGGGGGTATTCTATATGCCTCCAAATAGTGAGAGAGAGATAGAGGAGCAAATCTGCAGGCAAATCACAGAAGAACTATAGAGTGGTGATATTGGGGGACTTTAATTACCCAAATATCGATTGGGATAATGCTAGCGTAAAGGGAAAGGAGGCGAAGGAATTTCTGAAATGTGTTCAGGAGAACTTCCTTGACCAGTATGTTCTCGGCCTAACTAGGAAGGAGGCATTGCTGGATCTGGTGCTGGGGAATGAGGTGGGCCAAGTGGAAAGTGTCTGTGGGAGAACACTTGGGTAAGAGTGATCATCGTATCATAAGATTTAGATTAGTAATGGAGAAGAGCAAGGAACAATCTAAAGTAGAACTTCTAAATTGGAAGAGGGCTAACTTCAATGGGATGAGAGGTGATCTAGCCAGGGTAAAATGGAACCAAAGACTGACAGGAAAAACTATAACGGAACAATGGGTGATCTTTAAGGAGGAAATGTTTTAGGTTCAGACTAGATACATTCCAACAAGAGGGAAAGGTAGGGGAACCAAAGCCAGGGCTCCTTGGATGACGAGGGAGATAGAGAAGATGATGAAGCAAAAAAAGAGGATGTATGATGCATGTCAGGTGAATACTTCAAGTGAGAACCAGGCCAAATATAATAAGTTGAGAGGGGAAGTGAAGATGGAAATAAGACTGGCAAAGAGAGAATATGAGAATAGAATGGCAGTTAAGATAAAAGGGAACCCAAAAATCTTCTACCGGCATGTAA
This sequence comes from Somniosus microcephalus, assembly GCF_052327205.1. Taxonomy (NCBI): domain Eukaryota; kingdom Metazoa; phylum Chordata; class Chondrichthyes; order Squaliformes; family Somniosidae; genus Somniosus; species Somniosus microcephalus. The sequence continues at coordinate 135,254,680 of NC_140987.1, forward strand.
ACAGTAAGCGGGTAGTAAGCGGCGGGGTGGGGCCTATTAGGGATAAAGAAGGTGATATATGCTTAGAGGCACAGGGCAAGGCTAGATCACTTAATGAGTACTTTGCATCGGAGTTTAGTAAGGAAGAGGATGCTGACAAAATATCGGTAGAAGCGGAGATGGTAGAGGTAATGGATGAGATGAAAATTGATAGGCAGGATGTACTGGAAAGGCTGGATATGCTTAGAGTGGATAAGTCGCCTGGTCCGATGGCTTGCATCCCAGGTTGCTAAGGGAAGTGGGGTGGAGATAGCGGAAGGGCTTGCCATAATCTTCCAATCTTCCCTAGGGTGGGGGAGGTGCCAGAGGATTGGAAAGTGGCAAATGTGACACCCTTGTTCAAGAAAGGGTGTAAGGACAATCCTAATAACTATAGGCCAGTCAGTTTATCATTAATGGTGGGTAAGATTTTAGAAACAATAATCAGGGAAAAAACTAACAGGCACTTGGAGAGGTTTAAGTTAATTAAGGAGAGCCAGCACAGATTTGTAAAAGGCAGATCATGTTTGACTAATCTAATTGAATTCTTTGATGAAGTAACAGAGAAGGTTGATGAGGGGAATGCAGCGGATGTTGTCTATGTGGATTTTAAGAAAGCATTTGACAAAGTACCACATAAAAGGCTGGTTAACAAAATTGAGGCTCATGGAATAGGAGGGTCAGTGTCAGCTTGGATAAAAATTGGCTTAAGGACAAAAAACAGCGAGTCATGGTAAATGGTTGTTTTTCAGACTGGAGGACGGTAGACAGTGGCGTCCCCAAGGGTCAGTGCTAGGACCACTGCTTTTTTGATATATATAAATGACTTGGCTATTGGAATACAGAGTAAAGTTTCAAAATTTGCTGATGATACCAAACTTGGATGTGTGGCAAACAGTGAGGAGGATACCAATCGACTGCAACAGGACATAGATAGGCTAGCAGAATGGGCAGACAAATGGAATTTAATACAGAGATGTGTGAGGTGATGCATTTTGGCAGAAGGGTTAAGGAGAGGCAATATAGACTTAATGGAACAGTTCTAAAGAGTGTGCAGGGACAGAGGGACCTGGGGGTTCATGTGCATAGATCTTTGAAGGTGGCAGGACATATTGAAAGAGTAGTTAGCAAAGCATATGGGATCTTGGGCTTCATAATTAGAGGTATTGAGTACAAAAGCAGGGAAGTTATGCTAAACATTTAGAAAGCTCTGGTTAAGCCACAACTAGAGTATTGCATCCAGTTCTGGTCACCACACTTTAGGAAGGATGTGAAGGCCCTTGAGAGGGTGCAGAGATTTACCAGAATGGTTCCAGGGATGAGGGATTTTAGCTACAAAGCTAGGTTGGAGAAGCTGGGTTTGTTCTCCTTGGAGCAAAGGAGGTTGAGGGGAGATTTGATAGAGGTATACAAGATTATGACGGGTTTGGATAAGGTAGACAGGGAAAGGCTGTTCCCATTAGTTGATGGTACAAGGACTAGGGGACACAGATTTAAGGTTTTGGGCAAGAGCTACAGGGGGGATGTGAGGAAAAACATTTTTACATAGCGAGTGGCAATGACCTGGAACTCACTGCTGACGAGGGTGGTGGAAGTGGAGACGATCAATGATTTCAAAAGGAAATTGGATAGGCACTTGAGGGAAATAAACTTGCAGGGCTACGGGGATAGAGCGGGGGAATGGGACTGACTGGATTGCTCTACAGAGAGCTGGCATTGACTTGATGGGCTGAATGGCCTCCTTCTGTGCTGTAATGACTTTATGACTAGACTCTATGGCTAAGGTAGATTGGGAAACTACATTAAAGGGTATGACAGTAGACAAGCAATGGCTAGCATTTAAAGAATTAATATATAATTTACAGCAGATAGACATTCCTTTAAGGCACAAAAATCCCAGAGGAAAAGTGGTCCAACCGTGGCTAACAAGAGAAGTTAAAGATAGTATTAGATCAAAAGAAGAGGCTTATAATGTTGCCAAAAAGAGTAGGAAGCCTGAGGATTGGGAGGATTTTAGAATTCAGCAAAGGAGGACCAAAAAATTGATAAGGAAAGAGAAAAAAGAATATGAGAGTAAATTAGCAAGAGACATAAAAACAGGTTGTAAATGTTTCTGTACATATGTAAATAGGAAGAAATTGGTGTCCTGGCCAATATTTATCCCTCAACCAACATACAAATTACCTGGTCATTATCACATTGCTGTTTGTGGGACCTTGCTGTGCATAAATTGAGTGCTGCATTTCCCACATTACAACAGTGACTCCATTTTAAAAAAAGTACTTCATTGGCTGTAAAGCACTTTGAGACGTCCGGTGGTCGTGAAAGATGCTATATAAATGCAAGTCTTTCTTTTTTCTTTCTAATCTTCCAGAATTCCCTAGATTCTAGAACAATCCCCAAGGGTTGGAAGGCAGCAAACAAAACCTCGCTACTTAAGAAAGGAGGAAGAGAAAAAATGGGGAACTATAGGCCTGTTAGCCTGACATCAGTAGTAGATAAAATGCTAGAATCTATTATTAGGGACGTGGTTACAGGACACTTAGAAAATCATAATGGGACGAATTTTCCGATCGGAGGCTTCCTGCGTGCGGATGCCTCCGATCTGGAAAAATCTACGCACTTACCTGCTGGCTCCGTAGGTCCCGAGACTTCCGATCCTGGACCTCTCCGGGTCCGTATGCACAGAGGCCCAGGTATCCCAGGGGCGCATGCTGGCCATGGGGAACCAATCAAAGAAGGGAATCCCCCTTCACACTTTTGGCTGGTCTCTACGCATAGATCTGTCAAAAGTATGAATGGGGATCACTTAAAAAACAGTTAAACATTAAGGCCTAGAAATTCAGTACAGCCACGTTTGGGGCGCTACAGCCGGGCGTTCGTTAAATTTAGCGCCCGGTGCAACTTAGCGCCACCTTCGCCGATATTCAGTTGCATCACCCCAAGAGGTTGCTGCTGCGCTAAAGCAGGCGATGCATGACTATCATAAGGCGCTAAGCCGGCGTGCCAAGGCGCTAACACCGAGGGCGGGCGCAGCGCAGGTGCGGCGAGTTGCTGATTGAAGGCAGACACGCCGGCGCCGGTCAGCTCTTAAAGGGGGAGGGTGGACTTGTTTGGCTGCCACGCCCTGCACACTGCAGCCCTGAAGCAAGGCCTGACCATTGCTGGATCATCATTTCTACGCCCAGGACCATGCAGAAGGCTAGGGAGCGAGCGGAGCACTTCAGCGAGGGTGCCCTGAGGCTACTGGTTGGCGCAGTAGAGCGCAGGCGACCTGTCCTCTTCCCTGACAATGGGAGGAGGCCGCTCCCCAGCGAATACCGAAAAGCCTGGAGGGAGGTGGCAAACAAGGTGACCACCAACAGCATGGTTGCCAGGACTCCAGTTCAATGCAGGAAAAAGTTCAATGACCTCACTCGGGTTGTCAGGGTGAGTACCCTTTCCACTATCCTGTTCATCCCTGCACATGCACCTCAGTTTCTGGCCAAAGGGACCGGAAAGCCCCAATGCCCAGCCCTCATCCAAGAGCTATGGGACTCTCATGAAAACCACTTGCACATTCAGCACGTTACACACTGTTAGGGCTATTCCACCATGGGAGGCAGTGCAGGCAAGATGAGGGCTTGACACTGTCAGGGCTATTCCACCATGAGAGGCAGTGCAGGCAAGATGAGGGCTTGACACTGTCAGGGCTATTCCACCATGGGAGGCAGTGCAGGCAAGATGAGGGCTTGACACTGTCAGGGCTATTCTACCATGGGAGGCAGTGCAGGCAAGATGAGGGCTTGACACTGTCAGGGCTATTCCACCATGGGAGGCAGTGCAGGCAAGATGAGGGCTTGACACTGTCAGGGCTATTCTACCATGGGAGGCAGTGCAGACAAGATGAGGGCTTGACACTGTCAGGGCTATTCCACCATGGGAGGCAGTGCAAGCAAGATGAGGGCTTGACACTGTCAGGGCTATTCCACCATGGGAGGCAGTGCAGGCAAGATCAGGGCTTGACACTGTACTTAGAGGCTGTCCTTTCTCTTGCAGGGCAAGCTGGCCCACAATAACAGGCAGTGGCGACGGACCAGGGGAGGCCGTCCTGGCCTCAAAGAGCTCAGCGACCTGGAGCAGCATGTGGAGCACATTATGGCAGGCCGGCTGATTGGCCCCGTCGCCAGTGGAGATGCCGACCCTGTTCTGGACAGCAATGGTAAGGGCATCACCTTTTGACCTCTCTCTTTCCACTTGTGCCTCACACCAGCACCCTTTGCCACTCTCGAACCAATGCAGTGCATAGCAGCACTCATGCCTCCCTCGCTGCCGCCCTGTCCTCACTCTAAAGAAACTCTTGTGCCTCCCTGCTTTCAGATGCTGAATTGCCAGGTGAGGAGGCGGGCCCTCAAGCTGCCACTGTCAGTGATTCTGAATTCGAGGAGGAGGAAGAGGAAGCCGGCCCATCAGTGCCACCCTCAGCCGAGGCAGCCCATGGCCATGATGGGGACACGTCTTCCCTGGAGGGGAGCAGGGGGGAAGGGTCTGAGGAGAGTGAAGCTCCGGGGCCCAGCGGGCTGCAGCAACGCGGGAGGGGTGGGGAAGCTCGGCGGCCTTCTCCCCGGAGGGTGAGTGCGGCCTCCAGTCCTGCTACGGTGAGCGCAGAGGAGGTGCGGCTCCTTGGTGAAATGGGCGCCCAGGTTGAGTGCAGGCACACTGAGCTCATGGCTGCAGTGGCAAGGATGCTTGACTCCATAGAGTCACTGGCAAGGAGTGCTTAGGAATTCAGGGCAGCACAGGCCAGGAGTCTGCAAGAATTCAGTGCAGTACAGGCAAGGCGTCTGCAGGACTTCGCGGCAGCACAGGCGGCTTCCAGCCAAGGGCTCAGTCGTGCCGTGCATTCACTGGCTGGTCTGATGCAGACACAGATCAGGGCCACACGGGCACTAATTGCTGCCACCCTTGCTGGATCGGCCAGGCATCGCCTGGACCCTCGCCGCGCCGCAGCAGCCCAGCAGCCTGTGCTTCAGCAGATTGCTGCACATGCTGTAGTGCTGGGCCGTGCGAGTGCCAGTGTGTCAGCCGACCAGGGAGTGCCTGTGCTCTGTCAGGTTGGCAGCATTCCTGCAGCCAACACTGTCGCTCTTCCACTGCAGCTGCCACCACCCGTAGGACAGACTGCTGCCGCCCAAGCAGAGTTGGAGCAGTCAGCAGCCGGGCCCTCCAGGCCCAGAGCTGGTCCAGGCCATCCCCCAACGGCATCTGCCGTCTCACCATCTGACCCTCAGCAGCCTTCCCCCAGCCTTGCTGCAGCCACTGGGATCCCATTGAGGAGGAGCTGCAGGGCGGGAAGGGGCAACTCGCGGAAGCGAGGTGGATCACCCTCGCAGGGGAAAAAGTAGAAGGTGTGGCCAATTGTTTTTTTTACGTAAAGGCCGCGAAGGTTTTTTTTACATATGAAGGCCGATAAGGTTTTTTTTATATATGAAGGCCGAGAATGTTTTTTTATATATGAAATCCAAGATTGTTGTGTTTGTTTTTTATGAAGGCCGAGACTGTTGTGTTTGTTTTTTGTATGAAGGCCGAGGATCATGGTCATTTTTGTTTAACTGTTTTTTTCATTTTCGGAAGGTTGTGAGAGCCAGTTATGTCTCTGACTGTTTTTTGGGGGGTTTATGTGAATTAGTTTGTCATGCGGGAAGGGCACAGAGTTTGCACAGTAAAAAAAATTCTTTAATCACATTGTCCATGTTTGCACTTTGAACTATTTGTTGCCATGACCGGCTGAGGGCTTGCGGAGCGGCTCCATTCATGTTCTTTCATTGGCACAAGCCATTCCCTGAGAGGGGGCCTAGAACCGAGTTGCAATAAGCCGCCGACGGAAGGCCCTTGCACTTTGTGCCTCCCTCCCGTCTTGGTGCTCCTCCTCCTCCTCCTCCTCCTCCTTTGGTGGTCCTCCAATGTCTGCTGGCAGTGGCTGAGTCCTGCGGATAGCCAGGTTGTGCAGCATGCAGCACACTACAACGAAATGGGAGACTCGCTCAGGCAAGTACTGTAGGGCTCCTCCGGAACGATCCAGACAGTGGAACCGTTGCTTGAGCACGCCGATTGTGTGCTCAATGATGTTCCTGGTAGCTTGATGGCTGTCATTGTATCGCTCTTCAGCAGGGGTGCTGGGCGCACGGAGCGGGGTCATCAGCCAGGTGCACAAAGGATAGCCTTTGTCCCCGAGAAGCCATCCTTGTGGGTGAGCCTGGGCTTCGAAAATGTCTGCCACAGAAGTCTGGCGCAGGATGAAGGCATCGTGGCTGCTGCCTGGAAAGCGGGCATTGACAGCTAGTATGAGCTGCCTGTGGTCACACAACAACTGGACGTTGAGCGAATGGTAGCCCTTCCGGTTGCGGTAATCCTCGGCATTCTGTAGAGGTGCCCGCAAAGCCACATGCGTGCAATGGCGCCCTGGACCATGGGGAAGCCCGCTATTCCTCCAAATCCCATTGCACGCTCTTGATGCTTGTCCAGGGTCATGGGGAAGGAGATGTACTGACGTCTCCTTCTGAAAAGGGCATTGGTCACCTGGTGGATGCAGCAATGTACCGCGAACTGGGAGATGTTGGCAATGTCCCCAGTAGCGGATTGGAAGGAGCCGGTGGCATAGAAGTTGAGAGCCACCGTCACCTTCACTGCCACCGACAGAGATGTCCTGCTCCTCAGCTGTGGCTGCAGATCCCTGCGAAGCAGGTGGCAGATCTCAGTGACCACCTCCCTTCTGAATCGCAGCCTCCGAATACACTGCTCCTCAGACATGTTCAGATATGAGAACTGCTGGCGGTATACCCTGGGTGGGTAAGGCCTCCTGTGCCGACGCCTGTTGGCTCTTCTCCGTCTGGCCATGACTGGCACTCTCTCACGGCATCTCTGAGCCCTTTGAATTCAGTGCAGTAAGCCAACGTTTCCACCCATTGCAGCCCCCATTATATGTGATGTGGCGACTCAAGGCTATGGCACTGAAAGTTAAATTCAAGTGCAAAGCTCTGGACTGAAGCCAGAAGTACCTGTGCGAGCGCTGAGTCAAACCAGAAAGCCCTCACCCTTTGTCTCTCTCCAAATATCCGTCTCTCACACAGAAGGATTGCCACAAAATGGCTGCCACTTATAATGCAGGAGGAGTCCCCTTTAAATAGCATCCCCCGTGCCCCGCAGCGACTGGGATCCGTTCCCCTCTACCAGTCGCTGGGGGCGCCACTGAAGTTCCAGTTTGGGGCGCACCAAGGGCATTGCACCATGAAATGCCATCAGGATCTGCACGCGCAGCTGAGCAGGCGCTGCGGTTTTGCGCCGCCGCTAAATCTTGAGTGAAGTTTGCGAGAGGCGCAGATCGCGCCGCGCCCGGGCGCTAGCCGCTTAGCGCCCCACTTCTCCTCCTCCTAATGCGCTAGCAGCTGGCGCTAACAACTGAATTTCTAGGCCTAAATAATTTTTTTTTAAATCACGTATTTAAAATTAGTTAAAATTACATTAAATTAAACATTTTAAACAAAAATTTTTGAAAAAAATAATTAAAGTTTTTTACAGGACTAAAAATAAACTTACTTTTTTGAAAAGTATTTTTACATTATAAATGAGTGAATTAAAAAAAAAAACTCTTATGCAGGTAAAAGCAGACCTTATGCCTGCTTTTACGAGGCGTAAGATTTTTAAAGGTTTTCAGCGGCCGGAGGTTGTGCAGAAAGCGGAACTCTCTGCCCGTGGAGGCCCATCTCCCGGGCAGGTGAACGATCTGTCAAGAGGATTCTTGACAGATCGGAAGTGCTGGGCTTTAGTGCATGCGCTTCGCATGCCTGAAACCAGCACTTGCGAGGCCCCTATGGGCGCGTACACACCTCGTACACACCCATGGGGGTCGGAATATCTGGCCCAATATGATTAGGCAGAGACAGCATGGTTTTATGAAAGAGAAATTGTGTTTGACAAATCTGTTAAGAGTTTTTTGAAGATGTAACTAGTAGGATGGATAAGGGGGATCCAGTGGATGTAGTGCATTTGGATTTTCAAAAAGCATTCGATAAGGTGTCACACAAGAAGTTATTATACAAAATTAGGACTTATGGTATTGGGGGTAATATATTAGCATGGATTGAGGATCAGTTAATGGACAGAAAACAGAGTAGGAATAAATAGAACTTTTTCAGGTGGCAGGCTGTAACTAGCGGGGTACCGCAAAAGATCAGTGCTTGGGCCACAGCTATTTACAATCTATATTAATGAATTAGATGAAGGGGCTGGAAATAACGTATCCTAGTTTGCTGATGATACAAAGTTAGGTGGGAAAGTAAGCTGTGAGGAAATCACAGAAATCACAGAAACCCCACAGTGCAGATAGAGGCCATTTCGGCCCATCGAGCCTGCACCGACACATGTCCCACCCGATCCCCGTAACCCCTACACCAACACATATCCCACCCTATCCCCGTAACCACACGTATTTAATCCCCCTAACACTCAGGGTCAATTTATCATAGCCAATCAACCTAACCCGCACATCTTTGGACTGTGGGAGGAAACCGGAGCACCCGGAGAAAACCCACGCAAACACGGGGAGAATGTGCAAACTCCACACAGACAGTCGCCCGAGGCCGGATTCGAACCCGGGTCCCTGGTGCTGTGAGGACGCAAAGAGGCTGCAGAGAGATATAGACAGGTTGATTGAGTGGGCAAGAAGATGGCAAATAGAGTACAATGTGGGGAAATGTGAAGTTATCCACTTTGGTAGGAAAAACAAAAAAGCAGAATATTTTTTGAATGGTGCGAGACTGAGAAATGTTTGCACTCAGAGGGACCTGGGTGTCCTTGTACATGAATCACAGAAAGTTAACATGCAGGTACAGCAAGCAATTAAGACAGCAAATGATACGTTAGTTTTTGTTACAAAGGGATTGGAGTATAAGAGTAAAGAAGTCTTACTACAATTATACAGGGCATTGGTGAGGCCACACCTGGAGTACTGTGTACAGTTCTGGTCTCTTTACCTAAGGAAAGACGTACTTACCTTAGAGGTAATGCAGCAAAGGTTCACTAGACTGGTTCCTGGGATGAGGGGATTAGCCTGTGAGGAGAGATTGAGTGAACTAGGTCTATATTCCTTAGAGTTTAGAAGAATGAGAAGTGATATAATTGAAACATATAAAATCCTTAAGGGGCCTGACAGGGTTAATGCTGAGAAAATATTTCCCCTGGTTGGGGAATCCAGAACATGAGGTCACAGTCTCAGAATAAGGGGTCGGCCATTTAGGACTGAGATGAGGAGAAATTTCTTCACTCAAAGGGTTGTGGACCTTTAGAATTATCTATCCCAGAGAGCTGTGGATGCTCAGTCATTGAGTATATTCAAGACACAGGTCAAAAAAATTTTGAGAATGAAGGGAATTAAAGGATATCGGGATAGTGCGGGAAGGTAGAGTTGAGGTAGAAGATCAGCCATGAACTTGTTGAATGGTGGAGCAGGCTCGAAGGGCCAAATGGCCTGCTCAAGCTCCTATTTCTTATGTTCTTAGTTATGAGAAGTTCTATGACAAGTTTTAGTCAATCAGAAACCTCATTTATCTTTACACAGAATCTAATAATCAAAATAATAATTGTGTATTAAAACAATTATTGTCAAAGAGTTTATATTGCAATTCATTGTACAAGTGGTGAAAAAAAATTTCATTAATTTTAAAATGTGCCCTTTCACAATCTTATGACAGACATTTGTATTTTCCGATCCCTACAGGTGTGTACGAGCTGTGTACACACCCGTAGGGACCTCGCAAGTGCCGGTTTCAGGCATGCGAAGCACATGCGCTGAAAACCGGCAATTTCCAATCTGTCAAGAATCCCGTTGACAGATCGGACGCCTGCCCTGGAGAAGGACCTCTGTAGGTGGAGAGTTCCACTTTCTGCAGAACCTCCGCCCGCTGAAATCCTTTAAAAATCTTACGCCTGGTAAAAGCAAGCGTAAGGCCTGCTTTTAGCAGCATATAAGAGTTTAAAAAAGTTTTAAAAAAATTTTTTACTCATTTATAATGTAAAAATACTTTTAAAAAAGGTAAGTTTATTTTTAGCCCTGTAAAAAACTTTAATTTTTTTCAAAAAATTACATTTTTGTTTAAAATATGTAATGTAATTTTAACTAATTTTAAAAACGTCATTTAAAAAAAAAATTATTTAATGTTTTGATGTGTTTTTTTAGTGATCCCCATTCATACTTTTGACGAGTCTAAGCTGAGAGACCTGTCAAAAGTATGAAGGGGGATTCCCTTCTTTCATTGGTTCCCCATGGTCCACGTGATACTGCTTGCGAACCGCATGCACCCCTGGGATACCTGGGCCCTGCACATTATGTAATGGAGAGGCCCAGGAGCGGAAATGTCCGGACCTCCGGAGCCCTCATGTAAGGGCGTAGATTGTTTCCAGATCAGAGGCCTCCGCACGCAGGAAGCCTCCGATCGGAAAATACAGGCCAATATTTCATCATCGCTGAACTCCCTGCCTAATAGCTTCACAGATGAACTGCAGCAGTTCAAGAAAAAAAACACCGCCACCTTCTCAAGGGCAACTAGGGACGGGCAATAAATGTTGGACTTGCCAGTGACACGACACCCATATCCTGAGAATGAATTGAAACAAAATCGTATTTACAGTATTTTTAACATTTCAGATGGCCTCCGGAGGGCGCTCTGAGACAATATCCTTTATTGACAAGTGGGAACTCCATTTGATTTCCACTCAGGAACAGGTATTGATGAAACTGTGACAATCAGTAATTTCTTCACTCATTAAGAGTAATGTTCTGTTCTGAGCATGCCATTCTTCATAAACAAATAGTATTCTTCATGACTTAGCCATTTAATTATAATATCCTTGTAGTACTGCAACACTAAACTTCACATTGAGGAGCTTTGATAGTGGAGAATTCATCAGTCCAGGACTGTGACACAGGAGAGGAGTTTGGTCATCACCTAAGTAACCTAAGTAACAGCAATAGTGCAATTATACATGTCTACTCTTCCTGATTAAGCATAGTCCAAACACTGTGGGAGTATAGCCTAGCTTGAAAGGTTCTGGGGGAACTATGCGCTTAGCATACACATAAAAATATTGTCAAGACCTTTCTGTGCACGGACCTATATTTTTCCTCCATGGTAGTTTACCTGCCGGAAGTGCCCCGGGGCTACCCTTGTGCCCCTGTCGGATTTTCCTCAGTGGATCCTAATTATTGTGGGAACACTGACTGTCAGCATGAAACACTGACTGGTGGCATGTGTGCTTGAATTTTACATAGGTTTTGCTAAATTACTTCATGATGCTGATCTCACAAAGCCATCAATGAAACAGAGGATGCTTCATGAGCATGTTTGGGTGAACCAGTCACATCTCCAAACAGCATGTAGTCCCCCACAGTTGGTGCAGGACAGACTATTCCATTTGGTCCGCAGTACGCAGAGTGAGGCAGCCAGTGCAATCACAAAGTGGTTCTCAGGAGACCTCTCACGATGCTTTTACTTTGTTAGTAGGCCATTGCTTAGAAGTAGAATACCAGCAAGATCATGGTGCATCACTGTGGTGCATTACTACACATTTCACAAGGGAAAAGAAAAATAGCATGCCATGTATTATTTAAATAAAAGCACATCAATTAAAAGCCAGTATTTTATTTGTAAATTTTCTTTCATATTATAAACAGCAATAAGGAATGTGTTTTAAAAAAAATGTTAACAGGCAACGAATATGAAATGAAACAAAGGTTTGAAACTTCAAGGAATTATTTATGATTGTTGCTTCACAGGCTTCAGGATCTCATCAGGGATAGCTTAGCTTTTTGCATTAGCTATTCTGCATTTGCTGGCTCGCTGGCATTATCTTCCTCTTCCTGTGGCATGGTTTGTAGTTGTTGTGTAGAAAAGCTCAGGTACATAATACACAGAACAAAAAATGAAAATATTCATCCCATCAAGCCTACATTTTCTACAATCCATGCGCAAGTTGCTAATTTAGGACGTGACATTCATTTTCTTACAAAAGGGGATATATAGCCTATTTTTCTGTCAAAGTAATGAAGTGCTAATGAAACGTGTGATTCCTGAGAATGCAATTTTGATAGTGGTAATAAGAAATAGCAGCCGCTCATAACATAACTACAACAATAATGCTTTAACACTTCTCAAGCAGTTAACGAGCCACTTAACTGATATAAATGTTGGAAAGTTTGTTAATTCAGCTGTGGAAAGTGCACAATTGTTGAAGGAAATGTACTGAATATCAGCAAAAATAATCACAACTTTCCAATTAGGCCCTGCAATTCCTGGTGATCAGAATATTGAAGTGTTGCAAGCACATTTTTGGTGGCGGAGGATCGCCCTCTGAGAAAGAAGTTGCATGACTTAAAGAAGATCACTGAAATAAGACATATAGGGATAAAAATTTGATTGCATAGCATCCGTTGTTTGGGTGCTACATGTGCCGTTTTGGGTCGAAAATGGCATCCGAGCCATGGGCACACAATTCTGGTGTGGGACACGCCGAACGCTGGAACTAACTCCCTGTGTTAACCTCACACAGCTGAACATGTGTTCAGCAGCTGCAAGGAACCCTCACCAGCGATATTTAAAGGGATCATCAACCACTCTCAGGTGAGTTGCTGATTAATTTCTACTGGCTCTGTGCAAGTTTGTGGAAGTGCTTGGAGCTTTCCAGAGTTGTTTAAAGTTGCTAAGGTGACAGGGAGTGGTGCTGCAAGTGGAGAAAGCCTTGGTTCTGACTTCAAAGGTTTTGGTCAGACCACTTGCTCTCAGTCATGGGAGCTCAAGTCGTCATCCCCTTGGCCTGCAGCAAGACAGGGAGATGGAGCAGAGGCAGCAAAGAAGAGGACAAGCTGCTCGCAGAGGGAGGAGGAGGAGGAGGCGGAGAAGGATTCTCAGCAGGAGGCCTTACCCAACTAGGGTCTCTTAGCTCAGCCTGAGCCAGGAGCAGTGTGTGAGATGTCTGCGCTTTACAAAGGAGGTGCTCACAGAACTCTGCCACCTCTTGCAACCAGATCTGCAGCATCACACCAGGGCAAGGACAGCACTGCCAGTGGCTGTGAAGGTGACCATGGCTCTGAATTTCTTCACGTCAGGATCCTTCCAGGCTGGAGCAGGCGACATCTGTAACATCTCCCAGTTCGCCGTCTCCTGGCTGTCACCTCTCTTATGCAGCAGTGGAGGGGACTTCATTGTCTTCTCTCTGACCAGAGAGAAGCAGGCGGAGCAATGCACATGGCTTTGCCAGGATAGCGGGCCTCCCCTGGTGCAGGGTGCCATTGATTGCATGCACGGGCACCGCATCTAAATGCTGAGATGTACCGCAACCACAACGTTTATCATTCGCTGAATGTACAGTTGGTGTGCGACTATGCTCAGCATATCATGATGGTGAATGCCCGGTATCCTGACAGCAGTCATGATGCTTTCATTCTGCAACAGCCCGCTGTTCCCTCAGTCTTTGAGCCATCAAGACAAACCAAAGGGTGGTACTGGGCAAAAAGGGCTATCCGCTGACCAACTGGCTCATGACTCTGCTCCGCAATCCATCCATACGTGGGCAGCATGAGTACAATGACAGGAAGTGGAAGAGGAGGAAGCAGAAGCGAGGAGGCAAACCAGACAGACCCTTCCTGCCTTGGCTGTCCGTGATCGACTCATCTGACTGAGGTATGAGTGAAAGCAACCCCAATTTCCCATTCAACAATTGTCCCACACTCCTTACCTCTCTCTGTTACTGACCATCACAGAATCCACAATGCTGAATGCTGAAATAAAAGTCACCACAAAAGAAACATTCAAATCCAACTGACGTAATAAAACTCACTACGCACTTTGTTCGAGTATAAAGCAAGGCTTTAATCAACTTGTTTCAGAACATGGAGGTCTAGTTGTACTTCACTAGTTCCTGTCTTACAAAATGTCCCTGGGCAAGCTGGGCCCACGCCCGAGTATTTATACTCCTTGGACATCGCCACCAGCTGGACATCCAGCGTTATTTCATGAGTACTTCTTTACGATGATGAGATTTATAACATTCTTCCTGCCTAAAAGATTTGGAAGTCCGACGACTTCCTCCTAACGGATTAGGCGGACCACGAATAGCTGCAGTCTTTTAGATCTTTGTTTATGGCTGGAAGGCACGTCTCCCCGGATCGTGTCTTGGTCCCTGGGCCGCTTGATCCGTACTGGTAGATCGACAGGCCCGTGTCTCATTGATCGACCTGAGGGAGACTGGGGAGATCATGACTCCGGGTGCGGGTCCCCACAGGTGCAGAGCTGGCTTAATCTTGTTTGATAGCCGGGGATTTACCGACGTCCTGGCTTCGGGTGGCCATCCCATGGGGAGCGCTCAGCTCCCTGAGTGGATCCGGTGGGGTAGCCGGCAGATCTCTTGATGTCCCAGGTAGGGCATCATCTTCAAAAGAGCGCAGAGTGTCGGCATCATTACCGTGGGTCCCTCTATCAGTTGGGTCCGTGGGACCGGTTGGACAGGGAACCAGATCTCGGAGTGAAACGGTGGACTCCCGGCCATCAGGGTACTGCACGTGCGCGTACGTGGGGTTAACGTCGGTGAGTTCCATCTCGTCGACAAGGGGATCGTTTTTGGAAGATTGGACGAATCTTCGGAGCAGCACGGGGCCGGGAGCTGCCAACCATGATGGTAGGGACGTCCCATGAGTGGAGCGACGCTGGAACCTGAAGAATCGCTTGTGAGGCATGACATTGGTGGACGTAGAAAGAAGAGACCTGATGGAATGCAACACGTCAGGGAGCACAGTTTCCCACTGCTGGTCTGGTAGGTTGCGTGACCTCAGTGCAAGACGAACAGCGCTCCAAATGATAGCGTTGTATCTCTCAACCTGTCCATTACCGATGGGATGGTATGGTGTCATTTTACTTGTGTCAATTCCCTGTTGGGAAAGATAACTTTTGAGTTCACTTGACATGAAGGAGGGACCCTGATCAGAGTGGATGAAATTGGCCGTACCGCAAAGGGAAAAGACTTGATCAAGGCATTTAATCACTGTGGAAGTAAACATATTGGGACAGGGGAAAGCAAAGGGAAATCGTGAATATTCATTCACCATTGTAAGTAAGTAGGTATTTCACGTTGAGGAAGACAATGGCCCTTTAAAGTCAATGCTGAGTCGCTGCATAGGTTGCATGGCATGTATGAGCGAGCCATCCGATGGATGGAAGAATTGCGGTTTTAATTCCGCACAAATTCTACAGGAGGAGCATGTTCTTTTCACATCTTCTGTAGAAAATGGGAGATTTTTAGATTGCACAAAGTGCAACATACGGGTAATGCCAGGATGGCATAAGTCAGTATGAAGATCCGCAAGAGTCGAAGTTGACATGGAAGTGCAGAATGCCCGCATGAGGGTATCTGGGGCCACATTCTCTTTGCCGGGTCAATAATGTATGGTGTATCCAAAGGCAGCCAATTCCATCCTCCAGAGTTATATTTTGTTATTCTTGATCTTAGTGCGTTTCCGGTTATCCAGTATAAAGGCCACAGAGCGCTGATCGGTTATAAGCGTGAAATGGTGACGAGCGAGAAAATGACTCCATTTACGTACAGCTTCGATGATGGCCGTAGCCTCCTTCTTGACAGGAGGATAACGGAGCTCGCTACCCTGCAAAGTTCTGGACAGAAATGCAACGGGTCGACGACCTTGATTCAAGATAGCAGAGATCGCCACCTCCGATGCATCGCACTCGACCACGAAAGAAAGATTTTCATCAATAGAACGAAGCGTGGCTTTTTCCGGTTGTCGCTTGAGGAGGTTGAAAGCTGAAATAGCCGTTGCCTCCAATGGAAATGACTTTGCGTGAAGCAGGGGCTGGATCTTGTCGGAGAAGTGGGGTATCCACTTCACATAATAGGCGAACATGCCGAGTGCCCGACGAAGAGTGCTGAGATTAGTAGGGGGAGGGAGCTCCTGAAGTGGACGAAGTCACTCCGGATCCGGCTTGATGACACTGTTGCCCACCCAGTAGCCAAGGATGTTGACTGATGGTACTGATTTCACAGATTTGGACTTATTTAAGGTTAAGTTGCGACGACAGAGAACGTCAAAAAATTTCTGGAGATTGGCATCATGCTCCTTCTGGTCATGACCAGCAATGGTGATATTATCTAGATATGGATAAGTGTCCGTTAAGTTCTCCTGTTTGACTAGACTATCCATTGCCCGTTGAAAGACGGCCACCCCATTGGTGGCCCCAAATGGAAGGCGACAAAACTGATGAAACCGACCATTGGCCTCAGAGGCCGTATACTTTTTGTCAGAATCCTTTTAATGGCACTTGATGATATGCGCTCTTTAAACCAAAAGTTGAAAATACCTTGTAGTTGGCAAGGTTATTGACCATGTCACCGATGCATGGTAGTGGGTAGGCATCCAGGTCGGTATACTGGTTAATAGTTTGCGAGTAATCGATGCAAAGATGTTTCTTGTGTTGCTTCAGAGGATTTTTAACAACGACGACTTGAGCCCGCCAGGAAGATGAACATGGCTCAATGATACCGTTAGCTAGAAGGCGAGAGATTTCTGCCTCGATAAAGGATCGATCATCTTGGCTGAAACATCGTAATTTAGTGACTATGGGCTTACATTGGGGGGATAGATTGGTAAACAAGGAGGGCTCATCGAGCGAAGCCGCCGAAAGCGCACAAAACGGTACTTTGGAAATAGTAAGCTCCGGCTTTGACCCTCCAAACTCGAAAGTGAGTCTTTTGTGTTGTTTCTGGAAATCCTGTCCCAGGAGCACATCACTGCATAGGTTTTTGAGCACCCCGAGCCGGGTGGAGAAATAAGTGCGGCCATTGAGAATAAGGTCGACAAGACAAAAGCCGGAAGAGTTGGTGGTCAGTGTCGTCAGAGCCATTGCAATTTCCCTGTCTGAGGGGTAAATACGCAGTTTTAACTTACTGACAGCCTGCTCACTAACGAAGCTGTCAGAGCTGCATGAGTCGATTAGTGCGCTCAAAATGTGTCCATTTACTGAAACCTTTGTGGCTGCATGGGACAGACTTTGGGGAAAAACAGCTGTGATGGGAGGGGGAGCAGTTTTACCCTTGACAGCTGTAACCTTAGTAGTGGTTCTTGGGGGAGGAGCAATTTTATAGATAGTAGCTGCAAAGCTAACAGGAGCTCTTGACCGGTATGCCTTAGAAAAGTGGCCTTTCTTACTAACAGAAGCTCTTGACTGGCATACCTTAGAAAAGTGACCTTTCTTGCTGCAATGATTGCAGGTTGTGTTACAAGCAGGACAAAATTTCCTATAATGGAACGCACCTCCACAGAAGAAACACTTCCTTCCAGATTGCCAAGATGCTGCTAGGGCAGGGTCGTCATCAGTGAAGGCTTCCAGGGTAGGGTTGTCATCTGCTACATTAGAGTCATCATCAGTGAGGGCTTCCACCCGAGACCTATCGAAGGAGTCATTAAAAGTGATAGCAGCAGCCTGTGCACGAGGTAAAAGATAGGTATCTGCATTCCTCTTTGCTAAGTCCAGGGAACATGCCTGGTCATAGGCAGCCTGTAACTCGAGGGTTTTATTCTCCAACAGATGCTGGCATATGAAGGGAGACGCAATCCCATTAATAAAGGAATCACGAATGAACTCTTCCTGTTACTGCTCAGCTGTGACAGCTTTAAGATTACAATCCTTGCTGACCCTGCAAAGTTTCTGAAGGAATTCATCAAGTGATTCCCTGGGTTGTTGTCGAGTTGTGGCCAGTAGATGTCAAGCAAAAATTTTGTTTGGGGCCTTAACGTATAGTCGCTGTAATATTAGGATAGTGGAGTCATAGTCTACACAGTCTTCGATATCGTCAAACACATGAGGAGATACATAATTGGCAAGTATCTCTAATTTATCAGGAACATTCTCACCACACACCCTGAGGAAGTTGCTGAAGGTACGATACCAGTGTTTCCATACCTTAGCAGTTGTGGGTGAATTCGGGTCCAGGTCAAGACGGGCGGGTCTGAGTAGTTTGTCCATGGTGGATTGATTACTATGCCGGAGCTCCCTTCTGCAGTTGAAGTCGTAGCTGGCTGTTCCCGAAATCACTCAGAGCGTGGAGTCGATATCAAGTTGATTAAATTGACGTAATAAAACTCACTACACACTTGGTTCAAGTATAAAGCAAGGCTTTAATCAACTTGTTTCAAAACATGGAGGTCTAGTTGTCCTTCACTAGTTCCTGTCTTACAAAATGTCCCTGGGCAAGCTGGCCCCATGCCCGAGTATTTATACTCCTTGGACGGCGCCACCAGCTGGCCATCCAGTGTTATTTCATGAGTCGTTTCTTCATGATGATGAGATTTATAACACGAACATTATCCCTCCAATATAAAATAACAGAGTCAACTAATCACCCTTGTGCATTCCCTTAGTGCCTGTCTTCAGTGTGCCTTTCCCTGACCCAGTGCTCCTACAAAGTGCTACCCCAGCGGGTGCAGCATGGCTGGTGTAAGGCTGCTGACTTTCAGTGGAGGAGATTGTAGATGGTGTTGCAGGACGATCTTGAGCTACTCTGGGCCTAGAAGGCCAGGCTGCGGACTGCACCACCTCGGCATGGGCGGTAGCCGTCTGGGCTGACTGGCAACGGCAAAGGCAATGGCAGAGTAGCAGTGCTGGGAGGACGAATGCTGTCATACTGAGAGAAGACAGCAGGTTCGTTCTCCATGGAGCCACTGCCATTCCCCCGGGACGGCACCTCAGCACTCCTAGCCATCTGTTGGAGGACAGATTTCTGGACTGCTGTGACACCCTGCAAGCCCCTTTCCATACTGGTAAACCCAGCCACGATGGCAGCTGTCTGAGCTTGCGTGGCAGCAAGCTGAGCCTGCATGAGTGCAGTCTGAGCTTGCATGACTTCAGTCTGAGCTTCCGCTGCAGCACTCAGGCGGATGATCGCATGTGCGTGTGCTGCAATGGAAGCTGAGACATCAACCATCAGAACTGCATGATGGATGGGTCCACAAGTGCGCTAATGGATCTGACCACCCCTTCCATTCTGGAAAGGATGGACTTCAAGCTCTGCACATAGCCCTGTGCAAGGTTGGTGCCTGACTCCTCCATGCTCCTTGACATTGCACTCAGGCTTTCTGGCAGGCCTGCCAATGCACCAAGCATTTTGTTGTACATACCCATCAGCATTCTTTTGTAGCCTGCCCCATTGAAGTCCTCATCTGAGTTCTCTGGAGCAGAACTCGTGAGCAGCCTCACTCTCCAGGGAGCTGGCACCTGCTCTATCCTTTCCCTCTGTCTTGGCTGCAGCCCACTCGTGCCCGGTGACTCACCACGTGCAGATCCCACCCAAAAGCTACCCTCTAAACTCCGCGCAGTGCCAGTATCTGAGCTGGTGGCTACAACTGTCAGGTCGAGTGACAGTGTTTCTTCTTCTTCATCGCTCTCCACTCCCTTTTCTTCAACCACTGGCTGGGCAGATTGGATTTCTTGGGTCTCTGAAATGAGAATTGCACAAGGGTAGGGTTGTGGTGAGGGGAAGGGGGGAAAGCAAGAGGTGCATGCTTACACCATGTGCAGCTTGTAAATCAGGAGAGATTGTGGGATGAGGAGGAAGTGGGATGGAAGAAGGAGGATAACGTATGAGGATACTGGCATCTTGTACTCTTTCAGCCCTGCCGCTGGCCACAGGCTCAGCCTTGCCCCCTAAGAATGGCCAGCGACGTCTCCTCCACGGGGGTAAAGTGATGCAAGTGAGCCTGTCTCCCACTGGTTAGGTTCTGGTGGTGCCGGTTATGTGCCACCTTTTCCTGCAAGAGAAAGGGAAGTGTGTCAATGAGTGTGGTGCAATGTGTTTGGGTGATGTGCCTGTCATGGTTGAATAGCTGACAGTGTGTGAAAGCTGTGAGATGTGGGTGTGATGCTTACAGCAGTGGTAAATGTGTGAGGGCAAGATGGAACATGTGAATGTGAGGCATGAGTTGTGATTAATAGAGATTGTTACATAAGAACATAAGAATTAGGAGCAGGAATAGGCCATATGGCCCCTCGAGTCTTCTTCACCATTCAATAAGATCATCGCTGATCTTCGATCTCAACTCCAATTTCCTGTCCTATCCCCATATCCCTTGATTCATCTGGAGTCAAAAATCTATCCAACTCAGCCTTGAATATACTCAACGATTCAGCATCCACAGCCCTTTGGGGTAGAGAATTCCAAAGCTTCACAACCCTCTGAGTGAATAAATTCCTCCTCATCTCAGAATTAAAAGGCCAGCCCCTTAACCTAAGAGTATACCCCCTAGTTCTAGATTCTCCAGCCAGGGAAAACAATCCCTCAACACTTAACCTGTCAATCTCCCTCAATCTTATATGCTTCAATGAGATCACCTTCATTCTTTTAAACTCCAGAGAGTATAGGCCCAATCTGGTCAATCTCTCCTCATGGGACAACACTCTCATTCCAGGAATCAATCTAGCGAACCTTCGTTTCACAGCCTCTAAAGCAAGTATATCCTTCCTTAACTAAGGAGACCAAAAGTGTACACAGTATTCCAGGTGTGTTCTCACTAGAGCCCTGTACAATTGTAGCAAGACTTCCTTACTCTTGTACTCCCACCCCCTTGCAATAAAGGCCAGCATACCATTCGCCTTCCTGTTTGCCCGTTGGTAGGTGAGTGATGGGGATGTGGTGCATTGAGCAGAATGTAAGGCAAGTCTTGCAGTTTGAGGGACATGGCATTGGAAAATTAATTCACTTATCATGATCACTCATGTGAGTTCATTAAACTTCTTCCTGCACTGCGCCCAGGTACTCGGGGCTACACTGCTGGCATTCACCACAGTGACTATCTGCTCCCACTGTACTTTGCTCTGTTGCCTGGAGGGCCTCCTGGCTCCCTGTGGAAAGTGGACCTCTCTCCTCCTTTTGCCCTCCTGCACTATGGCCTCCAGTGCTGCATCAGAGAACCTTGATGAACACTCTCTCCCCTGTTGTGCCATCATTAATAGTTCCTTTCCACTATCTTCCTCAGCCAGTTCAATGATCTGTTGCAGTAGTGCAGGCTAGCTTTAATTGGTGCTAGAGGTTTTTAAAATTAAACTTCAAAACAAATCTTACCTTTTCTTTCTGTCTCTTTTTTTCTCTCAATGAAATCTTTCTTTCCTTCACTTTATTTCTCTCTCTGTATCTAATTTGACTCTAATTCACCCTATTTCCTCCTCTGTCGTTCCTCTGTTTCTTTCTCAATCCTTAAATTTCATCGGTTAAGGACAGACTGTTGGTCCCGTCATTCACCAAGGTCCCCGATGCACTGCTGACCTCGCCGTGTCGTTCTCAACAGCAATTTGTGGCACAAATTGTTTTCGAGCTGAAGGGCGAGGAAAAAATCCAACCCCACTCCAGCAAATTCTGGGCCAATAAGTTTTTAAAAACTTTTTCTCGGGATGTGGGCTGCAAGACAACATTTATTGCTCATCCCTAATTGTCCTGAGAAGGGGAGGTGGGTCTTCTCCTTTCCCATTCCTATCCTCCGTCTTAGCTATTTGCATGTTCTTTTTTTGTGATAATGTATTTTCATTGTCTGACTGTGATGATCTTTTATATGATTTAACAGTCCTTTACTTCTCTATTAACCAGTTGACAGGCCCTTCAACCCACTATCCCACTCTGATCTGGGTATCTGTTGTTTCTTTCTCGCCCTTTAATTTTATCTCCACCCCCATTAAGTCATTGTTTATCTTCCAGCTTTCAGTTCTGATGAAGAATTATATCCAAAACATTACTCTGGTCTTTCTTTTTACAGATGCTGACAGGCTTGTTTTATATTTCCCACATTTTTGGCTTTTGTTTCATGATCTGTTCATACTGTTTAGCACTCATTACATTCTGTGTCATCCCATAACCCTGCATTCGTGACAGCTGGTGCTGCTTCTGAAAGCAATGACCACATTGCAACTACAGTATAGGAAGACCCCTGGCATTGATGTAGCTCTATCAGGGTTAGTCACAGATAATGATATATCTTCTATACCCACTGTAGTTCATTAGTTGGTTATGCAACTACATACTAGTACTACCCCCTCAACTGGGGATGCATTTATTAGTGGGGTAAAAAGGGAGTAAAACAAATAACATAGTGTTCTGACACAAGGTCATCGACCTGAAACGTTAATTCTGTTTCTCTCTCCACAGATACTGCCCGACCTACTGAGTATTTACAGCATTTTCTGTTTTTATTTCAGATTTCCAGCATCCACAGTATTTTGCTTTTATATAACATAAGGATTGTAACACTTCAAAAAAAAACACACTCAATATATATCTGAATCTGTCATTCCTTCATTGTGCAGATGTTCAAAAGTAAACCCAACAGAACATATGCAATTCTCTGAAAACTAAATAGGCTAAACTACTAGCAATTTAGAAGCAGTATGCCAATCATATCCCACTCTATATTATATTAAAAATCTTATGTAGGGCATACACTTCCTGTTTGACTGTCAGCTGTGGCTCAGTTGGTAGCACCCTTGCCTCTGAGTCAGAAGATTTTGGGTTCAAGTCCCACTCCAGCGACTTGAGCACAACAAATCTCAGCTGACAGTCTGAGGGAGTGCTGCCCTGTCAGGGGTGCTGCCTTTTGAATGAGACGTTAAACCGCGGCCCAGTCAGCCCTCTCAGGTGGACGTAAAAATCCCACAGCACTATTTCGAAGAAGAGCAGGGGAGTTATCCTCGGTGTCCTGGCCCATATTTATCCCTCAATCAACATCACCAAAACAGATTATCTGGTCTTTATCACATTGCTGTTTGTGGGACCTTGCTGTGTGCAAATTGGCTGCTGCATTTCCTACATTACAACAGTGAGTACACTTCCAAAAAGTACTGACGAAAGGTCATCAACCTGAAACGTTAACTTTGTTTCTCTCTCCACAGATGCTGCCTGACCTGCTGAATATTTCCAGCATTTTCTGTTTTTATTTCAGATTTACAAAAAATACTTCATTGGCTGTAAAGTGCTTTGGGACATCTGGTGGTCGTGAAAGGCACTATATAAATGCAAGTCTTTCTTTCTTTCTGTTGACTAACCTTACCTCTGTTGTCAAGATTTTTGGTCACACTTTTGTCAAATTTCCCATTCTAAATTGATGCTCCAACATTTCCCATTTAATTTTGCAATGTCAACTGTCACAATGTAGGTGAATTCCCTGGGCATTAAGTGGTTCTGTGGAGCAAACTTCCAAACTCTATCTCCCAGTTCCATCTCCCAACCCTTTGTCTGGTTGAAGATAATTATATCTCCCATGTCCTGGCTGGTCAAAGTTCCAAATAAATTATTATTTTTCTGTATTTAGGCTTCTGGGCCTGCTCCTGATTTCAACTTTTCTCCCCCAAGAAAGTATTTTTTTTTGTACACTTGCAGCTTGTCCTTAACTTTCCACTGCCACTGCTACTGTGGTTCCTGCTACCATCGGGCTCCCACAGCCACCATCAACCTCCCTGTGCAAGCTCTCAGCCAATGCCGGCCTCCCACCATCTGTTCTCTGCTGCACCCCAGCTCCCAACCTGCTCCCTGTTGCCTGATGGCGTTTAGCATCTCTCGCTTTTTCACTCCCTACGTATTCCTCTCAGTTGCTCTCAGGCCTGTTCTTGGCTCAGCCCACAGCCTCCACCCAATGACTTTGCACACCTCTACCTGCTCTTGTCTGGCATTGGCCATCTTCTGCCTGTTCTCTGCCTTTCTATAGCGCATTCCTGGCTACTCCCTGCCACTTGACGGTTGGTCACTCTCTGTGCTATATGGTGACCTTTTGTGTCTGGGCCTCGGCACTGCAGTTCTCATTGCCATGGATCCTGCCACCTTTCCTCTTGGAGGGGGAAGACTTGAATTAGGACTGAGGAGTCATATTAGGTAGTGAGGGGGAGGAGAATGTTAGGAGCCAAGGAGTAGGAGGAATTTTAGGGCAGTGAAATGTTTGGGGGCAAAGAAGCATCAAGCATTTAAGGGACACATGAAGAAGTTAGGGAGGTGGGGTATTGGAGGATACTGGGGGGCACAGGAGGATATTAGGAGCAAGGAGGCACAGTGGCATGTTAGAGGGCACAAGCAAATATAAGGGAGGCAGGGCAGAGGGTAATGTTGAGGAGAGAGGGGATTTTAGGGAGCAAGAATGATGTTGGGGAAGAAGCACTGGGGTTCAAGAGGAGAGGCAATGTGGGATAGTCATGTTAGAGTAGGGGTGGGAGATGTTAGGGATCGAAGAAGAGGATGTTAATGGAGAAAAGGGGATCTTAGGAGTTGACAGAGATATTAGGGGATGAAAAAGGCATGTTAGGGGTCATGTTAATAGGAGCAGAGGGGGTTGTTGGGGACAGAGGTGAGTATTAGGTCATGAGGGTGATGTTGGGGGAAGAAGTAATGGGGGTCAATTGGACGGGGACTTGTTAGGGAGTGAAGGTGCTGTTAAAGAATAATTTAGTGGAGGAATTTAACAGCACAAGGGGCCAGAGGGGATGTTAGAAGGGGGTAAAGGAGGCTTTTAGGGGTTAAGGCAATATTAGGCGGGAAATGGGAATTTTGCATGGACAAGAGCCCAAGAGACCTACCTTGTGATGTGGGCAGATGTTAGAAACGGCAGAAAGATATTGGGGGATATAGAAATATTAGGGACAAAGGTGATGTTACGGGGGAAGCAATTGGGGTCAAGGAGAGGGGGAATGGAGCTGAAGGGAAGGGTTGGGGAAAAAAACAGGGAGGGGAGGATAAAGGAAATGAGGTGAGTATAAAGGTGTGAGGGCACAGCAAATGATGGGTGACTCAGAAAGCAGACATGTGACGAAACAGCTGAGAGCTCTATTCTCTTCACATTGCCTGCTGCTACCACTGGAACAGATGGCCTCTTACCCGCAGCAGCACCCTTCCCTGTCACACCATCCACCACCACACCTGGGCCTAGAAATTCAGTATAGCCACTTTTGGGGCGGTAAAGTCGGGCGGCCGCTAAAGCTTGCGCCCGCCGGAAAGTGGAGGGCAGTTCGCTGAAATTCAGTAGCTTTGGCCAAGGAGTTTGCTCGAGCGCTAAAACTGGCAATGCACGGCTATCCTTAGGCGCTAAGCCGGCGGTGCAGACTGATACCGCCGAGGCCGGGCGCAGCGCCGGTGCGGTCATGTTTTGATTGACAGCAGACACCCTGGCGCCGGCCAGCTCTTAAAGGGGGAAGGGTCGACTTGGTCTGCTGCCACGCCCTGGATCCTGCCGCCCTCCAGCTAGGCCTGAACACTGCTGCTGGAGAGAAATAGCGCCAGGAAGGGTGGAGAGGGCCCGTGAGCGAGCGCAGCGCTTCTCTGGCCATGATTTAAAGGTGCTGGTTAGGGCTTTGGAGAAGAGAAGCCATATCTTGTTCCCGGACAGTGGCAAGAAGCCTCCCAACAGGGTGTACAGGAGAGCCTGGAGGGAAATCGCCCAGAGGGTCACAGCCACCTGCGATGTCCCCCGGACTGTTGTCCAATGCCGGAAGAAGTTTAACGACCTCACTCGGATTGTCAGGGTGAGTACCCTTTCCAGTGTCCTCCTCATCCTTGCATGTGCACCTCACATTATGGGCAAAGGGACCTCAAAGCCCTAATGGCCAGCCCTCATCCAGCAGCTATGGCACTGGCATGAACATCATTTGCACTTTCTGCACTTTACACACTGGCCAAGCTATTCGACCATGGGAGGCAGTGCACACAACAACAGGGCACCACACTGGCCAAGCTATTCGACCATGGGAGGCAGTGCACACAACAACAGGGCACCACACTGGCCAAGCTATTCGACCATGGGAGGCAGTGCACACAACAACAGGGCACCACACTGTACTTAGAAGCCGTCCTTTCTCTTGCAGGCCAAGCTGGCCCAGAATCTGAAGAGCCGGACTGACACCGGGGGAGGCCGTACCCAGTTCCAGGAGCTCAGTGACCTGGAGGAGCGCGTGGGTCGACTCATGGGTGCCCGGGTGATTGGCCCCATTGCAATTGGAGATGCCGACCCTGTGCTGGGCCCCAATGGTAAGAACATGACCTTTTGGACCTCTCTCGTTCCCCTTGCGCTTCAGATCTACATCCTTTGCCACTGTCCGACCAATGCGCAGAATGCCACCACTCATGCCTCCCTCGCTGACGCCCTGTCCTCACTCTAAAGCTACTTTTGTGCCTTCCTGCTTTCAGCTGGTGAGGAGGAGGTCCCTGAAGCTGCGAGTGTCAGTCCCTCGGAAGAGGAGGATGAGGAGGAGCAAGAGGAAGGCGGCCCATCGGGGGAACCCTCATCCGCGCCAGGGGATGGCAATGGAGGGGACACGTCTTCCCTGGAGGAGAGCCAGGGGGAAGTGTTGCAGGGGAGTGTAGCTCCTGTGCCCAGTGGCGTCCAGCCACGCGGGAAGGGTTGGGCAGCACGGCTGCCTTCTCCCCAGAGGGGGGAAGTGTTGCAGGGGAGTGTAGCTCCTGTGCCCAGTGGCGTCCAGCCACGCAGGAAGGGTCGGGCAGCACGGCTGCCTTCTCCCCAGAGGGGGGAAGTGTTGCAGGGGAGTGTAGCTCCTGGGCCCAGTGGCGTGCAGCCACGCGGGAAGGGTCGGGCAGCACGGCTGCCTTCTCCCCAGAGGGGGGAAGTGTTGCAGGGGAGTGTAGCTCCTGGGCCCAGTGGCGTGCAGCCACGCGGGAAGGGTCGGGCAGCTCGGCGGCCTTCTCCCCAGAGGGAGAGTCCGGCCTCCAGTCCAGAGACGGTCCTCGCCCAGGAGGTGCGCCTCCTTGATCAAATGTCCGCGGACTCGGATCGTCGGCACACTGAGTTCATGGGGGTTGTGGCACGGTTGCCTGAGGCCATCGAGTCCCTGGCTCATAGTGTGTCCGATTTCGGGGCCTCACAGGCCAGGGGTTTCGAACAACTCGCGGCAGCACAGGCCAGGGGTCTGGAACAATTCGGGGCATCACAGGACGCGATTCGGGAACAATTCGGGGCATCACAGGACGCGAGTCGGGCACAATTCGGGGCATCACAGGACGCGAGTCGGGCCGAATTCGGGGCATCACAGGACGCGAGTCGGGCCGAATTCAGGGCAGCACAGGACGCGAGTCGGGACGACTTCAGGGCAGCACAGGCAGTGAGTGGACAGTTGATCAGTGGTGCCGTGCAGTCACTGGCTGGTCTGATGCGGGCACAGACCAGGGCAGTACGGGCACTCACTGCTGCCACACTCGCTGTGTCACGCAGGCGTCGCCAGGGCTCCCGCCGCGCTGCTGCAGCACAGCGGTCTGGCCTTCACCAGATTGCTGCGCTTGCTGCAGTGCCAGCCCGGCCGAGTGCCAATGTCTCTGGCGAGCAGCGAGCGCCTGGCATCAGCCAGCTTGCCCCCATTCCTGCAGCCGCCACTGCCACTCCCCCAGTGAAGCTGCCACGAGCTGCTGGAGAGACTGATGCTGCCCAGCCACAGCTGCAGCAGTCAGCAGCCGGCCCCTCGAGGACCAGAGCTCGTCTAGGCCGACCCCCAAGGGCATCTGCCGTCACGCAATGTGCCCCTCAGGAGCCTTCCCCCAGCCTTGCAACACCCACAGGGCCCAGGTTGAGGCGGAGCAGCAGGTCGGCCAGGGGCCGGAAAAGGCTGGACAAGGACTCGCCCTCTCGGCACACAAAGTAGAGTGTGTTGGCAAATGTTTTTTTATATGGGGGTGGTTGTGCTGTCTATGGGGGGGGTTCTTTTGGTAAGGCCGAGGATGAAGGCAAATGTTTTTTTATATGGGGGTGCTTGTGTTGTCTATGGGGGGGTTCTTTTGGTAAGGCCGAGGATGAAGGCCATTTGGATGGACAAGTTTTGTTATTCCTCCCCAGGTTGTGGGAGTGAGATATGTATTTGAGTGTTTTTTGGGGGTGTTGTCTGTTTTTGGGTTTCATGTGGGAAGGGCCCTGAGTTTGTTCAATAAAGCTTTTTCTTTATTCAGCTTGTCCATGTGTGATGTTTCAAGTGTTTGTTGCGTTAACCGGCTGAGGGCTTGCGGAGCGGCTGCATTCATGTGCCTTCATTGCCACAAGCCATTCCCTGACAGGGGGCCTAGAAATGTCGTTGAATAAGCCGCCGACGGACGGCCCTTGGACCTTGTGGCTCCCTCCTGGGCTGGTACTCCTCCTCCTCCTCCTCCTCCTCCTCATGGTCCTCCTGATTGTCCTCCTGAGGTGGTGGTCCAACGTGAGGTGGCAGTGCCTGAGTCCTGCGGATAGCCAGGTTGTGCAGCATGCAGCAAACGACGACGAACTGGGAGACTCTATCCGGCAAATACTGCAGAGATCCGCCGGAGCAATCCAGGCAGCGGAACCGTTGCTTGAGGGCGCCAATCGTTTGCTCTATGATGTTCCTTGTGGCTTGATGGCTTTCGTTGTAAGCCTCCTCAGCAGGGGTCCTGGGCGCGCGGAGCGGGGTCATGAGCCATGTACACAAAGGATAGCCTTTGTCCCCGATAAGCCATCCTCTTGGGGGAGGTTGTGC
Source organism: Somniosus microcephalus (assembly GCF_052327205.1). Classification (NCBI taxonomy): domain Eukaryota; kingdom Metazoa; phylum Chordata; class Chondrichthyes; order Squaliformes; family Somniosidae; genus Somniosus; species Somniosus microcephalus. The sequence goes on from NC_140987.1 coordinate 135,283,245, forward strand.
CTGGAACATGTCAGCCACAGTAGTCTGGCGCAGGATAAATGCATCGTGGCTGCTGCCTGGGAAGCGGGCATTGACAGCTAGGATGCGCTGCCTGTGGTCACACACCAGCTGTACATTGAGGGAATGGTAGCCCTTCCGGTTGCGGTAATCCTCGGCATTGTGGATAGGTGCCCGCAAAGCCACATGCGTGCAGTCAATGACGCCCTGCACCATGGGGAAGCCCGCTGTTCTCGCAAATCCGACTGCACACTGCTCCTGCCTCTCTAGGGTTATGGGGAAGGAGATGAATTGGTGTCTCCTTGTGAAAAGGGCATCGGTGACCTGCCAGATGCAGCGATGCACGGCGAACTGGGATATGTTCGCTATGTCCCCAGCAGCGGCTTGGAAGGAGCCGCTTGCATAGAAGTTCAGAGCCACCATGACCTTCACTTCCACCGACAGAGACGTTCGGCACATCAGCTGTGGACGCAGATCTCTGTGAAGCAGCTGGCAGATCTCTGCAACCACCTCCCTTCTGAAGCGCAGCCTCTTAACACACTGCGCGGCAGTCATGGTGAGATAGGACACCTGCTGGCGGTATTCCCTGAGTGGGTAAGGCCTACGTTGCCGACGCCTGATGGCCCCTCTGCGTCTAGGCATGGCTGCCCCTCTCACACAGCGTCTGCGAGCCCTTCGCACATAATGCTGGAACTGAGGGTTGGAACCCCATGCAGCCCCCATAATATACTTGCAAACAGTGAAATCACAATGAGTCAAATTTCCAAGCTCTGGCCAGAAGCCAAAAATGCCTCTCCTATGTTGGCCCAAATCAGTAAGGTCTCTTCCTTGGTCTCTGTCCAGAAATCCATTGCACTAAAGTCATTGGAGCAAAATGGCTGGCCTTTATAGTTCAATCTAAGTGCCCTTTAATTAGCGCTCCCCGAGGCCCGCAGGGCCTCTGCTGCGTTCCACTTCACAGTTCTTAACAGCGCCACACCCACATTGGGCGGGCGCGACTGAAGTTCCGGTTTGGGGCGCACAAAGGGCGTTGCACGACGAAATGACGTCATAAGTTGCGCGCGCAGCTGAGCGCGCGCAAACACTTTGCGCCGGCGCTAAATGTCTACTGAAGTTGGGCGTAGGCGCAGATCGTTCTGCGCCCAGGCGCTAAGTGCCTAGCGCTCGAAATCTACTCCTCCTATGGCGCTAACGGCTGGCGAACGTAACTGAATTTCTAGGCCCTGGTCTGCACAGAGTGGTCTTAACTGGAGTGCACGTAAAGTTTGGAATTTGGAGAGAGTAAAAGTCTCTGGTAAGTATTGGGCTACGCGGCCACCTAAGGTTTCAAAATGCACACTTCTGACAGGAAGTGCACAGGACACCATCTTGGTAAAGGGGTTTGTGCGTGCGCGCCCAACAACCACTGACAGCATGCAGAGCAGCGCGATGCCGACGCAAATCAGTGTGCAACGGTGATTTGAAGCCACCTCTGCCATTTTGGAACTCCACACTCCAGCCAACGCCCTGTCTTAACCGCGCACAGCTGAACACGATGCTAAAAGGCATGAAGGACCCTGCCATCAATTCTATTTAAAGGTATCATGAAGTACTTACAAGTTAGTTGTTGGATTATTTTTTCTGGCTGCTGGTGCAATTGTACAAGTTTTTGGGGGTTTCCTATATTTTTTCCAATACTAAAGTTTTTAAGTACTCTACAGGGAGTGGTCTGGCTGGTCTTGTAGTCCTCTTTGTGTCATTTAAAATATTGTGCTTCCAGATATGAGTGATCTGGTAGGGTTTCCTCTGGGAATTGAACATGACTAGGAGAATGAAGAGAGGCCACACAGGGCAGGACAAGCTGCTAGAAGAGGGAGTAAGGAGAGCAGGGAACTCAGCAGGAGGCCATATCCCCAGAGGGTCTTCAGAGAGGAATTCTCTTATCTTAACTTCAGCAACGACCAATGCAGGAGGTGCCTTTGGTTCACAAAAGAGTTTGTGACTGTAATCCGTCAACCGCTGCAGCCACAACTGCAGCCTCAAAGCAGGGCAAGGACAGTATTGCCTGTGGCTGTCAAGGTTGAATAGTTGCCAGTGTGTGTGAGCTGTGAGTTGTGGGTGTGCTGCTTGCAACAGTACTAAGTATGTGAGGGTGAGATAAAGCATATGAAGGGTTGAGTACTGATTGATAGAGATTGTTGGTAGGTTGGTGATGGGGGTGTAGTGAATTGAGGTTAGTGATGCAGTTGGTAGGATATGCCATTTGAAGATTAAACTCACTCACCTTGACAACTTTCAGATCACGAAACTTCTTCCTGCACTGCATCCATATTCTTGGAGCTATACTCCAGGCACTGATCTCCGCCATTACTTCCTCCCATTGCCTCTGCCACCCCGCGGATACAGGATGTCTTTCCTTTTCTCCACCTCCTGCACCAAGGCCTCCAGTTCATCATCAGAAAACCTTTGTGCCACTCTCTCGCAGGTTCAGCCACCTTGACAAAATATTTCAAAATCAATTCACTTCCTGATACCACTTCCAGCAGCCACAATGCATCTCCCCTTTAAAAGGTTCAGGCTGCCTTTAGGTAGGGCTAGCCACTCGCAATATCAGGCTTCCTGCTGATGCTGCAGCCAATGAACAGTGCACGGAACAATCATGGAAATCAGCAGGCAGCACAAATCTACCATACTGCCTGCAACGCAATGAACGGGCTTGGGTTAATTATGTACCGCGATCCCCGTGCCCGTTTTCGGGCATTATCCAATTTCAGCTTCGTCGATAAAACCTGTTTCTTCTGAGAGAGATTAATGCATCAGACCAGAAATGCATTGCTGCTGCAATGTAGGGCCCTTCCCTCTTAAATGCTTAATCTGACGCATTAATTGCTGTACCACATGAATTGAGTGTATTAGCGCTCAAAGTAAAAATTTTATTGCAGTAATTTGGTTGGCCTCAGGAAATATGTGCTAAGCAAGCATTGTATCACACTCCTAACTGAAGCAAATAAACAAGATTTGCATTTATATAGCGCCTTTCACGACCTCCGGACATCCCATTGTGCTTTACAGCCAATTAAATACTTTTGAAGTGTAGTCATTGTTGCTCACTATAATATATCTGACACTGCCACAAAGGCTTTACGTTGACAGTAATCTCTAGCCTTTAACCTCTAGGTTACTGTTACCTTCTTGTTTTGTGACAACAACAACAACAACTTGTATTTATATAGCACCTTTAACGTGCTGGGAATTCTGCGGTGAGTGTCTCACCTCCTGATTCCCCAAAGCCTTCCCACCATCTACAAGGCACAAGTCAGGAGTGTGATGGAATACTCTCCACTTGCCTGGATGAGTGCAGCTCCAACAACACTCAAGAAGCTCGACACCATTCAGGATAAAGCAGCCCGCTTGATTGGCACTCCATCCACCACCTTCAACATTCACTCCCTCCACCACCGGCGCACTGTGGCTGCAGTGTGTACCATCTACAAGATGCACTGCAGCAACTCGCCAAAGCTCCTCCAACAGCATCTTCCAAACCCGCGACCTCTACCACTTAGAAGGACAAGGGCAGCAGACGCATGGGAACATCACCACCTACAAGTTCCCCTCCAAGCCACACACCATCCTGACTTGGACCTGTATCGCCGTTCCTTCACTGTCGCTGGGCCAAAATCCTGGAACTCCCTTCCTAACAGCATTGTGGGTGTACCTACACCATATGGACTGCAGCGGTTCAAGAAGGCGGCTCACCACCATCTTCTCAAGGGCAATTAGGGATGGGCACTAAATGCAGGCCTAGCCAGCAACGCCCACATCCCATCAATGAATTAAAAAAAAAAAAATACGTCCCAAGACGCTTCACAGGAGTGTTATAAGACAAAAAATTGACACTGAGCCACATAAAAAATGAGGGCAGATGACCAAAAGCTTGGTCAAAGAGGTAGGTTTTAAGGAGCATCTTAAAGGAGGAAAGAGAGACGGAGAGGTTTAAGGAGGGAATTCCAGAGCTTAGGGTCTAGGCAGCTGACGGCACGGTCACCGATGGTTGAGCAATTATAATCAGGGATGTTCAAGAGGCCAGAATTTGAGGAGTGCAGATATCTTGGGGGGGTTGTGCCTTCTCTTGCCTAGGCCCTAAGTTCTGGAATTCCCTGCCTAAACTTGTCTGCCTCGTTACTTCTCTTTCCTCCTTTAAGATGCTCCTTAAAACCTACCTCTTTGACCAAGCTTTTGGTCATCTGCCCTAATTTATCCTTATGTGGATCAGTGTCAATTTTTTTGTCTTAAAATACACCTGTGCAGTGCCTTGGGACATTTTACTATGTTAAAGGTGCTATATAAATACAAGTTCTTGTTGTTGTTGTAGGGCTGGAGGAGATTACAGAGATAGTGAGGGCCAAGGCCATGCAGGGATTTGAAAACAAGGATGAGAATTTTGAAATCAAGGTGTTGCTTAACCAGGAGCCAATGTAGGTTAGCGAGTACAGGGGTGATGGGCGAACGGGATTTGGTGTGAGTTAGGACACGGGCAGCTGAGTTTTGGATGACCTCAAGTTTACGTAGGGTAGAATGTGGGAGGCCAGCCAGGAGTGCGTTGGAATAGTCAAGCCTCGAGGTAACAAAGGCATGGATGAGAGTTTCAGCAGCAGATGTGCTGAGGCAGGGGCGGAGACGGGCGATGTTACGGAGGTGGAAATAGGCGGTCTTAGTTATGCCACGGATATGCGGTTGGAAGCTCATTTCAGGGTCAATAATAACACCAAGGTTGCGAACAGTCTGGTTCAGCCTCAGACAGATGCTAGGGAGAGGGATGGTGTCAGTGACATGACAGTCTTTCAGTTGTGATACAACTAAGTTATTTTTTTATATTCAATGTATCCTTTCTGTATCTCATTGTGTTTATAAATTCAATCTCGGAATCACAAAAAATCTTTAATGTGGATGAAAAATGCAAAGTTCCAGCTTTTCAAGTGCTTCATACTGTGGTTCTAATCTAAAAATAGAACTGTTGCATCGTGTTATTCAGGTTTCTTCTTTCTTTCTTCTAACATTGTTCTTAGTTTTTTAAAGATTGAGTTCACTGAGATACTACAGTAAAAATAAGGTCAACTTTGACAACATAGAACTATTTACTGCAGACTAAAAAATTCCTAATATGTACATTACAGCCAAAAAGCACAAGAGGGGTTTGAAGCACAGAAATACTTGTGACACTTGGCAAGCTGTATGAGGCATCAAAATCATACCAAATCGAAGCTTAATTTGGGATTTGGCATGAAAGTAGAGGCAGAGTGCCTGTTGCTGTAAACAATACCCAGTGTTTTGTAGATTTGGACTAGCTGACAAGAAAAGCTATTATAGTAACAGACCAAAGATGGAATTGGTACTACATATGTCAACTAATAGTTGCTCAAGCGTGCTGACACATAGAGGAGAATTTTAACACTTCCCACTCATTGGAAACCAGGCCGAGGGGGGCGCAGTTATAATGGAGTAAGGGAATTACTCACTGGATTTCTGCTTTGATCTGGCCATTTGCAATTTTAAATTGCAGATGGCAAGGACCCCTGTCCAAAGCCGTGGTGTCTTTATGCAGATTGGATTCCGATGTCAACATTGAGGCCCGACTGCAATATTAACGTGAGGCCTTAGTGGGTGGGCAGCAGTGGCTCCCTTGTCAGGCCAAAGCTGTCAGGAAGTGAATCCAGGGCCAGAAAAGGCCCAGAAAGGTAAGAGTTAAAAAAAAAAAAAAGTTTCCTTTTGGGCCAGGAAGAGCACGAGGTACAGGCGTTCTCCACTGGGACCCACAAGGAAACCTTATGCCTCTCCTGCCTCGAGCTGCACTCCCCTTCCTTGGCCACGATCCTTGTTGGAACCCGTCCTCATCACTTACCTTAGATCTGGGGACCAATCCCTCTTGTCCCTGGCACCAGTCTCCTGTTGCCTGATTTTAGCGGCTGGGCAACCATTTCCCGCTGACTTCTAGGCCATGTTGGTCAGGAAGTCGGCCAGTGACATGCTAATGAGGCCTGACTGTTAAAATCAGCTGCCTCCCCACTGCTAATCCTAGATAGGCCAGTCGCTCGCTAGGCCGTGTTTTCGCCCAGGACTTAAAATCAACCCCATAGACTGTTATAAAAAAAACTGTAACCAGGTTCTGAGTCTCAAATATAGCTATACAAGTTCTTTTATACATTATAAGCTGTTTAATCTCCTGTCGCTGGACGTTTATATTGACACTTATCTCAACATGAAATCCAAGTATTTTAGGAACTAGCTGTGCGTTTAAGGGTGAATGCATATTATGCGGGGTAGAGGTATTGCCTACAGTTTGATTGTCTATGAGAAAATGTGCTGTATTTTTAAACTTATTTATTTAAAAAAAACATAGGGAGTTTGTTTTTTTATGTTATCCTACATACAAAATATTTATTGAATACAAAGAAGTGAATTGAACATGCCTTTCCCATTTATAGCATACTCTGGAACTATCAACAGGAAGATCAGGGCAGTTACATTTCAGGACCTGTTACTGCACTAGACTAATCCCTCGAATTAGTCTGTGGGCATGAACGGAATCTTTGGAGTATTAAAGATACAGATATTACTTACCTGGATATTATAGTTATTGGCATTGGTTGTTTTCTTGCTTTAAGTATGTTTTATGAGTACATACCATCATATGGCCTCTCATCAAAATTATGTTCACAGTTGTCTAGTTCCCTCTCAAGTCACTATCTTTTCTGTAATTGATCGCTCATCCTTTGATTCTTTCCATTAACTCATGGATTTTCCGGGGCTCTGTCCTCTTTTCATATCAGTGATCTTTTCCACTCACCAACCAACCCTATTCATTCTTTTGGTAATGATTCTACTTTTCATTTATTAATTTTCTTCAGATCACATGCCCTCAGAGCACCAACTTCCAGCCCTCTTGTAATGTAGTGCCTGAATAACTATATCTCGATATAGTTATATAAAGGAAAAGTAATAGCAGGATATTAGAAAATCATAATACAATCAAGCAGAGTCAACATGGTTTTATGAAAGGGAAATCGTGTTAGACAAATTTGCTGGAGTTCTTTGAGTATGTAACGAGTAGGGTGGATAAAGGGGAACCAGTAGATGTAGTGTATTTAGATTTCCAGAAGGCATTCGATAAGATGCCACATAAAAGGTTACTGCACAAGATAAGAGCTCACGGGGTTGGGGGTAATATATTAGCATGGATAGAGGATTGGCTAACTAACAGAAAACAAAGAGTTGGGATAAATGGGTCATTTTCCAGTTGGCAAACTGTAACTAGTGGGGTGCCACAGGGATCAGTGCTGGGGACTCAAGTATTTACAATCTATATTAATGACTTGGATGAAGGGACCGTGTGTACTGTAGCCAAATTTGCTGATGATACATAGATAGGTAGGAAAGCAAGTTGTGAGGAGGACACAAAGGGCTGGATTTTACTCACTGAGGTGCGTTGGGGTCAGGACTGCTGCCTTCAGGGTTCTAGTCCCGCCCCAGTGACGTCCGACACACAGACACTATTTTCCCCTGATTGGCCTAATTAAGCCCGCCCTGCAGGCTTGCTGGCCAATTAAGGAAAAGCCGGTGACAGATGATGTCAGTTGATGACGCTTCATCTCCCAGTTCTCTTAAAGGCACATGAACCATAATTTTTTGACAGATGATTTGACAGTGTTTGACAGCATTGAGGTGCTGTCAAACACTGACAATCACTGTACACAGGTGAGCCCTTGAACCCAGGCTTTCCAGTGACTCTCTCCTTAGGATGAAACAGATGGCAGCTGCAGGCGAAGGTACAGAAGCGATCTGCCACTTCTCAAATTGAGGTGAGGCCACACAAACACTTCAGAGCTTGTCACCTACAGAAAAATCTAAACACATTAAAAATGACTTTCCCAACATTTCCTTACCTGTGATACTCACCAGTGTCCCATTGATTCCTTCACACCACTTCTGCAGCTGTCATCTATACACCAACATAACAACAGACCCACAGCACACCTGACTTACCCTGGTGCGTTCCCCGATGTCAGGAAGCCCACAGCAGAAGTCTAAAAATTGGAAAAAGCCTCTTAACTGCCTGTTAACTACCTGTTAACAGGCAGTTAAGTGGCTATAATCCTCTTCCCGCCGCTAGGAGTTGGGTCCCTGCGCAAATCAGGGACCCGACTCCCAGGAAGATTGGTTGGTGGTGGGTTTGGGAGTTGGTTTGGGACCTGCTCCCATTCTTTTGACTTTCCCAGCAGTCCCGCCTCCAAACCCGCCTCCTCGGGACTGGTAAAATCCAGCCCAAAGAGTCTGCAAAGGGATATCGATAGGTTAAGTGAGTGGGCAAAAATTTGGCAGATGGAGTATAATGTGGGAAAATGTGAGGTTATCCACTTAGGTAGGGAAAATAAAAAAGCAAATTATTATTTAAATGGAGAGTGACTACATAATGCTGTGGTACAGAGGGATCTGGGGGTCCCCGTACATGAAACACAAAAAGTTAGCATGCAGGTACAGCAAGTAATGAGGAAGGCACATGGAATGTTGGCCTTTATTGCAAGGGAGATGGAGTATAAAAGGAGGGAAGTCTTGCTACAACTGTACAGGGTGCTGGTGAGACCACACCTGGAGTATTGCGTACAGTTTTGGTCTCCTTATTTAAGGAGTGATATACTTGCATTGGAGGCAGTTCAGAGAAGGTTCACTAGGTTAATTCCTGAGATGAAGGGGTTGTCTTATGAAGAAAGGTTGAGCAGGTTGGGCCTATACTCATTGGAGTTTAGAAGAATGAGAGGTGATCTTATTGAAACATAAGATTCTGAGGGGGCTTGACAGAGTAGATGCGGGGAGGATGTTTCCCCTCATGGGGGAATCTAGAACTAGGGGGCACAGTTTCACGATAAGGGGTCGCCCATTTAAAACGAAGATGAGGAGGAATTTCTTCTCTCAGAGGGTCATGAATCTTTGGAATTCTCTACCCCAGAGAGCTGTGGAGGCGGAGTCATTGAATATATTCAAGGCGGAAATAGACATATTTGAGCTACATGGAAGTCAAGGGTTATGGGGAGTGGGTGGGAAAATGGCGTTGAGGCCAAGATTAGATCAGCCATGATCTTATTGAATGGTGGGGCGGGCTCGAGGGGCTGAATGGCCTACTCCTACTCCTATTTCTTATGTTCTTATGTTCTTATGATCTCCTCCATGCTCTTTAATGGGATAATAATGGGGCAAATTATCCCATTTAGTGATTTGGCATAAATAATCACCTAATAGAGCACACAATGAATATCATATGGGAAGGAAAGCCAGCCTGTAATGGAACTCGCCTGATTTTTTTGTCCATTAATTTGAATGGACAGAAAACCGGCAGGCTCCATTATAGGCATACAATCCTCCAATTTTCTTCCATTTGCTCTACCAGGTAATTATTTATGCAAAATAGCAAAATCTGTCCCCTTTTATTAAACACCAGGTTAGTGCCTCTATTAAAATATTGTGCTGAGGTATTGCATGTGAACACGTTAAGCACTGAATAATTTCAAGGCCACGATTTCTTCAAATCTGTGGCAAGCTTAACCAAGAGCTACCACCTCTTACATTTGATGGATTCCCCACTAGTCCTTCATCTATTGACATTCTTGGCCTCATTAACTATTCTGATCTCAAATGGAATTCTCACACCTTTACTACTATAGCTGCTTCCAACTGGCTTAATTTTGTCTTTCATGCCAAACATTCCTTTTTCCTTCAACAACTCTTAACTCTCCATAAAGTCTAAGGGCTGGATTTTGTCAATGGGGACGTGATGGAGGCGGGACTCCCACTTTTTGGGTTGTAGTCCCGCCTCCATCGACTTGTGGCCAACCCACGCTATTTTCCCTTGATTGACCTTGTTAAGCCCGCCCAGCGCCCAGTGGGCTCAGCAGGCCAATTAAGGGACACCTGGTTACTGGTGACGTCAGTGATTGACATTGCATCTGTCAAGAGCTTTTGACAGATGAAAAATCAGCATTTGACAGCTCTGTGAAGCTGTCAAGCACTGACAATCTGTCTTCTAACTTGAGTCCTTCTACTCAGGCTCAGTTAGAGATCTCTCCTGACCAGAAAGCAGAGACTGCAGCTTTTGACAGTTCAGCGGCCATTCTGCTTTCTGTGCCGGTGAACTGAGGGGCTCCCGAGAACTGAAGGAAGGAAGCCTGCAGGAGAAAGTAAAGGAAAGTAAAACTTATTAAAACACTTTACACTTACCTCACACACTTACCTCTGCACATATGCACCCATCACTCACCTGCACAACGGACATCTCGACCCCTCCAACACCTTCAGACCGACGGTCCGCCTTGCTAACTTGGCGTGGTTCGGAGCCGTCGGGAAGCCCACACTTCAGGGCTAAAAATAGGGATTAGGCAAAAAAACTGCCTGTTAACTACCTGTTAACAGGCAGTTAATTGGCACTAATCCCCTTCCTGCCTCGGGGAGGCGGCTCCCAGCCCAGGTTGGATACCCGCCCCCTGGGACATTGACACAGAGGCGGGTTGGGGGCAGGATGGGTTCATGCCCCCCGATTCTGCAATTTTCCCACCACTTCCCGCCTCCAAACCCGTCTCCACGGGGCTTGGACATTCAAGCCCTAAGTCTGTCCAAGACTAGAACATTTCTATATCTGGGGAGAGTCTTCTAACATTTTTCTTCCATTTCTTGACAGGATTAAAAAAAGCTTGTCATCTGATAAGCAATCCGTCTCTCATTTCGAGTCTGAATCCCTTTCTCTGTTACAGTCTTTCTTCTCTTTCTCTCTAATTTATTTATAATTCTGTGGTCACTATGTTTTTCTCTCTTATTCCTTCTAATTTGCAAATATTACATCCTACATACTCTTCCTCCTCTCTCCATCTTCACTGTGTTGAAATTATGACTCTTTGTAGAGTCTTGTGACATTGGGTCAGAGCTATGGCTATAGCACTTCAGTGTTTTGATGTCCTACAGTGATATTCTAAATGGCGTTGAAGTTCTCCGATAACTGGTAATAAACAAGAAGAAAGATTTTGTGATTTGGAAATTGTCTAATGTCTTGTACCATTATTTAAATGGGTCAAGAGAAATGCCTGGAAATTGAAATGACTTTTAAAGATCTAGTTGGTGAATGTTTGGAGAAGTAAAACTTGTAATAGGACAGTCAGCATTGATTCAGAAAATGGAGCTTTCATTTAATTAATGAAGGGACAGCACACTACAGAGGGAGCTGGTAACAAAGTGAGATAGAAACAGAATGAAAACAGTACTTCCAAAGCAGAAAACAGGAAAACTGGCAGCACAAGCTACCCACATGCTGCAAATGCAGACTCACATGAGGTAGAATCTGCACAGTGCACTTGAATGTCACACATCTTCTTCATTCCAATATACCCCTTTTCTATCCATTTACAGGGGAAGGCCTGAAACAGGTGCCAGACCGGATGGGGCATTGTAAGCAAAAGGCTTAACACTCATAACGATCATGGGTCAAAGATAGAGCTTCAGCTCTGCAACACTGATTCTCCACCACATACGCCCTTTGAGCATGATTCCCTTCTGGGTACATAGGATTTGTAAATTTTCCCATGGATATCTATTTCTATCTCTCATTTTGTGTTTTTTGTAAGATGTTCTCCCTTCCTTTCTCTATTTTCTCTGCTGTTCTCTAGTCCCTGTCATTCTTAACGTTCAATCCCTGTCTCTCCTTATTACTTGAGCGAATGATGTTTGGTGTTGTGAGGGTCTTCATCCAGAGCAGTCATTAACCTCTATTTATTATGTGCTGCCTTCTCCTTCAAGAAGATACAAAAGAGAGGAAGATGAAAGAAGATCAGTATCAACCAATACAAGTGCAACAGCTGCCTTATGTGAGTCCATGAATACATAACAAGCAGGTAGCGTGTGTAGGCAGCATGCCTGGTGCTCCCAGCAAGAAATTTGTATGATAGTGTCAGTTCATTCATATGATAGCAATACAAAGTGTCCTGCAGAAACATGGCCATGCCTGCACATTGGGAAAGTAGTTGAACAGTTACCAGAGTGCTGTACAAGATTCCTCTGAAGAGGACAGTGAAGTGATGTTGGCATTGTAAGGATACCACTTCTATGATTGGTGTGCATGTAACACTGAAATTATCCTTTCAGCAACCTCCATCTAGACTGTCCTTGTAATACTTGTGCTAGGAGGATGTTCTCCACCAATAACGAGCATCCTTTTGTGAAGGGTCTCTTGCAGCAGAGCCTCTAAAACTGCATCTTTGAATATTACTGTTTACCCTTTTACCCAGTGTTCCCTCCTCAGTAGCAAGAGGGTTTAAGAGCACTCAGCAAACCTTTAAGAGTTGCTTTGGCCAGATTTCTTGCCCATTATCCCAGTGTACTCCTAAGGCATCATTTGATATGCTGCTGTGATAGGATTCCAAAATTGGCCCCACTGTGCCATTGGGGGAATATAAGTTTGCTGCCTTAAGTGCCTGCTGTCGTGTTCTCTGAATATGACTAAAATTTCCATGCCTGTTCTATATTTTCTCCAGTGCAGTAATTCACATTATTTTAATTCACTAAGTATGATTTGAAGAGTATTGATTTCCGGTTCAATATTTAAATAACAATGGGAAAAAACTGAAGTAAGCATTTAAAATGGTAGTGTATTAATAAATTACACGATGCAGCATGTTCATTCAGGAAAATCAACTGCGAATCAGCTGAGTAGGTTAACAGGCAACTGCAGAGTAACAACACATCTGGATAGCAACAAAACAAGGCAACATAATGAAGCATCCTGCCCATGACTATTTAAATTAATAATGAACTGTAATTGTAACACTGCCCTGCAAAACCAACCTAAGAAAGTTAACACTGTAAAGGTGAGCCAAAACCTTGTTAGAAGGGAGAATTATAGTTTTAGTTTGCTTGCCAATACATGTTAAGGGCCTTTACTTTTATGTTGCTTCATTATCTCATTGAAAGATATGGGGGGAAAAATTTGGTTGCTTTGCGCCTCCTGTTAGCACCCTAAGAGGCGCAAAGCAACTAGCGCCCGGGCACAGTGCTGCCAACGCCTCCCACGAAATTCAGCAGGAGGATAGCGGCAGCGGTAACCGTTAGGGTCCTGCAGCGCTGCGCTGCCGGCGATGACGTCATCGCCGTGCGCAGTGCCTCACTCACACCCCAACCATGATCTTCGGTAGCGCCCCCTGACTTACCACCGGACGCTATGTCCGATGGGGTCAGGCGGGCCTACCTGCGGCCAGGGCGGCACTAATTAAAGGTGAGGTGCCGGGCAGCCATTTTTGTTGCTGGCCGCCTGCTAGCACCTGCCCCCGTTGCTGTCCCCGGTCTCCTCTGCAGCCCACCCATGGAGTGCCAGCTGCGCTCCGTGAGCCCCGCACTTCTCTTGAGTGCTGGGCTCTTTTGCCAGCACTCCGATCCCTGGTGGCCCAGCTGGGCCCCAGGTCACGCTGCACTAGGCCCCTCCCCTTTAAGAAGAGGAGGAAGGCCTGCAGTGCCGGGGCGTGACATTCCCTCACAACGCCCCAAGAGGGAGGCGGGGCGCTTCCAGTAGCGCCATCTTCCCTCTTGGGGCGCTACCGATGAATTTCGGCTGCGGGGGCGCTAATTTTTTCGGGATAGCGCCCCGGTGAAGTTAGCGCACCAAAGGGGGCACGACTCAATTTTTCCCCCATAAGATTTTGAGGGGATTAACAGGGTAGATGCTGAGAGGTTGTTTCCCCAGGCTGGAGAGTCTACAACTAGGGGGCATAGTCTCAGGATAAGGGGTTGGCCTATTAGGACTGAGATGAGAAGAAACTTCTTCACTCAGAGGGTTGTGAATCTTTGGAATTCTCTACCCAACAGGGCTGTAGATGTTGAGTTGTTGAGCATATTCAAGGCTGAGCTAGATAGATTTTTGGACTCTAGGGGAATCAAGGGATATGGGGATCAGGCAGGAAAGTGGAGTTGAGGTCAAAGATCAGCCATGATCTTATTGGATGGCGGAGCAGGCTCGAGGGCCCGTATGGTCTACTCATGCTCCTAATTTTTAGGGGGAAAAATTCAGTTGCTTTGCGCCTCCTGTTAGAGGGTGCTAACGGGGTGCAAAGCAACTAGCACCCGGGTGCGGTGCCACCAACGCCTCCCGCGAAATTCAGCGGGAGGTTAGTGGTTGCGGTAACTGTTAGTGCCCCGCGGTGCTGAGCCCTGGCGATGACATCATCGCCGTGTGCAGCGCCCCGCTCATGCGCCGGCCGCGATCTTCGGTAGCACCCCCTAAGTTACCGCCGGACGCTATGTCTGATGGGGTCAGGGGGGCCTACCTGCGGCCGGGGCAACGCTAATTAAAGGCGAGGTGCCGGGTGGCCATTTTTGTTGCTGGCCGCCTGTCAGCACCTGCCCCCGTTGCCATCCCCGGCCTCCTCTATAGCCCCCCCTCCCCCCTGGCGGAGTGCCGGCTGCACTCTGTGTGCCCGGTACTTCACTTGAGTGCCGGGCTCCTTTGCCAGCACTCCGATCCCTGGTGGCCCAGCTGGGCCCTGGGTCACGCTGCGCAAGGCCCCTGCCCTTTAAGAAGAGGAGGAAGGCCTGCAGTATCGTGGTGCGACGTGCCACAGTGCATGGCACTGCGGCAAGTAGCGCCGCAGTATTCCCTCGCAGTGCCCCAAGAGGGAGGCAGGATACTTCTAGTAGTGCCCCGCTTCCCTCTTGAGGTGCTACCGATGAATTTCGGCTGCGGGGGCACTAATTTTTTCAGGGTGCTAAAAGTAGTGCCCCGGTGAAGTTAGCGCCCTAACGGGGGCGTGACTCAATTTTTCCCCTTTAGGGTCTTATGTTGCTGTCTAAATTTTTCAGAATATTTGCCATTATCGCGGTATCACTGCTTATTAAACAGTTTCAAAAAATATTATTTTGTTGCATTTTAACTGGTAACTATGCTGGATACTGTTTTAAAAACTGAATAGCTTCTTAAGAGTGACTGGATAATACTGTGAATTGGAGTATTAGAGTGGATTCAATTATCCCAGATAAAATGGCACTGAGATCATTGGATTCTTGCTTGACTTTTTGCATCCAGTTGACCTTGCCCAATTCAACAAGGAGAGTTCATGAATATACTTAGAATATGCTACCTGCATGTATTTTCACAACCATAGACACTACTATCATTTGCAGGAGATGGGGAATCTAGAGCAGCAGTGTAGGAATTAACGGTGGGGCTGGGGTTATTGTCTCTGGCCAGTCAGAAGCCTCTGAGCTGCTCCAGGGACCCCCATGCGGTTTCGAAGCGCTCCCCTATTCCTGGTTCTGACCGCCGGACTTATTCGGTAGCGATGTAGACAGAAAATGTGACTCGTGGTTTGGGTGCAAAACAGACCAATATTTATTGAAACAAAAAGAAAGAAACAACTTAAAATGTAATCGATATAGCACTTATGCCTAGTACAGCACTTTTGCTTAATGCAGTACACTCAGTGTCCACTAGAGCGCTCCTTGCTCAGTGCAACACTCCTTTATTAAAATACAGCACTTTTAAATATAGAAACACCTTGCTCACTACAGCACCTTTGCTTAGTGGCTTTTACTTAAAAACAGCACTTTAATACAGCTACTCTCAGTGCTCACTACAGCCTTATCTACTAGTGCAACACTGTTACTTAAATAGGGGAGGAGAGAACGGACACAACGAGGGAAGATCGACTAAAATCACTGTGCTAACAAAATTCCCACTTAATTCCCACCCCTATACCTATTCTAAGTTGCCTTGTAATGGGCCAGAAAAATATATGCTCACCAATGAAATCGCCTTCTCCATGCCGTGCGATCTTTGATCTTCACTGCCCCGAAGTAAAAACACCCCAGTATTTTAAAAGTAAACTGCTGGTGTTCCACTTCTTCAGGCAGACTCCCACGTTGTAGAGAGCACGGAGGCGAGGCCACAGAGAGAGAGATGGCTTCTGAGAAGCTATCTTTTATACCCCAATTTGTGGCCAAAATGTTCCCGCCCAGATCCGGATGTATCTGGGTTAAAACAAAAGGGATCCAAGTTGCCCCATTGTCTTGTAATGGGTTTGGATGAATCACCCATTCGTTTAAACTGTTTCCAGTTTAAATGTGTCCATTGTCTGTGAAGGCTTTGAATAAAGTTGCAGTTTAAATGTGTCCATTGTCTGTGATGGCTTTGAATAAAGTTGCAGTTTAAATGTGTCCTTTGAATAAAGCTGCCGTGGTTTGAATGTGTCTTCATTGTCTGTGATGGGCTATCGAATAAAGCCATTTCCTTGATTGCTTGAGTAAATAGCCTTGAAGGTATTGTAAACAGAAAGTCATTGTCCTTGTGGTCAGACTGAAACCAGTCTCAAGTGGTTAATCCTTTGTGTAGCAGTTTCTGTAAACACATCGATTGTCTCTGCAGGGAGGGGAAACTCCCTGAACTGCCTTTGATTGGCAGTCTGGTCAGCCATCTTTGATCTTCACCCTTTTCACAGACACACACACAAGCTGCCTTTTCAAGTCCTTTGTCTTTTGCCATGCGGTCTGGTGGCCATTTTGATCCCCTGGATTTTTTAAAGGTATGTTACCCCAGGTATTCTTTAATCAAAATTAATCTTCAGAACTGTAGAAAATTTTGAAATTATTGCAAAATCCTACAGTAGGTCTTTAAGAGCTGCTGCTTCAACTTAAAATTAGTCAATTTAGTATCCTGCTAGAAATCTGCAAACCAAGAATGGCAGGTGGCCAAGGGAGAATGGGCAAAATTGTCCCATTTTAGGAAGAGCGCTTAAATATTCACCTGGAAGAGCTGCCTCTTACAAACGTACAGGGTGTTCTTTCTATTCCTTCCTCCCCTCCTAACCACCCCCCTATCTCTGCACCTGCTTAATATCTGTTACATCTCCAGCTTTTTCCAGTTCTGATGAAGGGTCCCAGACCTGAAACGTTAACTCTGTTTCTCTCTCCACGGATGCTGCCTGGCCTGCTGAGTATTTCCAGCATTTTCTGTTGTTATTTCAGATTTCCAGCATCCGCAGTATTTTGCTATTATATAGGCAGTGAGTTGTTAGAGCATGAAATGCTTTGCCACAGGGATTGTTACAGCAGTGCCCAATACATTGTTTAAGGAAAGAGTAAACAAACATTTGAAGCAAAGTAAGATGCAGGGAGTACAAGGCAGTGGTATTGGTTTTGGATCACTCTAGTAAAGAGCTGGCACCGATATGCTGGGCCAAATGATCCCCTGCTGTGCTGTAAATTTCTACAGTTCTATTTGGGGATGAGAGGAATCTTCTTCAATGTCACAGTGTTCAGCAAGTATGCGGCAGGTGGCAGACTGAGTCAGTGCTGTGTCCCCACACCCATGGGTCATGTGAGCAGATTTGAAATTCTCTGGCTTGAGGAAGAGTTACAAGATAAGACTGCATACAGGTTGACAACTCTAATTATGTCTCTGGCATGCCACAAGAACTGTGGTGCAAATATGGTGCAGCATCAGCAAAGGAGCCAGACAAACACTGATAAACCTTTCAGATTTTCAACATCTGCACTTGCAACTGCATAGCGCTGCAGTTTGAGCCCTGTGACTGACACTTAGGGCTGAATTTTGCCAGTGCTCAGTGCGGATTTGGAGACAGGTCTGCTGTCAAAATCGAAATGATGGACAGCGGATTGAGAACCCGCTCCGAACCCGCCTCCATGTAAGTTTCCAAAGTGTCGGGTCTGTGATTTCAGAACAGACCCGACACCAAGCGGCAGGGGAGGCATTTAAGATACTTAATTGCTTGTTCAATGCTTGTTAACTACTATTTTGCCAGCCTATTTCTATTTTCCCAATTTTTTTCACGAGGTTCACGTCGTTCGGAGATCACGTCAGGTAAGTAGGTCGGGTTCTCTATGTCTCCCCATTGCTGTGAATAGGTGACAGCTGCAAAAGTGGTATGAAAGCCAAAAATTCACAGCTGGTCACTTTCCAATTTCAGAAGCTTGAGCCTTCAGGAGTTGGAAGACACTTTTGAGCTGTATGCAGTTTGGAAGTGTTTGGAGTAAACTCTATCCACTGTCACCTCCTTGGAGCAAGCTCTCTCATCACTGACAGATTGCACTGTCATCTCAACTGCAGCTGCCATCTATTCCAGCAACATCGGTGCCCTTGAAAAAATCTAATCTTGGTCCTCTGAATCCCTCCACGATCAGCCCCAACACCAACATCACCAGGCACACCAACATCACCAACAACAATACCAACTTTCTCCGCAATCACCTGATGTGGCAGAGGACACAGGGCATCAGCACCCGACAGCATTGTTGCCCGGGAGGCCAGCGATGGCCTCACCATGGCCAGATTTACTTCACCTGACGCTGTACACCCTGGCTGCCACATGATGCACCAGGTTGACACCATCCCACACCAGCACCATAAAGCATCCCTACAATGTCCAAGCCATTCCTTTCACACTCATCACATATGGGGAGGTGGGGGGGGCGGATGTTATGTCTCAACATTCACTGGAACTCACCAAAGGTGAGCACAGACCTGTCCAATAAGGTAAAGTCTTAAAAATATAGATTTCAATGTTTGACAACACATTAACAGAAACTTCACATGAATATTGGCTAATCCACCCAGGTGCCTACCCTTGTATGATGACGCATCATCAAATGATGTCATCAGACCTGCTTCCTGTTAATTGGCCAAGAACCTCGCAGGGCAGGCTTAACAAGCCCAATCAGGGGAAAATCCTTTTCACAGAGCAGCTGGAGGTGAGAGCGGGACCGGGACCCGCCAACGACCTCTCCCGCTGCAATCCCGCCTCCGATGGTGAAATCATGGCCTTAATAAACCATGCAATGTTACATATTGTGGTATCAAACCAAACTGCACCTAGAGGTACTTGCACATTGCTTTATCATGTACTAGCTGAAGTGCCCGACGGTGCCGAGGCTTTTTCGAGGGCATGTTGTTGTTGGAAGAGAGAGAGAGAGCGACTGGGGGGAAGAGAGAGAGCGACTGGGGGAAGAGAGAGAGCGACTGGGGGGAAGAGAGGGAGGGGAGGGGGGAGGGAGAGGGGAGGGGAGGGGGGAGGTGGGGAGGGGAGGGGAGGGGGAGGGGGAGGGGAGGGGGGGGAGGGGAGGGGAGGGGGGGAGGTGGGGAGGGGAGGGGGAGGGGAGGGGGGAGGGGGGGAGGGGAGGGGAGGGAGTGGGGAGGGGAGGGGGGGAGGGGGAGGGGAGGGCGGGGAAGGGAGGGGCAGGGGGAGGGGAGGGGGGAAGGGAGGGGGGAAGGGAGGGGAGGGCGGGGGGGGAAGGGAGGGGGGAAGGGAGGGGGAGGGCGGGGGGGGAAAATGGGGGGGAAGGGAGGGCAGGGGGCGGGGGGGGAAGGGAGGGTGGGGGGCCCCCCCGAGGGTCGCGGCCCCCCCCGAGGGTCGCGGCCCCCCCGAGGGTCGCGCCACCCCCCCGAGGGTCGCGCCCCCCCCCGAGGGTCGCGCCCCCCCCCCAGGGTCGCGCCCCCCCCCGAGGGTCGCGCCCCCCCCGAGGGTCGCGCCCCCCCCCCCAGGTGAAGACCGCCGATTGCGCGCGCAGCAGGAGCTGAGACGCGGCGTCTCTCTCTGGCTCGGCCGGCGGGCCCGGTTGCCAGGATAACCGTGACGCTGACCAAGCCCCCGCCCCCCCGGCCGAGCCAGAGAGAGAGACGCCACGTCTCAGCTGCTCCTGCTGCGCGCGCGGCCCCCCCCCGAGGGTCGCGGCCCCTCCCGAGGGTCGCGGCCCCCCGAGGGTCGCGGCCCCCCCCCCCGAGGGTCGCGGCCCCCCCGAGGGTCACGGCCCCCCCCCCCGAGGGTCGCGGCCCCCCCCGAGGTGAATTCGCCGATTGCGGCTGTGTGAGACGTCCGGCGGGCCCGGTTGCCAGGGTAACGCTGGACGCTCAGCAAGCCCCGCCCCCCGGCTGAGCCAGAGAGAGACGCCGCGTCTCAGCTCCTGCTGCGCGCGCACCCTAGCGGCGCTGGGCTGAGGCTTGGCCCTCCAGCCTTCGAGTGGGGCCGGGAGGTGCCTAGCTCGGGCGTGGGTGCAAAGGAGAAGCCGAGGCTTCGAGGCCTACCTGGAAAAACAGGGAAAGGTAGGAAAATTAATGAGATTAGATAAGTTAATTCGTTTCTAAATCATTTTTTTAAAAAACAATATGTGTTTTAAAAGCAACGTTTTTTTTAAAGACGCAGAAAGCGGGAAAAAGAAAGGAAAAGTTTGGAATCAAGATGGCGGCGACTCACCTCGGTTCAGAACGATAAGGCCCGGCCACACACGCACCGATTGGCCCAGCGGCACACGCCAGCAACCCGGCGTACGATTGGTCGAGCTCGAGATCACTCTGTCGCTAATGAGCGGATAATGAGATGCTAATGAGCGGAACGTTGAAGGTTTTTGGGATACCGCGGGCGCGATTTTAGCCCGGCCGAAACGTAAATACGCTTAAAACCGTCTCGGAAGCGTAAGCTTTCTTTGGAGGTAACGCGCGCGTAGGTACGCCCTGTAACTTTCGAGCGCATACCCGACAGACGCACACGCGATGACAGACAGACAGACAGACAGAAGTACCGATTTATATATATAGATATAGATAGATTCACACAAGGTAGGATGAAGTCTGGACACTGGATGGGCACATTGGGCTTTTAAAAATGCTAACAGCAGCATGTTTTATCTTGATTTAAAGGATAAAGCAGCAAAAAACCATAAGGCGACAACAAGAACCAGTGCTGGCCTTGTGAACCAAAAGACATGAGGAGGCAAGACCTGCAATTTGTTGGAGAGGCGTCAATTGAGGATGTGAGCAAGGGAGAGTTTGGTGACTTCTTGCCAGCCCAACAAGGCAAATCTTCTCTTCTTCTTGATCTTTTTCCTCTCTTTTCAAACTCACTCCCTCACTAAGAACCATGCTCATTCTGCACAATAGCAACATGACACTCAGGGCTAGAAATTGGGTACCTTAGCGCCTCCGGTTAGCGCCTCCGGGGGTGCTAACGACTTAGCAGCCAGGCGAGGCGATGTTAGCGTCGCCGGTGAAATTCACCTGGCGGTTTGCGGCGGTGCTAACCACTGTCGCCATGCCTGCCTGCGGCCAGAGATCGTGATGTCGTCTGGCGGCGCATCGCCCCGGTAGCGCCCCAGACCAGAAATTCATTCTCGCCCCTTGCCTCAGCGCCTGCCATTAGGAACAACCAATAGAGGAGGAGGTTTGCAGTTGGCTGGGAGCTGCAGGAGTGCTATTTAAAGGCATGAACTTCCAGTTTTATTTTTGTTCGGCAAACAATGCTGCCTTGTCACTTTGACAGAAGCAGACAGGCGTTTTGACCCATTTGAGTGTTTTGCTCCTGAGAAAAATTTATCATTTTGATTTGTGTTACATTTGATAGTGCAACATTTCCAACACTTAATGGGGGCTGTACTGGCATGGGACCTCGCCCTCCAGCTTCACCGTCAGAGGCAGCGGAGGTGGAGAGAAAGATTGCAAAGCATGGCCAGAGGGGGGAGGGCCAACAGGGCTCTCAACTGCAGACCATACCTTCCCAGGGCATTCCGGGAACAGTTCTCCTACATTCATCTGTCAGAGGAGCAGTGTTTTAGAAGGCTCTGCTTCAGCAAGTTGTTGGTCACAGAGCTTTGCCACCTCCTGCAGCCAGAGCTCCAGCCTCAGATCAGGACCAGGATGTCTCTGTCAGTGGCAGTGAAGGTCACAGTCGCTCTCAATTTCTATGCCAGCGGCTCCTTCCAGGCTTCAACAGGGGATATTGCAAACATTTCGCCATTCGCTGTCCATTGCTGCATCCGGGAGGTGACAGATGCTCTGTAAAGAAGGAGAAGGGAGTACTCATTCCCCATGACCAGGGAGAAACAGGATGGACGCTCATACAAAAGCAAAATACTGCGGATGCTGGAAATCTGAAATAAAAACAGAAAATGTTGGAAATACTCAGCAGGTCAGGCAGCATCTGTAGAGAGAGAAACAGAGTTAACATTTAGGTTTATGACCCTTCCTGATAACTGGAAAAAGCTGGAGATGGAACAGGTTTTTAAGCAAATATAGGGGCAGGGAAAGGGGGAGGGGAGGAAAGAACAAAAGAGATACCTGATCAAACACGAGAAGGGAAACAGAAAGCAATGAAGGTGAACAAGGTGAAAGAGACAAATGGAAATCCCGTCGGAGAGAAGAGCAGAACTTCTTCAAGGTGGGCATTCCTAGAAGAGAAGTGGCAGTGAATTAAACACTAATACAAAAGCAAAATACTGCGGATGCTGGAAATCTGAAATAAAAACAGAAAATGCTGGAAATACTCAGCAGGATGAACGCTCATGTGGCTTCGCAAGGATAGCGGGCTTCCCCATGGTTCAGGGCGTCATTGACTGCACCCACGTGGCATTGCAGGCACCTCATCACAATGCAGAGGTGTTCCATAACCACAACGGATACCACTCTCTGAATATGCAGCAGCCACGATGCATTCATCCTGCGACAGACTGGTGTCCCAGCATTGTTCCACACACCACATGAAGCTCGAGGCTGGCTGCTTGGAGACAAGCGTTATCCACTCACCACCTGGCTGATGACACCCCTCCGCAACCCCAACATTCCTGCTCAGCACGCATACAATGACAGCCATAGCGCCACCAGGAACCTGATCGAACACACTATCGGGGTGCTAAAGCAACGGTTCCGCTGCCTTGACCACTCTGGAGGAGCCCTGCAGTACTCCCCTGATCGAGACTCCTTTTTCATTGTTGTGTGCTGCATACTGCACAACCTGGCCATTCTGAGGGCGCAGCCATTGCCACCAGGGATTGCAGATCCACCTCAGGAAGAGGAAGAGGGACAAGAGAAGGAGGAGGTGGAGGAGGAGGATGAAGAGGAGGAGGAGCAGCAGCAGCAATGTAGGAGGAAGCCGATCAATCTTGTTTCTGCAAGGGCCGTTCTTGAGCGCCTCATTACACAGCACTTCCAATAAATGAGATAGCACATGGCATTTGCGCAGAACAACCACATCATTACAGCCAGCTCGCAGCCCCTATCACCGGGCAAAGCTCAAATGAGAAACATCACAAAATGTGCTATGTCGAAATAAACATTTATTACTGTGCACAACTCTCTCTTATGAAACTCAGTCTTCACTCAGAGGGTGGTGAATCTTTGGAATTCTCTACCCCAGAGGGTTGTGGAGGCTCAGTCGTTGAGTATATTCAAGACAGAGATCGATAGATTTTTGAATATTAAGGGAATCAAGGGATATGGCGATAGTTCAGGAAAGTGGAGATGAGGTAGAAGAACACCCATGATCTTATTTAATGGCAGAGCAGGCTCGAAGGGCCAAATAGTCTACGCCTGCTCTTATTTCTTATGTTCTTATGTTCTTCACCCCAACCAATAATAAACAAACACAGCAATTTATCAACCAACACAACTTGTTCTTAGCAAACTGAACTATTTGTTACCAAACTCAACAATATATTTACAAACATTTACACAGACCATTTGCTAATACCGCATTATTCAGTCGCCTTTCCTCAATGATTTCCCTCCCTTTTGAATTCCCCCCTCCCAACCCTACTGCTCCTCCATAATGTGGCCCCAGTGGCTGCAGCAAGGCTGGAGGAAGGCTACTGAGTCTGGGAGCCAGAGACTGCAGATGGCCTTGCAGGACGCCCTCAGCCAGCTCTGGGCCTGGAAGGCCTGGCTGCAGACTGCAACACCTCAGCATGTGCGGCAACAGTCTGGGATGGCTGGGTTACAGGCTGAGGCAAGTGCAATGGTGGAGTGGCAATGGTGGGAGCAGGAATGCTGTAATCCTGAGAGAGGACAGCACCTTCCTGCTCGACCGACACACTGCCACTCTCCCGAGGTAGAACCTCAGCATCTGGAGCAATCTGCTCGAGCACAGATTTCTGGCCTGCTGCGGCACCGTGAGATCCCTGGTAAACAGTGGGCGACCCAGCGAGGATGGCAGCAGTCAGCGCTTGAGTGACATCAATCTGAGACTCCATGAGAGCACGCTGAGATTGCATGCCAGCAACCACTGACACTATTACAGCACTAAGCCATTGCGTTGCTTTGGCCTGTGCTGCAAAGCTGCTGCATGAGGTCTGAGTCCTCACGGTTTCCCTGCAAGTCAACCATCCTCTGCAAACTGCCAAGGATGGGCTCGACGGTTTGCGCAGAGATGAGTGCAATGCTGGCGGCGGACTCCTCCACGCTCCTAGCCAGTGCATCCATGCTCTCGGGCACCCTTGCCATTACACCCATGAGCTCGGTGTGCATGCCCATCACCCGTCTGGTCAACGCCTCCACATCGACATCCTCATCTGAGTCCTGTGCAGCAGAATCGTGTGCGCACTCACCCTCTGGGGAGATGGCTCCCGAGCTTCCCTTTCCCTGTGGCATTGCTGCAGCCCGCTGTGTCCCGGAGCTTCACCCACATCAGAGCCATTTCCTTGGCTCCCCTCCAGCGACCGTGTGGCCCTATTGTCAGGCCTCTCGCCCTCAGGAGACACAGGCAGTGAGGCTCTGGCTTGCTGTTCCTCCCCCTCTCCCGCGTCGCTGCCACTGGGAGGCTGAGGGACAGGCTGGTCAGCTGGTGGCTGATTATCTGAAAGCATAAAGGCACAAGAGTAGGTTTAACATCACAGGAGGGGGCAGAATGGAAGCAATGAATGGAGACAATATACTTAGATGGAAAGTGGGAAGCTCTTGTGGTGTGAGGGGGAAGTGGTATGAGAGAAGAGGGAGTAGTGATGAACATACCATTGTTGTCCCCAAGGGGGTCGATGTCTCCGACTGCCACTGCGCCACGACCTGGGCCGCAATGATGCTGCGCACTTGCTCCTCCAGATCTGTAAGGGGGTGCCGCTTCACCTGACCTCCTCCCGTGCATTGCCGCTCCCTCCTGTTATGAGCGAGCTTGGCCTGAAAGAAAAAGGACAGCATGTGAGTGAGTGTGCAGCCATGTCTATTGGTAGATGTGCCTACCATAGTTGAATTGCTGTTTATGTATGCAAGGTGTGAGATGTCAATGTGACTTTTAGTAGATGGGCATAGTTGGTGGGTGAGTGTTGGGGATTTGGCGGTTTATACCGCCTGTGCACAGAGTGAGGTTGCGATGGTGGGATATAGAGGTTTTTGAAGCATGTACTCACCCTGACCACCCGAGTGAGGTCGTTGAACTTCTTGCGGCACAGGGTGTGAGTCCTGTGGACCACGCTTCTGGTCGAGACGTACTGGGCGACCTCGCTCCCTGGACTTCTGATCAGCCATGAGATCCTTCAAGGATGGGTTGCAGCTCCTTGCAGGCCCGGTTCACAAGCAGCAATGATCAAAGTGAGGCTGTGCAGCATGATTGAACCTCACCTTTAAGAACTGGAAGACGCCAGTCTTTCTGAGTACTTGTAATTGACGGCGCCTGAACTTGAGTAACGCTCTGCGGTAGCGCACCGCTCTCCGATGTTAGCACCCTAAGAGGAGTGTGTAGCGCTTGATTTAGTGCTCCACTTCCATCTTGGGGCGATAAAACTGAATTTCGCGGTTGCCAGCGCTAATAAGTATTTAGTTGGTCTGCCATTTCTTTGTTCCCCATTATAAATTCCCCCGATTCTGACTGCAAGGGACCTACGTTTGACTTCACCAATCTTTTTCTCTTCACATATCTATAAAAGCTTTTACAGTCAGTTTTTATGTTCTCTGCAAGCTTACTCTCATATTCTATTTTCCCTTTCTTAATTAATCCCTTTGTCCTCCTTTGTTGAATCCTAAACTGCTCCCAATCCTCAGGATTATTGCTTTTTCTGGCCAATTTATATGCCCTCTCCTTGGACCTTATGCTATCCCTAATTTCCCTTGTTAGCCACGGCTGGGTCACCTTTTTTGTTTTATTTTTATGCCAAAATGGGATGAACAAATTCTGTAGTTCATCCATTCGGTCTTGAATGTTTGCCATTGCCTATCCACCATCAACCCTTTGAGTGCCATTCCCCAATCAATCCTACCCAACTCGCTCCTCAGACCATCATAGTTTCCTTTATTTAAATTGAGGACCCTAGTCTCCGAGTCAACTACTTCATTCTCCATCTTAATGAAGAATTCGATCATATTATGATCGCTCCGACCCAAGGGGCCTCTTACAACAAGATTGCTAATTAATCCTTTCTCGTTACATAATACCCAGTCTAAGATGGCCTGATCTCTGGTTGGTTCCTTGACATATTGGTCCAGGAAACCATCCCGTAAACACTCCAGGAATTCCTCCTCCACAGTATTGTTACTCATTTGGTTGGCCCAATCTATATGTAGATTAAAGTCACCCATGATGACTGCTGTGCCCTTATTGCATGCTTCTTTAATTTCTCTTTTAATGCCATCCCCAACCTCCGCCTTACTGTTTGGAGGCCTATAAACCACTCCCACTAATGTTTTTCTCCCCTTAGTATTTCTCAATTCTACCCATACAGATTCCACCTCATCAGAGCTAATATCCTTCATTACAATTGTGTTAATCCCTTCTTTAACCAGTAATGGTACCCCACCTCCCTTTCCTTTTTGCCTATCTTTCCTGAATATCGAATACCCCTGGATGTTGAGTTCCCAGTCCTGGCCTTCCTTGAGCCACGTTTCCGTAATCCCAACCAAATCGTATTTGTTTACTTCTATTTGCGCAGCCAATTCATCCACCTTATTACAAATGCTCCTCGCATTAAGACACAAAGCCTTCAGGCTTGTTTATTTAACGCTCTTAGACCTATTAGAATTATTATTTACTGTGGCCATGTTTGATTTAAACCGTTGATTTCTCTGACTGCCACTTTTGTTTTTCTCCTTCCTATCTTTTGCTTTTATCCTTGTTTCCCTTTCCTCTGTCTCCCTGCTCAGGTTCCCAACCCCCTGCCATTTTAGTTTAAACCGCCCCCCACAGCACTAGCAAACACTCCCCCTAGGACATTGGTTCCAGCCCTGCCCAGGTGCAAACCGTCCGGTTTGAACTGGTCCCACCTCCCCCAGAACCGGTTTTGGTTCTGTCTTCACAAAGGAGGACACAAATAACCTCCCAGAGATGCCGGGGAACATAGGGTCTGATGAAAGGGTGGAACTGAAAGAAATCAGTATTTGTAGGGAAATGGTGTTAGGAAAATTGATGGGACTGAAGGCCGATAAATCCCCAGGGCCTGATAATCTACATCCCAGGGTACTTAAGGAAGTGGCCCTAGAAATAGTAGATGCATTGCTGGTCATCTTCCAGAACTCGATAGACTCTGGAACGGTACCCATGGATTGGCGGGTAGCTAATGTTACCCCACTATTCAAAAAAGGTGGTAGAGAAAAGGCGGGGAATTATAGACCGGTAAGCTTGACATCGGTAGTGGGGAAAATGCTAGAATCCATTATAAAAGATGTAGTAGCAGAGCACTTGGAAAGCAGTGACTGGATCGAACAAAGTCAACATGGATTTACAAAAGGTAAATCATGCTTGACTAATCTACTGGAATTTTTTGAGGATGTAACTGGTAAAATAGATAAGGGAGAACCAGTGGATGTGGTGTATTTGGACTTTCAGAAGGCTTTCGATAAGGTTCCGCATAAGAGATTAGCGTGCAAAATTAAGGCACATGGGATTGGGGGCAAGGTATTGACTTGGATAGAGAACTGGTTGGCAGACAGAAAGCAAAGAGTTGGAATAAACGGGTCATTTTCTGAGTGGCAGGCAGTGACTAGTGGGGTACCGCAAGGATCGGTCCTAGGACCCCAGCTGTTCACAATATATATTAATGATCTGGATGAGGGAATTGGATGTCATATCTCCAAATTTGCAGACGACACAAAGCTGGGTGGGAGGGTATGCTGTGAGGAGGATGTCGTGAAACTCCAGCATGATTTGGACAGGTTGGGTGATTGGGCAGAAACATAGCAAATGCACTATAATGTGGATAAATGTGAGGTTATCCACTTTGGTGGCAGAAACAGGAAGGCAGATTATTATTTGAATGGTAATAGATTGGGAGAAGGGGAAGTGCAAAGAGACCTGGGTGTTCTGGTACACCAGTCGCTGAAGGTAAGCATGCAGGTGCAGCAGGCGGTTAAGAACGCAAATGGTATGTTGGCCTTCGTAGCAAGAGGGTTCGAGTACAAGAACAAGGATGTCTTGCTGCAGTTGTACAGGACCTTGGTGAGACCACACCTTGAGTATTGTGTGCAGTTTTGGTCACCTTACCTGAGGAAGGACGTTCTTGCCATGGAAGGAGTGCAGCGAAGATTCACCAGGCTGATACCTGGGATGGCAGGAATGACGTATGAGGAGAGATTGTGTCGATTGGGCTTATACTCACTGGAGTTTAGAAGATTGAGAGAGGATCTCATCGAAACCTATAAAATTCTGTCAGGCCTGGACAGACTAGATGCAGGAAGGATGTTTCTGATGGCCGGGGAGTCCAGAACCAGGGGTCATAGTCTAAGGATAAGGGGTAGGCCATTTAAGATTGAAATGAGGAGGAATTTCTTCACCCAGAGAGTAGTGAACCTGTGGAATTCTCTGCCACAGAGGGCGGTGGAGGCCAGTTCATTAAGTATATTCAAGAAAGAGTTGGATATATTTCTTAAGGCTAAAGGGATCAAGGGATATGGGGAGAAGGCAGGGACCGGGTACTGAATTTGGATGATCAGCCATGATCTCATTGAATGGCGGAGCAGGCTTGAAGGGCCGAATGGCCTACTCCTGCTCCTATCTTCTATGCTTCTATGTTTCTATGTTACCGCCCAGGTGATGTTAGCGCCCTAAAATGGTCGATACCGGATTTTTCCCCCCTCAGATTTTTGCCTTGGAACTTTGCATCCAGCCATTTCAGATACATAACATATATTTCTTTTATTTTTTTTGAGGAAGCCCCATGCTCATTCTGCACAACAACAACATGACACTCAGATTTTTGCCTTGGAATTCTGCATCCAACATCTTTTGTCTTTTTTTTAGGAAGCTCTCACGATGATGACTCTGACCAAAGAATGTATAAGTAACCTTGGCCGTCACACAAGCACCCATTACATATGTACCTCAGGGGATTTATTTAATCAGTGTTAGGAGGAATCACCTGGTAAAGCACTCAACACAAATGACGAGGAACAAAAGGGTTAGCAGCAGAGAAGCAGGAACCAGCTGAACTGAGGCCGAAGCAAGAATGTTCCTCTGCCACAGTAGCCATGGCTGCCGATAGAAGGGAACTCAGAAATGGGCACAACTGTTTCATGCAATCTTTTGAAAATATTCCAAGTACCTTGCACAGTATGTCAGGGACTGCAGAAGTACAGCTCCAACATCTCTGAAACAGTATATGAGGGATTCTAAAACCTGTTGTCCACAAGTGGCAGCTCCACAGCATCACAGACTATCTCACAAAAGGTGTGAGTGGCAATGTTTCAACGGGATTACCATCATCGAATCCCCCACCATCAACATCCTGGGGGTCACCATTGACCAGAAACTTAACTGAACCAGCCACATAAATACTGTGGCTACAAGAGTAGGTCAGAGGCTGGGTATTCTGCGGCGAGTGACTCACCTTATGACTCCCCAAAGCCATTCCACCATCTACAAGGCGCAAGTCAGGAGTGTGATGGAATACTTGCCACTTGTCTGGATGAGTGCAGCTCCAACAACACTCAAGAAGCTCAACACCATTCAGGACAAAGCAGCCCGCCTGACCATCACCCTATCCACCACCTTAAATTTCACTCCCTCTACCATCGGCGTACCGTGGCTGCAGTGTGTACCATCTACAAAATGCACTGCAGCAACTCGCCAAGGCTTCTTCGACAGCACCTCTGAAACCCACGACCTCCAGCACCTAGAAGCACAAGGGCAGCAGGCGCATGGGAACACCACTACCTGCAAGTTCCCCATCCAAGTCACTCACCAAACTGACTTGGAAATATATCGCCATTCCTTCATCGTCTCTGGGTCAAAATCCTGGAATTTCCTCCCAAACAGCACTATGAGAGTACCTTCACCTCACGGACTGCAGCGGTTCAAGAAGGCAGCTCACCACCACCTTCTCAAGGGTAATTAGGGATGGGCAATAAATGCCAGTGATGCCCACACCCTATGAATGAATAAAAGAAAAGGTGGAAATATGTAACCTTGGTGATTGACCGGGTGTACCAAGTAGGTAAGTTAGCTCAGAGTTAAGCAGAACACTGAGGTTGTGCACAACCTAGTTCAGCCTAAGTGTGCTGCTCAGGCGAGTGATACAGCTGGAGCTGAATGCACACAGGAGCTGGTGAAAACCAAACGGGATGGCTTCAGTTTTCTGAATTCAGTTTTGCCAATATTGGGATGAGGGATATTTTAGCACATCCATGGTTTGGTAGCTGGTAGCAATGACTTTTGAGTTGAAGCCAGTGGTGGAGAGCCAGAGTTAGGAACTTTAGGCATAAAAGCTGAGTCCATGCTTGCTCCAGCTCAAACTGATGGGATGGAAGTACCCACTGTCTGAGAACTGTAACGGTCATGGGTGGAATGAGTTTGGACAGTTCATTCTTTTTCTTAGTGGCTATGACTTCACAGCACAGAAATAACCATAACTGTCACTGACTGGATAATTTCATTCAGAGGGGATAAGTGGCTGTGTAGGGATTGGAAAGTCTGGATTGGTGCAATAGGGGATACTCGCCAGGTGTTGAAATTTGTTGGATAATGTAGAGAGAGATTCCCAATACATTTAACCCAAACTGGAGAGTATGAACGATGAAAACTGTTTCAATTTCCCAACACTGATATTGCATAATATGATGAACATGAAAGTAGTGGAGAGAGGAGGATCAATAGATTTCTCATACAGTACATAGATTTTCAGATGGTATATGATAAGGTTCGGCACAAGATTTGTCAGCTAAAGCAGAGGTGCATGGAATTAGAGGCAAGATCACGGGAGAGATAGAAAAATAAATTGGAAGGTACGAGGCAATAGCAGTAAATGACAAACGGTGCTCCTAGAAATTGTTGCTGGAGCCATAGCTTTTTAGTTGATATATTGGCTGTGAATCGCTGCGGGCCACCAATCCTGATGTAAGTGCCCAGATCCGTCCTGCAGGAACCTCCGCTGCACACCATGGCAGAATCAAGGGGAGATTTTCCAATTTAAATATTTGTGATGGGTGCCAGCACCACTGGGTCACATCTTGGGTGCCTACCAGAGCATTGGGGTGGTGGGGGGTGGGTGGGGGGGAGAGGAAATAACAGCAGAGATCAATGCTTTAAAAGATCCCAGCGGCCCCAGCTCCAGAGGCTTTGTTGTTGGGACCATAATTACCAGACATGAGAATAGAGGGGGTTGTATCCACAATTGTAGATGGTATTTAGCTGGAAGTTTTTAAATGGAAGACAGATATTTGCTTGGGAAGTCAGTATATTAAGAATTGTGAAGAAAGGTCAGAGAATTGAGATTTAAAATATAGAGCTATCTGGCTGACAAGATGGCGAACAGACTCGATGGGATGAATGGCCGACTCTTAACATAAGATTCACCAAACTAAAAAACGATAGAAAAAGCACCTTCTTAAATGTTGAATTCATAATCTTACTTGGATGTTTGAGAGGGGGTGGGCGTGGGAAGGTACACAGAAATGAAAGCAGGACGGCAGCAAAAATTGAAAGGTGTCCCAACCTAGATAGTCTCATATGGCCCTGAGTGGCTGTTTACTCAAAAGCATTGACCATTGGTTTGGAATACGTTGCCTAGCTGTCTCATGTGGGGGGATAAGAAAAGAACTAAAGAAAAAAAATTACATTAAATTCTAAGGGGTGGAATTTCCACAGCAGTTGGTTTGATTGTCTGCTGTAACTTTGGTGTTTCTTTCATTTTCTTTGAACACTTTTGTTTATTAGCTACAAAAATTTTGGAGATGGGGAAAAAAGGTGGGGCAGTTGAAGGCCACGTGAAGAAACCTCCAGGAATACGTCCAATCAGAGTTGGCAACCCTACACGGAACGGAAGCTGTTCAAAGCGAATATAGTTTTGAGGCTTTAAATCACAGAGACCTTACTTTGGTTCCTTGTTGATGGAGAGGGCTGTACTCTGATTGTTACACAGAAAAGAATTCAGGCAAGCTGTTGGATTTCACATAGGCAGCCATCTATGTCAAATAACTGGATTCATAGGATATTTAATGAAAGTAATAGCAGCTGACAGCTGGTCCCAGAATGCAACAGCCGGTTATCAAGCTGCAAACTAGAAGTATAAGTGTGGTTATGAGTTCCCACTTGACATTCTGCGCAAAAGTATTGCAGGCGTTTCCCAGGTGCACAAGCCGATTGCTGAAATGAGACCTCTGGGATGCTGTGTGATTCTAATCTTGATTCTGGTTAATTACAGTGGATAATCTTAAATTTAGCATTCTTATTGAAGATGCAAATGTAACTGTTCAAACAGAGAAAGCTCCAAACATCAAGAAAGAAAATGGAAGAAAGCTGAACAAGGACATATGATATAAGAGACTCAGAGACTCATGGGGGGGGGGTGTAATGATATCAGCAAATAGAGATGGTATTTGCCTGTTTGATTACCTGTTTGATTATGATGCCTTACCAGCAAGTTTGCATGTATTGATTGCTTGTGCCTGACCAGCAGAGGGCATGTGACCGAGACAAGCAAGGCAGTTTAGTTTAGTTTCAGTTTCGCTTTAGATGGATCACTAGCATGATGTCTCCTGTAAATGCTGTTAAAAGAGTTGAACAAGCTTTAGATTAAAAGACATTCTCTTTCATAAATGTCTCGTCATTGAACCCACAAAGAAATCAATACAGGGGGGGGATTTTAACCCCAAATAACAGGTGGGTTGGGGTTGGGTGGGAGGTTTAAGAGTTAAAAACCTGAATCCTGACTCCAACCTGCCCACTTTCGGTTTTAACGGATGCAGGACGTGGGTGGGCAGCCAACCCGCTTGCAGGAGGCGGGTTAGCACTTTAAATATTATAATGAGGCTCCATGCCTCATGGTGATCCACCCATTTAAATTTAGCTGTGGGCAGCTGGGTTTCCCAGGCCTCGGGGAGCCCGCCAGCTAACAGGAGGCGAGGACTGCTGGATCCAGGAGGTAAGTGCCTTTCCACTTACCTGCTGGATCCAGCGTTAATGTCTCGCCAACCCCCTCATAATCTATCACCCCACCCAAATCTTCTGATCTCCCAGGCCAACAGGCCTCTGCACAGGAGACCTTACCCTCCCAGGGTATTCCGGGAACAATTCTCCTAAATTCATTTGTCTGGGGAGCAGTGTTTGCGCAGGCTGCGCTTCAGCAAGGAGGTGGTCACTGAGCTCTGCTGCCTGCTGCAACCAGATCTTCAGCCTCAACTGAGGACCAGGACATCTCTGTCAGTGGCAGTGAAGGTGACAGTGGCTCTGAATTTTTATGCCAGCGGCTCCTTTCAAACTTCTACTTGGGACATTGCCAATATCTCCCAGTTCGCTGTCCATTGTTGTATCTGGGAGGTGACAAATGTCCTGTATAAAAGGAGACGTCAGTACATCTCTTTCCCCATGACCCGGGCCAAACAGCATGAACGCGCATGTGGCTTTGCTAGGATAGCGGGCTTCCCCATGGTGCAGGGCGCCATTGACTGCACGCATGTGGCATTGCGGGCACTGCATGAAAATGCTGGGGTATTCCGAAACTGCAAGGGCTACCACTCCTTAAATGTACAGTTGGTCTGTGACCACACACAGCTCATACTCGCCGTCAATGCCCGCTATCCTGGCAGCAGCCATGATGTTTGCATCCTGCGCCAGACTGGTGTGCCAGACCTTTTCCAGGCACCGCATTACCCAAGTGGATGGCTCCTCAGGGACAAGAGTTATCCACTCTGCACCTGGCTGATGACACCGCTCCGTAACCCCAACACCCCTGCCGAGCTGCGGTATAATGAGAGCCATATCGCCACCAGAAACATAATTGAGCAGACGATCGGCGTGCTGAAGCAATGGTTCCGCTGTCTGGACCACTCAGGAGGAGCCCTGCAGTACTCTCCTGAGCGAGTCTCCCTCTTCACAGTTGTGTGCTGCATGCTTCACAACCTGCCAATCCTGAGGACCCAGCCAATGCCACCAGGGATTGGTGCACCACCTGAGGAGGAGGAGGAGGAGGAGGAGGAGGATGAGGAGGAAGATCAGCAGCAGCACCAACGTGGGAGGGAGGCGCACAATGTTGCCAGTGCAAGGGCTGTCCGTCAACGGCTGATAAGAAGCCGCTTCTAGGCCCCTACTCAGAAGATGGCTTCTGGCATGGAGAACAACATCATGGAAAGCAACCCGCACCCCCTATTGCTGGCCAAAGCTGGAATGATTCAAAAGACCAAGGGCTAAAAATTGAGTAGCGCCCCAATTGGGGCACTAACTTTGCCGCCGAAAAATTAGCGTCCCCGCGCCGGAAATTGAGTGGTTGCGCCCCAAGAGGGAAGCGGGACGCTACTGGAAGCACCCCGCATCCCTCTTGGGGTGCTGTGAGTCAATATTGCGGCATTATGTGCCGCAGCGCCACACGCTGCGGCACATCATGCCACAGTATTGCAGGCTTTCCTCCCCTTCTTAAAGGGGTGGGGCCTTGTGCAGCGCGACCTGTGGCCCAGCTGGGCCCCCAGGGATCGGGAGTGCAGGCAAAAGAGCCCGGCACTCAAGAGAAGTGCCGGGCTCTTGGAGCACAGCCAGCACTCTGCGGGGGGTGGAGGGGGGGGCGTTTCAGGAGGTCTGGGACGGGAGCGCAGGCAGGTGCTGGCAGGCAGCCAGCAACAAAAATGGCCGCCCCGCACCTCGCCTTTAAATTGCGCCTCCCTGGCTGCAGGTACGCCCCCTTGATCCCGTCGGACATAGCGTCCGGCGGTAAGTCAGGGGCGCTCCCGAACTTCGTGGCCGGGGCGTGAGCGGGGCGCTGCGCACACCAATGACATCATCGCCAGCGGCGCAGCGCCGCAGGGCGCTACCGGTTAGTGCCACCACTAACCTCCCGCTGAATTTTGTGGGAGGCGTGGGCAGTGCCGCGCCCAGGCGCTAGTTGCATTGTGTCCCATTAGCGCCCTCTTAAGGCGCTAATGGGAGGCGCAACCAACTGAATTTTTCCCCCCAAAAATGTAAATTTTGAATACAAAAACTTTTTTATGTAACAAACTCAATTGGGCTGGATTTTGTCATTCGGGCGGGCTGGGGTCGTATCATCCGCTTTTCGTGTTATCCACCCGATTCCAAATCGATGTGGGAGATTGATGCGATTTTCACATAATTGGGTAATTGAGTTCCAGCGTGTGGGAACCCATGGCCCAATTAGCTTTTTCAGTCTGAAACTCACCTCCGATGACGTCATCATTGCTGCTGCATTTAAGGTCTGCAAGAAGCCTTGCTTCTTCTGCAGACTGCCAACCCTTTGGCCTTTGCAGTAAGAGGGGCCTGGAGGCAGAATGAGCAGCAGGAGACCTAAGTCTGCTCCCAGATTTGATGATGTCGCCCTGCAAGCTTTGGTGGAGGGAGCAAGAGCTAGTAAGGAGGTGCTCTTCCCTTCTTCAGGGAGGAAGAAGCCTCCCCAGCAAATGAATACTGTGTGGGTCCGGGTGGCCCAGGAGGTGAACTCGTTGTCCCTCATCCGCAGAACCTGGCTTCAGTGCAGGAAGAGGTTTCATGACTTTCTTCACGCTGGAAAAGTGAGTATGAAGTTCCCATCACCCTCAATCTGATCCCCATTGTCTCTCCTCACCAGCACTCAGCTTTAGCAATCTCTTCCTCCACATCCCACTTGACACTGACAGCCCTGCACCCTTACCCATTCCCTCTCTCTCTATGGTCACATTCAGCTAACTATTCGACTATGCAGCCCTCACACTCCCTATCACTGTGATGCTATGAAAACAACTTACAACACACAGGGAGGACCCTTGGTCTTGCCACCTCACTCCATCTTTGTCTCCTTCTAAGCATCTATGCTATGGATTCTCTACACTCACTCCTTCATTCTCACTCAAACTCCATTTGTCTCCCTCATTGCAGGAAAAGAGAGCTCACAATAAGAGAGAAAGAGCGAGAACAGGAGGAGGGCCACCCTCAGTAGCCCACCTCACCCCTTGGGAGGAAGCGGTCCTGGAGATAGTGGGACTCAAGGCTGATGCGCAAGTGGGGGATGGACAGACAGGTGTATCAGAGAAAGCTGGTGACAGGATAGTTTTTCATCTCTCTCATTGACATTGCCTGAGTCGCTGATAATGATTCTGAAGCTCTAACAGATGGACTTATGATCATCTGCAATATGCGATGTGCATGTAACCTTGGCATCACATCTCTGACTCTTTCCTTTACTCCCCCACAGGACCATCACAAGCACCCGTCCCCACTATCCAGGAGGAACAGCCTGAGTCTCCAGACTCCTCAGAGGAAGCTGCAACCTCTGAGGGCGCAGCATCAGCAGAATTCACCGCACCCAGCACCAGCGCAGACACTCACACCTCGGAGGGACCTTCGCGAGATAGAGTAGTGTTGTCATCTGGTGTATCACAGCTCACAAGTGAGCATCAGCAGATTGTGGAGACAGGGACAGCAGTGGAGAGTCCTAGTCAGAGGGCGCAGGACTCTCCCAGCTCGGCTCAGCTGCATGTCGACCCTCTGCCTCTGGGTCCATCCAGAAGAACAGCAGTGCTGGAACTCCAGGAACAGGTGCAGGAGTCTCTGGCAGGTTTTGTCTCCAGGGTCGCTGCGAGTGTGGAGCGAATGAGGGAGTCCTTCGCGAATATGAGCAGAGTCTTTGTGGAGTCATTGGCTCATGAACGTAGCACCACGGAAAGGATGGCAACCTCCGTGGAAAGGATGGCGACAGTAGACGAGAGGATGACTATGGCCATGGAGGAGCTAAGTCGCCAGAGTGTAGAAAACATGGTGAGTGTTCAGAATAGACTGACATCTCTGGAGGAGCGATGGTCAGCTATTGAACAGAGAAACCAGACCTTCATGGAAGTCCTTCTGAGTAGGACTGCCAGTGCAGATACAGGTCCCCATGGCCCCCCTGATGTGCAGCAAGGTGCTCTCAAGCCACTTGCAAGTGCTGAGGTGGACCTGACCCCTGAGAGGGATGTTGGTGGCAGAGAACAAGGAAGTGGGGGCT
This sequence comes from Somniosus microcephalus, assembly GCF_052327205.1. Lineage (NCBI taxonomy): Eukaryota > Metazoa > Chordata > Chondrichthyes > Squaliformes > Somniosidae > Somniosus > Somniosus microcephalus. Next base: position 135,320,388 of record NC_140987.1, read on the forward strand.
CCTCTCCAAGCGTTCACATGACTATGCCACTGCAGAGCCCTCGGTCAGAGCCCCACCAGAGTCCCCACCCAACTGAGATCGGCGCCTCAACCCCTGCACAGCCGCAGGAGCAGCAGACTGTTGGCGAGCCCTCACAGGTTCGCAACCGCAAAGGACGCCCGCCAAAGGTGTCAAGACAGGAGCAGCAAGAAAATGAGTAAGGGGCCTCCACATCTGCTGAAGCCACAGGGGAAGCACCACGTAGGAGCACGCTTAAGAGAAAGATACTGCGCAAATAGTCACAAGGGTAGTCACTTGGGTGAAATGTGTTTATTTTTAAAATGCCTTCAGTTGGTTATTGTAAATAAAAATTCTGATGGCAACTGTTGCAGTTGTGGCGCGTGTCATTTTGCAAATGGGACTTCCACATTGAGGGCTTAGGATTACTTGCAATTGTCAGTATGGTGGTTAGAGTGCTAGGAATCCTCTGGTTCTTGGCCATTGTCGATGCTCTGGTGAGAAGCTGCGAGGCAAAAGTGCTTGATTGGCTAGGCTAAGCAAATCTGGCCAAGATGAGTGCGTTCCTTGCATCCTGGGCAGCAATGTTTTCGCGTACTGCTGCCGCTGGTTGATGGGCCTCTGCAAGATGTTCATTTTCGCTCTCCTCCTCCTCCTCATCTGAGGAGGATATGTGAGGAGCCACTTGGTCCTCAGGAATCTGCAAGCCACGACGCTGTGCTATGTTGTGAAGTGCACAGCAAACCACGATGATTCTGGAGATCCTGGCTGCTGAGTACTGCAGGGCTCCACCTGATCTATCCAGGCATCTGAAGCGCATCTTCAGCATGCTGATGGTTTGCTCGATTATGGCTCTGGTGGACATGTGGCTGGAGTTGTAGCTCTCCTCAGCTTCGTTGGATGGGCTCCTCAATGGTGGCATTAGCCACGTCTTCAGGGGATAGTCCTTGTCTCCAAGTAGCCATCCGTTAAGTTGGTCTGGCGGACTGAAGAGCAGAGGCACACTAGACTGGCGCAGTATGAAGGAGTCATGGCAACTGCCAGGGTACTTGGCACAAACATGCAAAATTTCATTCTTGTGGTCACACACCAGCTGCACGTTGAGGGAGTGGAAGCCCTTGCGGTTGACAAAAATACCTGGATTACGATGGGGTGCCTTAAGGGCCACAGGTGTGCACTCAACGATGCCCTGCACCCTTGGAAAGCCTGCCAGATTAGTTAATCCAACTGCACGCGCTGTGACACTTGCTTGATCCTTGGAGAAATGGAGTGATTGTGCGCGATGGCAAAGAGGGCATCGGTTACCTGCATGATGCAAGTGTGTGCGGCCACCTGGGAGATGCCGCTGATGTCTGCTGCTGATCCCTGGAATGAGCCTGAAGCAAAAAAGTTGAGTGCAGTGGTGACTTAGATGGCCACTGGTAAGGGGTGTCCATCTGTTCCTCTGGGCTCCAGGTCTTGCTGCACCATTGCGCAGATGTCACCCACTACCTCTCGCGAAAGTCGGAGCTGCCTTTGGCACTGCTGCTCACTCATGAGGTAGCTGATCCTCTGTCTGTAAACCCTGTTTGGGGGGTATCTCTTGCGCCGACGGGCTTCCATGGGCTGGCGCCTTCTGGCCTGTGCAGCTTCAGGTGGGTGATCAGCAGCTTGGCGCTCCTGTTGTTGCCACTGCTGTTGGTGCTGCAGTAGTTGATGATTATGCTGCTGCCGTGGCTGGTCTTCATCCTCATCTGATGTCCAGGAGGAAAGGAAATAAATGGTTCCCATGCTTCTGGTAGATGCCTTAGTTGAGGAAGCGCTCAGTCAAGGTGGCGAGAGGGGTTTCCCAGGAGGTCACACTAGAGATGTATGTCAGGCTCCAAACTTCCATAGCTATGGTTATGCCTGCTAAAAGTTCCCCCAGACCTGAGACAACAAAGTCCTGCCACCTGCAAATGATGACTGATCAAATCTCCTATTTAATGTTGGAGCTGCAGCTGATAGTCAGCAATCCAAATGTGCTCCAGCCAGGTTTCACCGTCGTGTTTCAGAGGAGACGTGAATCACATGGGAAACATGTTAAAATTGGAAAGGCCTCTCAAAATGGGATTATAGAGGCAATTTAGTGGTTGTTAAGGGCCTATCCCGCCTCTTGGAGGCGGGACGGAGACGGTATCAGAAACCACGCAATTGGGAAAATTGCTTGGAGGTGGGATGGAGGCGGGGTTGGGCCCGCCCGCCAATTTTTACAATTTTAACACCCCACATGCCTCCATTCCCGCCTCCTCGGACCTGGCAAAATCCAGCCCTGTGTGCGTCATTTAATCAGGACAAACAATTAGAAGCCAACACAACAAATCATGAACTAACAGAACTTGTTTATGGTCATATTTATGTTAATATACTACAAGCCAAATGTATGTTGAATGTTTAAATGTCTTAATCCAAATGTACACTCTCGGGAGCCGCAAGCCTACATTTCGTTGTACTGCACTTGTGCACTAACAATGACAATAAAAGTTGATTTGATTTTGATTTGATTTTTTTTGTTCTCACAAGATGGAAATAAATGGCAAAACAGTAAACAAATGTTGTCACACGAACCTCGACCTTTACTACAAACATTCCCAGCATTTATTTAGATCTCCTACTGTTTGCCCTTCGAGGGTGATCTCCATCTCCAGCGCACTGCCCCCCTTCCTACCCTACTGCTCCTCCATAATGGGGCCCCAGTGGCTGCAGCAAGGTTGGTGGAAGGCTGCTGAATGTCAGATCCAGAGACTACAGATGCCGTTGAAGGACGCCCTCGACCAGCTCTGGGCCTGGAGGGCCCGGCTGCAGAATGCACGGGCAGCAGCAGTCTGGGCTGGCTGTGTTGCAGGCCGTGGCGAGTGCAATGGGGAAGTGCCAGTGGTGGGAGCAGGAATGCTGTCATCCTGAGAGAGGACAGCACCTTCCTACTCGACCGACACACTGCCACTCCCACGGGGCAGTACCTCAGCATCCAGAGCAATCTGCTCGAGCACAGATTGCTGGCTTGCTGCGGCACCATGAGAGCCCCAGGGCAATGTGGCCGACCCAGCGAGGATGACAGCAGTCAGAGCTTGCGTGACATCAATCTGAGACTGCATGAAAGCAGTCTGAGACTGGATGGCACCAGCCACTGACTGAATTGCAGTACTAAGCCATTGCATTGCATCAGCCTGTGCTGCAGCGGACTGCTCCACACTCCTAGCCAGTCCATCCATGCTTTCGGGCACCCTTGCCATTGCACCCATGAGCTCAGTGTGCATGCTCAAGGCCTGGCTATTCATGGCCGCAATGGCGCGGTCCTCATCTGAGTTCTGTGCAGCAGGACTCGCTTGCCTACTCACCCTCCGGGGAGCTGGCCCCCAAGCTTCCCTATTCCCATGGCGTTGCTGCAGCCTGCTGGGTCCAGGAGCTTCGCCCTCATCAGACCCTACCCCACTGCTCCCCTCCAGGGAAGGCATGGTTCCAGTGTCGGAATGGGCTCCCTCAGGAGACGCAGGCAGTGAGGCTCCGGCTTCCTCTTCCTCCTCGCCTGGGGCGTTGCTGTCATTGGTAGTTTGAGGGACAGGCTGGTCAGCTGGTGGTTCACTATCTGAAAGCAGGGAGGTACAAGAGTGGCTTTAGCTTGCGGTCAGGGGGGCAGTAAGGGAGCAAGGACTGGAGACAGTTAGTAAGTTGGATTGAAAGTGTAAAAGGCTGGTGTTGTGAGGGGCAAGTGGAATGAGAGAGGAGAGAAATCTGATGAACATACCAATGCTGCCCCCAAGGGGGTCAACCTCTCCAGCGGCCACGGCACCTATGACCTGGCTGGCAATGATTCTGTGCACCCGCGCCGCCAAATTGGTGAGGGTGTGTAGGTCAGCCAGTCCTTCTCCCATGTGTTGCTGCTCCCACCTATTATGAGAGAGCTTGGCCTGCAAGAAAAAGGACGGCATCTGAGTGAGTGTACAGCCATGTGCTTGCCTGATGTGCCTCCCATAGTTGAATAGCCCTTAATGTATGCAGGCATGTGCTTGCCTGATGTGCCTCCCATAGTTGAATAGCCCTTAATGTATGCAGCCATGTGCTTGCCTGATGTGCCTCCCATAGTCGAATAGCCCTCAATGTATGCAAGGTGTGAAATGTGTGTGTCTGTTTTATGAGATGGCCATAGGTCATTGGATGAGTGTTGGGCATTTGGGGTTTTTAAACCCTCTGGGCACAGAGTGAAGTTGAGATGGGGGGATGTAGAGGTATTGAAAAGCAGCCACTCACCCCAACCACCCGAGTGAGGTCTTTGAATTTCTTCCGACATTGGGCGTGGGTCCTCGGCACCAGGCTCCTCGAGGAGATGTGCTGAGACACCTCCCTCCAGACTCTTCTGTATTCACAGGGCAATGGCCTCCTGCCACTCTGTGGGTAGAGCACTGCCCTTCGCCGCTCCACAACGTCAACCAGAGCCACCAAGGCCTGGTCGCTGAAGCTCTGAGCTCTTTCCCTAGGCCTATCCATTAGTGGTTCCAGCACAATTGCTTTAGAGGCCTCTCCAGGCCGAGATTCAAGGCTGCAATGAGCAGGGTGTGCCTGGCCAGCAAGATGGACCCTCCCCTTTAAGAACTGACCGGCGCCAGTCTGTCTGTGTTCCATTGCTAACTGACATCACATGAGCTTCGGCAGCGCTCTGAGATAGCACCTCGCTACTCGACGTTAGCGCCTTAAGAGAGGTGTGTAGCGCCTGATTTAGTGCTCAAATCACCTCCAGGGGCGATAGAGGCCAATTTTGCAGTCAGAGGCGATAATTAGCGCTGGGCACTAAACTTTGCGCCCAGCCGATAATAGCGCCCAAACAGGACGACACTGAATTTCTCCCCCCTGAACTTTTGTTTGAGGAGACCTATTAGTGTGCTCAATTATGATCCTGATGGTCCCATAGATCTGATTATATGTCTGTTGTTCAGGCTTGGTGGGGTTGCAGAGGGGTTTCATGAGCCATGTAGGTAATGGGTATCCGTTGATCACCAGCAGCTATCCTATCACATTCCTGGCAGGGTCGAATATTGGGGGACAGTTGAGTGTCACAGGATTAAAGCACTGTGACAGCTGCCTGGGAACCGTACACAAACTTGCATTATCCTTTTGCTATGATTGGAGATGAGCTGCACATTACTGGATTGGTCGCCTTTCCTATTTACAAAGGTTGTTGGCTGGTGTTCTGGTGCCCTGATAGAAAGTGATGTTCTGGTTGTCTCTGGCAAAGATGGCAGTGGTGACCTGCTTGATGCAGCTGTGCATTGCAGACTGGGATATGCAGGAAATGTCCCTTGTAGCAGCCTGGAATGAGCCAGTGGAAAAGAGGTTAAGGGATATGGTGACTTTGACACCCACTGGCAAACATGACTGCCTGGTCCAGCAGGCATCAGGTCCTGTTGCAAGAGACTGCAGAGATCAGGAACAGCCTGCCTGGATAAGTGCAGCCTCCTGATCCACTGCTCCTCAGCTAGATCGATAAAATGGATTCTTGGCCTATAGACCCTGTGTGCTGGGTATGGCTTCCAATGAGCAGCCTCCCTCACCTGTTGTGTTCTAACAGGCCCATCTGCTGCTCCCTGCGTTTGCTGCTGCTGCTCCTTTTGCTCCACCTCTTGATCCATCCAAATCAAAGTTTGCAGTGGTGCATACTAGACCTGATGAAAACCAACTAGGAGGTAGAATTCCTAATTTTAGACCACTGAGTCAGTTTGAACAGGCCATGCTTGACATCTTGGGGCCTGAGAACTTGGAGAGAATAGTCCAGGGTGAATCTGAGGCCTTCCTGACACTCAGGGCTAATGCTATCATTTTCTTGTTATTCTACCTTTACTCACTTACATACCATGCATTGCAGCACATCACCAAAGGAAAGCAGGAATCTGATGGCTGTAGGGCCAGTTTGCAGAACACAAAGATTCAGCAACAGTTGCTGGGCCATGACCAAGTGCAGGAAAGTAGAGGGACACTTCAATCCCAAAAGCCTCCCAGCACCTTACTTGCTCCTGCCACTTGGAAGCACCTAGAAGGCGCACAGGATTAGGATGCAGAATACAGAAAACATACACCATCACCAGGGAGAAGTACTGGGACAAAAAACACAAGCCACAAATAAATCACTTTTCGGGAATTAAATTTCATTGCACTTTATTTCAACTGTGTCCATATAGTTTTTCTAGGGGCGCACATGAAGGGGTATTAGTAGATCAAAGAACAGACACCCATGGTAGTTGATTTGTTACAGAGGTCAATGTTCCTGAAGGTATTTTGGGTCACTGCATTATGTAGATGTGTAGAGAGGATTATTAGAGGATTATTCATGCATTAAGCAAATGTAGAACTCAGCTGAAGGTCTCATCTATGGCTCTTCCTGCCCACAATTGCATTTCAGCAAATAACTTCTGGCTTATTGTTAGTGTCTTGCAGTGCCTTTGGCTGCAGGAACTCCATTGTTCGGCCTCTCTGGATGTTGAAGTTGTGGAGCATATCCAGGCAACTCAGTCTAATTTGTGCTTATATTTCTTATTTACTAGTTTATCCTGTTTGCATTTTGTGAGCCTGAAGGATTAGGAAGGGCCGTTTTTAGTGCCTATGCCTCATAGGAACATAGGAACAGGAGTAGGCCATTGAGCCACTTGAGCCTGTTATGCCATTCAATGAGATCATGGCTGATCTGTGACCGAACTTCATATACCCGCCTTTGGCCCATATCCCCTTGTAGGAATCAATGGATTCCTATCTAAATCACTGAGGTCGAGTCAGTTCAGTAAATTAACCGAATTTAATTAAACTGGTGAACAAAACAAAAACATGCAGGAGCAACAGCAAACAGGTCTATACAGTAGCTTGTTCCACGAGGTCTGAACTCAGAACCTCCCACCTCTGACGTCATGACGTCATCACGTTTCCCGCCACTCGGGGCACCACGTGACCAACGTGATGACGTCATCGCGTTGTTTCAGGGTTTTTACAGCAAACGGACATAAGTGCTGTAACATTGCTTTAAAGACAGTTATTCATTTGTACAGGAGTTCATTGGTGGTTTTACCACATGCGCCCCCCCAGAAGTGTCTTTAATCATCAAAGTCAATCGCAGAGGAGGTCGGACAATCCTGTCGGAGTGACTCCGATATTTCCAGAATCACCAACTGTCATTGTGGAGGCGAAACCGACCTCGGGGCTTCCCTTCCGGTCGCGCAATCGGCGTTGCTACTTTCTCGGTGCCGGCGGCGCGAATTTACATGGGGGTCGGCAGCATCTGGCTTTCTGACCGAAACGGGCGTGGTAGTAGCAAAGGCCGGTCTGTGGAGGTGCCGAGGCGGGGTTCTTGGAGGCGGGGCGTGTTGAGGTGGCACAATACTGTTGCATCATCGCGTAAATGGTGTCGGCTTCGGCCGCGAGCGCCACACCGTCCGTAGCCGTCGACCTGGCCAGGGCTGCTTGTACCTGCTCAGGGAGCTGGCTCAGGAACAGTTCACGAAATATAAAACACTGCGGCTCAGACCCAAGGAGGGTGAGCATGTGGCTCATCAACTCGGAAGGCTTAGCATCGCCTAACCCGGGGAGTGCGAAAAAGTGTCGTGCGCGCTCCGCCTTTGTGAGACCGAATACTTGCATGAGGCGCGCCTTGAGCGTTTCGTACTTGTTCTCCACGGGCGGGGTCTCCAGCAGGCTGATAATGCGGGAAGCCGTCGAGCTGTCCAGTGCGGAGACCACATAAAGGTAACGGGCCTGATCCAGCACTATGTTTCGCAGTTGGAACTGAGCCTCCACTTGAACAAACCAGGAGGCTGCCTGTTGTTCCCAAAATTGAGGGAGCTTCAAACTCGCTGCATTTACATCCATCTTGTTCTCGAGCTTGCCTCCGCGAAAATCGTCCGCGAAGCTTCGGGGTCACCAATGTAGGAATCAACGGATTCCTATCTAAATCACTGAGGTCGAGTCAGTTCAGTAAATTAACCGAATTTAATTAAAGTGGTGAACAAAACAAAAACATGCAGGAGCAACAGCAAACAGGTCTATACAGTTGCTTGTTCCACGAGGTCTGAACTCAGAACCTCCCACCTCTGACGTCATGACGTCATCACGTTTCCCGCCACTCGGGGCACCACATGACCAATGTGATGATGTCATCACGTTGTTTCAGGGTTTTTACAGAAAGCTTGTTTACACTCAGCAAACGGACATAGGTGCTGTAACATTGCTTTAAAGACAGTTATTCATTTGTACAGGAGTTCATTGGTGGTTTTACCACACCCTAATACTTTTGGGTAACAAAAAGCTATCAATCTCAGATTTAAAATTAACAATTGATCTAGCATCAATTGCCATTTGTGGAAGAGAATTCCAAACCTCTACCACCCTTTGTGTGTAGAAGTGTTTCCTAATTTCACTCCTGAAAGGTCTGGCTCTAATTTTTAGACTATGCCCCCTAGTTCTAGAATCCCCAACCAGCGGAAATAGTTTCTCTCTATCTACCCTTTCTGTTCAACAATAACAACAACGACAAGTTGTATTTATATAGCGCCTTTAACAGAGGAGTATTTTAAGACAACAAATTTGACACCGATCCACATAAGGATAAATGAGAGCAGGTGACCAAAAGCTTGGTCAAAGAGGTAGGTTTTAAGGAGCGTCTTAAAAGGAGGAAAGAGAGGTAGAGAGGTGGAGAGGTTTAGGGAGGGAATTCCAGAGCTTAGGGCCTAGGCAACAGAAGGCATGACCACCAATGGTTGAGCGATTATAAACAGGGATGCTCGAGAGGGCAGAATTAGAGGAGCGCAGATATCTCGGGAGGTTGTGGGGCTGAAGGAGATTACAGAGATAGGAAGGGGCGAGTTCCCCTTAATATCTTGAAAACTTTGATCAGATCACCCCTGAACCTTCTAAATTTTGGAGAATCCAACCCTAATTTGTGTAATCTCATGGTGGATAAATCCTAATTAGAGCACAAAGATTTTTTAGCAGCAGCAAATTCAGATATCTACAAATTAATGGGAACATTGGTTCAAACTTAAAATGCAGCACCCAAGGCGCCATACAGCTATGTGTCCCACAAAGACAAAAGATTGTACAGCCCTGTTATATTCCACCTGGGCTGTCCAGACATCTGACGCAGTGCTTTAGGATGCCTATATACTATTTGGTAATGATACCGATGACCTCTTCACTCTGCTATCTGTGGCTGTCTCAGTGGTGTCATGAAGCAGGGCTGAAGAAGCAAGCTATCCTCGCTCTCTGCCATTTCCTTCAAATGGCACAGACATATTAGCAAGACTGACGGTATAGTTTTTGGCCCCTGCTTATAACTCTGCATCCTTGCCACTGATTGCATTTCCCTCACTAGCCACACACTCAATATGAATCAGGCCAAGCAAAAGCTTGACATCCTGTTTAACTCACAGTATTTTATATATTAACTCCGAATCATGCCAATCAGACGAAGTTTTGGTTTTAATTGCTGTCAGGTGTTAGAAGCAAAAAGATTAGCAGGCGTTTGCATGAAGACAATAATATTTAAACATCAAAACCCCACCTCACAAGGTATGAGAGGTGATTTTAAAGGCTTGGCTGTAGCATGAACTTCCATGACATAAGTTACGGCACATGTCGCCCATTTCTTTAGTTCTAATGGGAGATCAGAACGCATTGGTCAACTAGGAGTTGCATTGTGACAATTAATGAAAGACTATTTCATTCAGAAGTCCTGCTGATTATCCAGCCATGTAAGAGAAACATTCTAGGAAGGGAATAATAACCCCTTTTCAATTTTTTATTGTTTTATAATATATTCTATGGGCTCAATTTACCGAGTACGCACTGTACCTATCGAGAAATCATTGGCAGACTGCCTGCCAATTTCTGATATGTGCATTGGCCAGACAAAGCTTCCTGCTGGCAGCATGTTCTTGGAAAATCAGCCCTTATATATCTTGCTTTGTCATCTAGTTCTCAACTGACAAATAAAGAAAGGAGGGAGAGAGAAAATGGGGAACTACAGACCTGTTAGCCTCACATCAGTAGTTGGGAAAATGCTGGAATCTATTATAAAGGATGCAATAACTGGGCACTTAGAAACTAATAGTAAGATTGGGCAGAGGGCAATCTAGTATACTGTATTCGCTGCTCACGATGCGATCTCCTCTACATTGGGGAGACCAAACGCAGATTGGGTGACCGCTTTGCGGAACACCTCCGTTCAGTCCGTAAGGGTGACCCCGAGCTTCCGGTCGCCTGTCATTTTAATTCACCGCTCCATTCCCACTCGGACCTCACCGTCCTTGGCCTCTTGTATTGTTCCACGGAAGCTCAACGTAAACTCGAGGAACAGCACCTCATCTTCCGATTAGGCAGTCTGCAGCCTTCCGGACTCAATATCGAGTTCAACAATTTCAGATCATAAGCTCGGCCCCCATTTCATTTTCTCTTGTAATTGTTCCACTCCTTTCCCCCCCCCCCCTTTCCTTTTGTTTCTCTCTCACACCTGGCAGCTATCTTTTGCCCTGCCAGTACACTTTACACCTAATCCCAGCCTATTACCATCTCGTCTAGCTTCTAATCTCTTTTACTTCTTTTGTTTCTTTTATTCTTTTGTCCGATCGCAGCCCTGCCTCCGATCTAGTTTATTTTCTTTCCAGTTTTGAAGAAGGGTCCAACCCGAAACGTCAACTCAAATTTCTCTCCACGGATGTTGCCTGACCTGCTGAGTTTTTCCAGCATTTTCTGTTGTTATTTTGGGCAGAGTCAACATGGATTTATGAAAGGGAACTCCTGTTTGACAAACCTATTGGAGTTCTTGAGGATGTAACTAGTGGAGTAGACAAAGGGGAACCAGTAGATGTGGTGTATCTGGATTTTCAGAAGGCCTTCGATAAGGTCCCACACAAGAGGTTGGTGAACAAATTTAGGGCACATGGAATTGGGGGTAATATACTAGCATGGATTGAGAATGGGTTAACAGACAGAAAACAAAGAGTAGGGATAAACGGGTCTTTTTCAGGATGGCAGGCTGTGAATAGTGGGGTACCTCAAGGATCGGTGCTTGGGCCCCAGCTAGTCACAATCTAATGATTTGGATGAGGGGACTAAATGTAACATTTCCAAATTTGCTGATGATACAAAGCTAGGTGGCAGTGTCAGTTATGAAGAGGATGTGAAGAGGCTTCAAGGGGATCTCGACAGGCTCAGTGAGTGGGCGAGAACATGGCAGATGGAATATAATGTGGATAAATGTGAAGTTATCCACTTTGGTAGAAAAAACAGAAATGCAGAGTATTTCCTAAATGGTGAAAGATTAGGGAATGCAGATGCTCAAAGCAACCTGGGTGTCCTTGTACATGAGTCACTGAAAGTGAATGTGCGGGTGCAGCAAGCCGTTAGGAAGGCAAATGGTATGCTGGCCTTCATTACAAGAACATTTAAGTACAGGAGTAAAGAAGTCTTACTCCAATTATATAGGGCCTTGGTGAGACCACACCTGGAGTACTGTGTACAATTTTGGTCTCCTTACCTAAGGAAGGATATAATTGCCATGGAGGGAGTGCAATAAAGGTTCACGAGATTGATTCCTGGGATGGCGGGACTGTCATATGAGAAGAGATTGAGTAAACTAGGCCTGTATTCTCTTGAATTCAGAAGAATAAGAGGGGATCTCATTGAAGCATACAAAATTATTACAGGGCTTGATAGGGTGGATGCTGGGAGAATGTTTCCTTTAGCTGGGGAGTCTAGAACCAGGGGCCACAGCCTCAGGATAAAGGGTAGGCCATTCAGGACTGAAATGAGAAGAAATTTCTTCACACAGAGGGTGGTGAATCTTTGGAATTCTCTACCCCAGAGGGCTGAGGCGGCTCAGTCATTGGGTATATTCAAAACAGAAGTCGATAGATTTCTGACTAGTAAAGGCATCAAGGGATATGGCGATACGGCCAGTGAATGGAGTTGAGGCAGATGATCAGCCATGATCTCATTGAATGGTGGAGCAGGTTCGAAGGGCTGAATGGCCTACTCCGGCTACTATTTCTTATGTTCTTATTGTTGTGTCGGTACCTTTCTACCTAGACACAATTTAGGACTCAGAACTCAGAGATTCAAACATGAAGTGCTTTATTGGAAGGAAAGGAAGTTCTGGAAAGTTCCGAACAAAGAGAGCTAAACTTAACTGAGAGAATACCCAACCATTTATCTCCTGTGACAGCGCCACCACAGGTGGGAGGAGAACACACAATAGAACACACAATACATAACATTTCCTCCGCTCTTAAATGGAAGGTCCACATTATTCCTCAATAGGTAAGTTACTTTCAATACACTCAACTAACCTAGGGTAGAGGTAAACTGCCTCAAACCCTGACTTTACCCTGGGGTTTATTCTGCCCCAGTCTTGTGGGTATGTCACTAAGCCTACAGATCCAAGCGTCTTGGAGGCCGCCGCTCTCTGACAGGATACCGGCGGTCATCGCTGGCTTCCACAGCAGTAGGCATTGACACAGGCCTGGATGGAGAAGGTGCCTGTGTCAGTCGAAAGTCAGGAGTTTGCACAGGTGGAACCTTCTCTTTGACTTCCTGTGTTGGAGAAGAGCACGGTGGCAAAGGATGCTGGTTTGTGGTATCATTCGGAAACAGTTCAGGCCAACCAGCCGTTGGAGCCTCTGTGGCTGTCTCTGCTCCAAGCAACAGTTGATCTGTGTGTCTTCTCCAGACGACGTCCTCAGTAGTCTCAACCGTGTAAGACACAGGGCCCATCTGCGCGATCACCGTAGCAGGAACCCATTTCGGTCCAGTGTTGTAGTTTCGAGCTAGGACGTGCTCTCCCGGATGAAACCGCCTCTCCTTGGCTCTTTTCTCTCTCTTTTCAACTTGAGCTTGTTGTTGACGATGGACAACCTGCTCTGCCCTTGGAGGTTTGAGTAAGTCAAAACTTGTCCGCAACTGCCTCTTCATCATGAGCGAAGCAGGGGAAGTTTTGGTTGTGGTATGCAGCTCGTTCCTGTAGGACAACAGGAAGCTGTTCAGACGTTGGTGGATTGAGCCCTGACCTTGCGATGCCTTCAAGGCGTGCTTCAAAGTTTGCATGAACCTTTCTGCCTGGCCGTTAGTAGAGAGATGATAGGGCGCAGACCTGCTGTGTTGGACACCATTCACATGCAGGAAGGTTGCAAACTCCTGTGATACAAATTGTGGACCATTGTCACTTACGAGTTGTTCCGGTGAGCCATAACGGCTGAACATCTCACCAAGTTTCTCAATTCTTTTCTCTGCCGTGGTAGAACTCATCACAGCGACCTCCGGCCACTTGCTATGAGCGTCCACACCACCATAAACATCTTCCCTTCGAAAGGACCGGCGAAGTCCACATGTACTCACTGCCACACTTCTGCAGGCCAATCCCAGGGGTGTAGGGTTGCCAGCTGTGGAACATTCCGGACCTTTTGACATGGGGAACATGTTTTGGCTTTCTCCTCAATATTCCCATCGAGACCTGGCCACCAGAAGTAGCTTCTTGCCATTTCCTTCATCTGAACCATCCAACTGTGGCCTGTATGAAGTTGTTGCAGTATAGGTTCCCTCAGAGGTGGCAGAATGATGACACGGCGTCCCCAAAGAAGACAACCTGCCTGGACGGAGAGCTCATTTCTTTTTGAAACGTAAGGTTTCAAACTAGGAGAATCTCCTATCGCTTTCCCTCGAATGACATCGTCCATTACCTCAGACAGGACTGGATCGTTGCGGGTGTACCTTCGCACCTGAACTGCAGTGACAAGTGCTCCCTCCACTTGTCTAAAGTAGAAGATGTCTACCTGACGAGGCTCTGGGGGAGTAACAGGCAAGGGTAGCCTCGAGAGACCGTCTGCGTTGCCGTGCAAGTCTGATTTGCGATATTTGATGTCGTATGTGTGTCCTGACAACAGTAAAGCCCATCTTTGCATCCTGCTTGCAGCGAGAGACGGAATTCCGGTGTGGGGCCCGAAGATTGAAGTCAATGGACGGTGGTCTGTCAGGAGTGTGAACCTTCTCCCAAACAGGTATGTTATGTTCATTAATAAATAGACATTCTTATTATAAACACAGCTAGCTTTTGCTAGATACTTTTATTGAGCACATGTGGACTTGTACAGCATCTTGTAGAGGCTTCCATCTTGACTGCTGCCTTCTGGGTAGCCTAGCCTCATGGCTAATGTAGTCTTAATATAATGTATAGCTGGGTAGTGTAGTTTTATACATACAGCTATATACAGCTCTACTGCTCCACCTAGTGTCCACCACAGAATGACATGTTATTGATCACTACATCCTCCTTTCTTTGAGGTTTAACAAAATCAATATCAATCAACTTTCAAGAAAACAATAAAGATAATATCAGTAACACTTTTGTTAGTGCTCTATAAACATAAACATTTTCAAAACAGTCAACACATTTTCAAAGCTTTACATTTTACTCAAAGATTAAGTCTATCAGGCTCTTTTACTTCACGTGTGGATCTTCTCAACACGAGTAAGTCTGATGTGTCTTCATGAGATTGTCCTGGCGGTGAATGACAAGATGCAGTTGCAGCATTGTCATCAATCTGCTCTTGTATAGATCGAGGTCTCCTTGCGATCTTTGCTTGGAGAGGGTTTCAGTGTTTCCTTCACTCTTCATGCCATAACTCTCAATGTAGTCAATGCACTCTCGAAAAACTGCTGGCAGCTGGATCCCATCATACAGCATAGTCCTCTCAGCAGCCTCGGCTAATGGAACACTGAAGTAAGATATTAAAAATTGGATTTAATAAGGTAAAACAAACCAGGATTCATCTGTAACACCAATATACAAAATGGAGGGAATAGGTTAATTCGTGCTCCGAGTTGAACAATAGAAGTCTGTAAAAGTTGTATAAACCCAGATAAGGTTTAAACAGGACTACGGGTTAACTGCTGAGAGATTAAAACTGTCAAAACAACCCCTTAGAAAGAGGGAGAAATATATGGGTTCGGCCACGCGAGTCGACACCTTTGCACTTAAGGGTTTGTTAAGTGTGAAGCTCAATAGGGTTCTATTCTTTTAACTAACTAAAGTGTTTTTGCTCTGTAGAAATAATTTAAGAGAGAGAGACAGAAAGTCTGCGGATTGCCCGCTTTGGAAAGATCTACTATCTTAGAGAAATACTTAAAAAGACCAAGCCATCTGACAACAGCAAATGGACGATCGTAAAGTAATAAAGTTGAGGCCCCTGGGTCATGAGAAAGTAACAGGACCAACTGATAACGAAATGTGAGATTTGTAAGCGACTGGAAGAATGGAATGTCACGGTTTTATAATTACAATTTAACTATAATTCTGTATATGCTAATAAGCTTATCCCCGCCTTTAGGGCAGGGCCTTAATTTTTGTATAACTGTGTGAACCTCAAGAGATTCGGGGGAGTTGGAGCCTTGTGTTGGGATGCAAGAGCCATAGCTCCCCAGGCCTGAATAAACCGTTTTTACTTCAATTATTGGGTCTGTCTTTCTTATAACAAGCCAGTGTTGTTGACTTTGTATATCACTTAGTCCACACTTTGGGGGCTTACATCAAACACCAAAGATTGGCCTGAGGGAAGAAGGAGTATCCACCGGAACTGCTTCCTGCTCTGGTGCAGGCTTCTTCTTTTTCTTTTTCTCTTTCCACTGCTTAACAACATCTGCTGCGGTTATATCTTTGGACTTTTTCTCCTTGTGTTTTTCCTCTTTGTGCTTTTCTTCCTTTGGCTTCTCTTTGACCTTAAAGTCTTTTTCTTTCTTCTTGGAGAAACTAGGCTTTTTCAAGACATGGATATCCTTTGGCCTTTTCATCCTTGATGGGCTCTCTGCTTCATCACCTGAGTCATCTGGTCTGCTTATGGCACAGTTTATACGGTAGACTCTCTTGACCAGTTCTAAGTCTTCACAAGCTTTGTCACCTAGTATCGAATCAAGTCTTTCAGCCACAACAGAATACATGAGATGATGCACTTTGTCTTTGACTGTCACTTTAAGTCTGCATACACCTAAGCTATCTATTTTCTGCCCATTATAGTCCTTCAGTAGTACTGACTTTTTCTGTATTTTGGGCTTTTCTTTCATATTGTTAATGTCACTCATACTGATTAAGTTTGCTTTTGCCCCAGTGTACAGTTTCAATGTAACTAATGCTCCATTTATCTGCAGTGGGATCATCCATTTGTCCTCTTTTACTGCATTAACTTTATGTTCAGCATTGTCTATTTCTGAGGGCTGCACATTTTCTGTATCTTTTTTGATATCGTCACATGACACCATTCCTACAAAAAATGTCTCACTTAAATCAGTGTCCTCAATCACATTAACTCGTTGCCCTTTCGTCGTTTTCACTTTTGAAAAGCATTGTTTGGCAAAGTGATTCTTTCCATTACACTTTGTGCACATTTTTCCAAACGCTGGGCATTGTCTTAACTGGTGTTTGTAACCACAGCGTTTACAATTAAAAATTTCATCCTCCGATTGCTTTTCATTTCTGTTCTGCCCACGTTTCTTCCCCTTGTAGGACACAGCACCAGCAGCAGCATTATCACTCATTACATTCGCATCATTATTGATTTCACTGAAAGTCTTCGCGTGATTTCGAGCTAGCTCGCTGGCTTGGCATATTTTCACCACATTTTCCAAATTTAGTTCGGTTTCTCTCAACAGACGTTCCCTGACTTTTGTATCATGAATACCAAACACAATCTGGTCACGAATCATGGATGCTTTGAGCTCAGAGAAATTACATGTCTGTGCTTTCAGTTTCAGATCAGTTATAAAGCTATCAAAAGTCTCATTTTGTTGTGTCCGAGAACGGAAGATGTATCTTTCATACGTCTCATTCTTTTTGGGAGAGCAATGTGCATCAAATTTTTTTTAGCACATCTTCTAATTTTCCTCTGTTCTCCTCTGGATTAAATACAAATGTATTAAATACCTCTATCGCCTGTGGGCCTGCAACCGTAAGCAGCAACGCTATCTTCCTTGCATCTGGCTTCGTACCAAATCCGATGGCTGCAATGTAGAGTTTGAATTGTTGTTTAAAAGTCTGCCAATTGTAGTCGATTTTTTCTGTGAGATTCAAACGCTCTGGTGGCTTCAAATTCTCCATGTTGCTTTTCACAATTTTCAGCAGATCTTCACCACCCTGGTACCATGTTATGTTCATTAATAAATAGACATTCTTATTATGAACACAGCTAGCTTTTGCTACATACTTTTATTGAGTACATGTGGACTTGTACAGCATCTTGTAGAGGCTTCCATCTTGACTGCTGCCTTCTGGGTAGCCTAGCCTCATGCGTAATGTAGTCTTAATATAATGTATAGCTGGGTAGTGTAGTCTTATACATACAGCTATATACATCTCTACTGCTCCACCTAGTGTCCACCACAGAATGACATGTTATTGATCACTACAAGGTACTGATGAAATTTTCGAATTCCAAAAACGATTCCCAAGGCCTAGCGCTCGATCTGCGCATAGTTACTCTCGGCCTTGTTCAAGGTGCGTGATGCGAAGGCGATAGGTTTCTCTTCACCCAAAGGCATGATGTGGGATATGACTGCTCCCACACCATATGGTGATGCATCACATGCTAGCTGCACGGGTGGCTTTGGGTCGAAGTGTGTCAGGACCTCCGAATTCAGCAATGCTTTCTTTGCTTGGGCGAAAGCTTCGTTGCACAGTTCAGTCCATTTCCATGTTTTGCCTTGACATAGCAACTGATGTAACGGCTTCAGCAATGTTGCTAAGTCTGGAATAAACTTCCCATAGTAGTTAAGTAGCCCCAGAAATGAACGTAACTGGCTCACATTCTGGGGTGCTGGGGCCTCCACGATCGCCTTGACCTTTGGCGGCGCCTTATGCAGGCCAGTAGCGTCAATCACATGCCCCAGGTACTCAACTGAAGACTGAAAGAATTCACATTTGTCTTTACGAACTCTGAGTCCGTACTCTTTCAGTCGTTGTAGTGTCGCATCCAAGTTCAGAAGATGATCCTCCTCATTTGTCCCAGTGACAAGGATGTCGTCCAGGTAGCACTGGACTCCTGGCAGTCCACTCAAAATCTGATCCATTGCCCTTTGGAATAGAGCAGGGGCCGACGTAATTCCAAACGGAAGGCGGCAGTACCTGTATAGCCCCTTGTGTGTCACAATTGTCAGCAGCTCCTTTGATTTGTCATCGACATGCATTTGTAGATAAGCCTGGCATAAGTCTATTTTGCTGAACTTTTGCCCTCCGGCCAGGCCCATAAAAAGATCATCAATGAGGGGAAGAGGGTACTGTTCCACAGACAGCACTGGGTTAATAGTCACTTTAAAATCCCCACAGATTCGAACAGATCCATCCTTTTTCAGGACAGGAACAATGGGTGTGGCCCATTTGCTCACGCTCACAGGCTCCAGGACTCCATTCTCGACTAAGGCCTCCAAGTTAGCCTCAACTTTTGGCCTAATTGCATAGGGTACAGGTCGGGCTTTGTGAAACTTCGGCTTGCTGTCAGGTTTAATGTCCAGTCTCACGCTGATCTTTTTCATGCTCCCAAGTTCCCCATTGAAGAGTTCTGCATGTTTGTTTAACACTGCAGTCAGACCTGACTCCCCTTTTGACATCATGCGGACTGCAGGCCAGTCCAGCGTGATTTTCTCTAGCCACGCACTTCCCAGTAGTGATGGGTAATTTCCCTTTACCACATATAGTGGCAGTTTTGCAGTCTGTCCGTTCAATTTAACTGTCACCTCAATGACGCCTCTCATGGCCACAGGTTCGCCGGTGTACATCTTTAGCACAATGTTTGTTGGCTGAAAGGTAAGATGCTTTAGCATTTTGTTGTAGACAGTGTCTGAAACAAGGGACACAGCCGCGCCAGTGTCCACCTCCATCCGCACTGTTTGTCCCTCCACCAGTGGTGACACCCAGTAGCCATTTGAACCACCTGCAACCGTCAGTATATGCACCTCTTCCTCCTCAGAGGTGTCGCTCCCCTCTGTTTTGCTTGTTCCATCATACTGCTCTGAATGAACACTCTTTTTCCTCTCTTGTCCAAATACAGACATTTTGCTTCCATGCTTCCCAGCTCTGTCTGTTCTTTTTTTACCTCTACAGGCGCGTTCAATGTGACCCTTTTTGCCACAATTTCGGCATTCCAGCTCCGTACACCAGCAGTCATTAGCGTGATGGCCCATTTTCCCACAACGGTAACATGTGCCGTTCCGCACACCTTTAGGCTCAGATGACACCTTGTGAACTCTCCCTGTTGAACTCAACTGGTGAGCCTCCTTTTCCGCCATCTCCATGGAGACACTAACTTCAATGGCCTTTTCAAGAGTAAGGTTGTCCTCAGTAAGAAGGCGCTTCTGTGTGGCTGCATTTTGCAGACCACACACAAGTCTGTCTCTAATGGTGTCATTCAGCACCTCCTTGAACTGGCAGTGTTCCGACAACCTTTTTAAAGCAGCAATAAACATCGTCACTGATTCCCCCTCCTCTTGATTCCGTTTGTGAAATCTAAATCTCTCAGCAATAACCAGAGGTTTTGGTGAAAAATGTGCTCCAAGAATTTCCACTAGTTGCTTATATGTTTTAGTTCCTAGCTTATCTGGCTGCATGAGGCTGCGAAGTAAATTGAAAGTCTTCGGCCCGATTACACTCAAAAAGGTAGGCACGACCTTTTCATTTGCCACCGCATTCGCCAATACAAAATAGTCAAAACGTTCCGTATATGCGCTCCATTGCTCCACATTTTCATCAAAATCACCGATGTTTCCCAATATAGTAGCCATCTCACATTTCAAATTAAATTTTCTGTTTACTCACTACACCCGTAACGTACGCAGATTCACCCGCTCCTCATTGCCACTTGTTGTGTCGGTACCTTTCTACCTAGACACAATTTAGGACTCAGAACTCAGAGATTCAAACATGAAGTGCTTTATTGGAAGGAAAGGAAGTTCTGGAAAGTTCCGAACAAAGAGAGCTAAACTTAACCGAGAGAATACCCAACCATTTATCTCCTGTGACAGCGCCACCACAGGTGGGAGGAGAACACACAATAGAACACACAATACATAACACTTATGTTCTTAAATATGACTATTAGTTTTAACCTGAACATATCAGTCTGATGGGATAGCAAAATACTGCAGATGTTGGAAATCCGAAATAACAACAGAAAATGCTGGAAAAACTCAGCAGGTCAGGCAACATCCATGGAGAGAAATTTGAGTTGACGTTTCGGGTTGGACCCTTTTTCAAAAGAAGGGTCCAACCCGAAACGTCAACTCAAATTTCTCTCCACGGATGTTGCCTGACCTGCTGAGTTTTTCCAGCATTTTCTGTTGTTATTTCAGTCTGATGGTGTGTGCTTACTGCATTTCAGAGAAGACAGGACAATGTGGTGGGTAATCCATGTGATCTCCACTCCCCAGTGCCCGATATACCATAAGTAGAAAGTAATTATTTAAGCCTATGGCATACTATCCCACTCACAACACATACAAGGGTGCATGTTTCAGTTCATAGGAGACTTGATCTGCTTATGGAAATTGCCTTTTTGCCCTGACCACCAAAGAAAAGTGTTGGGAGAAACGTAACAATCATATGCCTGCAGCCCTGAAATAATAGAATGAGGATAGTTATGAGAGTGTTACAAAGATGCATGCAGCTCTGGGTTGATTTGAACCAGTTTATGCACAACTGTTGCTGCTACGATTACTAGTAAAAATCCAAAATCAAGAGACAGTTACAATTCATCCTGGACCATCTATTATTTCTAAAATCACATTTTACACAAATTAATTATTTTTCTAATTATAATTTGGATAGAGATTGGGGATATGATTTTTTATATGCCTGTGCACTTTCCACACCAGTCATCCTTGTGGCCATCCTACATTACATTACAACAGTGACAACGTTTCAAAAAGTATTTCATTCTGTAAAGCGCTTTGGGACGTCCGGTGTTCGTGAAAGGCGCTATATAAATGCAAGTCTTTCTTTCTTTCATCCTGAGTAAGACTGCCAAGTTTGTGCCAAATTATGGGCAATTATATTCCATGGACTCTTGTCCACTAGAAAGTGGAATGATAGCAGTTGTTAGAAAGAGACTTTCATTTGATCACTTGGGGCAATATTCAAACCCAGTTTTAGAGGTGAAAGGCCTGCAACTCGAAATACCATCATGTGAATCTTCTTTAAGATGGTTTATCCAGCTGGTCAAGATGAGTTCAAACAGATAAGTAGGTGATTTGTAATAAAAAAAAGAATGGATGCGTACTGGAGCTACAAAAACACAATGAACACATCATAAGTTAAGCATCTTATTCCAGTGCCACTATATGCAAGTTACAAAGAACAAAATGACCACGTTGTTTATTCCAATATATATCAGATTCATTGCAGAAATAAATTTAAAATCTGCTCCAGTCTAGGCCAAGATACTAATTTTACATCCATGGCAGCAGCACCACTATTGTTTCAGCTATACTGGAGAATTGGGCAGTCATAGCAAGAGGCAATCAATATTTTTTGTGCTGTGCTCTACAATTTCCCTCTAAGCAATGGAATCAAAGGCTGGTGGTTCGAAAACCAGATGAGGGCTGGTATTAGTACAAAATAATGATCACAATAATTTATGAAAAATTGTTTATGCACCTATACACCATGAAAGAAATTCAGGTTGATTTTTTTCCCTTAATATTTTGGGTTTTATTTTAGGATTACAAAACAAACTTTTGATTTTCACCTTTAACTTGCACCAAACATCCAATTTTATATCCAATATAATAGTTGGCACACGTTAAAAGATTTGCTTATTTACAGTCAAGAATGCTTACATATATTAAAATTAACAGCTATTACTATGCAATTAATACAGTTTTGAGCCTGAGCACATGGCATCAACACTCAACCATGGCAGTCAACCGCGAAACATCTGGTCACCTCAATGGATGTTGCAGATGGGCCCTCCCTGCAGGTGTCTGTGTCATCGGTAATTGCATCTCTCAGAGTCATAGTCATAATCATAGAGTCATAGATTTAGACAGAACAGAAAGAGGCCCTTCGGCCCATCGTGTCCGCGCCGGCCATCAAGCCCTGTCTATTCTAATCCCATTTTCCAGCACCTGGTCCGTAGCCTTGTATGCTATGGCATTTCAAGTCCTCATCTAAATGCTTCTTGAATGTTGAGGGTTCCTGCCTCTACCACCCTTTCAGGCAGTGTGTTCCAGATTCCAACCACCCTCTGGGTGAAAAAGTTTTTCCTCAAATCCCCTCTAAACCTCCTGCCCCTTACCTTGAAACTATGCCCCCTGGTTATTGACCCCTCTACTAAGGGGAAAAGTTTCTTTCTATCTACCCTATCTATGCCCCTCATAATTTTGTACACCTCAATCAGGTCCCCCCTCAGCCTTCTCTGCTGTAAGGAAAACATCCCCAGCCTGTTCAGTCTCTTTTCATAGCTGAAGCACTCCAGCCCAGGTAATATCCTGGTGAATCTCCTCTGCACCCTCTCCAATGCAATCACATCCTTCCTATAGTGTGGCGACCAGAACGGCACACAGTATTCCAGCTGTGGCCTAACTAGCATTTTGTACAGTTCCATCATAACCTCCCTGCTTTTATATTCTATGCCTCAGCTAATGAAGGAAAGTATCCCATATGCCTTTTTAACCATCTTATCTACCTGTCCTTCTGCCTTCTGGGATCTATGTACATGCACACCAAGGTCCCTCTGATCCTCTGTCCTTCCTAGGGTCCTACCATTCATTGTGTATTCCCTTGCCTCGTTAGTCCTCCCAAAATGCATCACCTCACACTTTTCAGGGTTAAATTCCATTTGCCACTGTTCTGCCCATCTAACCAGCCCGTCTATTTCATCCTGTAGCCTGAGGCTTCCCTCCTCGCTATTTACCACTCCACCAATTTTCGTGTCATCTGCGAACTTACTGATCATACCTCCTACATTCATATCTAAATCATTAATGTACACTACAAACAGCAAAGGACCCAGCACCGATCCCTGTGGTACACCACTGGACACAAGCTTCCAGTCACAAAAACAACCTTCGAGCATCACCTTCTGCCTCCTGCTACTAAGCCAATTTTGGATCCAACGTGCCAAATTGCCCTGGATCCCATGGGCTCTTACCTTCTTGACCAGTCTCCCATGCGGGACTTTGTCAAAAGCCTTACTGAAGTCCATGTAAACTGTATCAACTGCACTACCTTCATCCAGACACTTAGTCACCCCCTCGAAAAATTCAAATTGGTTAGACATGATCTCCCCGACAAAGCCATGCTGACTATACTTGATTAATCCTTGCCTCTCCAAGTGGAGACTAATTCTGTCCCTCAGAATTTTTTCCAATAATTTCCCTACCACTGATGTTAGGCTCACTGGCCTGTAATTCCCTGGTTTATCCCTACTACTTCTTGAATAATGGTACTACGTTAGCTGTTCTCCAGTCCTCTGGCACCTCCCCTGTGGCCAGAGAGGTTCTGAAAATTTGTGTCAGAGCCCCTGCAATCTCCTCCCTTGCCTCACACAGCAGCCTAGGATACATCTCGTCTGGGCCTGGGGATTTATCCACTTTTAAGCCCGCTAAAACCGCTAGTGCCTCCTCCATCTCAATACTAATTTGTTCAAGTATATCACAATCCCCCTGCCTGATTTCTATGCCTACATTATCCTTCTCCATAGTGAACACAGATGCAAAATATTCATTTTAAACCTCACCTACATCTTCCAGCTCTACACACAGATTGCCACTTTGGTCCCAAATGGGCCCTACTCTTTCCCTGGTTATCCACTTGCCCTTAATATACTTATAAAACACCTTGGGATTTTCCTTTATTTTGCCCGCCAGTGTTTTTTCATGCCCCCTCTTCGCTCTCCTAATTTCTGTTTTAAGTAGCCTCCTGCACTTTCTATACTCCTCTAGGGCTTCCACTGCTTTTAGTCCTTTGTATCTGCCAAAAGCCTCCCTTTTTTTCCTAATCCATTCTTGTATATCCCTTGACATCCAGAATTCCCTGGGCTAGTTGGTCCCACCCTTGACCTTTACGGGAACATGTTGGCGTTGTACTCTTTCTGTTTCCTTTCTGAAAGACTCACATTGCTCTGATGTGGATTTTCCTACAAGTAGCTGATCCCAGTCCACTTTGGCCAGATCCTGACTTATCATATTAAAATAGGCCTACCTCCAATTTAGAACCTTTATTTCCGGTCCATCTTTTTCCCTTTCCATGACTACCTTAAATCTCACCGAATTATGGTCATTGTCACCAAAATGCTCTCCGACTGACACTTCTACCACTTGCCCGGCTACATTCCCGAGAATTAGGTCCAGTACCGCTCCCTCTCTTGTAGGACTTTCTACATGCTGGCTCAAAAAGCTCTTCTGGATGCCCTTTAAGAATTCCACACCCTCTAAGCCTTTCACACTCTGACTATCCCAGTTAATATTGGGGAAGTTGAAATCCCCTACTATTATTACCTTATTATTTCTACGCTTCACTGAGATTTGCCTACATATCTGTTCCTCTATCTCCCCCTGACTGTTTGGGGGCTTATAATACACTCCCAGCAAAGTGCTTGCCCCCTTTTTGTTTTTAAGTTCTACACATATGGCCTCATTAAAGGAACCTGCTCAGATATCATCCCTCCGTACAGCAGTAATTGACTCCTTGATTAATATTGCGACACCCCCTCCTCTTTTACTCCCCCCTCTGTCTCACCTGAAGATTCTATACCCTGGAATATTGAGCTGCCAGTCCTGCCCCTCCCTCAACCACGTCTCTGTGATAGCAATAATATCATACTCCCATGTGTTCATCAACACCTTCAATTCATCTGCCTTACTCGCAAGACTCTAGGGCCTAGAAATTCAGTGCGCTGCGCCACCATTTAGCGCCTTAAGAGGGCGCTAAGTGGGTCAGAATCCACTGGCCACGCCTCCCGCTAAATTCAGCGGGACGCTAATGGTGGCGCTCGCCGTTAGCGCTGCGCCGCTACCGATGACGCCATCGGTGTGCACAGCACCCTGCTAACGCCCCGATCACGATATTTAGATGCGCCCCCTGCTTTAACGCCGGGTGCTATTTGCGACCAGTTCAGGTGGCCTACCTGCAGCGGTAGAGGCGCTAATTAAAGGAAAGGTGCGTGGCGGCCATTTTTTTTGCTGGCCGCCTGCCAGCACCTCTCCGCGCTGCTGTCCCCGGCCTCCTGAGCCCCCGCCCGTGGAGTGCCGACTGCGTTCCAAGAGCTCAGCACTACTCCTCGGTGCCGGGCTCTTTTGCCGGCACTCGCGATCCTCGATCGCGCTGCACAAGGTCCCTCCCCTTTAAGAAGGGGAGGAAGGCCTGCAGTACCGCAGTGCACCGTGCCGCAGAGTGTGGCGCTGCGGCACGTTGCGCAGCGATATTCAGCTGCAGCGCCCCAAGAGGGATGCGGGGCGCCTCCAGTAGTGCCGCACTTCCCTCGGGTGCGCAAACTGAATTTCTGGCGGGCGGCCACGACTGCTTCCGAGGCGCTACTTTTAGCGCCCAGGTGAGGCTGGTGCCCCAAATGGGGCTATAGTGAATTTCTAGGCCTAGAGGCCCAGCGTCGGGAGAAGCCGAGGCCCAGTGTCGGGAGAAGCTGGTGAGTACTTAAACTCACTTTCGCGGGCTTTTTTCCTCAGAGGCTTAACAATCTCACAGACCGGCGGCGGCATTCCGGTGCCACGTCATGATTCAAAAAGTGACACGGGCAAGAGGAAGCAGCTGATTGGGTGAGTATGGCCAGGTGAGTATTTATACTACCCTATAGTTTGACAGTTAAATTAATAGTTTATAAAATTTAGAAGGTCTTAATTTTTGTGGTTATAGTTTCTAAGGTCTCTGTTGTGTATCGGGGAGTGCTAGTAACCAAAGGCCCTTGAGTATATCATTTAATTGTAGTGTAATTAGTGGTATTGATTTGATTTAATTTAAATTAATTAAAGGGTAAGTCATGGCAGGACAGCTCGGCCCCGTGGCATGCTCCTCCTGCGCTATGTGGGAAGTCAGGGACACTTCCTGTGTCCCTGACGACCATGTGTGCGGGAAGTGTACCCAACTGCATCTACTGACAGACTGCATTGCGGCGCTGGAGCTGCGAACATATACATACTGGAGCATTTGCGATGCTGAGGACATCGTGGCTAGCATGTTTAGGGAGTTGGTCACACCACAGGTAAAGGCTGCACAGGCAGGAAGGGAATGGGTGATGACCAGGCAGAGTAGTAGGCGCAAGCAGGTAGTGCAGGGGCCCTGTGGCAATCGCCCCTCTCAAACAGATATGCCAATTTGGATATTGTTGAGGGAGATGACTTATCAGGGGAAGGCAGCAGCAGCCAACTTCCTGGCACCATGGGTGGTTCTGCCGCACAGGATGGGAGGAAAAAGAATTGAAGAGCTATAGTGATAGGTGTTGTGTATGTACCTTTAAGGGAAGAACTGGTTTTAGACTGCAGTACCGGCAGTGACCACCCCTGTATAAAAGGCTCTAGCAGGCTTCTGTATTTCAGTCTGACGTTACCCTCCTGTTCAGTAAAGTACCTGTTAAACTGTTCTCCCGAAGTCCGTGCATTATTGAGGCGCGGACTTTACAGTGGCGACGAGTAAGTTCGAACTCACCTGCAGTGTGGCATCATCTCACGGGGATCTCGCCCTGAGAGGAGGTTTCTTGGAGGTCGTAGTCTGAGCAACGGGCGTCGACCGCGGGCAACCGCCCAAAGAATTCATCGGTGTTCGGAGAATTGCGGGAGAGACTGTGGAGAGCTGTGCTTGGCTCCCCAGTTAAGGTGTTCCAGCAAATTGTGCTGGTAGCAGGTAGTGCGCGGACCCTTCCGGACTGTGGCAGGCTCAAGCTTGATCGAGCAGCTCTACAAAACGGGCCGCGCAGCGTCGCCGGGAAAAGAAAACTAGAGAGAGAGAGGGTGGAGCGCACAGGGCGCGGTCGGTGCTCAAGAACCGGGCAGCGGAGAGAAAATAAACGGGGGGGAAGGAAAGCAAGACGCGCCGAAGCCGCGGGTCACCGTCATTACCCCGTAGAACGCTAGGAGCAGCGCGGCAGCAAGGGGAAGAAGGAAAAGCGCGGGAGGCGCCATTTTATCCCATTGGGGAAGAAGGAAAAGCGCGGGAGGCGCCATTTTATTCCATTGGGGAAGAAGAAAAAGCGCGGGAGGCGCCATTTTAAATCACCCAAGATGCCGAAAAGTGGCAGTATCACTGCTTTCGACAACGAGGCAGAAGACTGGACCACGTATGTGGAAAGAATTGAAGTGTACTGCAAGGCAAATGAGGTGGCCGATGGAAAGAAGGCGTCGGTATTATTGAATTTGATGAGCGCGAGTACATACGGCCTATTGCGGAATTTAATTACCCCAGCTAAACCAATGGAGAAAAGTTTTGAGGAGATTGCTAATATCTTACAGGAACACCTAAACCCTACGCCGCTGCTGATAGCAGAAAGATTCAAGTTCCATAAAAGAAACCAGCACAAAGATGAGAGCAATGCTGACTATCTTACGGAACTACGCAAGTTATCGAAGCACTGCCAGTTCGGAGCAGGACTGGCAGACACCTTGCGGGATAAGTTTGTCTGCGGGCTCCAGAGTGAAGGAACCCAGAAACGACTACTTTCAAAAAAGGACCTGATGCTAGAACAGGCTTTCAGCGTGGCAGTATCCTACGAAGCAGCAGCACGGGGAGCTGCGGAAATACAACAGAAACCACAAGAATACAGCGCTAACGAAATGGCGTATGGAGCAGAAAAGTGCTATCGCTGTGGCAGAACAACCCATGAGCAGAAGGACTGCTGGTTTAAGGACAAAGTATGCAGGCAATGAGGAAAAATGCGACATATAGCAAGAGGCTGCAGGTCGGGAAAGAAAACCAACACGACAAGAACTACTAAGGAACAGTACAGGAAAGTAAAGAAACTGACAGACAGTAGTTCGGAAGGTCAGGAGAGTGATAAGGACTCCAGGAGCAGGAGACTAAGTTGTCTAAAGTTACACAACGTGATCGCAAAGGAAGATCACCGAACGATTTGGGTCACCCTCATGATAGCAGGGTCCCCAGTAAAGATGGCATTGAACACAGGATCAGCCCTAACTGTCATGAATTGACGAGACTATGAGCGGCTATTCTCACACATACCCTTAAAGGACACGTCCATTGTATTGAAGACATACACGGGGCAAAAGGTCTACCCCAGAGGAAAAATAAGGGTGCCACTTAAATATAACGGCAAGGAAACACAGAAACTATATATGTATATACTACGAGATGGAGGACCACCATTATTGGGACGTGAATGGATCCGAAAAATACAATTGGATTGGCATTCCATTCTGGCGCTAACTGTGACTGATAAAAAGGATGATGACGTCGCACCTGGACGTCTGTCACAAATTCTATCTGACGCGGAAGAGGTGTTCCAACAAGGACTTGGGACTCTAAAAGGAGTAAAGGCAACCATAAAGATTGACAATAACGCAAACCCAAAAGTTTTCAAGGCCAGACCGGTGCCATACGCGATCCGCCCAGCCGTTGAAGCTGAACTGGAGAGTCTGGAGCATTCGGGTGTGCTGTCCAAGGTGGACTGGAGCAAGTGGGCCACACCCATCGTTCCTGTAATGAAGAAAGCATTGAGCAGCACGCCTGGGGAGCCAAGGAAGATTCGCATCTGTGGGGACTTCAAGGTGACTGTGAACCCAGTCCTGCACACAGTACAGTATCCACTTCCGCGGATAGAAGATATTTTCGCCTCACTATCTGGAGGGAAACATTTTACAAAGATTGATCTGGCCCAAGCGTATCTACAAATGGAGGTGAAAGAAGCATCTAGAAAATACCACACGATAAACACTCACAAAGGCCTTTACCAGTACAATCGACTGGTATTCGGGGAAGCATCGGCCCCGGCTATTTGGCAGAGGGCAATGGAACAAGTCCTGCAAGGGATCCCAGGGACCCAGTGTTATTTGGATGACATCCTGGTTATGGGCGAAAATGACAATGAACACCTTGCCAACCTGGAGCAGGCGCTCACGAGATTACAGGAATATGGGCTACGAGCCAACCGCCCCAAATGCGAGTTCTTCAGGAGACAAATCTCGTATTGTGGCCACATGATTGATGAGGAAGGGTTGCATAAGTCGCCGAACAAGATTGAGGCTGTAGTCAAGGCTCCAGCACCGGAAAATGTGTCGCAACTGAGGTCGTTCCTCGGGTTGGTGAACTACTACCATAAGTTCTTGCCGAATTTATCTACAATTCTGCACCCACTGAACGCCCTGCTGCAAACTGGAGTGACATGGAAATGGAGTGATGAGTGTAAGCGTGCCTTTCAGGAATGTAAATGCCTAATCACTTCAAAAGAAGTATTGGCCCACTACAACCCAACACTACCGATTCGGTTGGCATGTGATGCGTCACCCTACGGCATTGGAGCGGTAATGCCACACAAATTCCGTGACGGTTCAGAGAGGCCAATAGCCTTTGCGTCGCGCTCGCTAACCTCAGCCAAGCGTAACTACGCCCAGATTGACAGGGAGGCCCTCAGCCTGGTGTGGGGGGTGAAGAAGTTCAATCACTATCTGCACGGGCAGAAATTCACCCTACTGACTGATCATCAGTCCCTGGTCTCCATTTTTAACCCAAAGAAGGGCGTTCCGGTGATGACGGCGCAACGGCTGCAAAGATGGTCACTTTTTCTAGGGGCACATCAGTACGACATAGAGTACAAGGGTACGAAACAGCATGGAAATGCTGATGGGCTGTCGCGCCTACCGTTGCCTACGGTAGAAGAAACACCTGCAGTGGACCCTGTTGAGATATTCCATGCGACCATAGTCGAATGTTTGCCTGTTACAAACTCGAGTATAGAGAAGGAAACCCGAAATGACCCGACACTCTCTTGGGTCTACGATTTGACGGTGAAGGGATGGCCAGCATATGGCGACTCACTGTTGCCAGCATTCTCGCCAAGGAGAGAACAGCTGTCAGTGTGCCGGGGAACCTTGATGTGTGGATCCCGAGTGGTAATTCCACCCAAGTTGAGAGATAGAGTGCTCAATGAGCTTCATGAGGGTCATCTGGGAGGGGTAAAAATGAAGAGCCTAGCCAGGGCGTTTGTGTGGTGGCTGGGAATCGGTAAAGAAATCGAGGATATGACCAAGAGATGCACAGGATGCCAGAAGGTCCAAAACGCTCCCCGCTACATCCATGGGAGTGGCCCTCATCTCCATGGCAATGGGTACACATTGTTTATGGACTCAATGTTTCTAATCGCTGTGGACGCCCATTCGAAATGGCCAGAGGTCATTAAAATGTCCTCCACCACCACGGAGAAAACTATTGCAGTCCTAAGGACCATCTTCGCCAGGAATGGGTTGCCAGAACAGATTTGTTCCGACAATGGGCCACAGTTTGTGTCTGAGGATTTCCGGAGGTTCCTGAAGAATAATGGGGTGAAACATTACACATCTGCCCCATATCATCCAGCCACAAATGGATTGGCTGAGAGGTTTGTTCAGACCTTTAAAAAGGCCATAAATGCAATGTATAATGATGACATACCACTACAACATAAGGTGGATAGCTTCTTGTTTGCTTACCAGAATGCGACACATGCAGTAACCAACCAAGCTCCAGCCGTACTGTTCTTCAACCGAAGGCTAAGATGTCGCCTGGATTTGCTCAAACCAAACATAAGGCGAGATGTTGAGGATAAGCAATTCCAGCACATAAATGAGAAGCCAACCTGGAGCTTCAAGATAGGGCAACCAGTCTTGGCCCGCGACTACCGAACAGAAAAATGGCAGCCAGGAACAATATGCACACAGCAGGGACTACTAATGTACACAGTGGACGTTGGAGAGAGCATTGTGAAGCGCCATGCTGACCAGATTCTAGAGTCACAGGAACAAGCCAAACCCGTGCCACGAGGAGGTGCACCTGGTAATCAACCTGAAGTACAGATTGCGTCTACCTCAGAAGCAGTGGTATTGGAAGCTGACGAACCAACCAGTGACCATGAACCAGAATCAGCTTCGCCGCAAGAACAGAATACTCGAGAAAGGCGCTATCCAGTCAGGATCAGGAAGCCTCCTCAAAGACTGAACTTATAAATGATTATTTCAGTTGATGTATATAATATCCAGAAAGTTGTAATTAGTTATTATTTAGTTGTTAAATGAATGTTATGTACTGTTTATCTAAAAGGGGAGGAGTTGTTGTGTATGTACCTTTAAGGGAAGAACTGGTTTTAGACTGCAGTACCGGCAGTGACCACCCCTGTATAAAAGGCCCTAGCAGGCTTCTGTATTTCAGTCTGACGTAGCCCTCCTGTTGAGACCTCATTCTCAGCATTGCTGGCTGTGCAGCTGCCTCAGTCAGCAGGAGGAGAAGGAGCAGCCAAACCAGGAGAGTGGAGAGTGGAAAGTGGTGGTCTCCTGCACAGGAAGAGGAGGATATCGATAGACCACCACCACCTCCACCTCCACCATCATCACAGCAACTGAGGTGCCTGGAGAGAGAGGACAGAGGAGGAGAAGGAGAAGGGAGGCCAGCAACAACACCATCCAGGGGAGAGGCCTTTCCTATCACTGCCTCCCCAAATTGGCCTCCATTCCAGGAGAGAGGGGAGAGAAACAACCAACAACCACCAACTGTTTGGAAGGAGGGAAGAACAACATCATCTTTCAGGTGGGCGTTATTTGGTGCACTCTCCCAAAGACTTTGTATTTTAGGTGGGGGGAGAAAAGAAGAAAAAAGGGCCGGATCATCAAGGGGTGTGTGTGTGTGGCTCTTGTAAAACACTAGGCCACACTCACCACTAATAAGCACCCCTTCCTATTGCCTGACCTGGGATAGCTGGAGCTGCCTAGGTGGACAGCCCAATTAATACATCGTTAAGACCTGGTGTGGGACTGAGCCTGGGGCATCTCCAGCTTTCCCAGGTGAAGACATCTTCTCCCCCTGCTAGAAGACCACCACCATCAAAGACTTTTAATTCCCATCGGAGAGTGCACCCCTGCCAACACCCACCCATCCACCCACCATCCTGAGTGGCAACCCTGCCCTTGCGGCCTCCCTCCTTCCCACCCCCCTCTCTCTCTCTCTTTGTCTTTCTCTCTCTGCCTTTCTCTCAAAAGGCACCTCATCTATCTATATTTTAATTACCTATTGAGCAGAGGGGAGAAGGCCCCTCCCCCAATTCTAATCAATAAGGGGAGAGGTGTGCCTTCAATTTAAACAGCTCCCTCTGCTCAATAGAGGCCCAAAAAATACCTGAGGCCACAATTAACACCTTCAGGCCTGTGACTTGGGGTGAGTGTAGCCCTTTTTAGAAAACACCCCAGAAAGGCGACTGCATCTTCGCCGGTGGCGGGGCCAGCCAGGACTTATGCGGGAGTGGCAGCCACAGCCACAGCTGCTCCCGCTGCTTCTGCTGCCCCGTCACCATTCAGATTGATAACAAAAAAGCTTGGGGTGAAGAGCTACACTCACCCCACTATGACCATTGAGGTCTGCGTTAAAGCCATAGCTGGGGTTGTCGGCCCCTCAGCCATCGTCGCGGCCTCAGAAATGTATGGGAAGGCTGTGTTCTTCCTGGGGTCGGAGCGGGCGGTGTCCCTGGCCATCGCCAAGGGGCTCACCGTGGGCGGGACCTTCCTGCCGGTGGATCCTCTCAAGGCCACCGCGCAGAAAATTGTCATCTCAAACATCCCGCCCTACGTCCCTGGTGAGCTCCTCCTCCCACATTTGCGCCAACTTGGGGAGGTGAGGTCGGGGATTACGCCCATCCCGCTCGGCTTCCGGGAAGCCAGCCTTCGCCACGTCTTCTCCTTCCGGCGCCAGCTGTTCGTCCAGCTGGCGCGTGAGGAGGACACTGATGGGGCGTTCGTCGTCCACCACGAGGGGACCACCTATCGCGTCTTCTGGATGTCGGACGGTGTGCGGTGCCACGCCTGCAAGGGGGTGGGGCACATCCGGAAAAACTACCCCGCCTCCAAGGCCGCCGGATCATCTCGTGCGGCCGAGGCTGGCGCCGCCGCCGCTCCTCCCCCCGGATCTGCCCACGCGTCAGGAACGTCTGATGCGCGGTCGACATTGGGGGCCGATGCCACCAAGGCCTCCGGCGGGGGGGGAGGGAGCGCGTCCGGCCGGAAAGAAGGCGCGGCGAAAAAATAAACACGTTAGGGCGGGACCCCCATGGATGGCCAGCCCTTGCCCCTTGCGCCCCTTACACCCGCGCTCCTCGCGGAGTTAGTCGGGGCAGACGCGAGTGGGAGGGGCCTCGTGCCCGAGCCTGTGGCCGCAACCACGGCAGCGGTAATGCCAATACCTGCGGCCGGGCTCGGGCCCGAGGAACCCGACAAACCTGCTCCGCCGGAGGGAGCAGAGGAGGAGGCCTCTGCAGACATGGAGGTCTCCCTCGCTCCCTCCGTGCTAAAAAGAAGGCGCGACCCCCTGGAAGAGGAGGAGGACCGGGAGGAGGAAGGTCCCTCCGAGCAGGGGGAGTCGTCGCCCGCCGCGGGTACTGCGCCCCCTCCCCGCTGTCGACATCACCAGCGATCGGCAGGGGTCGCCTGTCCCTCGGGAGGCTGAGGCAGATGTGTCTGTCTGGCACGTGCCTCCCGGGGATGGGGATGAGACCCTGCCCGTGGGGGGGGGGTCGCGGAACAACCCGCGGCTATTGACATTTTATCGGTGCCGTTACCCCTCGCTGGGTCGGGCGGCCTGGGGTCTGGGTCGGGCGAGCTCGAGGAAAATAAGCTCGCCCAATGCGACCCGGACATCTCCCAGGGGGTGCTCGACCTGGTAGAGCGTTTAAATCAAAAGACCCCATCCGCTGGGTCGGAGGTTGGTGGCGGGGAGGAGGATCGCCCCCTGGCTGCGTCTCTGGTGCCGGACGTACTGGAGGAGCTGGGAATTGTTCTCTCCCCGGTTTCTCCGGTCGTTCTGGCGGCTGGGGCGGAGGGGAGCTCTGAACAGCCGCCGTCTTCTGGCCCAGCGCCCCTAGAGGAGCCCAGGACGGAATCCTCTG
Organism: Somniosus microcephalus; assembly: GCF_052327205.1. NCBI lineage: Eukaryota > Metazoa > Chordata > Chondrichthyes > Squaliformes > Somniosidae > Somniosus > Somniosus microcephalus. The sequence goes on from NC_140987.1 coordinate 135,354,488, forward strand.
TCGCCGATCCTGTGGGTGGGATCCGGGCGGAGGCGGGGCTGGCTGGTGCGGCCGAGCCGTTCGCTGCGCACCGCGTGACGGATGGGTCGGCCGCTGGTGACGACCCCCTGGAGGAGGTTGGGGACTCGGTGATGGGCACGGAGGACGATTCGGATTCTAGCGCCGACGAGGCGATGGATGACCTCGTGCCCCTTGCCGAGTCTCCCCTCATTCCCGTAAGGGAACTCTGGGATTTTATGGCCACATGCCTGGGTCGGTGCAATAAGGTCCGGCTGGCCCTCGACAGGTGGTCGGAGCTGGCGCTGCTCATCGTGTCCATCCGCACCGCAGTTAAGATCATGGGCGCGGACGAGGGAGTGAACCCGCTCGAGCTGCGTCGGCTCAGAACGTTCCTCACTGGGCTGCTGGGGAAGTGGCGGCTGACCAGCGGCTGCGCTTCCCAACCCCGTTAGGTGTAGGTCGAGGTTGCACTATGCTTCTGACATGAAGATAACCATAGCCAGCCTCAACATCAATGGCAGCAGGGAGGTGCGCCGCAGGTTCAATAACTTCTCGGTCCTTCGGGACGGGAAGTATGCGGTGTGCTTCCTGCAAGAAACCCACACCGTTCCGGGAGACGAAGCCATGTGGCTCCTGGAGTGGCAAGGAGGGGTCAGCATGAGTCACCTCTCCAACAATTCCAGCGGGGTGGCTATCTTGCTGGCCCCGCATTTTCAGCCGGAGATCTTCGAGGTCAAGGAGCACGTGCCAGGCCACTTGCTCCAGGTCACTGTTCGCCTGGGGGGCGTGCCGCTCCACCTAGTGAACGTGTACGCCCCTCAGACCGGTGCGCAGCAAGTGCGCTTCTTCGAAGAAGTGTCCGCTCTTTTGGGCTCCGTCGACGTGGGCGAGTGCGTCATCCTCGGGGGGGATTTTAACTGCACCCTCGAGGCGAGGGACCGTTCGGGTCCACCGCGAAGCCCGGCGGCGATGGAGAAGTTGAGGGACCTGGTCGGGTCCTTCGACTTGGTGGACGTCTGGCGAAATCTCCACCCCGACTCCAGCGCCTTCACTAGCATGAGGTCTGGGGGAGGAAGGTTCAGAATCAACCGCCTCTACATTTCCCGGGCGTACGTCTCCTGCATTCCGGCGGCTTCCATGCGGCCGGTGTCGTGCACGGACCACCACCTGGTGTGGGCGGAGCTCGCTCCGCTGCGCGCGTGGGGGGGTTCCGCATACTGGCATTTTAACAACCTGCTGCTGGAGGACGCGCGGTTCCGGGATTCATTTCGTCAGTTCTGGGCCGACTGGTGAAGGAAGCTGGGGGGCTTCCCCTCCTTGAGGCTATGGGGGGATGTTGGCAAGGCTCACATCCGTCTCTTCTGTCAGGAGTACACGAAGGGGTCGACCAAGAGGCGGGAGGCCCGGGTCGGGCGGTTGGAGAAGGAGGTGCTCGACCTGGAGACCCGTCTCGGTCAGGTCGTCGAGGACCCGGCCCGGCGGAAGGTGTACAAAGAGAAGAAGGGCGCGCTGAAGGACCTGCAGCTCGTCGGGTCCCGAGGCGCGTACGTGAGGTCGCGGATTAAGCTCCTGCGGGACCTGGACCGCGGCTCCCCCTTCTTCTACTCGCTGGAAAAAAGACGGGGGGTCCGTAAGCAGCTCTTGGGCTGCTGGCCGACGACGGATCTCTGGTCTCGGATCCGGAGGGAATCAGCGCGGAGACCCGCGCCTACTATGGGGCTCTGTTCTCTCCGGATCTGTACAGCGAGGATGCGCACAGAGTTTTGTGGGAGGACCTGCCGAAGGTCAGCCCGGAGGGCGCTGAAAAATTGGACACTCCGCTAAGCCTGGCGTAGCTGACCAGCGCCCTCCGCCAGCTCTCTAGGGGAAAGTCCCCAGGGCTGGACGGGCTGACCGTGGAGTTCCACAGGATGCTCTGGGATGTCTTGGGGGGCGACTACGCGCGGGTCCTGGGCGAAAGTTTGGCGACCGGGGAGATGCCCCTCTCTTGGCGCAGGGCGGTCATTGTCCTGCTGCCTAAGAAGGGCGATCTCCACCTACGTAAGAACTGGAGCCCGGCTCCCTCCTCAGCACGGACTAGAAAATCTTTGCCAGGGCCATGTCTGCTCGTCTTGGCACTGTGCTGGCCCACATGATCCACCCCGACCAGTCCTACACGGTCCCGGGCCGGACCATCCACGATAACATCCATCTGGTCCAGGACCTGGTCCACCACTCCCAGAGGGCTTGGCTGTCGGTCGCCTTCCTTTCCCTGGATCAGGAGAAGGCGTTCGACAGGGTGGATCACGAGTATCTCTTCGGGACTCTGCGCGCATTCAGGTTCGGGACGCATTTCGTCGCCTGGATCCGACTTCTGTACGCCGCCGCAGTGTGTCTGATTAAAGTTAATGGGTCCTTGACGGCGCCCCTTCGCTTCGAGAGGGGGTGCATCAGGGATGCCCCATGTCCGGTCAGTTACACGCCGTTTGCGTGGAGCCATTCCTGCGCCTCTTGCGGAAGTGGTTGACGGGACTGGCTCTGCAAGGGCCGGGCGTGGAGGTGGTCCTCTCGGCTTACGCCGATGACGTGCTCCTCACGGTCACGGATCCCGCTGACTTGCGGAGGATGCGGGAATGCCAGCAGATTTACTCGGACGCATCCTCCGCCAAGATCAACTGGGAGAAATGTTCCGGACTCCTGGTGGGTCAGTGGCGGGTGGACTCCCTGCCGGAGGAGTTCAGGCCTTTCGCCTGGAGCACCACGCACCTCCTCTATTTGGGAGTCTACCTTCGCCCTGCCGAGGACGCCTGGCCGGCGAATTGGCAAGAGTTGGAGGCCAAAGGCACCGCTCGCCTAGGACGCTGGACAGGACTGCTCCGAGTGTTGTCCTACAGGGGTCGAGCGCTGGTCATAAACCAGCTGGTGGCCGTCATGTTGTGGTACCGGTTGGCCACTTTGATCCCTCCCCCTGCATTTGTCGCCAAGATGCAGAAGAAGCTCATCGACTTCTTCTGGGACAAAAGGAAGCACTGGGTCTCTGCCACGGTTCTGTGTCTCCCACTTAGGGAGGGCGGTCAGGCGCTGGTGTGCCTTCGCACCCAGGCTGCGACTTTCCGTCTTCAGATGCTGCAGAGATACCTGTACGTCGAGAATCCTCCGAGATGGTGTGCGCTGGCGACGTATTTCTTCCGCCAGCTGCACGGCCTCAATTACGACATGCAGCTCCTGTTTGTGAAAGTAGGCTGCAGGCGTGCCGGCCTGCGGGAGCTGCCTGTCTTCTACCAGGAACTACTATGGGTTTGGAACTACGTTGCTTCCAGGCGGAGCTCTCCCCCGTCAGGAGTGGCGGCTCTCCTTCGGGAACCGCTGCTCAGGAATCCGCACCTCCATGACCGCGATTTCGGGCGGCTGGCGAAGGGCAGGGCTGTGCCTGGCAAAGTGACCAGAGTCGGGGACCTGCTCGATGGCGGAGGAGCGGGCTGGATGGCGCCGGAGGAGCTGGCGTGGCGCCTGTCCTGGGCCAACGTCCGGCTCGCGGTCGAATCCATCGAATCGGTGAAAGCGGCACTGGGCCCTGACTCCACTAGGTGTATCGAGGCGGCTCAAGCACGTGGGGCGATCCTGTCTGAGCTTACCCCCATTCGGACGGAATTCCTCATCGGCGCCCGGCCCCGAAACTCCCCTCAGGAACCGGCGCCTCACAACTTGAGCCGTCTCGAGGAAATACCCTCCATGCCTTTTCATTCCGCGCGGAGGGGTTTCCTGTACAGGCTGCTCCTGCACACTCTCCACTTTGCTATCTTCGTCTACCGTCCGGACACGCCTTGGCGTGGCGTCTTGCCGACTGGTGATGGCGGAGGTCCCCAATGGAGGGCTCTCTACGCGGGAGTCCTCCCTTGTTCCATCGGGGACTTGGCCTGGAGGGTGTTGCACGGAGTGGTCCCGTGCAATAAGGTTTTAAGTAGGTTCACGGACTCCCAGGCCGCCGGCATTTTTTGCGGCCTGGAGGAGTCCGTGTTTCACGTTTATATGGAGTGTGAGAGGTTGCAGTCCATGTGGTGATTATTCCTTGATTAGTAAAAGTATTGTGATTCGTTGTTTGTTAACTGCCTTGGGATATGTGTTGTAATCTCATTGGTAGTTGATGATCACATGATGTGTTGTGGCTACCTTAAATTCAGTCCTTTTCTAGCTTTAGTTGGGACTTGATGTAGAAAGATATGCTGCTGATTTTAAAGTTAATAAAGCCTAACTTTGGAAGGCAAATCTATTCTTTATTTCAATTTATTAACTTTATGTTAGAATGGAGCGATATCTTCAACCAGAACGATTCAAGGCTGACCCCAATTCTGCTGGAGTGGATGATAAATGGAAACATTGGTATTGTACATTTAAAAACTTTTTGGGCGTGTTGGATCAAGAGGCTCTAAATAAGCTGAATATGCTGATCAACTACATTGACCCGGATGTATATAAATATATTTTGCACTGTAAAACGTATGAAGAGGCTACTTCTACATTGGAAAAGATTTTTGTTAAACCAAAGAATGAGGTATTTGCACGTCATCTTCTATCTGCCCGTAGGCAGCAGGTGGGAGAATGTTTGGATACTTATTTACAAGCACTTCGGTGCCTTAGTGTTGACTGTAATTATAAGGCTGTGACGGCTGAAGAATATAAGGACGAATCGGTACGGGATGCTTTTATTAATGGATTACTGCCTAGATCAATTCGTCAGCGGTTGTTAGAAAATAAGACTCTGGATCTTAAAAGTGCTTTTGAGCAAGCTTCTACATTGGATATGGCTCAGAGAAGTTCGGATTCTTATGCTCTTTTTAATCGGCCTGCGACTATGGTTTCAGCAGCTTCGGATGAAAAGGAATTATGTGGACTTAATGGGAGTGGTTTACTAGATTTTGAAACAGTTTCTACTTCGGCGGCCATTGCCTCTAGGATTCAGAAGTGTTATTTTTGTGGGAATATCCGGCACCCTCGTCTGAAGCGTCCTGCTCGGGAGGCTGTGTGTAGTAAATGCGGCAAGAGAGGTCATTATGCACGTGTGTGCAAATCATCAGGTTCAATTACCTTCCCTTCTCCTGGTGTGGGAGGGTCTTCCTCCACTACCTCTTCTGTGACTATTCAGCCTTTAGATAGGGCGTTTATTGCATCAATTTCTGCTGCATTTGCTCATGGCCTAAACAAAGCTATAGTTATGGCTCAAGTTAATGGGTTGGAAGTGAAGGCCCTTATAGATACGGGCAGTACTGAGAGTTTTATAAGTCTTCAGTTTGCGAAGGAGAAGCATTTGAAAATTTCGCCTGTTACGTATCAGGTGTGTATGGCTCAGACGACCCTTATTTCACAAATAGCTGGTTGTTGCTTTGTGAAAATGATTCTTCTGGGTAATACGTATACTGATATACGCCTATCTGTTTTGCCTAATCTCTGTGCGGGTATTTTGATTGGACATGATGTGCTTCAGTTACACGAGTCTCTTAGTCTTTCATTTGGAGGGACTAAGCCACCTTTATCTATTTGTGGATTAACCTCTTTATCTATTCCTCCATTATCACTTTTTTCCAATTTGATGTCGGATTGTAAGCCAATTGCTACCAAGTCAAGAAGATATAGTAGTCAGGATAGAGAATTTATTAATTCTGAAGTTCAACGTCTCTTATTGGAAGGAATCATTGAACCTAGTTGTTCGTCTTGGCGAGCACAGGTAGTTGTCACGACTAATGAGAGACACAAGAAACGAATGGTGATAGACTATTCCCAAACTATTAATAGGTATACTCAATTAGATGTGTACCCTTTGCCTAAGATTGATGAGCTTATCAATAAAGTATCTCAGTATAAAGTTTTTAGCACTATTGATTTAAAGAGTGCTTATCATCAGATTCCTATTGTTAAGAAGGATCAACCATATACGGCCTTTGAGGCTGGTGGAAAGCTATCAGTTTTGCCGAATACCATTTGGTGTTACTAATGGTGTTGCTTGTTTTCAACGGGCAATGGATGCTTTTATAAGTGATAACTCCCTCTCTGGCACCTTTTCATACTTAGATGACATCACAGTGTGTGGCAAATCAAGGGTGGAGCATGATTCTAATTTAAAAAGATTCCTTCAAGCTGCGGAAAAAGTTGGTTTAACTTTTCACAAAGAGAAATGTGTCTTTTCGACTACTGAGGTAAATCTATTGGGGTATATTATTTCGGGAAATAAGATTAAACCAGATCCAGAACATCTGCGACCATTGATCGATTTACCTTGTCCTACTAATTCTAAGGCTTTGCAACGAGTTGTTGGACTGTTTTCTTATTATTCTAATTGGATTGCAAATTTTTCACGGAAGATCCGGCCTCTTATTCGGGTTACGACATATCCTCTATCATGGGAGGCCAGGACATGTTTTGAGAATTTTAAAAAGGATATTTTAGGAGCAGTTGTGCATTCCATTGATGAGCAGGTTCCCTTTGTGATTGAGACGGATGCTTCGGATTTTGCAATTGGGGCTACTTTGAACCAAAATGGAAGACCTGTGGCCTTTTTCTCACGTACTTTGAATAATAGTGAAAAAAGACATTCCTCAATAGAAAAAGAGGCATACGCAATAGTAGAAGCATTGCGTAAATGGAGACATTATTTATCGGGGTGACATTTCACGTTGGTAACTGACCAAAAATCTGTGTCCTTTATGTTTGATGTTAAACATTTTGGAAAGATTAAAAATGATAAAATAATGAGATGGAGGATTGAGTTGACATGTTACCATTTTGACATAGTTTATCGTCCGGGGAAGGATAATGTTGCTGCTGATGCACTGTCGAGGGCTTATTGTTCGGTGATTCACGGAGATACGCTTATTAATCTTCACAATGCCTTATGTCATCCTGGGGTTACGAGGATGATACACTTTGTACGCAGTAAGAACTTGCCTTTTTCAGTTGAAGACGTCAAGCGGATGACTTCATCATGTTCTATCTGTGCTCGGTGTAAACCGAATTTCTTTAAGCCTCAACGAGCTCATCTTATAAAGGCTACTTCTCCTTTTGAACGCTTGAGTGTTGATTTTAAGGGACCTCTTCCTTCAACTACTCAAAACCGATATATATTTACTGTTGTGGATGAGTTTTCAAGGTTCCCTTTTGCTTTTCCTTGTGCAGATGTATCAGCTGCTACAGTTATTAAATGTTTGACTCAACTTTTTGTCATCTTTGGGATGCCTGCGTATATCCATTCGGATCAGGGAAGTTCTTTTATGTCTTCCCAGTTGAAGGAATACCTTCAGAGTCGGGGAATTTCTACTAGTCGAACTACCCCGTATAATCCCCAGGGTAATGGACACTGTGAACGATACAATGGGGTGATCTGGAAGGCAGTTATGTTGGCGTTGACATCCCGGAACCTTAAGAATACACAGTGGGAAATGGTACTGCCTGATGCCCTGCATTCCATTAGATCATTGCTTTCAACGGCTACTAATGCGACCCCCCATGAAAGGCTCTTTAACTATCCGCGGAGATCTACTACGGGATATTCGGTACCTTCATGGCTTACTATGCAGGGACCTGTGTTGCTTCGACGCCATGTTAGATTGTCAAAATATGACCCCTTGGTGGAGGAGGTGGAGCTGTTGGAGGCAAATTCCCAATATGCTCATATTCGATTCCAAGATGGGAAAGAAAGTACTGTTTCAATTAAAGACTTGGCTCCTTGTGGGGGCCAGCCCTCTTCTGAGGATAATAATAATGGTCATGATTCGGATAATGTGGATGCTGTTAGATACTACGAATATTTCCAATCCGATTGCAGATAATCATACTTCAATTAGTCAGCCTTTGATAGATGTTTATGACCGTCCCAGTTCATCTTCTGATGGGATTTCTAATCCGGAAACCGTTGAGAATCGGGATATGGATAGCCTTCCTGTTGAAGATACTTCTGTGCCTTCTGGCGTGGGAGGGCAAGGAATTTCACCAAGGTTAAGAAGGTCGACACGGACAAGATATCCGGTCGACCGATTGAAAATGGACTTTTAAATTGATAGTAATGTTTTAAATTGTTGAAATATTATAGTATATTGTTTTAGTTGAGAGATACTTAATACTTATGCGTAATGTTATTATTTGTTGTTGTTCATTTAGTATTGTGTTATGTAAATAGTTTTATTCTCATGCATAGTTTAGTTGTAAATAATTAATTGTAAATTGTAAAAGTTATTAGGTTGGAGTATATTTTAAAGGAGGGGTGAATGTGGTGATTATTCCTTGATTAGTAAAAGTATTGTGATTCGTTGTTTGTTAACTGCCTTGGGATATGTGTTGTAATCTCATTGGTAGTTGATGATCACATGATGTGTTGTGGCTAACTTAAATTCAGTCCTTTTCTAGCTTTAGTTGGGACTGGATGTAGAAAGATATGCTGCCGATTTTAAAGTTAATAAAGCCTAACTTTGGAAGGCAAATCTATTCTTTATTTCAGTCCCTCTTTCACTACTTGAAGGGGCTGCTCCTCGATTTTTGGTTGCACTTCAGTCCCACGCTCTTGATCTACGGTCACCCGGTGCAGAGGGGAGCGGACAGGTTGGAGGACCTCCTTGTGGGCCTGCTCCTGGGCCTGGCTAAAAGAGCCATCAATTGGTCCAGGCAGCGGGCGGTCGAGGGGGTTGTCCAGCCGATTGCCTGCCTCTCTTCCGCGGCCATGTTCGCGCCCGGGTGGCCCTGGAGATGGAGCATGCGGTGTCCGCTGGCGCGCTTGAGTATTTCCACGACCGGTGGGCACCGCGGGGACTGGAGTGCATGATCAACCTGGAAAACCAAATTTTAATTTGATTTCTTAAGTTTTAGTTGAACTTTTGTTTATTTACAGTCCAATTGGGTTTTTTTTGGGTCCAAATAAAAGAGTGCCCTCCTGTTCAGACCTCATTCTCAGCATTGCTGGCTGTGCAGCTGCCTCTGTCAGCAGGAGGAGAAGGAGCAGCCAAACCAGGAGAGTGGAAAGTGGTGGTCTCCTGACCAGGGAGAGGAGGAGAAGGAGAAACCACAGACCACCACTATCACAACAACAACTACAACAACAACAACAACTACTGAGGTGCCTGGAGAGAGAGGACAGAGGAGAAGAGAGGGGAAAAAGGAGGCCAACACCGACCAGAGGAGAGGCCTTTCCACCACTGCCTCCCCAAATTGGCCTCCATTCCAGGAGAGGGAGAGAGGGGACAGAAGCAACAACCAACACCCACCATCAACTGCTTGGAAGGAGGGAAGGATAACATCTTCACTGAACATCTGCAGGTGGGTGTTATTTGGTGCACTCTCCAAAAGACTTTGTACTGTAGGTGGGGGGAGGAAAGAAGACCGGAACACCAAGGGGTGTCTGTGTGTGTGTGTGGCTCTTGTAGAACACTAGGCCACAGACGCCACTATCAAACAGCCCCTTCTATTGCCTGGCCTGGGACAGCTGGAGCTGCCTAGGTGAAGTGGTTAATTTCCATTAAACATCGTTAAGACCTGGTGCAGGACTGAGTCTGGGCATCTCCAGGTTTCTGAGGCGAAGACGTCTTCTCCCCCTGCCAGAAGACCACCAACAGAGACTTTGTTAATTGCATCGGAGAGTGCACCCTTGCCGACACCCACCCACCCACCATCCTGAGTGGCAACCCTGCCCTTGCGGCTTCCCTCCTTCCCACCCCCCCTCTCTCTCTCTCTTTGTCTCTCTCTGCTCTCTCTCTCAAGCAGCACCTCTATTAATCTCTTTATTGATTGCCACTTGAGCAGAGGGGAGAAGGCCCCTCTCCCAATTCCAATCAATAGGGGGGAGAGGTGTGCCTTCAATTTAACAGCTCCCTCTGCTCAAGGGAGGACTTTAAAATAACCCGAGGCCATTAACACCTTCAGGCCTGTGACTTGGGGTGAGTGTAGCTCTTTTTTAAAACCACCCCATAATGGCGTCTGCTTCATCGCCGGTGGCGGGGCCAGCTGAGTCATACGCGGCGGTGGCAGCCACAGCTATGGCTGCTTCTGCCGCCCCGTCACCTTTCTCACTAATAACCAAAAAACTTGGGGTGAAGAGCGACACCCACCCCACAATGACAATTGAGGCGTGTGTAAAGGCTATGGCTGGGGTTGTCGGCCCTTCAGCCATCCTCGCCGCCTCAAAAATGTACGGGAAGGCTGTGTTCTTCCTGGGGTCGGAGCGGGCGGTGTCCCTGGCTGTCGCCAAGGGGCTCACCGTGGGCGGGACCTTCCTGCCGGTGGACCCCCTTAAGGCCACCGCGCAGAGGGTGGTTATTTCTAACATCCCGCCCTTTGTTCCTGGTGAGCTCCTCCTCCCCCACTTACGCCAACTCGGAGGTGAGGTCGGGGATCACACCCATCCCGCTCGGCTTCCGGGAAGCCAGCCTTCGCCACGTCTTCTCCTTCCGGCGCCAGCTCTTTATTCAGCTGGCGCGGGAGGAGGACACCGACGGGGCTTTCGTCGTCCTCCGCGAGGGGACCGCCTATCGCGTCTTCTGGACGTCGGATGGTGTGCGATGCCATGCCTGCAAGGAGGTGGGGCACATCAGAAAAAACTGCCCCGCCTCCAAGGCCGCCAGGTCATCTAGTGCGGCCGAGGCTGGCGCCGCCGCCGCTCCTCCCCCCGGGTCTGTCGGCGCAACCGATGTGCGGTCGGAGGCCGATGCCACCAAGGCCTCCGGCGGGGGGGAGGGAGCGCGTCCAGGCGGAAGGAAGGCGCGGCGAAAATCGGAACATCTCAGTGCGGGTCCACCCGTGGAGGGCTGGCCCTTAAACTTAGAGCCCCTGACACCCGCGCTCCTCGCGGAGTTGATCGGGGCAGACGCGAGTGGGAGGGGCCTCGTGCCCGAGCCTGTGGCCACAACTGCCGTAGCGGTAACGCCAATACCTGCGGCCGGGCTCGGGCCCGAGGAACCCGACAAACCTGCTCCGCCGGAGGGAGCAGAGGAGGAGGCCTCTGCAGACATGGAGGTCTCCGTCGCTCCCTCTGTGCTAAAAAGAAGGCGCGACCCCCTAGAAGAGGAGGAGGACCGGGAGGAGGAAGGTCCCTCTGAGCAGGGGGAGTTGTCGCCCGCCGCGGGTACTGCGCCGCCCCGCCCCCACTGTCATCATCACCAGCGATCGGCAGGGGTCGCCTGTCCCTCGGGAGGCTGAGGCAGATGTGTCTGTCTGGCATGTGCCTCCCGGGGATGGGGATGAGACCCTGCCCATGGGGGGGAGTCGTGGATCAACCCGCGGAAATTGACATTTTATCTGTGCCGTTACCCCTCGCCGGGTCGGGCGGCCTGGGGTCCGGGTCGGGCGAGTTTGAAGAAAATGAACTCGCCCAATGCGACCCGGACATCTCCCAGGGGCTGCTCGACCTGGCCGAGGTTTTAATTCAAGACACACCACCCGCTGGGTGGGAGGTTGGAGGCGGGGAGGAGGATGGCCCCCTGGCTGCGTCTCTGGTGCCGGACGTACTGGAGGAGCTGGGAATTGTTCTCCACGGTTTCTCCGGTCGTTCCAGCAGCTGGGGAGGAGGGGAGCTCTGAACCGCCGCCGTCTTCTGGCCCGGCACCACTAGAGGAGCCCAGGGAGGAATCCTCTGCCGCCGATCCTGGGGGTGGGATCCGGGCGGAGGCGGGGCCGGCTGGTGCGGCCGAGCCGTTCGCTGCGCACTGCGCGACGGACGGGTCGGCCGCTGGTGACGACCCCCTGGAGAAGGATGGGGACTCGGTGATGGGCATGGAGGACGATTTGGACTCCACCGTCGACGAGGCACTGGATGAACTCGTGCCCCTCGCCAAGTCTCTCCTCATTCCCGTAAGGGAACTCTGGGACTTTATGGCCACGTGCCAGGGTTGGCACAATAACATCCAGCTGGCCCTCGACAGGTGGTCGGAGCTGGCGCTGCTCATCGTGTCCGTCCGCACCGCAGTTAAGATCATGGGCGTGGACGAGGGTGTGAACCCGCTCGAGCTGCGTCGGCTCAGAACGTTCCTCACTGGGCTGCTGAGGAAGTGGCGGCTGACCAGCAGCTGCGCTTCCTCCCCCCATTAGGTGTAGGTCAAGGTTGCACTATGCTTCTGACATGAAGATAACCATAGCCAGCCTCAACATCAACGGCAGCAGGGAGGCGCGCCGCAGATTCAATAACTTCTCGGTGCTTCGGGACGGGAAGTATGCAGTGTGCTTCCTGCAAGAAACCCACACCGTTCCGGGAGACGATGCCACGTGGCTCCTGGAGTGGCAGGGAGGGGTCAGCATGAGTCACCTCTCCAACAATTCCAGCGGGGTGGCTATCTTGCTGGCCCCGCATTTTCAGACGGAGATCTTGGGGGTCAAGGAGCACGTGCCGGGCCGCTTGCTCCAGGTCACTGTTCACCTGGGGGGCATGCCGCTCCATCCATTGAACGTGTACGCCTCTCAGACCGGTGCGCAGCAAGTGCGCTTCTTCGAAGAAGTGTCCGTTCTTTTGGGCTCCGTCGACGCGGGCGAGTGCGTCATCCTCGGGGGGGATTTTAACTGCACCCTCGAGGCGAGGGACCGTTCGGGTCCCCCGTGAAGCCCAGCGGTGATGGAGAAGTTGAGGGACCTGGTCGGGTCCTTCAACTTGGTGGACGTCTGGCGAAATCTCCACCCCGACTCCAGCGCCTTCACTAGCGTGAGGTCTGGGGGAGGAAGTCCAGAATCGACCGCCTCTACATTTCCCGGGCGTACGTCTCCTGCATTGCGGCGGCTTCCATGTGGCCAGTGCCGTGCACGGACCACCACCTGGTGTAGGCGAAGCTCACTCCGCTGCGCGCACAGGGGGGGTCCGCGTACTGGCATTTTAACAACCTGCTGCTGGAGGACGCGCGGTTCCGGGATTCGTTTCGTCGGTTCTGGGCCGACTGGAGAAGGAAGCGGGGGGGCTTCCCCCTCCTTGAGGCTATGGTGGGATGTGGGCAAGGCTCACGTCCATCTCTTCTGTCAGGAGTACGCGAAGGGGTCGACCAAGAGGCGGGAAGCCCGGGTCGGGCGGTTGGAGAAGGAAGTGCTCGACCTGGAGTCCTGTCTCGGTCAGGTCATCGAGGACCCGGCCCTGCGGAAGGTGTACGAAGAGAAGGGCACGCTGAAGGACCTGCAGCTCGTCGGGTCCCGAGGCGCGTACGTGAGGTCATGGATCCAGCTCCTGCGGGACCTGGACCGCGGCTCCCCCTTCTTCTACTCGCTGGAAAAAAGACGGGGGGTCCGTAAGCAGCTCCTGGGGCTGCTGTTCGACGACGGATCTCTGGTCTCGGATCCGGAGGGAATCAGCGCGGAGACCCGTGCCTATTACGGGGCTCTGTTCTCTCCGGATCTGTCCAGCGAGGATGTGCGCAGAGTTTTGTGGGAGGACCTGCCGAAGGTCAGCCCGGAGGGCGCCGAAAAACTGGACGCTCCGCTTAGTCTGGCGGAGCTGACCGGCGCCCTCCGCCAGCTCTCCATGGGAAAGTCCCGGGGCTGGACGGGCTGACCGTGGAGTTCCACTGGGCGTTCTGGGACGTCTTGGGGGGCGACTACGCGCGGGTCCTGGGGGAAAGTTTGGCGACCGGGAAGATGCCCCTCTCTTGGCGCAGGGCGGTCATTGTCCTGCTGCCTAAGAAGGGCGATCTCCGCCTCCTTAAGAACTGGTGCCCGTCTCCCTCCTCAGCACGGACTATAAAATCTTTGCCAGGGCCATGTCTGCTCGCCTTGGCACCGTGCTGGCCCACATGATCCACCCCGACCAGTCCTACACGTTCCCGGGCCGGACCATCCACGATAACATCCATCTGGTCCGGGACCTGGTCCACCACTCCCAGAGGGCTGGTCTGTCGGTCACCTTCCTTTCCCTGGATCAGGAGAAGGCGTTCAACAGGGTGGATCACGAGTATCTCTTCGGGACTCTGCGCGCATTCAGGTTCGGGACGCATTTCGTCGCCCGGATCCGACTTCTGTACGCCGCCGCGGAGTGTCTGATTAAAGTTAACGGGTCCTTGACGGTGCCCCTTCGCTTTGGGAGGGGGGTGCTTCAGGGATGCCCCATGTCCAGTCAGTTATACGCCGTTTGCGTGGAGCCTTTCCTGCGCCTCTTGCGGAAGGGGTTGACGGGACTGGCTCTGCAAGGGCCGGGCATGGAGTTGGTCCTCTTGGCTTATGCCGATGACGTGCTCCTCACGGTCACGGATCCTGCTGACTTGCGGAGGATGCGGGAATGCCAGCAGATTTACTCGGACGCATCCTCCGCCAAGATCAACTGGGAGAAATGTTCCGGACTCCTGGTGGGTCAGTGGCGGGTGGACTCCCTGCCGGAGGAGTTCAGGCCTTTCGCCTGGAGCACCACGCACCTCCTCTATTTGGGAGTCTACCTTAGCCCTGCCGAGGACGCCTGGCCGGCGAACTGGCAAGAGCTGGAGGCCAAAGTCACCGCTCGCCTAGGACGCTGGACAGGACTGCTCCGAGTGTTGTCCTACAGGGGTCGAGCGCTGGTCATAAACCAGCTGGTGGCCGCCATGTTGTGGTACCGGTTGGTCACTTTGATCCCTCCCCCTGCATTTGTCGCCAAGATGCAGAAGAAGCTCATCGACTTCTTCTGGGACAAAAGGAAGCACTAGGTCTCTGCCGCGGTTCTGTGTCTCTCGCTTAGGGAGGGCGGTCAGGCGCTGGTGTGCCTTCGCACCCAGGCTGCGACTTTCCGTCTTCAGACGCTGCAGAGATACCTGTACGTCGAGAATCCTCCGAGATGGTGTGCGCTGGCGACGTATTTCTTCCGCCAGCTGCACGGCCTCAATTACGACATGCAGCTCCTGTTTGTGAAAGTGGGCTGCAGGCGTGCCGGCCTGCGGGAGCTGCCTGTCTTCTACCAGGAACTGCTATGGGTTTGGAACTACGTCGCTTCCAGGCGGAGCTCTCCCCCGTCAGGTGCGGCGGCTCTCCTTCGGGAGCCGCTGCTCAGGAATCCGCAGCTCCACGACCGTGGGTTCGGGTGGCTGGCGGAGGGCAGGGCTGTGCCTGGCAAGGTGACCAGAGTCAGGGACCTGCTCGATGGCAGAGGAGCGGGCTGGCTGGCTCCGGAGGAGCTAGCGTGGCGCCTGTCCTAGGCTAACGTCCGGCTCGCGGTCGAAGCCATCGAGTCAGTGAAAGTGGCACTGGGCCCCGACTCCACTAGGTGTATCGAGGCGGATCAAGCACGTGGGGCGGTCCCGTCCGAGCTTACCCCCGTTCGGACGGAATTCCTCATTGGCACCCGGCCCCGAAACTCCGCTCGGGAACCGGCGCCTCACAACTTGAGCCTTCTCGAGGAAATACCCTCCGTGCCTTTTCATTCCGCGCGGAGGGGTTTCCTGTACGGGCTGCTCTTGCACACTCTCCACTTTGCCATCTTCGCCTGCCGTCTGGACACGCCTTGGCGTGGCGTTTTGCCGACCGGCGGAGGCGGAGGTCCCCAATGGAGGGCTCTCTACGCGGGAGTCTTCCCTTGTTCCATTGGGGACTTGGCCTGGAGGGTGTTGCACGGAGCGGTCCCGTGCAATATGGTTTTAAGTAGGTTCACGGACTCCCCCAGGCCGCCTGCATTTTTTGCGGCCTGGAGGAGTCCGTGTTTCACGTTTATGTCGAGTGTGAGAGGTTGCAGCCCCTCTTTCACTACTTGAAGGGGCTGCTCCTCGATTTTTGGTTGCACTTCAGTCCCATGCTCTTGATCTACGGTCACCCGGTGCGGAGGGGAGCGGGTAGGTTGGAGGACCTCCTTGTAGGCCTGCTCCTGGGCCTGGCTAAAAGAGCCATCAATTGGTCCAGGCAGCGGGTGGTCGAGGGGGTCATCCGGCTGGATTGCCTGCCTCTCTTCCGCGGCCATGTTCGCGCCCGGGTGGCCCTGGAGATGGAGCATGCGGTGTCCGCCGGCACGCTTGAGTATTTCCGCGACCGGTGGGCGCCGCGGGGACTGGAGTGCATCATCAACCCGGAAAACCAAATTTTAATTTGATTTGTTAAGTTTTAGTTGAATTTTTGTTAAATTACACTCCAATTTGTTTTGGTTTTTTTTCTTGGGTCCAAACAAAAGAGTGCCCTCCTGTTCAGTAAAGTACCTGTTAAACTGTTCTCTCGAAGTCCGTGTATTATTGAGGCGTGGACTTTACAATAGGGGATTCTATTGTAAGGGGAATAGATAGGTGTTTCTGTGGCCACAAACGAGACTCCAGGGTGGCATGTTGCCTCCCTGGTGCAAGGGTCAAGGATGTCTCGGGGCGGCTGCAGGGCATTCTGGAGGGGGAGGGTGAACAGCCTTTTGTCGTGGTGCATATAGGTACCAACGATATAGGTAAAAAATGGGATAAGGTACTAAAAGCTGAATATAGGGAGTTAGGAGGTAAATTTAAAAAAATAGGACCTCAAACGTAGTAATCTCAGGATTGCTACCAGTGCCACGTGCTTGTCAGAGTAGAAATATAAGGATATTTAAGATGAATATGTGGCTAGAGGAATGGTGCAAGGGGGAGGGATTCAAATTCCTGGGACATTGAAACCGGTTCTGGGGGAGGTGGGACCAGTACAAACTGGACGGTTTGCACCTGGGCGGGACCGGGACTGATGTCCTAGGGGGAGTGTTTGCTAGTGCTGTTAGGGAGGGTTTAAACTAAAATGGCAGGGAGTTGGGAACCTGTGCAGGGAGATAGAGGAAAGGGAAGCAAGGATAGAAACAAAAGACAGGAAGGAGAAAAGCAAAAGTGGAAGGCAGAGAAATCAAGGGTGTAAATCAAACAGGGCTACAGTAAATAATAATTCTAAAAGGACTAAGAGTGTTAAAAAAACAAGCCTGAAGGCTTTGTGTCTTAATGCGAGGAGCATTCATAATAAGCTGCACAAATAGATGTAAATGGATATGATGTAATTGGAATTACAGAGACATGGCTCCAGGGTGACCAAGGCTGGGAATTCAACATCCAGGGGTATTCAATATTCAGGAAGGACAGGCAAAAAGGAAAAGGAGGTGGGGTAGCATTGCTGGTTAAAAAGGAGATTAACACAATAGAAAGGAAGGATATTAGCTCTGATGATGTGGAATCCTTATGGGTTGAGATGAGAAATACCAAAGGGCAGAAAACGTTAGTGGGAATTGTATACAGACCCTCTAACAGTAATGCTGAGGTTGGGGTTGGCATTAAACGGGAGATTAGAGACGCGTGCAATAAGGGCACAGCAGTTATCATGGGTGACTTTAATCTACATATAGATTGGGAAAACCAAATGAGTAACAATACTGTGGAGGAGGAATTCCTAGAGTGTATACGGGATGGTTTCCTGGACCAATATGTCGAGGAACCAACTAGAGATCAGGCCATCTTAGCCTGGGTATTATGTAATGAGAAAGGATTAATTAGCAATGTTGTTGTGCGAGGCCCCTTGGGGAGGAGCGATCATAATATGATAGAATTCTTCGTTAAGATGAAGAGTGTAGTAGCTGACTCAGAGACTAGGGTCCTGAATTTAAATAAAGGAAACTATGATGGTATGATGGTGTGCATGTACATAGATCCCTGAAGGCAGCAGAACAGGTGGATAAGGTGGTTAAAAAGGCATATGGGATACTTGCCTTCATTAGCCGAGGCATAGAATATAAGAGCAGGGAGGTTATGATGGAGCTGTACAAAACGCTGGTAAGGCCGCAGCTGGAGTACTGTGTGCAGTTCTGGTCGCCACACTATAGCAAGGATGTGATTGCTTTGGAGAGGGTACAGAGGAGATTTACCAGGATGTTACCTGGGCTGGAGCGCTTCAGCTATGAAGAAAGACTGGACAGGCTGGTGTTGTTTTCCTTGGAGCAGAGAAGGCTGAGGGGGGACCTGATTGAGGTATACAAAATTATGAGGGGCATAGATAGGGTGGATAGAAATGAACTTTTCCCCTTAGTAGAGGGGTCAATAACAAGGGGGCATAGATTCAAGGTAAGGGCAGGAGGTTTAGAGGGGATTTGAGGAAAAACTTTTTCACCCAGAGGGTGGTTGGAATCTGGAACTCACTGCCTGAAAGGGTGGTAGAGGCAGGAACCCTCAACATTCAAGAAGCATTTGGATGAGCACTTGAAATGCCATAGCATACAAGGCTACGGACCAAATGCTGGAAAATGGGATTAGATTAGATAGGGCTTGATGGCCGACGCGGACGCGATGGGCCGAAGGGCCTCTTTCTGTGCTGTTTAACTCTATGACTCTATGAGGCGTGAGTTGGCTAGGATGGATTGGGGAACGTTACTTAAAGGGTTGATGTTGGATAGGCAATGGCAAACATTTAAAGATCGCATGGATGAACTACAGAATTTGTTCATCCCAGTTTAGCATAAAAATAAAACAAAAAAGGTGACTCAACCGTGGCTAACAAGGGAAATTAGGGATAGCATAAGATCCAAGGAGAGGACATATAAATTGGCCAGAAAAAGCAGCAAACCTGAGGATTGGGAGCAGTTTAGGATTCAGCAAAGGAGGACAAAGGGATTAATTAAGAGGGGGAAAATAGAATATGAGAGTAAGCTTGCAGGGAACATAAAAACTGACTGTAAAAGCTTCTATAGACTCGAGAAGAGAAAAAGATTGGTGCAATCAAGCGTAGGTCCCTTGCATTCAGAATCAGGGGAATTTATAATGGGGAACAAAAAAATTGCAGCCCAATTAAATACATACTTTGGTTCTGTCTTCACAAAGGAGGACACAAATAACCTTTCAGAGATGCTGGGGAACATAGGGTCTAATGAGAGGGAAGAATTGAATGAAATCAGTATTTGTAGGGAAATGGTGTTAGGGAAATTGACGGCATTGAAGGCTGATAAATCCCCAGGGCCTGATAATCTAAATCCTAGGGTACTTAAGGAAGTGGCCCTAGAAATAGTAGATGAATTGCTGGTCATCTTCCAAAATTCTATGGACTCTGGAACAGTTCCCATGGATTGGAGGGTAGCTAATGTTACCCCACTATTTAAAAAAGGTGGTAGAGAGAAAATGGGGAATTATAGACCGGTAAGCCTGACATCGGCAGTGGGGAAAATGCTGGAGTCCATTATAAAAGATGTAATAGCAGAGCACTTGGAAAACAGTGACAGGATCGGACAAAGTCAACATGGATTTACAAAAGGTAAATCATGCTTGACTAATCTACTGGAATTTTTTGAGGATGTAACTGGTAGAATAGATAAGGGAGAACGAGTGGATGTGGTGTATTTGGACTTTCAGAAGGCTTTCGATAAGGTCCCGCGTAAGAGATTAGCGTGCAAAGTTATAGCACATGGGATTGGGGGTAAGGTACTGACTTGGATAGAGAACTGGTTGGCAGACAGGAAACAAAGAGTTGGAATAAACGGGTCTTTTTCCGAGTGGCAGGCATTGATTAGTGGGGTACCGCTAGGACCCCAGCTATTCACAATATATATATTAATGATCTGGACGAGGGAACTAGATGTAATATCTCCAAATTTGCAGATGACACAAAGCTGGGTGGGCGTGTGTGCTGTGAGGAGGATGCAGAGAAACTCCAGTGTGATTTGGACAGGTTGGGTGATTGGGCAGATGCATGACAGATGCAGTATAATGTGGATAAATGCGAGGTTATCCACTTTGGTGGCAAAAACAGGAAGACAGATTATTATCTGCACGGCAATAGATTGGGAAAAGGGGAAGTGCAACAGGACCTGGGTGTCCTTGTGCACTAGTCGCTGAAGGTAAGCATGCAGGTGCAGCAGGTGTTTGAGAAGGCAAATGGTATGTTGGCCTTCAAAGTGAGAGGATTCGAGTACAGGAAGAAGGATGTCTTGCTGCAATTGTACAGGGCCTTGGTAAGACCACACCTTGAGTATTGTGTACAGCTTTGGTCGCCTTAGCTGAGGAAGGATGTTCTTGCCATGGAGGGAGTGCAGCAAAGTTTCACCAGGCTGATACCTGGGATGGCAGGAATGACGTATGAAGAGAGATTGGGTCGATTAGGCTTATATTCACTAGAGTTTAGAAGAATGAGAGGGGATCTCATTGAAACTTATAAATTCTAACAGGACTAGACAGACTAGATGCAGGAAGGATGTTCCCGATGGCGGGGGAGTCCAGAAACAGGGGTCACGGTCTAAGGATAAGGGGAAGCCATTTAGGACTGAGATGAGGAGGAATTTCTTCACCCAGAGAGTGGTGAACCTATGGAATTCTCTACCACAGAAGGCAGTTGAGGCCAACTCATTAAATATATTCAAGAAGGATTTAGATATATTTCTTAAGGCTAAAGGGATCAAGGGATATGGGGAGAAAGCAGGGACAGGGTACTGAATTTGGATGATCAGCCATGATCTCATTGAACGGCGGAGCAGGCTCGAGGGGCCGAATAGCCTACTCCTACTCCTATCTTATTTGTTCCTATATTTCTATGTTTTTTCCTCAATATTTGGCTGTGCAGCACCCCCTACTATAGCTCCACTCCATATCCCATCCCCCTGCCAAGTTAGTTCAAATCCCCCCCCCCCCGCTCCCAACAGTGCTAGCAAACCTCCCCGCAAGGATGTTGGTCCTGTTCCGGTTCAGGTGCAACCCACCTGACTTGGAGAGGTCCCACCTTCCCCAGTAGCAGACCCAGTGATCCAGGAAACTAAAGTCCTCCCTCCTGCACTAACTCTTTAGCCATGCATTCATCTGCTCTATCCTCCTATTCCTATACTCACTAGCACATGGCACTGGGAGTAATCCAGAGATTACAACCTTTGAGGTCCTGCTTTTTAATCTGCTACCTAGCTCCCTAAATTCTTGTTGCAGGACCTCATCCCTCTTTCTACCCGTGTCGTTGGTACCAATGTTAACTACGACCTCTGACTGTTCGCCTTCCCCCTTCAGAATGCCCTGCAGCCGTTCAGTGACATCCTTGACCCTGGCACCAGGGAGGCAACATACCATCCTGGAGTCATGTCTGCAGCCACAGAAACGTCTATCTGTTCCCCTTACGATAGAATCCCCTATCACTATTGCTCTCCCACTCTTTTTCCTCCCCTCCTGTGCAGCTGAGCCACTTGTAGTGCCACGGACTTCGCTCTTGCTGCATTCCCCTGAGAAACCATCTCCCCCATCAGCATTCAAAATGGAAAATCTGTTGGAGAGGGAGATGGACCCAGGGGACTCCTACACTACCTTCCTAGTTCTTTTACTCTGTCTGGCGGTCACTCATTTCCTGTCTGCCTGTGCACTCTTTACCTGCGGTGTGACCACCTCGTTAAACATGCTATCCACGAAGATCTCAGCTTTGCGGATGCTCCACCATGACTCCAGCCGCAGCTCCAGCTCTGAAATGCGGATTTTGAGTAGCTGCAGCTGGGGACACTTCCTGCACATGTGTTCGCCCTGGACACTGAAATTGTCCCTTACTTCCCACATAGCACAGGAGGAGCTCTGCCATGTCCTACCCTTAATTTACTCACTTTAAATTAAAGAATATTACATACACTAGGGACCTTACTTCCCTTTAAATGCTACTTACTCTAAACTAGAGACCTTACTTTTACTTTAACAACTGGACTGTAGAAATACTCACCAGGTCCTACTTACCAATCAGCTCCTTCCCTGGTTATGACATCACTTTAGCGGTTTCGCGGGTGTTGTTGTTTGACTGCTCCTGCTCTCGGACTCTTTCCTTGGTGTAAAGTACGAACCAATTCCCAACTCACAGCACTCTGTTTAAACTGCACTTTTATTTTTCTCCAGATGTGGTTGTGGGGTGTCACAGAGCCGAACTCCTGCTGGTTCTCTGTCCCCTCTTGTGCAGCTTTTTAGCTCCTGCTCTCCTGGAAGCTGACAAAGATAGAAAAAGAAAGGAACACCTCACCTCCCCTCACTCACTCACCCACTCGCTCACTCACTCACTCACTCTCCAAACTCGCAGCTTAACACTCTGTTCTGATCTGCACTCCGTGGCCGCAGAGATGCACACCCTGGGGCCATGCCGGTTCTTGGCTCAACCTTGAACAGGCTGGGAGAGTTAATGGGTATGGGCTCCAGGATATCCTAGAGTCTGATCTTTTGTACATCAGTATGTGTGCTGAGCCACAGCCCAGTCACAGCAGCAGTTGTGAAATGGGCAGATAGCAATGGAATATGTTGCTATCTCTCAGGATGACAGCACATCTGGACCCCTGCAACCGCCTCAACCAATGCCTACACTGGTGCTAGAAAGCCAGTCCGGTCAGACTGCCCCAGCATCTGCTGAGATGCTGCAGGCTGCTGCTGGGCCTCTCAGGGCTCAGCTTCTAGATGTTGCTTAGATTAGCATGAGCATCTCGAGCTTGCATCTGAAATACAGTAGCCTTCCGCCTCCTATGCTAAAACCGTTGAGAAAGTACTTTATAGGAGTAGTAAGAGATTACTTAAGACACTACAGGCTAACGCCTGCATTATAATTATTCTGATGGTTTTTGTGTTAGAATGGTTACAGCATCAAGAAGGCCATTCAACCCGTCGAGCCCGTGCCGGCTCTCTGCAAGAGCACTTCAGCTAGTCCCACTCCCCCGCCCTTTCCCCGTAGCCCTGCAAATTTCTTTCCTTCAGATACTTATCGAACTCCCTTTTGAAAGCGGAGATTGAATCTGCCCCCACCACCTTTTCAGGCAGTGCATTCCAGACCTTAACCATTCGCTGCGTAAAAAAGTTTTTCTTGTGTCACCTTTGGTTCTTTTGCCAATCACCTTCAATCTGTGTCCTCTGATTCTCGATCCTTCTGCCAATGGGAAGTTTCTCTCTATCTACTCTGTCCAGACCCCTCATGATTTTGAACACCTCTATCAAATCTCCTCTCATTCTTCTCTGCTCCAAGGAGAACAACCCCCAGCGTCTCCAGTCTATCAACATAACTCCCTCATTCCTGGAATCATTCTCATGAATCTTTTAGCCAGAAAAATTCTAAAGCATTTAAAATCTTTTGTGTGCAGAATGTTCCTATAGTAACTGACCCTAACCCCGCAAAGTTAGTCGACATCTATATCTATATCCTTGGATGGAACTAGTTTAACTGGAGGGTGTAGGAACTGCATGAGATGTTGGACGTGACTGTTAATGGGGTGGGGGGTGGTGGTAGGGGGAGAAACAGGGATTGTTCAGCTAAAGCACTGTTCAATGAGCAGCTGCTGAAGACTGCAGGCTGGTGTTGGTGATTTTCTGCTTCTTTGCCATCCTTGACATAATCTGTGTTGACATCGTCATCTGGTTGTGTTGTCCCCATTGCAGAACAAGGTTATGCAGTATACAGCAAACCACAATATAGGGCACTCTCTGTGGGCTGTTCTGGGGGAAGCCACCAGACTTGTCCAGGCAGCAGAAATGTTGCTTGAGCACTTTACTGGTCTGCCCTGAGAGCTCTCGTTGATCCATGGATCTGGTTGTAGAGCGGTTGGCACGGTGAATATGGGTTTCTTAGAGGAGTCAAGAGCCAAATATGCAGCCCTTGTCCCCATGCAACTAGTCTCTAACTTGCTTTACAGGGTCAAGCAATGGAGGATTGGCACAATGTGAAAGTGTCATAGCAACTGCCAGGAAAGCAGGAACAGATCTGCATGATGAAAATGATGCCCACCTTTTCCAGCTCTATTATTTTCTTCCCAACAAATAGAACCCATAAAGTTTGGTCATTACTTTTTGCCATTAATACAGTGCCATTTAAGATATCTGAGTAAGCAGTGAATACATGGCAGCAGAGGCTTTCTTGCTTCCTAACTTCCTGCTCTATTGCAGATAAGTCTCACGCAGCAACTCCCTGAACTCCTGCCAATTGCAGCAACTCTGAGGTGATGTCAGTGAGCTGGACACAGTGATCTGATTGGTTGCAGCCAGCGCAGCGGCTGCATCGGCGCGCACTGCTGCTGTGAGCGCGCGCGGGCGCCCGAGCTTTGCTGGGGCGTGGACGCGCGAGGTCTGACAGACTCCGGCTGGCAGTAAGGGCTGTTGCTCAGAGCAGAGAGACTGGCAGAGGTGAGACGAGCGGAGCGAACCTAAACTCAGCCAAAATAAGACTCCGCTTTCTGTCGAATGCAGAGCTTAAGCGGTTACCAAACAAACCGGAGAGATGGAAGAGTTTTTGCAGCACACCAAGTCCATTCTGGTAAGAGTATCCTCAGAGTTTTACAGTAGTGAGGGGGTGCAGCATAAAACACCAACCTATTTGCACTGGCGATCCCGGCGAAGTCCCCAAAGTGTTACTCAGTGAGAAAGTCATTTGCTGAGGATTGGGTGGGTTGCACTGTGGTTTTATGATTTGCCTTTTTACAATTAAAGTCAAATAAATTCTTCGTGCCTACAATAGACGGGCATTGCTGGCAGCAGTCACCGATTGCTGGCCACTTTGTTGTCATTGTGTACAAAACAAGCACCTCTAATTCCACCTATCATCAACTTCTTTTTAAACTTGCTGATAGAAACCTCCATGCAGAGTATCCACTGCAGCATGCAACCTTTTTATTTTTCAGGGTTTTATGAATTCAGCGAAGTTGAGATACTTTCTTGGGTTATAGCATATTACATGTACAGACAATGATGGTCTTAGAATTCAGTATATTTGGCAGATTAGTTATTGAGGGTTAAGAAGGTCAATTTTTTCTTTAATAGGAGGGGAGGGGGTTAGCAGCGGCGAGGCAGATGAATCAGGGTGGCGGGCAAGGTTTGGGCAGAATGCTGCCCCTGGAGGTATTGGTAGTGAAAGACTCCGCTGCAGCCTGTAGACTTAGCGCGGTGAGAAGATCCACACCACTGCTGCACCCCTGTAATATTTGCCAGTGGACCATGTGACACGCAGGCTATGCACTAAAGTTGGGAAGCACTATGAGTTGTGGACTCCAGGTCTGCAGGTTTTCCCACAATCCCAGGACCCCACCTCAGTGGAAGGGAGCGGATAGTATCGTACTGTTTTTATTATTGGAATATAGTTATTTATTATGACATTATTGTTGTGGTGATTATTCCTTGTTTAGTAAAGGTATTGTGATTGGTTGTTTGTTAACTGCCTTGGGATATATGTTGTAATCTCATTGGTAGTTGATGATCACATGATGTGTTGTGGCCACCTTAAATTCAGTTCTTTTCCAGCTTTGGTTGGGACTGGATGTGGGAAGATGTGCTGCAGATTTTAAAGTTAATAAATTGAAATAAAGAATAGATTTGCCTTCCAAAGCTAGGCTTTATTAGCTTTGGAAGGCAAATCTATTCTTTATTTCATGTTGATACTTGTATTTCTTTGTGACTAATGGTTTTATGGGGTGGGGTGGGAGGTTAACTTATTTAAGAATGATATGTAGGTTGTTGCTTACTGCTGTCTATATTGTGCTGTTAGACTAATTCAATTTGGGAATGCAAAGCCACAATCAATATTAAATCCATCAGTATTTAATGAAATTTTAAATTCAAAGTTTATTCCTCAGAAGTGTAGGGAAAGTTTCAATTTCCATGTTTTACTGTCTAGAAGATTACTTTGAGTCTTATGAAATAATAGAAATAAAAGTGAAGGTACTGCTGTGGAGGTCAGACGTGTCAGTTTTAGGTAGATTATTTTCTCACTAAAGTAAATATTTGTACAGTTAAAGAATAGCCAGAAGCTTCTGTTGGAATGTAGTTGTGAATGTGGAATCTTGCAGTGATACGACACTCATTTTCTGTGAGCAGACATAATGCATAAACAGCAAGTTGTTTTCTGGTGCTAGTGCTCAGGCTAATAATCAAACTAAGTGCTTTTAGGATGTTGACTTCAGTGTTGTACTCGTAGGTTGAAGACGACCAACTTGTTGTCAGGATGTACTTTGAACCTCAGTGAGCTGTCGCCTTGCTGCTTTGTAATAATAAGAGTAGGTAAAAGTGACTGTGTCTGTCATTATTTACTTTAAACAATGTTCCGTATGAAATAGGATTGAACTAATGGGGTCTAAATTCAATGTTGTTGTACCCGTTGTCCAGGCATGAAGCAGTCGCAATGGTGACCAATTTAGAAGGGCAGAGGCCAGTGCCCGATCTGCACAGGCATTTGGGCCACTGCTAAATTAGTCAGGGCCTATTATTAGGTGGCCCTGGAAATTGCCTGAAATGAAGGCAAGCCTAATTTCAATATTGAAATGAGGCTCCTCTTCCATTTCTGACCCGGATGCCTACATTTGCAAGCTCTGACCAGTATTTCCGGTCTTCAGCGGCCGAACCTGTAGTTCTTAAAGGGACCACTGGAGAACGCTCAAAAAGAGGCCGCAAAACTTTGTGATGTATTTTTGTGAAGTCGGAAACCCTAGCTCCACAAAACAACTTTGGGCTGCTGCTGGCCCACCTTTGTCCTCCTTCCCGGACTTACCTGTGGGCCTTGGTGCTGGCCAAAGTTGGTTAGACCCCAACAAACGAGTGCTGTCGGGGTGCCTGATTGGCGCTGACAGCTTGCCTGAATTATGATGATGAAGCCCAAGGAGAAGTTTAGGACGGACCTCGAGCCTCTTTGTTCTAGCGTGGCATCACTGTGAACCACTGGAATTGTGCTCTGTTTCAGACACTAATGAATTTAGGCACCAATATGCCTGTAAAACCCAAATGGGACTGTTATGTTTTTTGGCATTTTTTCACTTTCATTTACTTTAGATTTCTTTTTGGGTTCAGCGTCATCAATCACTCCCGTAGGCGAGCCTTTGCTCTCTGTGTACCACAGAGTGCTTTCACTTCCTCAGCTTTCTAAGTAAATTTGTAGAATGCTTAGGGATTGAATTTAGAACCATCTTTACTTTTTTTCACTTTACTGGTTTTACCATGTATCCTCATGTGATCTCCCCGGGCTTCAGAAGGTGGCAGAATAATATTCCCACAGACAATGACATCGGCTTTAATTGTTAAATTTATTAAACAGTAAAAGAGTAAGTGAATAGTAGCAATGACACAACATTGATTTCCCTAGTAATTAATAAACTTAACTGTGCTCTCGAGTAAATAGAAAATAATACATTTGTGTAATTGTTGCACTAAACCATGTATTTTAGGTGGTGATCCTTTTTGTTTCCTCACCATTTATGGAAAATATCTGGCCTGACTATCACACTCAAATATTTCACACAATTGCCCAATTTGAACCAGTCAGTCTGAGAAATAGTTTCCAGAAAATAACTAGACCTAAGCAGATTTAAATAACACTCTGGCTGATTTTTTTTTTGTTTTAACAATCAAACATTATTTGAACTAATCCCAGACAATGTTTGTATTTGAATTAAATGGCTTGACCCCATCTTCAGACACCCGGCTGTAGTTCTTATATCAAGAATAAACTGCGTCATGTTTTTCTGAGCATGAAGCTCGTTTTTAACCCCTTATTTACTGTGACAGAATATCATGCATCTTATACACGATGCTTCATTTTTTCACCGTGTCATTGTACTAATAAAGACAGTTTGAATATAATTGAAAATAATTCATCACATGAATAAAGACTGTTTAATTTTGAAACTAAATTATATTTAAGTGTTTTCCTTTTGCCCCTCACCTAACTCGAGCGTTTAGGAATGATGGGTGACTCTCCTACAATAGAAAAATTAACGTTAAGTTTTGCAATGGCTTAATGGGAAATATACTGCCAAATTTAATACTGAAACATGGATTCTAAATTTGTTTCCTGAGTTGGTTAATCTCAGCCAGTGCATTAGAAGAGAAATTACAGTTGGCCTTGGCGTCCCTGGACTAGGCGGGAAAATATCAGCCAGATTCTCTGCTCTTTATTCCTATCCGGTGACCCACTATTGTTCAAAATGCACATATGTGTGCTGGCTGAGTACAGAATCGGGCACCTAATCCTGCCATGATGCTCCCCTATAAAATAGTCCACCGATTCACTGTCTGGTCTCATGTAAAGAGTGGCCATTTCGTTACGGTACTGGAGGCTGCCTGGCACCCATGAGCCACCACCTTCAGGAGAGAAGAAACGATTAAGGGGGGAAAAACAAAAAAATAGGGCAGAGAAGGTTAAGGGGAAATTTAATAGAGGTGTTTAAAATTATGAGGGGTTTTGATAGAGTAAATAAGGAGAAACTGTGCCCACTGGCAGGAGGGTTGGTAACCAGAGGAGACAAATTTAAAGTAATTGCCAAAAGAACCAGCGAGGAGATGAGAATTTTTTTTATGCAGCGAGTTGTTATGATTTGGAATGTACTGCCTGAAAGGGTGGAGGAAGCAGATTCAATACTAACTTTCAATACTTGAAATGGAAAAAAATTGCAGGGCTATGAGGAAAGAGCGTGGGAGTGGGACCAATTGAATAGCTCTTTCAAAGAGCCAGCCTAGGCACTATGGGCCGAATAATCTCCTGTGCTGTATCATTCTGTGAAAAAAGTAATGTTAAGGCATAATTAAATGTGAAGAGTAAAAACCTGTACCTTTGCCCATACTTGGAATATTTCCAAAGGCTGAAAATTCTAGACCAGGGTTATAGGATTTCAGACCATCTGTAATAATTAACAGACATGTATAAATAAATTAAATATTGCCTAGTGCTTTTTAATACTTTGTAAGTGCCTCTTTTATTAAGAAATCTTTACAAATTAAAATTTCCTGCAAGTTATAACACTATTTACCTGAAGTGTATCTTTGTAATTTTGTTTAGTCATTTTATTGTTATGATGATGATGCCATCCCAGTGGAAATAGGATTTTATTTTCACAAAAGAGTGAGACAGACGTATCTAGAATTTTTTTTATTTAAGATACTGAAATTGCAATTTTTTTTGTGCAACCCTTAAAGGGGAACATTTCTGCAGGGAGATAGTCTGTAAAATATTTATAGAAGTTTGCCAGTTTAGAATAATTTAAAAACAGAGAATGCTGAAAATGCACAACGCATCAGTTAGCATCTGAAAAAGAAAACCGAGGTTTCATCAAAATATCAACCTTTCATTCCAATGGTTAACACATCTTCAGAAGCTGACTGACTGTATTTTAAGCAATTTTCATTTTTACATTTCAGATTGTCAGCATTTGTGATTTTTCTTTTTATCTTTAGGATGATAATTTGTTGAAGGACTTCTTTATAGAATTTGGCAGGTATTTCTGGGAAAGTAGATGCACTCTGCTAATATCAGATAAGGGACTCCGAGACCATGGTTGCTGATTGCCATAGTTGCTGAATTATTGATAATTGGTCTCTGCCTCTCAGACTCTGTCTCTGGGGCTCTGTTTAGAGAGTGACCAGGAGGACATGTTTCTTTACTTTTATAGTAGTCCCTGACAATTTTTGCTGTGTTCTCAGCTAACCAACAGCAAAATTCAGACAGATATTGATTTTAAAAGAGAATGCTGCTCCTCGCCTGAGACTGGTATCAGTACTGGTGTCATGTTCGGCTGGCAGACCACAGTTACACTGCTGCCTGCACTTCACTGTACTTTGAACTTTCCCCAGTCAGGAGAGAGCTCTGCACATGAGTGTTTGATGCATACATGCGCAGAGCTCTGCTTCCAGGCAGTTAGCTTTTAATGGTATGAGAAGTGGGCGGGAGCAATAGTCATTTAACATTAAAAATATTTTATAATAGTTTTAATGAATAATCAGGTGCTCCAACACTTTGCATGGACATTTTATAAACTTCATTTTTTCTAGAGTTGTATTATACCCAATGTGGAATCCAATTGGTGTAAGACTATTTCTTTCTTGAGTAAACTCAGGATTCAGGTTGATGGTCTTACTCCCGATTTCCATTGATACTTTTGCATTGATGTGTACCTGAAACAGCTTTCCATCGACACAAATATAATAGATTTGTGACATCAAGTGGACATAATGCTTACAAATGAAATCGCTGTTCTGCCTGAGCCCCCATACTTCAAGCTCTCTCTCTCCCTGAGCCCCCATTCCCCAGTCTCTTTCAATTTCACTCAAGCCACATTCCACCAACCGCCAGTCTTCCTCTCTCCAGCCGTGCCTCCACACCGACCATCATTCCCCAGTCTTCCCTGAGCCTCCAACTCCCAGTCTGCTGTCACTCTCTAATTAGCGCACAGCAACCTCCCACAGACAGAAAGGTGATAATGACCAGATAATCTGATTTTACTGATGTTGATTAAGGGATAAATGTTGGCCAGGACAATGGTATAACGCCCCTGTTCTTCAAAACAGTGTCATGGGATCTTTTACATCCACTTGAGAATGCAGAGAGGGCCTCGGTTTAATGTCTCATCTGAAAAACGGAACCTCCGGCAGTGAAGCACACCCTCAGTACTGCACTCGCGTGTCAGCTTAGATTTTTTGCCTGTTAACTGCCTTGCTAATCCTATTTTTGTAGTGGTTTCCCATTTTCGTGCCTCTGGCTCCTGTTTCCCGTCTTGTCAGAAACAGGCCAGCTGCAAGGAGACGAGTTGCTGGAGGACATGATTTGTAGTCATTGGCGCAGCACTTTAAAAGCGTTCCAGTAACATGGCTGACATTCAAATGCAACAACTTTGTTGTTGGAGGTTTGGGATAAGATTTTGCAAATCTACTGACCTTGTGACAGGTCAAGCTGACAGCCAGCTACAGTGTGACCTGATTGGAATAATTTCAGGCCACTTCGACTGTGCGCTTACATGCTTCTTGTCTCAATTAAAATCTACAGCAACGGGATGGGGACCATTTATATCCTTTCGCCCTGGTTGTCAGATTAGGAGGAATAGCAGCCGCAGCAGCACCAGCACCAGCACCAGGAGCCCCAACTTCCTCCTCACCCACCTGATGATGCATAGGGAGGAGGGCCTCAGCGCAGGACTGCACCTCGCTGCAGGAGATACCCCCAACACAGAGTTTACAGGCAGAGGACCAGCTTCCTCAGCATGACTGAGCAGCAGTGCCAAAGGAGGCTGAGACTTTCGAGAGACTTAGTCGCTGACATCTGCGCAATGCTGCACCAACACCTGGAGGCCAGAGGAGCGTGTGGACACTCCTTACCAGTGGCTGTCAAAGTCACCACCACACTCAACTTTTTTGCTTCGGGCTCCTTCCAGGGATCAGCTGCAGACATCAGCTGCATCTCCCAGTCGGCCGCACATATTTGCATCACACAGTTCACCGATGCCCTCTTTGCAAAGGCGCGCAATTACATCCACTTCTCCATGGATTTCCCAAGTGTGACGGTGCGTGCGGTAGGCTTTGCCAATATAGCAGGCTTGCCAATGGTGCAGGGCATCATAGACTGCACCCATGTAGCCATTAGGGCCCCCTATCACAACCCAGCTGTACTTGTCAACCGCAAGGGATTCCATTCCTTGAATGTCCAGCTGGTGTGTAACCACAGGAAGATCATCATGAATGTCCAGCTGGTGTGTAACCACAGGAAGATCATTATGCATGTTTGCACTAAGTACCCTGACAGTTGCCATGACTCCTTCATCCTGCGCTAGTCTACTGTGCCTCAGCTCTTCCAGCTTTCCGGATGGCTTCTAGGCGATAAGGGCTATCCCCTGAAAAAGTGGCTCATGCCATCGATGAGGAGGCCATCAAACGATGCTGAGGAGCGGTACAATGTGAGTTACATATCCACCAGAATCATCATCGAGCAAACCATCGGCTTGCTCAAAATGCGCTTCCGATGCCTCGACAGATTTGGAGGCAGTACGCACCAGCCAGGGTGTCCAGAATCGTCGTGGTCTGCTGTGCCCTGCACAACATCGCACAGCAGCGCGGCTTAGTGCTGCCGGATGAGCAAATGGCTCACCACACAGCCTCCTCTGAGGAAGAGGATGAGGATGAGGACGAGGAGGAGGCGCTGGAGGGCGACGCCATGTGGGTCCGCATGTCGCCAATCCAGCAACAGACGACCACATTGCTGGCCGTCAGGCAAGGGATGCAGTCATTCATGCCAGATTCGAGTAAGATTATGCTTCAACCACAGGTGGCTGGCACGTGGAGATAAATATAAAGAAAGAAAGACTTGCATTTATATAGCGCCTTTCATGACCATCGGACATCTTGAAGCGCTTTACAGCCAATGAAGCACATTTGAAGTGTAGTCACTGTTGTAATGTGGGAAACGCAGCAGCCAATTTGTGCACAGCAAGCTCCCACAAACAGCAATGTGATAATGACCAGATAATCTGTTTTTGTTATGTTGGTTGAGGGATAAATTTTGGCCAGGACACCGGGGATAACTCCCCTACTCTTCTTCGAAATAGTGCCATGGGATCTTTTACGTCTGCCTGAGAGAGCAGATGGGGCCTTGGTTTAACGTCTCATCCAAAAGACGGCACCTCCAACAGTGCAGCACTCCCTCAGCACTGCACTGGATTGTCAGTCTAGCTTTATGTACTCAAGTTCCTGGAGTGGGACTTGAACCCACAACCTTCATGACTCAGAGGTGAGGGTGCTACCAACTGAGCCACAGCTGACACATAAGTCCTACATTCTGAAAACCCCAGGCATCATCTGTCAAATAAACAGTGGTTTGCACTCAGTGTCACCACCAACATTCTACATGGAATTCTCCGAGCCCTCACTCTTGAACTTCCATTCCCAGAACACAGAGGCCACACTTTAGGTGATCTCAGCAGATCATTAAATCTTTTTCGACACTGAACCCATGTGCGTCTGCACACAGACCTCAAACTCACCTCCTCAGCAATTTGCAGCTAAGCTGCCTTGGTTTGCTGAGTAGGCCTCCTTCCATTTCCAGGGTAGAGGACCTCCTGACACCCTCTAACTCCCTCCACAAGAGCATGGAGGGAGCCCTCATTGAACCTGGGTGCAGCCTTAGTTTTTGGGGCTGCCATTCCTGCAGCAGCCAGCCTTTAAGAGGAAAAACCTAATGCTTTTGCAAAGGGGACATGGCCCCTTTAAATTTTTACCTGAAACAACGCGTCATCAGAGGCGAGAATCTAACGCTCTGCAACCAATTGCCTGGAGGGACCCGCACATCGGCCATAATAGTAACGGCTGGGAGGCAGCATGCGGGAGCGGGTGCGAAAGCTGCCAAGCAGTGGGCACCCCCTCAACCCGCCTCCTCTATAAAGATCGTGGCCTAAGTCTCTGGAGTGGGACTTGAACCCACAACCTTTATGACTCCGAGGTGAGAGTGCTACCAACTGAGCCACAGATGACCCTGCTCTACTATCACTCCATCTTCGCTGATGTACATTGGCTCCCAGTCTGTCAACACTTTAAATTTAAAGTTCTTGCCCTTGTCTTTAAATTCCTCCATGGCTTTGTGCCCCTCCCTAACTCCATAAGCTCCTCTAGCTCTATAACCTCCCTGGACTCTCCATTCCTCTTACTCTGGCCTCTTGTGCATCCCCTCCCCCTTTGCCCCATCGTTGACTTTAATGCCTTTACTTACCTCGGCTCCACTCTCTGAAATTTACTTCCAAAACCCCTCTCCACCAAGACCCTCTCTAAAACCTGCCTCTTTGACCAAGCTCTTCATCACTCTCCCCAATCATTCCTTCTTTGGCTTGATTTTCCTCATGCCTCTGTGAAGCAACTTGTTAAAGGCACTATATAAATGCAAGATGTTGTTACACAGTCCTTCTTGAACATCCTATACCCTGTAAGAATTTTGTATGTTTCAATGAGATCACCTCTCATTCTTCTAAACTCTAGAGAATATAGGCCTAGTCTCCTCATAGGACAATCCTCCCATCCCAGGAATCAGTTTAAGGCAAGTATATCCTTTCTTGGGTAAGGAGACCAAAACTGTACACAGTACTACAGGTGTGGTCTCACCAAGACCCTATATAATTACAGTAAGACTTCTTTACTCTTGGCCTTTATTGCAAAAGGATTGGAGTATAACATACCATTTGCTTTCCTAATTGCTTGCTGTACCTGCATGCTAACTTTCAATGATTCGTGTACAAGGACACCAGGTCCCTCCGAATACCAACATTTCCCAATATCTCACCATTTAAAAAATATTCTGCTTTTCCATCTTTCCTACCAAAGTGGATAGCTTCACATTTCTCCATATTATATTCCATCTGCCATGTTCTTGCCCATTCACTTAACCTGTCTATATCTATATATTAATCATCATTTAGGAAGGCACAGATTAGTCAAGGACAGTCAGCATGGATTTCTTAAGTTAAGGTCATGTCTGACTAACTTGATTGAATTTTTTGAGGCGGTAATGAGGAGAGTTGATGAAGGTAGCGCATTTGATGTAGTCTACATGAATTTTAGCAAGGCTTTTGACAAGGTCCCACATGGCAGACTGGTCAGAAAATTAAAAGTCCAAGGGAAAGTGGCAAGTTGGATCCAAAATTGGCTCAGTGGCAGGAAGCAAAGGATAATGGTCAACAGGTGTTTTTGTGACTCGAAGGCTTTTTCCAGTTGGGTTCCACAGGGCTCAGTACTAGGTCCCTTGCTTTTTGTGGTATATATCAATGATTTAGGCTTCAATGTAGGGGGCATGATTAAGAAATTTGCAGATGGTACAAAAATTGGCCATGTGATTGATGGGAAGGAAGAAAGCTGTAGACATCAGCAGGAAGATATCAACTGGTCAGGTAGGCAGAAAAGTGGCAAATGGAATTCAATCTAGAGAAGTGTGAGGTAATGCATTTGGGGAGGGATAACAAGGAAAGGGAATACACAGTAAATGGTTGGATACTGAGAAATGTAGAGGAACAGTGGGACATTGGAGTGCATGCCCACAGATCCCTGAAGGTAGCAGGACAGGTAGATAAGGTGGTTAAGAAAGCATACGGGATACTTTCCTTTATTAGCTGAGGCATAGAATATAAGAGCAGGGAGGTTATGTTTGAACTGTATAAAACACCAGTTAGGCCACAGCTACAGTACTGCATGTGTTAGGTCCGTGTATCTTAATGTTGTGTCCTTCAATAATCAGACTGCAGGGAACGATTCAACAGGTGTTTACTGAATGAGGGTTACTCTAGAACTAACTGTACAGATCACTACTCAGGGTTTATATACAGGTGTGGTCACTGCCGGTGCTACAGTATACATGAGCTGTAAAAAGTAGTTCTCCCCTTAAAGGTACATACATTACAATTCCTCCCCTTTTAGATTAACAGGTACCATAACACTCATTTTACAATTGAATATCAAACTAATTACAATTAACACTTTTAACATGCAACATTAGCTGAAAATAGTCTATTTATAAATTCAGTCTTTGGGGAGGCTTCCTGATCCTTTCTGGATAGCGCCTTTCCCGAGTGTCTTGCTCTTGGTGCGGAGGCGATTCTGGCCCCCTGTCGTCGGTTGATTCGTCAGCTTCCGATGCTACTGTTTCTGGGGTAGATGCTACCTGTACGTCGGGTTCATCACCAGGTACGTATGGGCGAGGCATGGGGTTGACTCGTTCCTGTGACTCTAGGATCTGGTCAGCATGGCGTCTCACGATGCTCTCCCCAACGTCCACTGTGTACATTAGTGGGCCCTGCCGTGTGCATATCGTTCCTGGCTGCCATTTTTCTGTTCGGTAGTCGCGGGCCAAGACTGGTTGCCCTACATTGAAGCTCCTTGTTGGCTTCTCATGGATGTGCTGGAATTGCTTACTCTCAACATCTCTTCGTACGTTTGAGCAAATCCAGGCGAGATCTTAACCTTCGGTTAAAGAACATCATGGCTGGGGCCTGGTTGGTGACTGCATGTGTCGCATTCCAGTAGGCGAACAGGAAATTGTCCACCTTGTGCTGCAGCGGAATGTTGTCATTGTACATAGCCTTTATTGCCTTCTTAAAGGTTTGTACAAAACTCTCGGCCAATCCATTTGTGGCTGGATGATACGGGGCGGATGTGTAATGCCTTACCCCATTCCTTTTCAAGAACCTCCGGAACTCTTCGGATACAAACTCTGGTCCGTTATCAGAGCAAATCTGCTCTGGCAAGCCGTTCCTGCAATAGTTTTCTCCGTGGTGGTGGAGGACATTTTGATCACCTCAGGCCATTTCGAGTGCGCATCCACGGCTATTAAAAACATTGAGTCCATGAATAGACCAGCAAAATCAATATGCACCCGTTGCCATGGAGATGAGGGCCACTCCCATGGGTGTAGAGGGGCATGTGGTGGTGCATTTTGGACCTTTTGGCATCTTGAGCAGCTCTTTGTCAGGTCCTCAATTTGCTGATCGATCCCCAGCCACCACACACAAGCCCTAGCAAGGCTTTTCATTTTCACCCCTCCCAGATGACCTTCGTGAAGCTCATTGAGCACTCTCTCCCTTAACTTGGGTGGAATTACCACTCGGGATCCACACATCAAGGTCCCCTGACATACTGACAGCTGTTCTCTTCTGGATGAGAATGCTGGCAACAGTGAGTCGCCATGTGCGGCCATCCCTTCACCGTCAAATCATATACCCGAGACAGTGTCGGGTCATTTCGGGTCTCCTTCTCTATACCAGCGTTAGTTACTGGCAAGCATTCAATTATAGTCGAATGAAATATTTCGACAGGATCCACTGCTGGTGCTTCCTCCGCAGTAGGCAGTGGCAGGCGTGATAGCCCATCAGCGTTTCCATGCTGTTTCGTGCCCTTATACTCGATTTCATATTGGTGCGCTCCTAGAAAAAGGGACCATCTTTGTAGCCGTTGTGCAGTCATCACCGGAACGCCCTTCTTTGGATTAAAGATGGAGACAAGTGGTTGGTGGTCAGTCAGCAAGGTGAACTTCTGCCCATGCAGATAGTGATTGAACTTTTTCACTCCCCACACTAGGCTGAGGGCCTCCCTGTCAATCTGGGCGTAGTTACGCTCGGCTGAGGTTAGTGAGCGTGACGCAAAGGCTATTGGCCTCTCTGAGCCGTCCGAGAATTTGTGCGATAGCACCGCTCCAATGCCGTAGGGTGACGCATCACATGCCAACTGAATTGGTAATGCTGGGTTGTAATGGGCCAATACCTCTTTCGATGTGATTAGTGTTTTGCTCTTCTGGAAAGCTCGTCTACATTCGTCACTCCACTTCCATGGCACCCCAGTTTGCAGTAGGGTGTTCAGTGGGTGTAGTATTGTAGACAAATTTGGCAAGAACTTATGGTAGTAGTTTACCAGCCCGAGGAACGACCTCAGTTGTGACACATTTTCCGGTGCTGGAGCCTTAACTACTGCCTCAATCTTCTCTGGGGACTTATGTAACCCCTCTTTATCGATAACGTGGCCACAATACGAGATCTGTTTTCTAAAAAACTCGCATTTGGGGCGATTAGCTCGGAGCCCATATTCCTGCAATCTAGTGAGCACCTGCTCCAGGTTGGCAAGGTGATCACTGTCATTTTTGCCCGTGACCAGGATGTCATCCAAATAACATTGGGTCCCTGGGATCCCTTGCAGGACTTGTTCCATTGCCCTCTGCCAAATAGCCGGAGCTGATGCTACCCCGAATAGCAGCCGGTTATATTGGTAGAGACCTTTATGGGTGTTGATTGTGAGGTATTTTTTTGATGCTTCTTCTACCTCCATTTGCAGATACGCCTGGGCCAGATCAATCTTAGTGAAGCGTTTCCCTCCAGATAGCGAGGCAAAAATATCTTCAATCCGCGGAAGTGGATATTGTACGGTGTGAAGGACCAGGTTCACTGTTACCTTAAAGTCCCCACAGATGCAAACCTTCCTTGGTTCCCCAGGCGTGCTGCTCAATGACTTTTTCATCACAGGGACAATGGGTGTAGCCCACTCGCTCCAGTCTACCTTGGACAGTACACCTGAATGTTCCAGACTCTCCAGCTCTGCTTCGACGGCTGGGCGGATCGCATAAGGTACCGGCCTGGCCTTAAAAAATGTTGGGCTTGCGTTTTCTTCAATTTTAATCATCGCTGTCATGCCTTTTGGTGTTCCGAGTCCTTGCTGGAACACTTCTTTCGCGTCAGTTAGGATCTTTGACAGTCGCCCAGGTGTGACGTCGTCATCCTTTTTGTCAGCCACAGTCAGTGCCTGTATGGAATGCCAATCTAGCTGTATCTTCCGGATCCATTCACGTCCTAGTAGTGGTGGTCCTCCATCTGGCAATACATATAGGTCCATTTTTGGTGTTTCCTTGCCGTTATATATAAAGTTCACCCTTATTTTTCCTTTGGGGTAGACTTTTTGCCCCGTGTACGTCTTCAAGACAATCTTTGTATCTCTCAAGGGTATATGTGAGAATAGCCGCTTGTAGTCCCTTCGGTTTATGACTGTTAGGGCTGATCCTGTGTCCAATTCCATTTTCACTTGGACTCCTGCTATCTTGAGCATGACCCAGATAGTTTGGTGATCCTCCGTTTTGATCACATTATGTAGTTTCAGCCAACCCAGCTCCTTGCTTCTGGAGTCTGTATCACACTTCTGTTCGTCTGAACTACTCTCCGTCACCTTATGTACCTTCTTGTACTTCTCCTGTGGAGATTTCTTGCTGCTGGTTTTCTTTCCCGACCTGCAGACTCTTGCTATGTGTCCTACTTTTCCACACTGTCTGCACACTTTGTCCTTGAACCAGCAATCATTATGGTCGTGTGTTCTGCCGCAGCGATAGCACTTCACTGTTCCTAATGACATTTCATTTGTGCCATATTCTTGCGGTCTCCGTTGTATCTCTGCAGCGCCCCGTGCTGCTGCTTCGTGTGATACTGCAATGCTGAAAGCCTTGTCCAGCGTAAGATCCTTTTCTGATAGAAGCCGTTTCTGGGTTCCTTCACTTTGAAGCCCACACACAAACTTGTCCCTTAAAGTATCTGCTAGTCCCGTTCCAAACTGGCAGTGTTTCGATAGCTTGCGCAGTTCCGTTAAATACTCAGCATTACTTTCATCTTTATGCTGGTTCCTTTTGTGAAACTTAAATGTTTCTGCTATCAGCAGCGGTGTGGGGTTTAAGTGGTCCTGTAGGATTGACACTATGTTTTCAAAATCCTTTTCTACTGGCTTCTCTGGGGTTACTAGGTTTCGTAGTAAGCCATACATTTTTACACCCATTGAATTCAACAATACCAGCGCTTTCTTGTCATCTGGCACTTCATTTGCCTTGCAGTATACTTCTATGCGTTCGACATATGTCGTCCAATCTTCGACTTCATTGTCGAACGCTGTGATACTGCCACTCTTCGGCATTTTTGGTTGTGGTTAGACTGGCTTAAAATGGCATCTCCCGCGCTTTCCTTTCTTCCCCGCTGCGGCTTAAAATGGCGTCTCCCGCGCTGCTGCCAACGCCGCTCTCGGCGGTCCTCGTGGCAAATGGCGATGCCCTGTGGGTTTCATGCGCTGCTCCTGCACTGCTGCCAACGCCGCTCTCTGCGGTCCTCGTGGCAATGGCAGCGCCTTGCGTTTTCCTGCGCGCCTCTCTCCCCCGTTGACGCTGCTCGGCCCTTGAACACCGGCTGCGCCCTGTGCGCTCTGCCCTCTCTCTCTACCCCGCTGACGCTGCTCGGCCTTTTTCTGTGCCGCTCGGTCGGGCTCTAGCCCATCGTTGTCCGGGAAGGGTCTGCGCAGTACCTGTTGCCAGACCGTTTCGCTGGACCACCTTGACTGGAAAGCCAAGCCTGGCTCTCGACAGCCTCCCCTGCGATGCTCAAATCTCCGCTGGATGACTGGGCGGTTGCCTGTGATCGACGCCCGTGCTTCTGGACTCGACCTTCTTCCACTGTTCTCCAGGAGCGCATCCCTGGGAGGTGATGCAGAGTTGCAGGTAGGTTCGAACCTGCCTCATCGCCAATGTTAGGTCCGTGTATCTTAATGTTGTGTCCTTCAATAATCAGACTGCAGGGAACGATTCAACAGGTGTTTACTGAATGAGGGTTACTCTAGAAACTAACTGTACAGATCACTACTCGGGGTTTATATACAAGTGTGGTCACTGCCGGTACTACAGTATACATGAGCTGTAAAAAGTAGTTCTCCCCTTAAAGGTACATACATTACAGCATGCAGTTCTGATCACCACATCACAGGAAAGATGTGATTGTACTGGAGAGGGTAGATTTTTGATGATGTTGTCTGGACTGGAGAATTTTAGTTATGAGGAAAATTGGATAGGTTGGGGTTGTTTTCTTTGGAATAGAGGAGGCTGAGGGAAGATTTGATTGTGGTGCATAAAATTATGAGGGGCCTAGATAGAATGGATAGAAAGGACCTATTTCCGTTAGCAGAGAAGTCAATAACCAGGGGGCATAACTTTAAAGTAATTGGTAGAAGGATTGGAGGGGAGTTGAGGAGAACTTTTTTTCAGAGGGTGGTGGGGGTCTGGAAATCACTGCCTGGAAAGGTAGTAGAGGCAGAATCCCTCATTGCATTTAAAAAGTACTTGGATATGCAGTAAAAGTGCTGTAACCTACTAGGCTACGGACCAAGAGCTGGAAAGTAGGATTAGGCTGGATAGCTATTTTTCAGTTGGCACAGACACAATGGGCCGAATGGCTTCCTTTTTTGTCGTAAATTTCTATGATTATATATCTCTTTGCAGCCCTTTAACCAATCCTCAATCCATGCTAATATATTACCCCCAATCCCATAAGCCCTAATTTTGTATAACCTATTGTGTGGGACCTTATCAAATGCTTTCACAAAATCCAAATACAATACATCCACTGGTTCCCCCTTATCTACCCTGCTAGTTACACTCTCTAAAACTCTAATAGATTTGCCAAACACAATTTCCTTTTCATAAATCTGTGTTGACTCTACCCAATCATATTATGATTTTATAAGTGTCCTGTTACCACGTCCCAAATAATAGATTCTAGCATTTTCCCTACTATTGACGTCAGGCTAACTGGTCCATAATTCCTTGTTTTCTCACTCCCTCCTTTCTTGAATAGTGTGAAGGCCCATCGTGCCTGTTCCGGCTCTTTTGTAGAGCTAGCCAATTAGTCCCACTTCCCTGCTTGTTCCCCATAGCCCTATACATTTTTTCCCTTCAAATATTTAATTTGAGCAATTTTGTTACAATCCTAGCATTCATGTACAATCACCTTATTAAATTTTTCTTTCTTGTGCCCTCACTGTCTGACTTGCTGGAGGCTAGATTCAGTATTTCTCCGAGTTACAAATTTCTTGCTAATCTGTTAGCTATCATTCCTTATTTCCTTAATCTCATGTGGGACTTTTCACTCCAGTCTGCCCTCATTTATCCCCTAACCTACCATCCAGTTTAAATGTGTTGTAATGGCCCTGTTCCTCACTAGTCTCATGGTTTTTGCTCAATTAAGATGCAGCCTTTCTTTTCCAAACCATTTCCTTTTATTCAGATAACAGTCCCAGTTACTTCCGAAAATGGCCTCATTATTACACTCAGTCGTTCACATCCTCTAATTTCTTAGTGAATTCATCTCAATTACAAAACCCAGAAGTTCGTCTGAGCAAGTTTGTTTACATCCCAAATTGGTAAATATCAATGTCATCCTCACGTGTTGATTTCCTCTGATGATTCCACCCTCTATTGTTAACTCCTGTGCAGACTTTCACTGTCACTGGCTATGCTTCATTGTAACTGGCTCTGCTTCCATTTATTGCAGTAGCCCTTCTATACTTTTCTCAATGTGCAAAGCTCTAACTTGCCAACTTACTGGCCTGTAGGTTTTATCTTTCTGATACACATGCCTATCCACTTTTCTTGGCAATCCTCAACAGCTAATAACTCCCTTTTCCCTCACAATTTGCTGCCTTGCCTCACTTATTTTCCTCTGACTTTTTGACATTCACTTCATTCTGACTTGTACCTGCAGTGAAGGCCAGAATTTGATCATGGTAATGTGTCGTGACGTACCTACTGAGTCCAGCACAACCTACATCATCTTCCTCCATGCTGACTTGTATTGGCTCCCCTGCTGAAACCATTACTAACCATTCCCCTTAGAATCATAGACTAGTACAGCACAGAAGGAGGCCATTCGCCCAGTTGAGTCTGCGCCGGCTCTTTTGAAGAGCAATCCAGTTAGTCCCACTCCCCCGCTCTTTCGCCATATCCGTGCAATTTTTTCTCCTCCAAATATTTATTCAATTCCTTTTTAAAGGCTGCTATTGAATCTGTATCCACCACACTATCAGGTAGTGCACTCCAAATCCTAACCACTTGTTGCGTAAAACATTTTTTCCTAATGTCGCCTCTGGCTCTTTTGCCAATCACCATAAATTTGTGCCCTCTGGTTATCGACCCTTCAGCAATTGGAAACAGTTTCTCTTTATTTACTCTGGGCTGGATTTTCCGATCGGAGGCTTCCTATGGGTGGATGCCTCCAATCGCCAAAAATCTACGCACTTACCTGCTGGCTCTGTATGTCCTGAGACTTCCGATCCTGGGCCTCTCCACTACGAAATGCGCATAGGCAGGCGGATGATCTGTCAAGAGAATTCTTGACGGATCGTAAGTGTCGGGTTTTAGCGCACGCACCCATGGGGGTCGGAATATCGGTCCTCTATTTAAAACCTTCATGATTTTAAACACCTCTATCAAATCTCCTCTTAGCCTTCTCTGCCCTGATTACCTAAGTGGAGAAGATCAGCCATGATCTTATTCAATGGGGCCGTATGGACTACTGCTCCTATTTCTTATGTTCTAACCTAAATCGGAAGGTTTTGTGAAGTTGTTAGCTTTTCAAGAAGATTAGAAGTCTATCAGAATAATTAATTCACTAGCATGAGCTTCAAAACATACAGTGAAGCACTCTATAATAGAGAATTAGACTAGGGTAGCTAAAGCTGGGAACCGAAGAAGATGAGCAAAAAAGGAAAACAATAACCACAGACAATGACTCACTGCAGATGTTCCCAGAGGTGAAGCCAGAATATCCCAGAGGAAAGCCGAGCTGGTGAACACCACTGTAGCCTACTAGTCGAGAAGATTTCATGTTCATATCACAAAGGGACAACCTTAACACTAGAAACTTACCAGCGATATGTTGAATACAGACTGCAAAGTTAACCTTGTTAAGTCTGTTTTATAACCTTAGCTCTCGAATGTATATTTTTACACTGTTATTAAGTGAAACCCACCTATGGTTGATACAATATTTACATTACTGTTGCGCTTATGATTTAGATTGTGTTGATTGATATTAAGGATCAGTTTACTTTTGCTGTAATCATCAATACCTAACCTTGTGATGGTGTTAATTGTGTTAGTATTAATTGTGTTGTCATAGATGTTATTAAATAAAGTAGTGTTAGCCAATACACTTATGTAACTTAGCCTCTGATTGCCAGAGGCATCAATGACGAAGTGACACTTCATTCAATGTTGCACTGCGGTTTTGGTGTGCATAGACCTGGCTTGGACAAATTGATATTTTTTGGTATGTTGGACAGCTCGAAGTGACCCAATTTAGGCATCGTTTAAA
This sequence comes from Somniosus microcephalus, assembly GCF_052327205.1. Lineage (NCBI taxonomy): Eukaryota > Metazoa > Chordata > Chondrichthyes > Squaliformes > Somniosidae > Somniosus > Somniosus microcephalus. The sequence goes on from NC_140987.1 coordinate 135,397,695, forward strand.
AAAACTCTGCGCATGAAAGAGAAATCCCAGTGCAATTTTCTGATGTTCGAGAAAGGGGGAAGATGCCCGTCATTTAATACAGATAACTAATAATGGAATTTCAAATACAATATTTTTATATACTGTTACAATCGAGTCTACAGCACAGAAACAGGGCATTCATCCCAGCTGGTAACTGCTAATATTTATGCTCGACACAAGCCTCCTCCCACCCCTCTTCATCTAAGCCCATCAACATAACCTTCTATTCCTTTCTCTCTCATGTACTTAACTAGCTTCCCCTTAAATGCATCTATGCTATTTGCCTTAACTATTCCTTGTGGTAGCAAGCTCCACATTCTCACCACTTTCTGGGTAAAGAAGTTTCTCCTGAATTCCCTATTGGATTTATTAGTGACCATCTTATATTTATGACCCCTAGTTCTGGTCTCCCCCACAAGTGGAAACATCTTCTCTACGTTTACCCTATTGAACCCCTTCATAATTTTAAAGACCTCTATCAGGTCACCTCCTCGGCCTTATAAGAACATAAGAAATAGGAGCAGGAATAGGCCACTTGGCCCCTCGAGCCTGCTCCGCCAATCAATAAGATCATGGCTGATCTTGGGCTCAAAGCCACTTCCCGCCTGCTCCCCATAACCCTTCACTCCCTTATCTTGCAAAAATTTGTCTATCTCCACCTTAAATGTATTTAATGACCCAGCCCCACTGCTCTCTGGGGCAGAGAATTCCACAGATTTACGATCCTCTGAGAGAAGAAATTCCTCTTCATCTCAGTTTTAAAAGGGCGACCCTTTATTCTAAAACTGGGCCTTCTCTGTGCTGGAGGAAAGAGCCCCAACTTGTTCAATCTTTCCTGATAGTTGTAACCTCTCAGTTCTGATATCATCCTTGTAAATCTTTTTTGCACCTTCTCCAGTGCCTCTATGTGATTTAGCATTCATATATCCTACAGTGTATAAATTATGTTCAAGTATAAATTCATGTTAAGAAATGGAGAAGTTAATAGTAACCGTAATGCCAACTCTTGCGATTTAATCGTGAGACACGTGATTTTCTATGAAAAGGCACCCCTACTTGCGATCTCACGATTTGAACTGTGAAAACTCACAATTTTCTTTCTGCTGTATTAATCTTCATCAGGACTCCTGTGATTGGCTGCTGCTGGTACACGCAAGTTCTCAAATTGGTGGTCCGAGGCCTCCCAGGGGTCCGCGAGTTGGTTTGTCCCATTAGTAGTCTCCCACGAGTTGGTTTTCTCATCAGAAGCCTCCCCCTGCTCCCCTTTTTTTTGAGTCGATTGGAATAGTCTCGGATACAAAGACACTGCATTTGCACAGTTGGGACACCATTTGCAACACGTGTTAGGTGAATTCACTGGCTTGAGGATTATCTCGGTAAGATTTCTTTGATTGAAACCTGAGGGCCAGGCAGGAAAATCACTGTAGCCATTTTCAGAGCTTGTTTTTAAGGACTTGTAAATTCTTCGCATCTGCTCCTCTGACGAGGGTCTGTCTCCTCATGGGATCGGGATATTTTATTCTTTTCCAAGGAGGGAAAGTGAGTAGATTTAAAAATAATTAACCGGGGGGGAGAGAGAGAGTCCGAGCGGAGCAACTGGTCTAAAGTTGGAAAATATGTGGAAAGGAATCCAACCAGCTCCGGGGAAAGTCTTGGCCGGAGTTGGGGATTCACCGGTGGCAGAGAGTGCAGTTTTTGCCGGGAACGGCAGTCTACAGGAGCAGGTGGGGAAGAGCGTGATGTCGATGGCCTTGGTGTCTGGGTCTTCTTGCAAGCAGCAGCCGATGGCTGCTCAACTCCTTACGGTGTGGTGAACAGGACAGGACTAGTACCGCCTACTCTGGGAAGGACTTCGGTAAATGAGGATCATTTGCCCCCTCCCAGTGGTTTGTTCCAACGGCCTCGTGGGGAGGTGGGGGTTAAGGGTGGGGTGGACGAAGTGGGGGGAGGGGGTAAAGGGGGGTTGGAGGACACATCAATGCCCTTTTTGGCTGTAATTATTTGAAGCTGTAGCCGCACATTGGATACTTTAATAATGTCTCAAGTTAGTGTGCGTACCACGTGGCCTTGGAAGGGGGTGGGTGGAAAGAAAGAGATTCACCAGTCTCTGGGCCTGCAGCAAGGCCGTAACCCAATATAAGAAGAAACAGGGGCTTTGAGACCAATTGTAGCATCGCTACTGCCAACTAGCTCAGACCTGGTAACTCAGCATAGGCCAGGGATCAAACCCAGGCACCTTCCTGCTCTTACATTAAGTAAGTAAAACAAAAATAATAAATATATATGCTCATTTTATATAACTAATTTTTATAAAGAAAAAAATACCAATTGTGTTAGAGGGGTGTTCTCCAAATTTGTTTTTGTAACACGGGGTGGGGGTGGTGCCTAGGAAGCAAGAGGCCCAAGAATCGATAAAGGTTCAGACCACATCTACATACTTGGGGCGAGCTGCTGACACTGGTGGCGCTTCCATGGGTGAATTGCTCGATCAAAGACATCAATGCCAGCACCAGCCCTCTGGCACATCCCAGGAGGGGGCTTGGAGCGGCCTACAGCAGGGATGGGGGTGTTGGGGGCTGATCGTGCCTCCTGTCTCCATGTGAAGGTATTTTGATTTTTTTTCCCCAAAACTTACCTTTTGGTTAGCAGCTGCAGGGCGTGCGTTGTGTTGGGCACAAGTGAAGGGTGGTGATAATGGGTAGGATTTAAAAAAAAGTTTTTTGTAAAACATAAAGAGCTGTGACCTGTCAGAGGTTAAATAAAACCACTAATCTATATATATAAAACGGTCTGTCGGTCTGTCTATACAATCAAAAGTTATAGAGCGTACCTACACATATGTTATATCAAAAGAAAGCTTATCATTAGGGGAGTCTAATAGGTGTATTTACTTTTTGATCAGACAAAAATTGTTCGGACAGTATACAAAAAAGGTTCAAAAAACGGCAACATTCCGCTCATTAACGTTGAGTGACGTGATGGTTGACCAATCGTACAGGGGATTAACCTGATGGTTGACCAATCGGTGCGTTACGGGGGCGTTTCATTTCGTGTGTGGGTGGGCCTAATCCTTCTGAGCTGAGGTGAGTGGCCACCATCTTGATTCCTAACGATTTATTTTTCCCACTTTCTGTGCGTTTATTTTTCCCACTTTCTGTGTGTGGAGGGGAAATTGTTTTTTAAAAAAAAAGTAAATTAATTTGTAAATATTTTTTCTAAGCTGATTAATTTTCCTACCTTTCACCCTCTTTTTTTCCTCTTGACTCGCTACCTCCGCCGGGCGCCGCAACCTTGGAGGCTTACCCCACCTGCAGGTCTCGAAGCCTCGGCCTCTCCTAGCCAGCCACGCCCGAGCTAGGCACCGCCTGTCCCGCCCCGCGATCACCGCCATCTTGGTAAAGGCTGGCAGCGCGGGACTGGGCTGAGCGTAGCCATCTCCGCCATCTTAGTAAAGGCTGGCGGGGCGGGAGTCAGCGCGCGCGTCAACGTCGGCCCGGAGCACGACCTGAGCTAAGGTGAGTCCGGCCGGGCCTCATGCGCTAGGCCGCGCACCGGCCGGCCCTGAGGCGCTGATCCATGGAGGAGGGGGGGGAGGGAGGGAGAGGAGGAGGAGGAGGGGGGGAGGGAGGGAGAGGAGGAGGAGGAGGGGGGGGAGGGAGGGAGAGGAGGAGGAGGGGGGGGAGGGAGGGAGAGGAGGGGGGGGAGGGAGGGAGAGGAGAGCGACAGGAGGGGGGGAGGGAGAGGAGGGGGGAGGGAGAGGAGGGGGGGAGGGAGAGGAGGGGGGGAGGGAGGGTGGGGTGAGGAGGGAGGGTGGGGAGAGGAGGGAGGGAGGGTGAGGAGAGGGGGGGAGGGAGGGGGAGGGGGAGGGAGGGTGAGGAGAGGGGGAGGACAGGGGGAGGGAGGGAGAGGAGAGGGGAGGGAGGGAGAGAGAGTAAAGCAGGGAGAGACAGGGGGAGGGAGAGAGAGGGTGAGGGAGGGAAAGAGTGAGGGGGTGGGACAAGGAGGGAGAGCTCGCCTTCTTCCTTCGCAGGGGTCGATCGGGCCAGGCCTGAGGCGCTCCTTCCCCCCCTCTCTCTCCAGGCTAATCCCGAACTAAATCCAGCAGTCTCTCTCTCTTTTCCCCCCCCCGTCTCTCTCTTCTCCCCCCAGTCTCTCTCTCTAACTCTCTAACTCTCTATCTCTCTCTATCTCTCTATCTCTCCATCTCTCTCTCTCTCTCTCTCTCTAACAACAACATGCCCTCAAAAAACCCTTGGCACCGCCGGGCACTCCAGCTAGTAAAAATTTATAAATGAACTGTCAATCTATATATTTTCAAAGATGTTTGCAGTGAAGCACTATTGCTTGTTTCAATCGAAGGGCACCACGATCTTTTTCAGAGACAAAGTGGAGGACAAACTCAGTAAATTACTGGTCTTTGTCAAATGTGAAATGCTACTGGCATCTGATGCAGGAAAAAGAAGTGGTGGTATATGCATGTGCACAGAATAGCTTCTGAATTACTGCCCATCTTGGGGCGGTAAACAGAGCAAAATGTGTTCTTAAAGGCTACCACTTCAAAACCATCACTAAAAAACTGCACCAGAATTCTTCCCTTTAAGACCCATCAAAAGCCCATTCTACGACATTTAAATGGTGCCTAGAGACCAGAGCTAACCCCTTTGCCTCATTAACCTTCATTTCCACCCCAACTGAATACTGGCACTATATCAATGGCAATAAGAGTTGGTGCAAGGTATCCCTGAGGCAGATACCATGTTAAGGAGGCCATTTTGTGTGCTGCTACTGAAGGTTGGTGTTTCTTTGCCTGCATAACGATCTTTTTAGTACTTTAGGGTTTGAGTCTGGATTTCCAATCCTTTTACTCAGCTCTGCTCGAAGTATTATTTGCACTCTAAACATGGATTTCTCAATGGGACTGCCTTTATTTTGACATTATGAATAGGAAGTGGATGAACATGTGGAAGAAGCTAGTTTACATGCTCTTAGAGTCAGGCATCACCAAAGGTATATCTTCCCTACTGGTAGACACTCACTCACCAGGGTCTACAGACCAAGAAGGTCTTAGTAAGGCATCCCCAAAGCATGAGGAGGTTGCAGAAGAATGAGACAAAAACCTGCTGCCAGAGCAAGAAGAGCACAAATGAGAGCCTAGAACTTTCATTAAATAAAGGTTGACTCACCAAATAAAGTTACGTCATATCTGCTTGTTCTCCTCCACACTCTGAAAGTCCCTCACTTTCCAAGATTTCTGCCAAGTTTTACACAGGATAGAAGTCTTCATTTCTTTTGGAATCATCCAAATCCCAAAGGTTGAAAGCAGAACTCACAACTCTGTGGTCAGCCTAACAATCAAGCTATCTTTACTTGAAACTACAATGTTAATGAGGACGTGCCAACAAAACATATTCTCCTTTTCTAAATTACTTATTAACATCCTGACTACCCTTTATGCCAACTACCTTACTTACTCTAGTTCCTGAGTGTTCTCCGAGTGAGATGAAGTTGAGTGGATGGCTGGGGTGGTTCCCCTTGAGCCTTCAAGCCCTGAGCTGAGACTTGTCTCAAGATAACTGCTGTACCAGGGGGACCAGCTTTTGGCTGCCTGGCACTTGCAGTAACAAGAGGTACTGGACCCATGGCTGGAACTCCCTCAAGTAAAGGTAGTGGAGGGGGCCTTAAGGAAGTAGTCTCACTGCTGCTCTCTGAAGAGCCACTGGCATCTTCACCCAGTCCTTACAACCCACTGGTGCTTGACACAGATGCAGTGTGTCACTGGTCAGTGTCATCAGATCTAATGGTCTCAATGAGGTCTTAAAAACCCTGTGAGTGTTTTTATTTAAAGCATCCATTGAGGTATTGGTAGCTGCCACTTCGGAAGCCACCAATGTCCTTAGATCCTCATGGCATCTTAATGCTGCAGCAATTTCCTGGGCTGACGCAGTCTCCAGGGTATTATGCAGGTCATGAGAAACTTCCTGCAATGTGTTGCAGATTAGGTAGTGAACTCCTCCCACTTATCCATCATCTCAATTATATGCAGGGAAATTGTCTCCACTGCCTGCATTTGAGATCAATACTCCTGAATCATTGATGACTGGATCCCTCAGATCTGGGCCCCAAGGCTCTTAAGCTGAAAGCGGTCATTTATCCCCTCTCCATAGAGCAAGAACACTTTCCCTCTCATCCATGTCCAGGTCCTCATTCTCACTCGTAATCAGTGACGCAGCTGGTAACAGCCCTTCGAACTAATTCCTCACAAGTGGGCTTCTCTAGTGCTGGTACTTATGCAGGTAAGATGCTTGAATGGAATAGGTGACAACATGGCTTCAGCTGTTGATCTGGAAGTGCCTGAGCAGTCATCAGAATGACTGGCCTCTTCCTTCAAGACGATGAGAAAGACTGGAGTTTGTTTAGCTATGCACACAGTGACATATGCCCTTGAAGAAATAGTGGGTGAGTGTAAAGGCATAGAAATACTTTAAGAAAGCACAAGAAGCTGAAACTAGGGTAATTTTAACCTTAAAAAACAGGTGGGTTTGGAGCTTGGGTGTAGTTAAATTGTAAAAAATCAGATTCCTGCCCTGAACCCGCCTTCAACCCACCCACTTCCGGTTTTAATGGAGGCGGGATGGGGCAGGCAACCAACCTGCTCCCAGGAGGTGGGACGTCAATTTAAGTATAATGAGGCTGAAAGCCTTTTTTTAACCTCCATTTTGGTTTTAACTTCACACAATTCGTGAAACCCGGCAGTTACAGCAAGGCAGGGACTATTGGATCCAGGAGTTAAGTGCCTTTATACCTACCTTGTGGAATCAGGGTCTCAACCTAACCCACCCGCCGCCCCCCCCCCCCTGCAATCGGAGACCCCCTCATGAGGCTTTTGATTACCTTGAAGCATAGAAACATAGAAGATAGGAGCAGGAGTAGGCCATTCGGCCCCTCGAGCCTGCTCTGCCATTCGATGAGATCATGGCTGATCATCCAAACTCAGTACCCCGTACCTGCCTTCTCCCCATATCCTTTGATACCTTTAGCTCTAAGAAATATATCTAACTCCTTCTTGAATATATTTGAAGACTTGGTCTCAACCACCTTCTGTGGTAGAGAATTCCACAGGTTCACCACTCTCTGGGTGAAGAAATTCTTCCTCATCTCTGTCCTAAATGGCTTACCCCTTATCCTTAGACTATGAACCCTGGTTCTGGACTCTCCGACCATCGGGAACATTCTACCTGCATCTAGTTTGACCAGACCTGTCAGAATTTTATAAGTTTCGATGAGATCCCCTCTCATTCTGCTAAACTCCAGCGAGTATAAGCCCAATCGACCCAATCTCTCCTCATACGTCATTCCTGCCATCCCAGGGATCAGCCTTGTGAATCTTCGCTGAACTCCTTCCATGGCAAGAACATCCTTCCTCAGATAAGGCGACTAAAACTGCACACAATACTCAAGGTGTGGTCTCACCAAGGCCCTGTACAACTGCAGCAGAACATCCTTGCTCCTGTACTCAAACCCTTTCGCTGTGAAGGCCAACATACCATTTGCCGCCTTCACCACCTGCTGCACCTGCATGCTTACCTTCAGCGACTGGTGCACAAGGACACCCAGGTCTCGTTGCACTTCCCCTTCTCCCAATCTATTGCCATTCAGATAATAATCTGCCTTCCTGTTTTTGCCACCAAAGTGGATAACCTTGCATTTGCCCACGTTATATTGCATCTGCCATGCTTTTGCCCAATCATCCAACCTGTCCAAATCATCCTGGAGTTTCTCGGCATCCTCCTCACAGCACACATGCCCACCCAGCTTTGTGTCGTCTGCAAATTTGGAGATATCACATCTAGTTCCCTTATCTAGATCATTAATGTATATTGTGAATAGCTGGGGTCCAAGGACCGATCCCTGCGTACCCCACTAGTCACTGCCTGCCACTCGGAAAAAGACCCGTTAATTCCTACTCTCTGCTTTCTGTCCACCAACCAGTTCTCTATCCAAGTCAATACCTTGCCCCCAATCCCATGTGCTTTAACTTTACATGCTAATCTCTTATGCGGGACCTTATCGAAAGCCTTTTGAAAGTCCAAATACACCACATCTACTGGTTCTCCCTTATCTATTTTCCCAGTTACATCCTCAAAAAATTCCAGTAGATTAGTCAAGCACGATTTACCTTTTGTAAATCCATGTTGACTTTGTCCGATCCTGTCACTGTTTTCCAAGTGCTCAGCTATTACATCCTTTATAATGGACTCTAGCATTTTCTCCACTACCGATGTCAGGCTTACCGGTCTGTAATTCCCCGCTTTCTCTCTACCACCCTTTTTGAATAGTGGGGTAACATTAGCTACCCTCCACTCCAGCGAATTTTGGAAGATGATCAGTAATGCATCTACTATTTCTAGGGCCACTTCCTTAAGTACCCTAGGATGTAGATTATCAGGCCCTGGGGATTTATTGGCCTTCAATCCCGTCAATTTCCCTAACACCATTTCCCTACAAATACTGATTTCTTTCAGTTCCTCCCTCTCATCAGACCCTATGTTCTCCAACATCTCTGGGAGGTTATTTGTGTCCTCCTTTGTGAAGACAGAACCAAAATATGCATTTTAATTGGTCTGCCATTTCTTTGTTCCGCATTATAACTTCCCCTGCTTCTGACTGCAAGGGACCTACACTTGATTTCACTAATCTTTTTCTCTTCACACATCTATAAAAGCTCTTACAGTCAGTTTTTATGTTCCCTGAAAGCTTACTTTCATATTCTATTTTCCCCTTCTTAATTAATCCCTTTGTCCTCCTTTGTTGAATCCTAAACTGCTCCCAATCCTCAGGGTTACTGCTTTTTCTGGGCAATTTATATGCCCTCTCCTTGGATCTTATGCTATCCCTAATTTCCCTTGTTAGCCACGGTTGAGTCACCCTTTTTGTTTTATTCTTATCCCAAACTGGGATGAACAACTTCTGTAGTTCATCCATGCAGTCTTTGAATGTTTGCCATTGCCTATCCACCATCAACCCTTTGAGTGACATTCCCCAATCAATCCTACCCAATTCGCGCCTCATACCATCATAGTTTCCTTTATTTAAATTCAGGACATTAGTCTCCGAGTCAACTACTTCACTCTCCATCCTAATCAATAATTCTATCATATTATGATCACTCTGACCCAAGGGGCCTCGTACAACAAGAATGCTAATTAATCCTCTCTCATTACATAATACCCAGTCTAAGATGGCCCAATCTCTGGTTGGTTCGTCGACATATTGTTCCAGAAAACCATCCCGTAAACATTCTAGGAATTCCTCCTCCACTGTATTTTTACTAATTTGGTTAGCCCAATCTATATGTAAATTAAAGTCACCCATGATGACTGCTGTGCCCTTACTGCATGCTTCTCTAATTTCCCTTTTAATGCCATCGCCAACCTCCGTATTACTGTTTGGAGGTCTATATACCACTCCCACTAACGTTTTCTGTCCCTTGATATTTCTCAGTTCTACCCATACAGATTCCGCATCATCAGAGTTAATATCCTTCCTTTCAATTGTGTTAATCCCCTCTTTAACGAGCAATGCTACCCCACCTCCCTTTCTTTTTTGCCTATCCTTCCTAAATATTGAATACCCCTGGATGTTGAGTTCCCAGCCTTGGCCACCCTGGAGCCATGTTTCTGTAATCCCAATCAAATCATATTCGTTTACCTGTGTTTCTGTGTAATACCTCTATTTGCGCAGCTAATTCATCCACCTTGTTTCGAATGCTCCTTGCATTAAGACACAAAGGCCTAGAAATTCGGTTGTTTGCGCCAGCGGTTAGCACCTAAAGAGACCGAGAATTGGGGCGTAACCTAATGTTGGGGCGGGCGCAATGAAGATAGCGACAACTCCCATATTGACTATACATTTAATGCCTGTGCTAAGTGTTTGCGCGCGCCCGCGAGCGCAAGCAGATCATGACGTCATTTCATTGTGCAACGCCTTTTAGGGGCGCCTGAGCGGATATTGGGTGGCGCCCGGAGCCTTTACGCCTAGCGCTATTAGTGACAGTTCGAAGGAGCGTAAGCAGGCCCTTCTCGGAGTCGGGGGGCGCTATTTAAAGGGGACAGCTCTAGTACAGAAGCTTCAGCCACTTGGCCTGTTCATTGCGATCGTTGGTGGAGAGAGTTGGTGAGCTACTGTGGAGCAGAGCTTTTGGAATTTAGCATTAGAGTACTTGGGACCCTCAAACCTGTCCGGAGCAGTTGGAGCACTAGACCTAACAGCCTTTTGACCAACTGGCATCAGAATGGGAGATGCTTTGGAGGGCGACGGCCTCATGGCCGAACACTATGAAGGGGCAGAGAGACGGCGGGAGAGAGGGCCGGGATTGGCCAGAAGGAGGAGGGGCAATGGCGGTCGGCCAATCCGAGGGTATGCTGCGAGGGTCTTTAGGCAGCAGGTGTCATACCTTGACATGTCGGAGGAGCAGTGTGTGCGAAGGCTCCGATTCGGGATGGACGTTGTTACTGAGCTGTGCCACCTGCTTGCTGAGGATCTGCAGCCATGTCTACGGTGCATGACCTCTCTGTCGGTGGCCGCTAAACTGACTGTTGGCCTCAATTTTTATGGCAACGGATCCTTTCAGTGAGCCATTGGGGACATCGCGAATATCTCTCAGGTTGCAGTCCACTGCTGCATCCGGCAAGTTACAGCTGCCCTTTATAGGCGAAGGCGTCAATTCATCACCTTCCCTCTGACCCTGGAGAAGCAGGCGGAGGAGGAGGAAGATGGAAGGGCTCCTGAAAGTGGAAGGACCATCCGTCACAGGCTCATGAGGACTCGTATCGAGGCCCCTCTGGCGGAATGATGAGTGTCTTAACTGCTGCGCACTTTGGATGTTTGAAAGCCTCTGAAGGCCAGCATCACTGTAATTAGTCACGTACACCATAGCACATTTAAACTTCTCTTTATTGTCACAAAAGTCTTTCATTACAGCAAAACAACGTCATGTCAACAGAAACCATAACTAACAAAATAACAGTTAACTCTTCGGCAAAGCCGCCAAACTAAACAAACTATTTCCAACAATTCCAACAGGTGAGGGTCTCCTTGATTTTGGCCAAAGAAACGTCTCAGCACCTCCCTCTACTGCTGGCCCCTTGATGGAGAACGACTTCTCTTTCGCGCTCAGCCCCTTCCCTCCCTGCTGCTCCTACGTAATTGAACCCCAGTGGCGGGGTGAAGGCTGGGGGATGCCTGCTGACTGTCTGGAAGCACAGAAGCCCCTGAGGGACGGCCTGGCCGACCTCTGGGCTTGGAGGGTGCGGACGCAGGATGCTTGATCTGAGCATGGCTGGAAGCAGTGTGCACTGCAGGTGGTGGCAGCTGCACTGCAGACGTGCCAGCGCTGGCATGTGGAATGGTCACCTGCCGAGAGAGGACACCTGCACCATTGTCGGACGACACACTGGCTCTCTGAGGGGACCGGCTCGGCTCATCCACCACAATCGCATGCTCCACTGATTCCTGGCCTTGTATGGGACTGGAAGGGCCCGGGGTGATCCTAGCTGATGCAGATAGGGTGGCTGCAGTGAGAGTTCGCGTTGCCTCAATCTGGGTGTGGACGAGGCCGGCACGTGACTGCGTGGCAGCAGTGAGGACCTGTGAGCCAGGTGCCAGTGCTTCGGAGAAGCCTGGACAGTTCTTTCCATTGCTTCAGACAAGGCCGGTGCTGACCGCTCCACTGCCTCGGACAAGCCCTGCACAGACCTTTCCAGGGATTGTCCGAAGCCCTGAGCAGTCCTTTCCATAGCGGCCTCGAAGCCCTGGACAGTCCTCTCCATTGTTGGCCCAAAGCTCTCGACAGACCTTTCCATTGTTGCCCCGAAGCCCTGGAGAGTCCTCTCCATTGTTGCCCCGAAGTCCAACACACTCTTTGCCAGTGTATCTATTGACTGAGGCATCCTCCCCACTGCAGCCATCAGCTCAGTGTGCCTGAGCCGGGCCTGGGTGCTCATTTCAGCCAGGCGACGCACCTCCTCTGCACTCTGTGCAGCAGTCATCACTACCTGCCTTGCTCTCCGGGGAGACGGTGGCCGAACTTGCCTACCCCCCTTGCGTTGCTGCATGCCGCTTGGTCCGGCAACTGCCTGATCCTCAGAGCCCCCCCGCCTCCCCTCCAGGGAACTACTATCCCCAGTCTGTACATGTGTATGCTCCCCTGAGATTGGAACGGATGGTCCGGCTTCCTCCTGATCCTCGCCTCCGGAGGCACTGGCACTGGCAGCTTCAGGGCGTGGAGCCCCAGTTGGTGATGCATCATCTGAAAGCAGGGAGGTAGATGAGTGGCTTTAGCAAAAGGACAGGTTGGCGGAAAGGCATGGCAGATTGCGGCACACTGAGGAAGCATGCTGGCGGGGGGACCAAGTGGAAGGAGACAGCTGCAAAAGGTGAGAGCCTTACCCTCGCTGTCGAGAATGGGGTCGGCAGCTGCAGTGGTAACAGGACCAGACAGACATCCTCCAAGAATCTGGTGCACTCTCTCCTCGAGATCCGTGAGAGTGACCACTTGTGGAGGTCTGCCACCGGTTCGACGCTGCTCCTTTCGCATCGTCGCCAGCTTGGACTGCAGGGGAAAGAAGGGGAAGTTCTGTAACATGATGCCTTGAGAGATCATCTCATGCCCCCCATGGTGCAAGAGCCCTTACATGATGCCTTGAGTGAAATGTCCATGTGTGTGCCCAGAAAGGGCCATGGGTGCTTGCTGACAGATGGCCATTGGGGCATCATGGCAACAGGGTCCTCGAAGTTAGGTGTAGATGGAGGGAATCGGAAGTTTGCATAACCAACACTCACCCTAACGACCCGAGTGAGGTCGTTGAATTTCTTCCTGCACTGAACAGGGGTCCTGGTCGCCATGCTGTTGGAGTTGACCCTCTGAGAAACCTCCCTCCAAGATCGCCGGTAAGCCTTTTGATTCGGCCTCTTGCCATTGTCAGGATACAGAACATCTCGACGGCGCTCAACTGCAGACACCAACTGGTCCAGAGCCTCAGTGCTGAAGCGCTCTGCTCTCTGTCTCACCTTCTCCATCCTCACCAAGTTTCTTGCGCCAGAGAAGGGTGAGCGCCGATTCTGAGGCCTACAGGGCGTTGAGTGTAGCAGCTCAGGCTGACTGACCCACCCCTTTAAGAGCCGGCCGGCGCCTGGAAGTCTCGTGGTTTCCGGTAATTGAGATCACCTGCGCTGCGCCCGTCCGTGCCGATATTGGGTAGCGCCTGAACTTTTGCGCCTTAGGAGCCCCGTGCAACGTCTGAGTTCGCGCCTCAATCCCCTTTGAGGGCGATGCAACCCAATATCTCGCCAGGCAGCGATAAGTTTCGTCTGGCTATAAACTTTGCGCACCGCCAGTTCTAACGCCTCAAGCGGGGCTATACCCAATTTCTAGGCCAAAGCCTTCAGGCTTGTTTTTTTAACGCTCTCAGACCTATATGAATTATTATTTACTGTGACCATGTTTGATTTAAACCATTGAGTTCTTTGCCTTCTAATTTTGTTTTTCTCCTTCCTGTCTTTTGCTTTTTTCCTTGTTTCCCTTTGCTCTGTCTCCCTGCTCAGGTTCCCAACCCCCTGCCACTTTAGTTTAAACCCTCCGCCACAGCACTATCAAACACTCCCCCTAGGACATCGGTCCCGGCCCTGCCCAGGTGCAAACCGTCCCGTTTGTACTGGTCCCACCTCTCCCAGAACCGGTTCCAATGTCCAAGGAATTTGAATCCCTCCTCCTTGCACCATTCCTCTAGCCACGTATTCATTTGAAATATCCTCCTCCTATTTCTACTCTGACTAGCATGTGGCACTGGTAGCAATCCTGAGATTACTACCTTTGAGGTCCTGTATTTTAATTTACCTCCTAACTCCCTATATTCTGCTTTTAGGACCTCATCCCGTTTTTACCTATATCGTTGGTGCCTATGTGCACCGCGACAACTGGCTGTTCGCCCTCCCCATCCAAAATGTTCTGCAGTCGTTCCGAGACGTCCTTGACCCTTGCACCAGGGAGGCAACTCACTATCCTGGAGTCTCGATTGCGGCCGCAAAAACGCCTATCTATTCCCCTTACAATTGAGTCCCTATCACTATAGCTCTTCCACTCTTTTTTTCTCCCGTCCTGTGCAGCAGAGCCACCCATGGTGCCAGGAAGTTGGCTGCTGCTGCCTTCCCCTGATGAGTCATCCCCCCCCAACAGTATTCAAAGTGGTATATCTGTTTGAGAGGGGGATGGCCACAGGGGATTCCTACACTACCTGCCTGCGCCTCTTACTCTGCCTGCTGGTCACCCATTCCCTTCCTGCCTGTACACCCTTTACCTGCGGTGTGACCAACTCGCTAAATGTGATATTCACGATGTCCTCAGCATTGCGAATGCTCCAAAATGAATCCATCCGCAGCTCCAGTGCCGCAATGCGGTCTGTCAGTAGCTGCAGCTGGACACACTTCCCGCACACATGGTCGTCAGGGATGCTGAAAGCATCCCTGATTTCCCACATAGAGCAGGAGGAACATACTACGGGGCTGGGCTGTCCTGCCATGACTTACCCTTAATTAATTAAAATTAAATGAATCCCACCAATTTTACTTCAATTAAATGATATACTCAAGGGCCCTTGCTTAATAGTAGTCCCCGCTACACAACAGAGACCTTAGAAACCACAAAATGTAAGTTTAGAAAAATTTAGAAAGAAAATACTCACCAACCAATCACTTACCTGTTTCTTGGTGACGTCACACTTCGATTACTTTTTGCTTCCCTCTCCCGGAACCTGGATTGGTAAGCAGCCTCTGGTGCTCCCTCGCAGGTCCGCCACCTCTCCGCTCTGGGCCTCGCTGCCTCGGGCTGCTCCTTTAGTACCTCCGCCGCCTCTGGTGCTCCCTCGCAGGTCTGCTGCCTCTCTGCTCTCGGGGCTCTGGGCCTCGCTGCCTCGGGCTGCTCCTTTTATCCTCCGCCGCTTCTGGTGCTCCCTCGCAGGTCCACCGCCTCTCCGCTATCGGGGCTCTGGGCCTCGCTGCCTTGGGCTGCTCCTTAAGTACCTCCGCCGCTTCTGGTGCTCCCTCGCAGGTCCGCTGCCTCTCCGCTCTCGGGGCTCGTTTCCTCTGCCCACCTGGGGCTCATGTCATGTCGGAGCTCCGAGTAGAGCGCTTGTTTTGGGAGTCTTGTATCGGGCATGTGGATGATGTGGCCTGTCCATTGGAGCTGATCGAGCGTGGTCAGAGCTTCGATGCTGGGGATGTTGGCCTGAGTGAGAACACTGATGTTGGTGTGCCTATCCTGCCAATGGATTTGCAGGATCTTGCAGAGGCAGCGTTGGTGGTATCTCTCCAGTGCTTTGAGGTGCCTGCTGTACATGGTCCATGTCTCTGAAGCATGCAGGAGGGTGGGTATCACTACTGCTCTGTAGACCATGAGCTTAGTGCTGGGTTTGAGGTCCTGGTCTTCAAACACTCACTTCCTCAGGCAACCGAAGGCTGCACTGGCACACTGAAGGCAGTGTTGGACTTCGTCATCGATGTCTGCCCTTGTTGACAGTAGGCTCCCGAGGTATGGAAAGTGGTCCACGTTGTCCAAGGCCTCGTCATGGATTTTGATAATCGGGGAGCAGTACTGTGTGGTGGGGGCTGGTTGGTAGAGGACCTTTGTCTTACGGATGTTTAGTGTAAGGCCCGTGCTCTCGTATGCTTCGGTGAAGGTGTTAACGATGGTTTGGAGTTTGATCTCCGAGTGTGCGCAGACGCAAGCGTCGTCTGCATACTGTAATTTGATGACAGAGGATGGAGTGACCTTGGATCTGGACTGGAGGCGACAGAGGTTGAACAGTTTCCCATTTGTTCTGTTGATTAGCCCCACTCCAGTGGGGAGCTTACTGAGGGTGAGATGGAGCATTGCAGCAAGGAAGATCGAGAAGAGCATTGGTGCAATGACACAGCCTTGCTTGACTCTGGTCCGTACGTGAATTGGGTCTGTGGTGGGTCCGTTGGTCAGGATCATGGCTTGCATGTCATCGTGAA
This sequence comes from Somniosus microcephalus, assembly GCF_052327205.1. Classification (NCBI taxonomy): domain Eukaryota; kingdom Metazoa; phylum Chordata; class Chondrichthyes; order Squaliformes; family Somniosidae; genus Somniosus; species Somniosus microcephalus. Next base: position 135,413,766 of record NC_140987.1, read on the forward strand.
GCAGGCGGAGGATGGTGACAAACTTTTGAGGGCAGCTGAATTTGAGGACGACACTCCATAATCCCTCACGGTTGAGTGTTGAAGGCCTTTGTGAGGACAAAGAAACCCATGTACAGCGGTTGGTGCTGTTCCCTGCATTTCTCTTGTCATTGACACGCGATGAAGATTGTGTCCATTGTGCCCCTTAGTGGGTGGAATCCGCATTGCGACTCTGGGAGGAGCTCTTCAGCCACTGGGTGAAGGCGATTGAGGAGGATTCTTACGATGTTTTTCCCTGTGGCAGACAGCAGGGAAACTCTTCTGTAATTACCGCAATCAGACTTTTCACTTTTCTTGAAGATGGTGACGATCACGGTATCTCTGAGATCTCCTGGCATGCTCTCCTCCTTCCAAATAAGAGAAATTAGTTCATGTATTCACGCCAGTAGTGCTTCTCCCACCATGCTTAATGCCTTGGCGGGGATTCCTACTGCTCCTGAGGCCTTGTTGTTGTTCAGTTGTTGGATAGCCTTTTCAAACTCATGTCAGGCTGGGGTTGTGTTGAGGTGGTGGCAGGTAGCATGCTGCTGGCTGGAGTTGAGAACACTCGCGTCGAAGACAGAGTCTTGGTTAAGGAGATCTTCAAAGTGCTCCTTTCAGCGGGCACTGACTGCCTCTCTGTCCTTGATGAGTATCTCTCCGTTCTTGTCCCACAGTGGGGTAGGACCTTGGGTGTTTGGGCTGTAGGTGGTCTTGACTGCGCTAAAGAATCCACGCACGTCGTGGTTGTCGTCTAGCTGCTGGATCTCCTGCACTTTCTCCATCCACCATCTGTTTTTTAGGTTGCAAGTTTTTTGTTGGACCTCGGCCTTCAGGCATCTGTAGAGTTGCTTTCTTGCTCTCGAGTTGTGTTGCTGTTTCCAGATCAGGAATGCCTTGCGCATGCGGCTAATTATCTCCTGGGTCTCCTGGTCGTTCTCATCAAACCAGTCTTGGTGTTTCCTGGTCGAGTGACCGAGCGTCTCTTCACAGGTGCTGATTATGGAGGCCTTGAGTGCAGACCAGGCGGGTGGACACTCTGTCGCTGAATCACTGCGATTCTGTGTCTCTGAATCGCAGCGCCATTGAAGACACCATAAATTCTGGCCCATTATGTCTTGATAGAGTTGTAACGTTACTCCAATTTTCCAACCGCAATGATCTGCTTTAAAAACTCCTGTAAATTATATTGAGGCACAGGTGCTTGGGGGAAAAAAAAATTAAAATAGGAATCAATTTAAAAAAAAAAAAAAAAAATGTTTTTCTTAGTTTTAATCCATTTAATAAAATGTTTTAGCTGATGGTGTTGTTTGGAATTTTTCTTTGTGTCGCTGAGAAGAACTGATGTTTATACCGAGGACAGAGAGGGATATTTATGAAACACTTTGATGCTGAGCTCTGGCATTGTGACTAATTGCAGGGAATCAGACATGGAGCATGTTCAAAGTGCTGCTCATTGTAGAAGCAATGGTGGGAAAAATCTCCCTGGTATAGCAATACATCAAAAGAGCTTCAGCAAGAACTACAAAACCACTGTGGGGAGTAAATGGGGGAGAAAATAACTTTTACAATTATGCTATGAGAAAAGGAAGGGTTTATGGAGTAAGGACGGAAGAATAAACAAGTGCTTGTGTTTCAAAATTCTCATCCTTGTAATCAAATTTCTCCATGGCCTCGCCCTATCCTATCTCTGTAATCTCCTTCAGCCCCACAACCCCCCCGAGATATCTGCGCTCCTCTAATTCTGCTCTCCTGAGCATCCCTGATTATAATCACTCAAACTTTGGTTGCCATGCCTTCTGTTGCCGAGGCCCTAAGCTCTGGAATTCCCTGCCTAAACCTGTCCGCCTCGCTACCTATCTTTCCTCCTTTAAGAATCTCCTTAAAACCTACCTCTTACACCAAGCTTTTGGTCACCTGCCCTAATTTACCCTTATGCGGCTCGGTGTCAAATTTTTTGTCTTAAAATACTCCTGTGCAGCGCCTTGAGACATTTTACTATGTTAAAGGCGCTACATAAATACAAGTTGTTATTGTTGTATCTTAAGCAAATATTGGACACCCATCTTGGGTGGTAGAGCAAATCATTTTGTAATGTAAATAATTAAGTGTAGGGTGGTTTGAAGAGGAAAGAACAGAATTGCCTTCATTTTGAGAGAATTTTGTGAAGTGGTAGGTAAAAAATGTTAAAAATATAAAATAAAAATATCTAAGACCCTGTATTTTTCAGGTATCAATATGGTGTGCAATATTTTTAGCTCATGCCAGTCATGTATTATATTACTTCAATAAATTTGAATAAGCAATAGATTAGCTGTTGTTGCATTTCGGCGGTAGTTGGACTGTAGTAAACATCAGAAACTGTCAACTTGGCTGGGTGTAGCACTCTCGCCTCTGAGTCAGAAAGTCATGGGCTCAAGTTTACTACAGGACCTGAGCATGTAATCAACATTAACATGCCAGTGCATTACTGAGGGATTGCTACATTGTCAGAGCGCTGTCTTTAGGATGAGCCATTAAACTGAGGGTCCATGACATTATTAGAAGAGTAGGGGAGTACACTGACCTCCTGGCCAAACTGTATCCCTCAACTAACACCACCAAAGGAGAGTAGCTGGCCATTTCTTATTGCTGTTTGAGGGACCTTGTGTGCAAATTGGCTACCGCGTTTCCCTACATTGCAACAGTAACTACGCTTCAAAAGTAGTTAGTGATGTTCTGACAGGAAAGGTGCTATATAAATGCAATTTTTTCTTTCCAGGTACAGGGTTAGCAATTTTTTTTCTTTCTTTCCAGGTCCTGGGTTAGCCATGAGCAGTGTCACAGGAGATGTACAAGTAAAATGAAAAGTCTCTGTGCTATTTCACCTGTATAGAGTTTACATATTGAATGTAGAGGATGAGACTGGGGAATTAATAATGGGGAATGGGGAAATGGCTGAGACTCTGAACAAATATTTTGCATCTATCTTCGCTGTAGAAGACACTAACAACATCCCAATAATGGATAATCAAGGGGCCACAGGGAGTGGGGAACTGAAGACATTCACCATCACTAAGGAAATAGTACTCGGTAAAATAATGGGACTGAAAGATGACAAGTCCCCTGGACCAGATGGCCTGCATCCCAGGGTCTTAAAGGAAGTGGCTGCAGAGATAGTGGATGCATTGGTTGCAATATACCAAAATTCCCTGGACTCTGGAGAGGTCACAGCAGATAGGAAAACCACAAATGTAACACCCCTATTTAAGAAAGGAGAGAGACAGAAAGCAGGAAACTATAGACCAGTTAGCCTAACATCTGTCGTTGGGAAAATGCTGGAGTCCTTCATTAAGGAAGCAGTAGCAGGGCATTTAGAAAAACATACTGCAGTCAAACAGAGTCAGCATGGTTTTCGGAAAGGAAAATCATGTTTAACAAATTTGCTGGAGTTCTTTGAGGATGTAACAAGCAGGGTAGACAAGGGTGAGCCAGTGGATGTGGTGTATTTGGATTTCCAGAAGGCATTCAATAAGGTGCCACATATAAGGTTACCGCATAAGATAAGAGCTCACGGAGTTGGGGGTAATATATTAGCATGGATAGAGAATTGGCTAACTAACATAAAGCAGAGAGTCGGGATAAATGGGTCATTTTCAGGTTGGCAAACGGTAACTAGTGGGGTGCCACAAGGATCGGTGCTGAGGCCCCAACTATTTACAATCTACATTAATGACTTGGATGAAGGGACCAAGTGTAATGTAGCCAAGTTTGCAGATGATACAAAGATGGGTGGGAAAGCAAGTTGTGCAGAGGACTCGAAGAATCTGCAAAGGGATATAGGTGAGTGGGCAAACATTTGGCAGATGGAGTATAATGTGGGAAAGTGCGAGGTTATCCACTTTGGCAGGAAAAATAAAAAAGCAAACTGTTATTTAAATGGAGAGAGATTACAAAATGCTACAGTTCAGAGGGACCTGGGGGTCCTTGTGCATGAAACACAAAGTTAACATGCAGGTACAGCAAGTAATCAAAAAGGCAAATGGAATGTTGGCCTTAATTTCAAGCTGGTTGGAGTATAAAAGCAGGGAAGTCCTGCTACAACTGTACAGGGTATTGGTGAGAACACACCTGGAGTACTGCGTACAGTTTTGGTCTCCTTATTTAAGGAAGGATATACTTGCATTGGAGGCAGTTCAGAGACGATTCACTAGGTTAATTCCAGAGAGGAGGGGCAGAATTTTCATTGGGCCGTGGAGGCGGGATTGGAGGCGTGTGGAGGGTTAAAATTGCAAAATCTGGTGCACGGGCCCAACCCCGCCTCCATGCAATTTTCATTAATTCGTGTCTAATGGTCCCGCCTCCGTCCCGCCTCCAAGAGGTGGGATAGGCCGTTAAGGCCCTTAACAAGCACTAAATTGCCATTTTGAAAGGCCTTTGCGATTTTAACCCTTTCCCCACGTGAAACACGCCTGTTCTGAAACACGACGGTGAAACCTGGTGGGAGCACAATTGGATTGCTGACTATCAGCTGCAGCTCAACCATTAAAGAGGAGATTTGATCAGCCATCATTTGCAGGTGGCAGGACTTTGTAGTCTCAGGTCTGGGGGAACTTTTAGAAGGCATAACCACAGCTGTGGAAGTTTGGACCTGACACCCATCTCCAGTGTGAGCTCCTGGGCAACCCCTCTCGCCACCTTCACTGAGCGCTTCCTCAACTGAGGCATATACCAGAAGCATGGGAGGCATTTATTTCCTTTCCTTCTGGAGATTAGATGAGGACGAAGACCAGCCGCGGCACCAGCAGAACCAGGAATAACAGCAGCAGCAACAACAAGAGCGCCAAGCTGCTGCTCACCCACTTGAAGCTGCACAGGCCAGAAGGGGCCAACACATGGAAGCCCGTCGGCGCAGGAGATAGCCCCCAAACAGGGTCTACAGACACAGGGTCAGCTACCTCAACATGTCTGAGCAGCCGTGCCAAATGCGGCTCCGACTTTCACGAGAGGTAGTGGGTGACATCTGTGCAATGCTGCAACAAGACCTGCAGGCCAGAGGACCAGATGGACAGCCCTTACCAGTGGCCGTCAAAATCACCACCGCACTCAACTTTTTTGCCTCGGGCTCATTCCAGGGATCAGCACTAGACATCAGCGGCATCTCCCAGGCAGCCGCACATACTTGTATCACACAGGTAGCTGATGCCCTCTTTGCCATCGCGCACAAACACATCCATTTCACCAAGGATCAAGCAAGTGTCACGGCGTGTGCGGTTGGATTCGCTAATATGGCAGGCTTTCCAAGGGTGCAGGGCAACGTTGACTGCACACATGTGGCCCTTAAGGGACCCCATCGCAATCCAGGTATTTTCGTCAACCGCAAGGGCTTCCACTCCCTAAACGTTCAGCTGGTGTGACCACAAGAAGGAAATTTTGCATGTTTGTGCCAAGTACCCTGGCAGTTGCTATGGCTCCTTCATACTGCGCCAGTCTAGTGTGCCTCCACTATTCAGTCCACCAGACCAACTTAATGGATGGCTACTTGGAGACGAGCGCTATCCCCTGAAGATGTGGCTAATGACGCCATTGAGGAGCACATCCAACGAAGCTGAGGAGAGCTACAACTCCAGCCACATGTCCACCAGAGCCATAATCAAGCAAACCATCGGTTTGCTGAAGATGCGCTTCAGATGCCTGGATAGATCAGGTGGAGCCCTGCAGTACTCAGCAGCCAGGGTCTCCAGAATCGTCGTGGTTTGCTGTGCATTTCACAACATGGCACAGTGTCGTGGCTTGCAGATTCCTGAGGACCAAGTGACTTGTCACATATCCTCCTCAGCGGCAGCAGTACGCGAGAACATTGCTGCCTGGGATGCAAGGAATGCACTCATCTTGGCCAGATTTGCTTAGCCTAGCCAATCAAGCTTTTGCCTCACAGCTTCTTACCTGAGCATCGACAATGGCCAAGGACCAGCGGATTCCTAGCAATTTTACCACCATATTGACAATTGCAAGTAATCCTAAGCCCTCAATGTGAAAATCCCATTTGCGAAATGACACACGCTACAACTACAGCAGTAGCCATCAGATTTTTTATTTACCTTATTCATCTGATGGCTTTTTCACAGAAAACATCAAATTTCACCCAAGTGACTACCCTTGTGACTATTTGTGGAGTATCTTTCTCTTACGCGTGCTCCTACGTGGTCCTTCTCCTGTGGCTTCAGCAGATGTGGAGGCCCCTTGCTCACTTTCCTGCTGCTCCTGTCTCGACACCTTTGGCGTGTATCCTCTGGGGTTGCGAACCTGTGATGGCTCGGCAACAGTCTGCTGCTCCTGCGGCTGTGCAGGGGTTGAGATGCCGATCTCAGTTGGGTGTGGACTCTGGTGGGGCTCTGACCGAGGGCTCTGCAATGGCATGGAAGTGCGAGCGCTTGGAGAGGAGCCCCCACTTCCTTGATGTCTGCCACCAACTTCCCTCTCCGGTCCCCCTTAGCGCTTGCAAGTGGCTTGAGAGCACCTTGCTGCACATCAGGGGGGCCATGGGGACCCGTACCTGCACTGGCAGTCCTACTCAGAAGGACTTCCATGAAGGTCTGGTTTCTCTGTTCAATAGATGACCATCGCTCCTTCAGAGATGTCATTCTATTCTGAACACTCGCCATGTTTTCTGCACTCTGGCAACTTATCACCTCCATGGAGGTTGCCATCCTTTCCATGGTGATGCGTTCATGTACCAATGACTCCACAAAGGCTCTCCTCCATTCGCTCCACACTTGCAGCGACCCTGGAGACAAAACCTGCCAGAGACTCCTGCATCTGTTCCTGGAGTTCCAGCACCGCTGATCTTATGGATGGACCCAGAGGCAGATGGTCGACATGCAGCTGAGCCGAGCTGGCAGAGTCCTGCGCCCTCTGACTAGGACTCTCCACTGCTGTCCCTGTCTCCACGATCTGCTGATGCTCACTTGTGAGCTGTGATACACCAGGTGACAACACTACTCTATGTCCCGAAGATCCCACCGAGGTGTGAGTGTCTGCGCTGGTGCTGGGTGCGCTGAATTCTGCTGACGCTGCACCCTCAAAGATTGCAGCATCCTCTGAGGAGTCTTGAGGCTCATGCTGTTCCTCCTGGCTAGTGGGGACTGGTTCTTACGATGGTCCTGTGGGGGAGTAAAGGGTGGAGTCAGAGATGTGATGCTAAGGTTACATGCACATTGCGTATTGCAGATGATCATTAGTCCATCCGTTCGTGCTTCAGAATCATTATCAGCGACTCGTGCAATGTCAATGAGAGAGATGGAAAACTATTCTGTCACCAGCTTGCTGTGATGCACCCCTCTGTCCATTCCCCACTTACGCATCTTCCTCCACTCCTACGATCTCCAGGACCGCCTCCTCCCAGGGGGTGAGGTGGGCTACTGAGGGTGGCCCTCCTCCTGTCCTCGCTCTTTCTCGCTTATTGTGAGCTCTCTTTTTTCCTGCAATGAGGGAGACAAGTGGAGGTTGAGTGAGCATGAAGGAGTGAGTGTAGAGATTCCATAGCATAGATACATAGAAGGAGACAAAGATGGAGTGAGGTGGCAATACCAAGGGCCCTCCCTGTGTGTTGTCAGTTGTTTTCATAGCATCAAAGTGATAGGGAGTGTGAGGGCTACATAGTCAAAATAGTTAGGTGAATGTGACCATAGAGAGAGAGGGAATGGGTAAGGGTGCATGGATGTCAGTGTCAAGTGTGATGTGGAGGAAGAGATTGCTAAAGCTGAGTGCTGGTGAGGAAAGGCAATGGGGATCAGATTGACGGTGATGGGAAATTCATACTCACTTTTCCAGTACGCCGAAGGTCATGAAATCTCTTCCTGCATTGAATCCAGGTTCTGCGGGTTACTGTTAATGAGTTGACCTCCTCTGCCACCTGGATCCACACAGCCTTGGTCTGCTGGGGAGGCTGCTTCTTCCCTGAAGAAGGGAAGAACACCTCTTTATGAGCTCTTGCTCCCTCAACTGAAGCCTGCAAGGCAACGTCATCAAACCTCGGAACAGCCCTCGGTCTCTCGCTGTTCATTCTGCCTCCAGGTCCCTGTAGCATGAAAGGCCAAAAGGTTGGCAGTCTGCAGAAGAAGCAAGACTTGTTGCAGATCTTAAATGCAGCAGCAATGATGACGTCCTCGGAGGCGACTTTCAGACTGCAAAAACTCATTTGCCTTGGGTTCCCACACATTGGAACTCAATTGGCCAATTAAGTTAAAATCGCATCAATCTCCCACATCTATTTAGATTTGGGTGGATAACGCGAAATGCGGATTACACGACCCCAGCCCGCCCCTGAATTAAAATCCAGCCCGAGAGGTTTGACTTATGAGGAAAGGTTGAGCAGGCTGGGCCTATACTCATTGGAAGTTAGGAGAGTGAGAGCTGATTTTATCAAAACATAACCCTTAACTCCCTTATCTTGCAAAAATTTGTCTATCTCCACTTTAATGACCCAGCCTCCACAGCTCTCTGGGGCGGAGAATTCCACAAATTTACGACCCTCTGAGAGAAGAAGTTCTTCCTCATCTCAGTTCTAAAAGGGCGACCCTTTATTCTGAGACTGTGCCCCCGAGTTGTAGATTTCCCCACGAGGGGAAACATCCTCTCTGCATCTACCCTGTCGAGCCCCCTCAGTATCTTATATGTTTTGATAAAATCAGCTCGAGGAGCCAAGTGGCCTATTCCTGCTCCTATTTCTTATGTTCTTATGTGATTAATGTCTCACGAAAGAAGCACTTTCAGAAATTATTCTTAAGGTGCAACCTTACATTCAGTATTATGTGGATGAAGTTCACTATTTTACCAGAGTTATGCAAGACTAGATGGAGAATTCACTAGAATTATATGATTTTCCCCATAAATTTTCAAATATTCATTATCTCTTGTGTTAAGGATAACTGCCATTGTTATCCTTAAGTGTGCTCACTGGAAAGTGTATTTTAAATGCTCATGAGCCTGCCTTCTGGGTATCCATAAACTGCATACCTGTATGCGTACACCAGACACACATTATTGGTTTATAAAATATGAAACTCCCTAGGAAATGTGCTGAATAATATTTCACAATGTTAATTTTTTTCTGATATTGTACACTGGAAAGTGACACACTTTTGTCATTTCAAAATTTGCATCACATTTTTAGTCCATCAAGTTATAAGAACATAAGAACAAGTTATATAAAGAATGTTTCATTATTAAAACCAACTGCTCAACAACAACAGTTCAGATACAGAGCAGTGCAGATTTTATTTTGACTGCAGGTAAATGATATGTAAAATCATGAAATGGCAACAAGCCCTATTAATATGCTGAAAGGTACAGGTTCTGTTCTGCCTGCTGTGCAAATATTTGTTGTTGCTTTCAATACACTGAATTTGAATTTTGGCCAAATATAACAATGAAATTGACTTTAGGCACAGGATTTCTCTGCTGTGCAGCTGTAAGTACTGATAACTTCTGAGAGCTTCCTGAATTAATGCAGTGCTTCTGCTGAATCATAAAGCAAGCATCATCAGTTATTACAACAGGCTTTGCAAACGAATTTACTCTCACTAATGGTAGCAATATTCTAAAGTTTATGATCTATTATTGGACAAAGGTATTGACTGGTATGCTGTTGGTCCTTTTAATGTTCTTGTAACCATGAAAATAAATGTTTGTTGTGTGGATGTTTATGGATCAGACTTTGGAACATCGAAGAAAGTGTTTGACAGAGCCTTTTTTTTTGAAAATATACAATGAACTAACATAAGCTGTCATTAAATCATTAATGCAAATATTGTCATAAAAAATGAGATGTTGTTTCTCTCCCTCTGTAAACAAGAATGGGTTTGCATGATATTTGTTTTTGGAGATGATGGCCTTATAAAAGACTACGTTGTGGCAGAGCCACCAAGGGTCTCAGAACAATTAGTAATAATCCCTTTAACTACAGTGTAGTGCAGTTGCGGACTGCACCTTTAAACTGCCTGTTAACTACTGTATTGTACTTTCCTGCACTCCACGTGATGACGTCATGACGCCGATCACGTGACCGCCAGTGGCGTGAAGAACGCGATGACGTCATGACGTCAGCTTCCAGAATCTTCCAGCAGTCGTCGAGTGCCCAGCAAGCTGATTAGACCTGTGTACTGTTTCTCCTGTAGTTTCCCTGTTAACTTCGTTGTTCATTAAAACCTGTTGATTTGATTCGTCGAGTCAAATACCTTTATTCAGATGACCCCGATCTCGTCGGACAACTTTCGTCGAGGATGAACACGAACGCCGTCGCCCTTAAACTGCCGCAGTTCTGGGAACAGCAGCCAGCAGCATAGTTTTTCCAGGCAGAAGCACAGTTCGCACTCCGGGAGGTCACAGCGGATTCGACCCGTTATTATTATGTGGTTTCCGCTCTCGACAGTGCCACGGCCTCGCGGGTCGTCAGCCTCCTTGGCAACCCACCGGAGGAGGGCAAGTACAAAGCGCTTAAAGCCCGTTTGCTACAGGTATTTGATCTTAATAAGTCGGAGCGTGCATGCAAGCTTATTTCCATGCCCAGCCTCGGGGACTCAAAACCGTCAGAACTGATGAGTCAAATGCTCACGCTGTGGGGCGCGGAACCCCAATACTTTTTATTCCGTGAGCTTTTCCTCTGCCAGCTACCCGAACCTGTTCAGGCGGCCTTGGCCAACACTGCCATTACAGACGGTGCCGAACTCGCTGCAGAGGCAGACAAGATATTTACTGTTACTCAGCAATGTTGTGCAGCCACGAGGCGCCTTTCCCCCCACGCGAGCGAAGCCCAGCCCTCCCCCAGCAGGATGGTGCGCGTACCACGCTCGTTTCAGCGCCAAAGCTCGATGCTGCCGGCCTCCTTGCAGTTTCCCTCCAGAAAAAACTCCAACAACCCCTCCCAGACGGACGACAAGGTCTGAAAAGCACGGCAAGTTAGCTATGGCGGCGGGCTCAGCGGGCAAACTCATTTACTTTACGGATTCCGTTACGGGCTGACGATTCCTGTGCGACACTGGTTCACAGTGCAGCATCCTGCCAGCTTCAAAGCTGGACCTACTATCCGGCAGCCATGGGCCTTCCCTCGTGGCAGTAAATGGCGCTGCCATGCGTACGTTCGGTAAACGGACAGTAAACTTAACCTTCGCCGGTCAGCGTTTTGTCTGCGACTTTATTACAGCTAAGGTCTCACAGGCCATCCTGGGAGCCGATTTTTTTCTGTGCCAACGGTCTGCTGGTCGACGTCCAACACTGCCGACTCATTAATGTGTCCACTTTCCACGCAGTGCTCTGCCACCGCAGCACCGCCGTGTCCTGGTCGGTTGCCTGTGCGGTTCCGTCGCAAGACGGGTTTATGCGCCTGCTCGGCGAATTCCCGGAGCTCACCAGGCCTACCTTTTCGGCTGCAGTCACACGGCACAGGGTGGCGCACCATATCTCCACGACCGGAGCACCCGTTTACGCTCTGGCGCGGCGATTAGAAGCTGGCAAGCTGGCAGCCGCAAAGGCTGAGTTCCAGACCATGGAGCGCCTCGGGATCATCCGTCGCTCGGACAGCCCTTGGTCCTCCCCACTGCATATAGTACCCAAACCAGGTGGTGGATGGCGACCTTGCGGGGATTACAGACGCTTAAACGACGCCACGACACCGGACAGGTATCCTATTCCCCACATCCAAGACTTTTCGGCACATCTGGTTGGCAACTCTATATTTTCTAAAGTGGATCTCGTTCGTGGATATCACCAAGTCCCGGTGCACCCTCCAGACGTCCCCAAAATGGCAGTCATCACTCCGTTCGGCCTGTTTGAGTTCCTCCGCATGCCGTTCGGTCTGAAAAACGCAGCTCAAGCATTCCAGCGGTTGATGGACTCTGTCTTACGGGATCTGCCCTTCATTTTTGTGTATTTGGACGACCTCCTAATAGCCAGCAAGGATACGACAGAACACATGGCTCATTTACGCACACTTTTTGCCCAGCTCAGCCAACACGGCCTTATTGTCAATCCGGCCAAATGCACGTTTGGAGTAACCAGTATTGATTTCCTGGGACACAGGATTACCCCGGAAGGCGCCGTCCCGCTGGCCACCAAGGTAGAGGCAGTTACCGCTTTCCCGCGGCCTCTCACAGTCAAACCCCTGCAAGAGTTTTTGGGGATGGTAAATTTTTATCATCGTTTCGTCCCCAAGGCGGCCCGGTTAATGCAACCTCTGTACAAAGCACTAAAAGGAAAGTCGGGCAAGGATGTTCTCACTTGGACACCGCAAATGGACCAGGCGTTCCGCGATACCAAGGCGGCGTTGGCAGATGCAACTATGCTCGCACACCCACTCCCGGGCGCGACTGTCGCCCTCACTATGGATGCCTCCGACTACGCCATCGGGGCAGTTCAAGAGCAGTGGGTCAACGGGAGTTGGCAGCCGTTAGCCTTTTTCAGCCGCCAACTGCGCAAGAACGAGCGAAAGTATAGCACTTTTGACAGAGTTGCTAGCCCTGTTTTTGGCCATCCGGCATTTCCGTTTTCTTCTAGAAGGCCGTCCGTTCACTGCATTCATGGACCACAAGCCGCTCACCTTCGCCATGGCCAAAACGGCGGAACCTTGGTCAGCTCGGCAGCAGCGCCACCTCACGTTTATATCCGAATTCACAACGGATTTGCGGCACATGTCAGGCAAGGATAATCTCGTGGCAGATTGCCTTTCCCGGGCTCCAGTCCAGGCAGTCCACCTGGGCATTGATTTCGTCGGACTGGCAGAGGATCAACTGGCAGACCCAGAGGTACAAGCGTTTAGGACCACGCCTTCCAGTTGGCAGGTTGCAGACGTTCCATTTCAAGCAGCAGGAACCACGCTCTTGTGCGACACTTCCATGGGAGTGCCCCGGCCCATTGTGCCGGTCGAATGGCGCAAGAAAGTATTCCAGGCAATCCACGGGTTATCTCACCCGGGGATGCGGGCTTCTCAATGGCTCATGTCCCGCAAATTTGTTTGGAAAGGCATGCATTTGGACGTCCGGGACTGGACAAACAATTGTGTCGAATGTCAAAAATCCAAAGTCCACCGTCACGTCAAGGCTCCAGTGGCCAACTTCCCGGTGCCTGAGCGCCGCTTCGACCACGTTCACGTGGACTTAGTAGGTCCCCTTCCCGGGTCACGAGGATTCACACACCTCCTGACGGTGGTAGGCCGGACCACCAGGTGGCCAGAGGCGATTCCCTTGGCCGTTACCACTGCAGCAGACGTCTCCAGGGCGTTTCTTTCGTCGTGGGTGGCTCGGTTCGGGGTGCCATCTGACATCTCCTCGGACCGCGGTCCGCAATTCATATCAGAGCTGTGGAACGCAGTGGCACAGGGCCTGGGTACCAAGCTGCACCGTACCACCGCGTACCATCTGCAGGCGAATGGTCTGTGCGAAAGGTTCCATCGGTCTCTCAAAGCGTCCCTCCGTGCCAGCTTGAGGGGACCCAACTGGGTGGACAGGCTCCCATGGGTGATGCTAGGCCTCCGGACATCCCCAAAGGAGGATCTCCAGTCTTCATCGGCTGAGCTGGTTTATGGCCAGACACTGAGTGCCAGGTGACTTTCTCCCTCCACACAACGAACCATGGTCTGCAGCTCAACAGCTCCTGCTACGTTAGGAGGCGGCCAGGAATTTCCTGCCTATCCCAACCTCGCATCATGACCTGCAGAGGCCTCATGTCCCGACAGAGAACTTATGAGTTCGGACTATGTATTTATTAGACAGGACGGTCACAGAGACCCGCTCAAGCCGCCTTATACCGGACCATTTCGTGTCATCTCATCGGGGGAAAAGTTTTTCACAGTCGAAGTGGGTGGCAAGTCCGATACCATCTCTATCGACCGGCTTAAACCGGCCCATCTAGATCGGAGTGAGCCTGTCGTGGCTGCCCAACCGCCTCGCCGCGGCCGACCGCCAGACCAGTCGTGCACCAGCCCGCCGTTGACCAGCCCGATTCGGCCTCCGACGCGCCTGCACCTCTGACTACCGTTTCTGCCTCACCTGATGCGCCGCTTCTGCCGCAACCTGGCACTGGTTCGTCTACCAACGCTCCGTTTCCGCTGCCTGATTTTCGTCGTCGTTCAGCCAGGATCATTAAACCTCCTGCTCGGTTGACAATGTCCGTTAAAGTGGATTCTGGGGGGGCACCTGTGGCGGAGCCACCAAGGGTCTTGGAACAATTAGTAATAATCCCTTTAACTACAGTGTAGTGCAGCCGCGGACTGCACCTTTAAACTGCCTGTTAACTACTGTATTGTACTTTCCTGCACTCCACGTGATGACGTCATGACGCCGATCACGTGACCGCCAGTGGCGCGAAGAACGCGATGACGTCATGTCAGCTTCCAGAATCTTCCAGCAGTCGTCGAGTGCCCAGCAAGCTGATTAGACCTGTGTACTGTTTCTCCTGTAGTTTCCCTGTTAACTTCGTTGTTCATTAAAACCTGTTGATTTGATTCATCGAGCCGAATACCTTTATTCAGATAGGAACCTCCGTTCCTACAACGTATCTATTTTTTATCTGATCATGCATGTGATGCTCTTGTGCAATAGTTTAATTTTATTGTGAATATTGTTTTTGTCAAGATGTAGGATATAATTTTAGCTGTATAGAAAACTTTTTTTTCAGTATAGTTTTAAAATGAAGTAATCATTGGCTATGTATCAAAACAATTTGATATCCACTGCAGTGCTGTTTTTTATTCGTTTATGGGATGTGGGCATCGCTGGCAAGGCCAGCATTTGTTGCCCATTCCTAGTTGCCCTTGAGAAGGTGGTGGTGAGCCGCCGCCTTGAACCGCTGCAGTCCGTGTGGTGAAGGTACTCCCACAGTGCTATTCGATAGGAAGTTCCAGGATTTTGACCCAGCGATGATGAAGGATCGGCGATATACTTCTAAGTCAGGATGGTGTGTGACTTGGAGGGGAACTTGGAGGTGGTGGTGATACCATGCACCTGCTGCCCTTGTGCTTCTAGGTGGAAGAGGTCGCGGGTTTGGGAGGTGCTGCCGAAGAAGCCTTGGCGAGTTGCTGCAGTGCATCTTGCAGATGGTACACACTGCAGCCACGGTACGCCGGTGGTGGAGGGAGTGAATGTTTAAGGTGGTGGATGGGGTGCCAATCCAGCGGGCTGCTTTGTCCTGGATGGTGTTGAGCTTCTTGGGTGTTGTTGGAGCTGCACTCATCCAGGCAAGTGGACAGTATTCCATCACATTCCTTACTTGTGCCTTGTAGGTGGTGGAAAGGCTTTGGGGAGTCAGGAGGTGAGACACCCACCACAGAATACCTAGCCTCTGACCTGCTCTTGTTGCCACAGTATTTATGTGGCTGGTCCAGTTAAGTTTCTGGTCAATGATGACCCCCAGGATGTTGATGGTGGGGGATTCTGCGATAATGCCGTTGAATGCCAAGGGGCAGTGATTAGACTCTCGCTTGTTGGCACTTCTGTGGCGTGAATGTTACCTGCCACTTGTCAGCCCAAGCCTGAACATCGTCCAGGTCTTGTTGCATGTGGGCTTGGACTGCATCATTATCTGAGGAGTTGTGAATGGCGCTGAGCACTGTGCAGTCATCAGCGAACATCCCCATTTCAGACTTTATGTTGGAAGAAAGGTCATTGATGAAGCAGCTGAAGATGGTTGGGCCTAGGACACTGCCCTGAGGAACTCCTAAAGTGATGTCCCGGGGCTGAGATGATTGACCTTCAACCACCACAACCATCTTCCTTTGTGCTAGGTATGACTCCAGCCAATGGAGAGTTTTCCCCAGTTTCCCATTAACTTCAGTTTTACTAGGGCTCATTGATGCCGCACCTGGTTAAATGCTGCCTTGATGTCAAGGGTAGTCACTCTTGCCTTACCTCTGGAATTCAGCTCCTTTGTTCATGTGTGGGTCAAGGCTGTAGTGAGGTCGGGAGACGAGTGGTCTTGGCCAGACCCAGACCGGGCATCAGTGAGCAGGTTATTGGTGAGTAAGTGCTGCTTGATAGCACTGTCAATGACAACTTCCATCACTTTGCTGATGATTGAGAGTAGACTGATGGGGTGGTAATTGGCCAGATTGGATTTGTCCTGCTTTTTGTGGACAGGACCTACCTGGGCAGTTTTCCACATTGTTGGATAGATGCCATTGTTATAGCTGTGTAAGGCTTGCAAAATTCTATGGATTCCCCCAAACCAAGAAAAGGGAAGATTTTTGGACTGTTTGAAGGAAATATTGGGCCAAAAGGGACTTAAAATCAGAACCCCAGGATTTCTGCTAGTTTAAAAGGCATGTTCAGGCCTGTGGAAAAGCTGTGACAAAGGGAATGGGTTGGACACTGTGGGACAGACAGTTTGAGTATTGGAAAGGCCAGATTATCTGAGAATGTTCTGGACTGTCCCAGTCATTCTACATAAAGACAATAAGCCCACGGGAGGACAGTTCCTGCCGAAAACCTACAGGGCCATCAAGTACATGAATAATACAATACATGCCAACAACCAACAAAAGAGACCCTGGCCCCAGCAGGAGAAAACAATCAAACAACAGATTAACCACTCAAAGATTTCCAAAAACACTTTGCACACTTAAACTGATTTTCGAAGCAATCCCGAAACTAGTTAAAAGCCAATTAAAAATAGATGGGACCAGCCCCGAAACTCTAAGAATTTTAAAACTATTAATTTTAACGAGCCCGCCCAAAATCTAACAAGATTAGCAGGCTTCGTTTAGTATAAACTAAAGACCTGTCTCCACAAGAAATCAGTTCGATCAGTTTTGTTCAGTCAGAGAATTGAAACAGCAGTCAGTGAATTGAAGTCAGCAGTACAGTTCGGACAGACACAGACAGAGGCACAGCTCATTCGAAAGACATCAGCCTCGGGACAATCAATCGACGGAAGGACAACAGAAGGAGAACAGAAAGGAATCGCGGCAACCAAGGGCCCCATGAAACAAACAACCAACGATATTACCAACAACCAGGTAATACTGGGCCACCGCGACCAACAAGAAACCAACTCGGAAGAAACCGAAGATCTGCAAGTTTTTCCCACTCTACAAACTATTCCTGCATTTGGTGAGCATTATCCCTGATCCTTGTCCAACTTAGCTAGTAAGGTGGGATTGGTAGGGGTGAAGTGTTTTGTCTATTGTCATTCTCCCTTGTATATTCCGAAGCGTTCCCCCTTTTAAAGTGATAAGATTTATTGTGTTGTGTATATTTTCTTATTATCTCAAATAAAATCCAAGTTCTTTTCACCAACTCAGTATCTGCGGCAATTTCATTACAACCCCCAAATAAGTCCCGGTCTAGAACCAAGGGAGTGGGAGCGATTCGAACCGCTCGGAGTCAGAGGTGAAGCTGACCACACACACCACCCCTTACAAGCTGTACTGGAACAGCTTGGCCGTTTCTTGATATCTCGTGGAGTGAATTGAATTGGCTGAAGACTGGCTTCTGAGATGGTGGGGACCTCAGGAGCAGGCCGATATGGATCATCCACTCGGCACTTCTGGATGAAGATGGTTGCAAACGCTTCAACCTTGTCTTTTGCACTCACGTGCTGGGCTCCACCAACATTGAGGATGGGGATATTCATGGAGCCTCCTCCTCCCGTTAGTTGTTTAATGATCCACCACCATTCACGACTGGATGTGGCAGGACTGCAGAGCTTTGCTCTGATCTGTTGATTGTGGGATCGCTTAGCACTGTCTATAGCATGCTGCTTCTGCTTTTTAGCATGCATATAGTCCTGTGTTGCAGCTTCCCCAGGTTGGCACCTCATTTTTAGGTAGGCCTGGTGCTGCACTTGGCATGCTCTTCTGCACTCCTTATTGAACCAGGTTTGTTCCCCTGGCTTGAAGGTAATGGTAGAGTGAGGGATATGTCGGGCCATGAGGTTACAGATTGCAGTGGAATACAATTCGGCTGAGCGCAGTGGATACAGCAAAAGCTATGGGCCCTGACAACATCCTGGCTGACGAGCTGAAGACTTGTGCTCCAGAACTAGCTGTGCCTCTAGCCAAGCTGTTCCAATACAGCTTCAACATTAGCATCTACCTGACAATGTGGAAAACTGCCCAAGTATGTCCTGTCCACAAAAAGCATGACAAATCCAATCCGGTCAATTACTGTCCCATCAGTCTACTCTCAATCATCAGTGATGGAAAGTGTCGTCGATAGTGCTATCGAGCAGCACTTACTTACCAATAACCTGCTCACCGATGCTCAGTTTGGGTTCCACCAGGACCACTCGGCTCCAGATCTCATTACAGCCTTGGTCCAAACATGGACAAAAGAGCTGAATTCCAGAGGTGAGGTGAGAGTGACTGCTCTTGACATCAAGGCTAGAAATTTCTGAAGTTGCAGAGCTATTGGTGGTGGGGGATGGAGAGAGGGGGACCTCCCAGCAACCTGGTGACAAAATTAAATCTCATACAACCACATGGCATACAACAGTCACTCATGGTGACTTATGTCAGCAGCTAATTAAATTTCATCATGTGCATCATGGTAATGTTGCACATTCTTCTTGAGATTTAATTCATCTCTACTCTCCCACAGGTCCATCAAGTACACCCCCACCCCCACACTTTCTAGCCGGAGGAGATAGATTACTCCTCAGGGAGCTCCAGTCTCTGAGGGTGCACCCTCACACAACCCATGCACACCCAGCACCATTGCAGATGCACTCACCTCGGTGTGTCCTTTGAGATAGAGTAGTGTTGTCACCTGTTGTCTCATACATTACAAGTGAGCAAGAGCAGATGGTGTTGACAGGGTGGAGGGCGCAGGATACTCCAAGCTGTGCTGACCTGCATGCTGATGCTGAACCTCGGGGGGGCCATCGAGAAAGAGGGTGATCTTGGAGGAGCAGCAACAGTTGCTCGAGGCCCTGGCAGCTTTTGCAGTCGCGATGTGTCCAACTTTACAGAGAATGGAGGAGTCCATCTCCAACATGAACACCACCACCTCACAGACGATGTGCAGTCCCATGGAAAGTATGGCCACCCGCATGGAGCAGCAAATGCGCCAGTCCAACGAGAACATGCTGTGAAGAACAGATTGCAGATACTCATTGACCCCCCATCTTGAGGAGGGATACTAACGTAGACTTGGGCCTTCATCACCCCAAGTGCTCTCTAGCTCCTTGCTAGCAAGATGTGCGGGTGACCCATGAGAGGGATGATGGTGAGAGGGCACATGGAGGTGGGGACTCTTCTCAAAGTGCTCCCACTTCTCCCCGATTGCCTCCCCCTCAGTCAAAGCCCTACATGCTGCCTCTGATCCTGATGTGGAGATGCTGGAGTTGGACTGGGGTGGATAAATGTAAGAAGTCACAAAACACCAGGTTATAGTCCAACAGCTTTATTTGAACAGCTCTGTTTGGACACCATTCACACCTTTGATTGCTGTGATTATCTCTCTGCCGAGGTGTGATAAATGGCAGTTAGAAAGATTACCTGTAAACATCTGACATTATTCTCTGACTATATAAGCTGTGTCTTTATGCATCTCTCCACTTCACCTGATGAAGGAGCAGCGCTCCGAAAGCTTGTGACTTCAAATAAAGCTGTTGGACTATAACCTGGTGTTGTGTGACTTCTTACATTTGTCTGATCCTGATGGCCAAGTCTGCCCCTGCACAGTTGCAGGAGGAGCAGTCACCAAAACCCAGAGGACGTCCGCCAAAAGTGTCTAAGCAGTAGCAGCAGGGAAGTGAGCAGCCTGCCTCTAACTCTGCTGAAGCCACAGGGATTGCACCTCGTAGAAACATGTGGAAAAGAAAAAAGACACAATCCTAGATGAACATGGGTATGCATATGGGTGTATGAAAAAATGTTAATGTTAAGTTTCAGTTATATTTCTGACGCAATTTATTTCTTTGCACAACATTCCCGTCTTATCCATTTTTACCTGCTACCTGGGAAGTAGTTTGTTCACTTGGAGTGAGTGGTGAGACATTACTTAACCTCGAGCAATGGATGTTGGGGTGACAGGAATGGCTTGGCCATTGTAGGACTGCTTTGTGGTGGCGGGGGTGGCTGGGAACTAAGTACTGCATCTGGGAGCCAAATGGGTGCATTGGAGCAAGTTAAGTAAATCTGGCCGTTATGAGGTCACCGCGGGCCTCCCGGGCAGCAATGAGCGCCACTGCTGGTGCCATCTCCACCTCAGGTCCCGGTTCTTCTCCTCCTCCTCCTCGTGTTCCACCTGTTCCTGCTCCTCCTCTGAAGATGCTGTGCACTCTGCACCTTGCTCCTCCTGCAGCTTTAATCCTCGCTGCTGCGCTATGTTGTGCAGCGCGCAGCATCCGACGATGATTCTGGAGACCCTGGCTGGTGTGTACTGAGAGCTCCTCCAGATCTGTCAAGGCACCTGAAGCGTATCTTCTTACCGATTGCTTGCTCTATGAGCTATCTGGACGTCATGTGGCTGTCATTATAGCGCTCCTCGGCCTTATTGCTTGGCCTTCTCAAGGGTGTAATCAACCACGTTTTCAGTGGATAGCCCTTATCTCCAAGCAGCCAGCCAATAAGTTTGTTTCAAGATGCGAAGAGCTGAGGGAGGGTGGACTGGTGCAGTACGAAAGAGTCATGACAGTATCCAGGGAATCTGGCGCACACATGCATGATCTTTTTATGGTTGCAGACAAGCTGCACAACACTCCTGGGTGATGTGGGGGTGCCTTGATGGTCACGTGTGCAGTCGATGATGCCCTGCACCTGTGGGAAGCCAGCCAGAGCCACAAAGCCGAGCGCCCGCTGAGTAACACTAGCTTCATCAGTGGTAAAGTTTACATATTCGGCTGACTTGTGAAACATGGCATCGGTCACCTGGGTGATGCATCTGTGGGCTGCCGGCTGTGAGATGCTGCAAATGTCTGCTGCAAATCCCTGGAAGGAGCCTGAGGTGAGGAAGTTGAGAGTGGTGACTTTGACAGCCACTGGTAAGGCATGTCCACCAGGTCCTCGGGGCATCAGGTCTTGTTGCAGCAAGTCTGCGACAGCTTAGCGCGATAGGCTGAGCCTCCTGAAGCACAGCTGTTCAGTCATGTCCAGGAAGCTCATCCTCTGCCTGTAAACCCTGTGTTGGGGGTATTGCATCCGGCACGGTGCACCCCTGTGCTGACCGCCTGTGGAGCATCAGGTCATTGTGGAGCAGGCTGCTGTTGTCATGGGTGCTGCTGGTGTTGTTGGTGCTGGGGCTCATCTAAGTCTGATTCTGAGGTCCAAGATGAGAGAGCATAAGCGGCACCCATGCTGATGTAATAGATGGCAGGTAAAGTGGCGATCAGAGGCACAATCCTTCAATGTAGTGAGAGTGACTAGCAATGTGGTGAGAGCGGCTTCCGAGGTTGCAGAAATGACCTGAAAACTCCTGAAAGCTAAACCTCTGCACAAAATGATGTCAGCAAGAGCCTTTCCATTAGACAAGGAAGCCGGTGTAAGGTGTGAGTATTTGTGTATGTTTCCAGCTGTCAGTTAATAGATTTGCACAACTCCCCTTCACAGACGAGATTCCCGAAGTGCGTGAATCTCGTGTGCAAAAAGTTAAAGCCAAAATGTGAGGTTAAAAAGGCAGTTAAGGGTCTATAAACAAGCAGATAGGTACCTCAGTGAGGTCACCCGCCTCTCCCGAGCGGGTTTGTGGCGCGCCTCTAAACACCCCCAAGTTAAATGCATAAGTTGGTGGGATGATGGCGAGTTCCTGCCCTGCTGTCGATTTCTGCGCTTTTAACTGCCTACCGTCCCCGTACCCACATGCTCTGCAATGGGAAAATTCCGGCCAATATCTTTGTTGTGTGAAGTCCTGTTAAGATTTCAACGACATAGGTAGGACAAAGAAAGAGGTTCTGCTGAGGGAGTATGAGCAGCTAGGGGCTAAATTAAAAAGCAGAACCACAAAGGTAATAATCTCTGGATTACTACCTGAGCCACGTGCAAATTGGCATAGGGTAAATAAGATCAGAGAGATGAACGAGTGGCACAAAGATTGGTGTAGAAATGGGTTTCGATTCCTGGGGCACTGGCACCAGTATTGGGATAAGAGAGAGCTGTTCCATCAGGATGGGCTTCATTTGAACCAGGCTGGGACCAGTATCCAGGCAAATCGAATAACTAGGGCTGTAGATGGGGCTTTAAACCAAATAGTGGGGTGGGGGAGGGATATGCTGAGCAGAAATTTAAAAGGTCAAAGAAAAATGAGACGGTAAAAGTGCAGGGTAGCGCTGGGGTTAATGATAACCAGAGTGTGACAGGAAGGGACAGAGCGTATACAAATAAGAGTGCATCAGAAAGAGGGGTCAGAGTAGGGAAAAATGGTAAAAAGACAAAATTAAAAGCTCTATATCTGAACACACGCAGCATTCGTAACAAGATAGATGAGCTGACAGCACAAATAGAAATAAATGGGTATGATCTGATAGACATTACAGAGACGTGGTTGCAAGGTGACCAAGGCTGGGAACCGAATATTTAGGGGTATTTGCCTTTTCGTAAGGATAGGCAGAAAGGAAAAGGAGGTGGTGTAGCTCTGTTAATAAGGGATGAGATTAGTGCAGTAATGAGAAATTATATTGGCCTAGAAGATCAAGACGTCGAATCAGTTTGGGTGGAGATAAGAAATAATAAGGGTAAGAAGTCACTGGTGGGAGTGGTCTACAGGCCCCCAAACAGTAGCCATACTGTAGGACAGACTATAACTCAAGAAATAATAGAGGCTTGTAAGAAAGGTATGACTATAATCATGGGAGATTTTAATCATCTTATTGATTGGACAAAGCAAATTGGCAAAGGTAGACTTGAGGAAGAGTTCAGAGTGTATACGGGATGGTTTTTTGGAACAATATGTTGTGGAACCAACCAGGGAGAAGACTATTTTAGATCTGGTAATGTGTAACAAGGCTGGAGTAATTAATGGATCCTCTTGGGAAAAGTGATCATAGCATGGTAGAATTTCAAATTCAGATTGAGGGTGAGAAAGCTAGGTCTCAAACTAGCGTCCTGAACTTAAACAAAGGTAATACAAAGGTATGAAGGCAGACTTGATTAAAGTGGACTGGGAAAATATATTGCAGGGTAAAACTGTTGAAAAGCAGTGGCAAACATTTAAGGAGATATTTCATAACTCTCAGCAAAGATATATTCCAGTGAGAAAGGAAGACTCTAAGAGAAGGATGAACCATCCGTGGCTAACTAAGGAAGTAAAGGATGGTATCAAATTCAAAACAAAAGCATACAATGTTGCGAAGAATAGTGAAAGGCCAGAGGATTGGGAAACGTTTAAAAACCAGCAAAGGACGACTAAAAAAATGATAGAGAGAGAAGATAGCTTATGAGAATAAGCTAGCAAGAAATATAAAAACAGACAGTAAGAGCTTCTACAGGTATATAAAAAGGAAGAGAGTAGCTAAAGTAAACATTGGTTCCCTAGAGGATTAGTCTGGGGAATTAATAATGGGAAACAGGGAAATGGCAGAGACTTTGAACAAATATTTTGTATCGGCCGTCACGGTAAAAGACACTAAAAGCATCCCAATAATGGATAATCAAGGGGCTATTTTGGTGGGCGGGGGGAGAACTTAAAACAATCACTATCACTAGAGAAAAAGTACTCGGCAAATTAATGGGACTAAAGGTAGTCAAGTCCCCTGGACCCGATGGCCTGCATCCTAGAGTCTTAAAAGAGGTGGCTGCAGAGATAGTGGATGCATTGGCTGTAATCTACCAAAATTCCCTGGATTCTGGAGAGGTCCCAGCAGACTGGAAAACCGCAAATGTAACGCCCCTATTTAAGAAAGGAGGAAGACAGAAAGCAGGTAACTATCAACCAGTTAATCTAACATCTGTCATTGGGAAAATGCTGGAGTTCATTATTAAAAAAAGTGGTAGCAGGACATTTAGAAAATCATAATATAGTCGAGCAGAGCCAGCATGGTTTTATGAAAGGGAAATCATGTTTGACAAATTTGCTGGAGTTCTTTGAGGATAAAGGGGAACCAGTAGATGTCATATATTTGGATTTCCAGAAGGCATTTGATAAAGTGTCACATAAAACACAAGATAAGAGCTCACGGGGTTGGGGATAATATATTAGCATGGATAGAGGATTGGATAACTAACAGAAAACAGAGAGTCAGGATAAATGGGTCATTTTCAGGTTGGCAAACTGTAACTAGTGGGGTGCCGCAGGGATCAGTGCTGGGGCTTCAACTATTTACAATCTATATTAATGACTTGGATGAAGGGACTGCGTGCAATGTAGCCAGATTTGCTGATGATACAAAGATAGGTGGGAAAGCAAATTGTGTGGAGGACGCAAAGAATCTCCAAAGGGATATAGACAGGCTAAGTGAGTGGGCAAAAATCTGGCAGATGGAGTTTAATGTGGTAAAATGTGAGGTTATCCACTTGGTAGGAAAAATATAAAAGCAAATTATTATTTAAATGGGGAGAGATTACAAAATGCTGAGGTACCGAGGGATCTGGGGGTCCTTGTACATGAATCACAAAAAGTTAACATGCAGGTACAGCAAGTAATTAGGAAGGTAAATGGAATGTTAGCCTTTATTGTACAGGGAATGGAGTGTAAAAGTAAGGAAGTCCTGTTACAACTGTACAGGGCGTTGGTGAGACCACACCTGGAGTGCTGTGTACAGTTTTGGTCTCCTTATTTAAGGAAGGATATACTTGCATTGGAGGCAGTTCAGAGAAGGTTCACGAGGTTGATTCCGGAGAGGAAGGGGTTGTCTTATGAAGAAAGGTTGAGCAGGTTGGGCCTATACTCATTGGAGTTTAGAAGAATGAGAGGTGATCTTATTGAAACATATAAGATTCTGAAGGGGCTTGACAGGGTAGATGCAGAGAGGATGTTTCCCCTTGTGGGGGAATCTAGAACTAGGGAGCATAATTTCAGAATAAGGGGTTGCCCATTTAAAATGGAAATGAGGAATTGCTTCTCCTGAGGGTCGTGAATCTTTGGAATTCTCTTCCCCAGAGAGCTATGGAGGCTGGGTCATTGAATATATTTAAGGTGGAGATAGACAGATTTTTGGTCCAGAGTCAAGGGTTATGGGGAGCGGGTAGGGAAGTGGAGTTGAGGCAAGAACAGATCAGCCACGATCTTATTGAATGGCGGAGCAGGCTCGAGGGGCCAATTGGCCTACTCCTGCTCCTATGTCTTATGTTCTTATGACAGTAGTTTCAGACGCAAGTTGCTGCCAGTATGTGTGTTCTATTGTCTTGCATTCAATACCATTGGTTAGCAAAAATCTATCGATCTCAGATTTAAAATTAACAATTGATCTAGCATCAATTGCCTTTTGCAGAAGAGAGTTCCAAACATCTACCACCCTTTGTGTGTAGAAGTGTTTCCTAATTTCACTCCTGAATGATCTGGCTCTAATTTTTAAACTATGCCCCCTAGTCCTAACTATGCCCCCTAGTCCATTCCATACATTCCCCATTCTGTATATTTTCATTTTTATGGTATAATAACAATTTGTATTTATATAACATGCTTAATGTAGAAAAACGGCCTAAAACTCTTCAGAGTTGTAAATAAAAACTTGGATGCTTAGCCAAAGAAGGAGATCTTAGGAGTCGTGATCAAAGTAGTAGGTTTTAAGGAGGGCCCTAAAGGAGGAAAGGGAGGTAGAGGCGGAGGGGTTTAGGGAGAGAATTCCAGAGCGTGAGGCCTAGACGGATTAAGGCATGGCTACCAATGATGGGATGAAGGGAAGGGAAGGGAAATGCACAAGAATTCAAAATAGATGAAGGGAGAGGTTTTTTTTTGGTGGGGTAGATTGTAGGGCTAGATGAGGATACAGAGATAGGCATAGGTGAGGTTACAGAGATAGGCAAGTGATTTAAAAACATGGATGATACTTTTTAAATTTGAGATATTGCTGGACTGGGAACCAGTGTAGGTCAGCAAGGACAGGGGTGAGCGAGACTTGGTGCAGGATGGGAGATATGCAGCAGAGTTTTGGATGAGCTGGAGTTTATGAAGGTGGATGTTTGGAGGCCGGCCAGGAGACCTTTGGAATAGTTGAATCTAGAGGTGACAAAGGCATGGATGAGGATATTATCAGTAGATATGCTGATTTAGGGGCAGAGGTGAGCAGCAGGCAATCTTTGCCATGGAGAAAATATGGGGTTGGAAGCTCAGCTCGGGGTCAAATAGGAGGTCAAGGTTGTGAATACTACAGATTATGGGGTAGAGTTTCTGCTAGGTCCAGTGCAATTCTCCTGAAATCGGCCAGTGTAAAAGTTCGAGCAACTTCAAGCGCAAGTTACGTCCAGCCCAAATTGAGTATCCGCGATCTTTTATGCTGGTTTAACAAATATCGCGCTAGAAGCTGACCCGGCCCACAAACTGGCCACGCCCCAGATCAAATTAATGAACATAGTGAGTTTCCGACAATTGTGCCCGTTTGCGGCCATAAAGGAGGCTCTTCAAATTATGCTTTTTTTTTAGGCACAAAGGCACCTTTTTAAAAAAAAAAAAAGTTTTATAATTTTTTTTTAAACTATTTACTAAGAAATTGACTACCAATGAAACTAGTAAATGGTTTTTTAAAGTCAATCTTGAGATTTAAAATCAGGTCCATTCACAGGTGGTGGACTAGACATTCTTATCTTTTTGTGATAAACCCATTTTCAGCTGTATTAATAAAACTGCACCAGGTTGCTGCTCTTAAATACACTAAGGAATATTTTTTAATGCAAGGGAGAAAAAAAGTGTTCTAAAATGCTGCCTGATTGCATGGGTTAACAGAAGATTTTACTTTTGTGATTATGCAAATGAGTTTGAGCAGAAACCTGAACCATAACTTCATTTCGGAAAACTAGCACAATTTCAAGCACAATTTGTACCCAGATTGGCGATTGCGCCCAAAGCAGAAACTCTACCCTGATGTTTTTAAATACTGGGGTAGTAGTTGAACCTGTTTAGAGGTGAGCGTACTACTATTGAAATAACAGTTCTTCAATCAAGTTGTGGTTAGTAAATTTGGTGTGGCGGCTGCCTGGCATGTCCAAAAGCTTGTACACACAGAGTAGAACGCTAGAAAATAGCAGCCTAAAATGTTTGGTTTTATAAAAGATTGATCAATATAATCTGCAAGAAACGGACTTTGTACCAAAGATTGAATGACTGAAACTGGCATGAAATAGAATAGTTTAAAAGAATTGAATGCAGGGCTCGATTATCGGGAGTGAAAAAACTGGTGCTGGTTTCAGAAGTAGTTGACTGCTGATATTCAGTCGACGTGTATCGCATTATTACTCAAGGGAACGGTAGCACAGTGGTTATATTACTGGACTAGTATTCTAGAGGCCTGGACTAATGATCCAGAGACATGAGTTCAAATCCCACCACGGTATGAAACTATTGGATTGTCATAAAAACCCATCTGGCTCACTAATGTCCTTGAGGGAAGGAAATCTGCCGTCCTTACCTGGTCTGGCCTATATGTGACTTCAGCAATGTTGACTCTTAACTGCCCTCTGAAATGACCTAGCAAGCTACTCGGTTGTACACAACCGCTACGAAAAACAGTAAGAATAAAAGCGGATGGACCACCCAGCATCAACCTCGGTACCTGCTATGAACACGACAATAACACACCCAGCTCAGTCGAGCCTGCAAAGTCCTCCTCACCAACATCTGGGGACTGGTGCCAAAATTGGAAGTCCCACAGATTCATACCTTTCAGCCAGTGTCCTAAACTCCTCCATCACCATCCCAGGGTATGTCCTGTCCACCAGTGGCACAGTGGTATACAGTTGGAAAGGAGCCCTAGGAGTTCTCAACATTGACTCCAGACCCCATGAAGTCTCATGGCTTCAAGCATGGGCAAGGAAACCTCCTACTGATTACCACCCTCCCTCAGCTGATGAATCAGTACTGCTCCATGTTGAACACCACTTGGAAGAAGCACTGAGAGCAGCAAGGGCAAATAATGTACTCTGGGTGGAGGACTTCAATGTGGTAGCACCACTGGCCGAATCCTAAAGGGCCTGCGACAGGTGGTGAGAGAACCAACACAAGGGAATCACCTACTTGACCTCGTCTTCCCCAATCTAACTGTCGCAGATGCATCTGTCCATGACTGCATGGGTAACAGTGACCAGCGCACAGTCATTGTGGAGATGAAGTCCCAACTTCACACTGAGGACATCCTCCATCGTGTTGTGTGGCACTATCACTATGCTAAATGGGATAGATTCAGAACAGATATAGCAGCTCAAAACTGGGCATCCATGAGGAGCTGTGGGCCATCATCATCAGCAGCAGAATTGTATTCCACCACAATCTGTAACCTCATGGCCCGACATATCCCTCACTCTACCATTACCTTCAAGCCAGGGGACCAAACCTGGTTCAATAAGGAGTGCAGAAGAGCATGCCAAGAGCAGCACCAGGCCTACCTAAAAATGAGGTGCCAACCTGGGGAAGCTGCAACACAGGACTACATGCATGCTAAACAGCGGAAGCAGCATGCTATAGACAGAGCTAAGCGATCCCACAATCAACGGATCAGATCAAAGCTCTGCAGTCCTGCCACATCCAGTTGTGAATGGTGGTGGACCATTAAACAACTAACGGGAGGGGAGGCTGCATGAATATCCCCATCCTCAATGATGGTGGAGCCCAGCACGTGAGTGCAAAAGACAAAGCTGAAGTGTTTGCAACCATCTTCAGCCAGAAGTGCCAAGTGGATGATCCATATCGGCCTCCTCTTGAGGTTCCCCACCATCTCAGAAGCCAGTCTTCAGCCAATTCGATTCACTCCACGTGATATCAAGAAACGGCTGAGCGCACTGGATACAGCAAAGTCTGTGGGCCCCGACAACACCCCAGCAGTCATGCTGAAGACTTGTGCTGCAGAACTAGCCGCGCCTCTAGCCAAGCTATTCCAATATAGCTAGAACACTGGCATCTATCCGACAATATGGAAAATTGCCCAAGTATGTCCTGTCCACAAAATGCAGGACAAATCCAATCTGGCTAATTACCGCCCCATCAGTCCACTCTCAATCATCAGCAAAGTGATGGAAGGTGTCATTGACAGTGCTATCAAATGGCACTTACTCACCAACAACCTGCTCACTGATGCCCAGTTTGGGTGCTGCCAGGACCATTCAGCACCAGACCTCATTACAGCCTTAGTCCAAACATGGACAAAGGAGTTGAATTCCAGAGGTGAAGTGAGAGTGACTGCCCTTGACATCAAGGCAGCATTTGACTGAGTGTGGCATCAGGGAGCCCTAGTAAAACTGAAGTTAATGGGAATCAGGCAGCTGGCGGGGGGAAACTCTCCACTGGCTGGAGCCATACTTAGCACAAAGGAAGATGCTTATAATGGTTGGAGGTCAATCACTACAGCCCCAGGACATCGCTGCAGGAGTTCCTCAGGGCAGTGTCCCAGGCCCAACCATCTTCAGCTGCTTCAGCAATGACCTTCCACACTTCTGACCTTTCTGATGGAGGGATGTTTGCTGATGACTGCACAGTGTTCAGTGCCATTTGCAACTCCTCAGATAATGAAGCAGTCCATGCCTGCATACAGCAACACCTGGATGACATTCAGTCTTGGGCTGATAAGTGGCAGGTAACATTCGCGCCAGACATTGACTATCTCCAACAAGCGAGGCTCTAACCACCGCCCCTTGACATTCAACGGCATTGCCATCACCGAATCCCCCACCATCAACATCCTGGGGGTCACCATTGGCCAGAAACTTAACTGGACCAGCCACATAAATACTGTGGCTACAAGAGCAGGTCAGAGGCTGGGTATTCTGCGGCGAGTGTCTCACCTCTTGACTCCACAGATCCTTTCCGCCATCTACCATGCACATGTCAGGAGTGTGATGGAATGCTCTCTCCACTTGCCTGGATGAGTGCAGCTCCAACAACACTCGGGAAGCTCGACACCATCCAAGACAAAGCAGCCTGCGTGATTGGTACCCCCTCCACCACCTTAAACATTCACTCCCTCCACCACCGGCATACCGTGGCTGCAGTGTGTACCATCTACAAGATGCATTGCAGCAACTCACCAAGCCTTCTTTGGCAGCACCTCCCAAACCTGCGATCTCTGCCACTTAGAAAGATAAGGGCAGCAGACGCATGGGAACACCAGCACCTCCAAGTTCGCCTCCAGGTCACACACCATCCTGACTTGGAAGTATATCGCCATTCCTTCATCGTCGCTGGGTCAAAATCCTGGAACTACCTCCCTAAGAGCACTGTGAGAGTACCTTCACCTCACGGACTGCAGCGGTTCAAGAAGGTGGCTCACCACCACCTTCTCAAGGGCAATTAGGGATGGGCAATAAATGCTGGCCTTGCCAGCGACGCCCACATCCCATGAACAAATAAAAAAAATATTGCATAGCTGCATTTGCTCCCAAGAGTGTCTGAAGAACTGAAACATGTAAAGGACAGTTCGAGGAAAAACAACCTGCTCTTTCCATGCAAGTCAGTGTGAGAAATTATAACCTTACTGGGTCAATAGTCCTTCCACAACCAACAGCACCAAAAACTGATGAACTGGTCATTCATTCCATGCTTTTTGTGGGACCTTGCTGTTTGTGACTGCCTGCTGCATTTGATTACATAATCAACAGTGACTGCACTTCAATTGGTTGTGAAATGCTTTGGGTCATCCTGAAAACATGATAAAGTGCAATGTAAATGCAAGTTATTTCTTATGAATCATGTTTGGCAGCTTAGCTTGCTTTTGGCATGGTATGGGCCTCCTGAATTAAATGTGTGACTTCCAACCAATCCTATTTAATTAAATTTGCATTGTTTGAACACAGAAGTTAAAATTTTTAGTATATAATTTGCATTCTAGTTAAATAAATCTACATCTACTGTAGTGTAACAATGCAGAAACTGGAAAATGAGAAGGTTAGAAGAATATTCTGGGGCTGTTATAAAAGATTCATATTAGTACTCTGGCTTGATTGTCTTTCTACGACTGTTTTCCTGATTTATAATAAATCCATAATGTGATTTTTTTTTTGCAGATATTGTACTGTTACAAGAAATGTATTGATAATCATTAGCAACTGGCATCTAGACATACCATAGTTCAAGCACTAACAGCAAGATTCAAGGATACAGCAGCTAATTTCATGCTCTTAATTGATTTTTTTTATTGCTGTGCTCCTTCCATTTTTCTGCAGTTGTCTGGTTAAAGTTGACTTTGGATCTTGTTCAGTTGTGGGAACAATTCAGATTTTAATGGTAAAATTAGTAGTAGATTTCATTTACGTGCAGTGTTGAAATATTTTCTTTAAAATAAATTTGCATGTTTAACATAATTTTTTGTTATGGGGAAAGGCAATTAGGCTTTACAACCCTTTTTGGATAATTAATCCCACCTTCTCACCATATCCCTCATTTCCAACGCTCCCCAAAAGTGCGCGTTATTGTCTTTTCAGTTGCTTTAACTTTAGCTGTCTTAATTTTGATTCCTGAAGACTTGGTGCCCATGATCTGGCTCCCAATGTTTACACTACCAAAACTGGCTTCCTTATCCTGGGGTGGTCTTGTAGATCCACAAAAGATTATGGGGGTAATTTTTACATAACCCGCCTGACGGAAAACTGATGGGATCGGATCGGCTGCCCCTTTTACACCCAGCCTCATTGTACTTTCCACTAACTTTAATGTAAGGGTGGGTGTAATTTGCATTCCATCAAGGATAGCCAAGGACAGAGGGCCATTTTGCAAATGTGATTTTGTATAAGCTTACCATGTGTTACAAAGACTGTTTTCTACTTTCCCATTCTCTAATTTTCACCTTTTTCCTTTTGGATTCCACTGCATTATTCTCTGACCAAAAGAGTGGGCATGAATCTTCTTAACCCTTTGTTAATCTTGCTTTCAAAAGCCTTGAAATCTGCCTCTTGGACCATACCTTTGGTTTTCCATTCTAGGCTCCCTATTCATTTTTCCCATTCTGATGTATGGTGAGCAATGTATTATTTTCCTCCTTATTGTAAAGCACTCGGAAATATTTTCCTGTATGTAGGAGTAGTGTATAAACACAGGTGGTTGTTCCTTCTTTTGAAAGTTAGTGGGTGTATTGAAAGATTTAACCTAATTTATTGCTGAGCTGTGCTGGACAGGTTTTCATCCTAATAAATGAAAAGCATCAATATTGAGTTTTTGGAAATAAAGTATTGAATATAAACTTTAAATCAACATCTGCAAGAAAAATCAATAGCAACAATGACAAATTATGCACTTTTTTATTACAGTAACATTTCTTTCACATGCAGTATTTTTGGGAAGATACAATAAATAGAAGATACCATTCTTCATTCTGCTTCTTTTACACACTGTGGGAGCATAGCCTAGTTTAATAGGTTCTGGGGAAACCATATGGTGAACAGTCAAATGAAAATGCTGTTATGATGTTGCAAATAGGCATTTCAAGGAGGAATTAGACAAGTTCTTGTCAACAAGTAAGACTCATCGCCATTCGAAATGCATCAAGGGAATGTTGTGGGTGGGTGGGCTAGATGGACCGAAGGTTGTTTTCTGCTTGAATCTATTACTATGTTATAGTATCATAAACTCTGTCATCTCTCAGTTCATTGTAGTAAGTGGAGAATTCAATTGGAGGTAGTGAAGAAGATTTTTAGGAGTAGGAGATGTTCAGAGATGGATCTTTTTGCCATTTTTGAATAAGTATCAGTTCCCATGTTTCTGCTTGAGAACAGATACTGTGTTACCCTGGAAGTGAGATAGTCTCTCTCTTTTTCCTGGACATAAGGTTTCTCGTTCATTTCCCCAGGTCCAGTGGGTAGTTCAAAGATACTAGCAGACAAAGTGGAAGTCATTGTGGTAACCATTGTTCATCTTGCAAACCATAGTTCTTGGGCATCATGGCAGGATATGACTGCTTCCTAGGAGATGTCTCCTTTCACAGTTAGGTTTGGGGTCAAATATTGCATCCAAATCTGAAGACATCTGGTTTTCCCCTCATTATTGAAAGATGATGGCTGTGAGATTATTGTCTCCTATCCCTGTTGCTAGATACCATGATTTATTCTTACATGGCATCCACTAATATACCTTGTAATACAAAACGGAAACAGTTTGTGCGATGGTGTTTCGTGAAATTGGTGAGTACTATCTTGTGCGTATCTTCATCATCTGTTCAATATTATTTTAAACCCCTGCTAGTATCTGGATTCATGTTATGGCCACTTCAGTCTTCCATGAATCAAGGGGATTACTCATTGATGTCCCATTTAATGCAAGTTGTTTGGAAATTGTACCCAGTTGGGCCCTTGCTGCTATTTGAATCCTAACTGTGACCTTATTTTAGTTCAACACGAGTTAGTGTACCCAGCATTCAAACATTTTTGAATGTGGAAATTAAAGTATTTTTGCAATACTGTGAATGCTGTAAATCTGAAATATAAGCAGAAAATGCTAGAAATACTCAGCAGGTCAGGCAGCCTCTGTGGAGAGAGAAATAGTTAACATTTCAGGTTGGTGACCTTTCATCAGAACTGGAAAAAGTTACAGATGTAACAGCTTTTAAGTAAGTATAGTTCCTCTAGACTAGAAGCAACAGATGGGTCTAGAGGAGCCATACTTGCTTGAGACCTGCTATATCTCTAACATTTTCCAGTTCTGATGAAGGGTCGCCGACCTGAAACGTTAACTTTGTTTTTCTCTCCATAGATGCAGCCTGAACTGCTGACTATTTCCAGCATTTTCTGTTTATATTGCATTATTGTTAGCATCAGTTTCACCTTGTAGAGATAATGAATTGTAAGGCCTTATTGTAGATTCGGCATATTTGATTTGGCATTCGGTTATCTGGAGTTTTAAACTTATGATTACTCTTCAGTTTCATTTGCGTTAAGAAAATATTGTTCATTTGTTTTATCTGATGTCACAAAAGTGAGAACTGGAGCATTGGCATAGAAATTTGTTTAGAACTGTCTTCACACCTGAAATGGCTGGTGCGCTAAGAGCATGTGCCAGAAGACGGAGGTCTGAGGCTCCCTCGATACTGGGGCTTGGGCCTCATCAACATAAGCCACTGAAGATGTGCCACCCAGGGACCAGATTTCATGTTGCTGAAAGGTAGGAAGATCCTTCACCTGTTGGATGTGTTTGCTGGAATTTTGCATTTCAACTTCCTGGAGGAGATTTGCATAAAAAATGCAGGTCGGGCATATTTGGAGCAGATTGGCACAGATGCAGTCAGATTGCAGTTTGAATACTTCTGCTTTGATCTTCCTTTTTTGAAGAAAGGGCTGATAAATAATGGGCCTGAATTTGCGGTTGGCATCGAAGCTAACGAGTACGTCGCCAACATCGTAAGTGAATCGGTACCTACCTCGTGCGATTCCCCGCTGTGAGAACGTCCTTTAAAATGCTGCAGAGTTCTGCGCAGTGTACTTCCCCACTGAGCCCAGGAGCGCACAGGGGTTCTTTTACTTCCTGGTTCTTAGCCTGTAAGCTATTCATTTGGGTCTCACCAGCTTTAATGCCGCCTGTAGCTGGTGTGTCTGTGTTTAGCTTCAGCTAGCAGCTGACTCATTGCAGAAATAAACCAGCACCATGTCGTTCATTTGATCTACACTGCTAGGCAAAGTGGCTGGAATAATCATTGCCCGAGCTTGTCTCCGCACTGTGACGTGCTGACATTTACTAGTGTTTCTTACAGCAACGCATTCTGCAACAAGGATTTGTACACACACTGAACAAACAGCTTTATCTTGAACTGCATTAATCATCATGCTTCACTCTTGAACTGGGATAGGAAACGAGTTCATGTTCTGGCTGGGAGTTAATGACTGACTCGAGATCATTCTGTGATGTGGTTATGTTACTGTTGATAGCGAGACAATCATTGTCCTTGGTGGCATATATTCTGCAAAATATCTAGGTCAATTTCCTCCGTAATTACAACACTAAACATACCATCTGGTGGCACATGTTCGGGACATCTAAAAATAAAAATGCTTCCGTTCTCATGATTTAAGTTAAAATAAAAATGTCAATCTACAATGATTGTTCTAAATTTGCATTTGCTGATTGTAAACCATTTTCTTGCAGGATACACAGCCTAACAGGGCTATGTACAATATACAATCGATGCTACCTATTAATTGAGTTTTGTGTAATCCTTTCTTCCAGTCCACTTACGGTGTGCAACAGGCTTCCTGCGCCTGCTTGCACAAGACTGAAAAACTGAAAGTGTAATTACTTCGGAGTAGGTGGGCAATTTTTTTGCCAGCCCAGTTGATTTCTATCAGGGGGTGAAAGGTGCAGCGAAGCCTCTCTGTATTCGTAACTTGACAGATCGCAAGTTCGTGATTAAGCGCATGTGGAAATTCCAAAATTGCGGTCAGTTTCAAAAGCGGTATGACTGCGACCGCTGACAGTTTGCCATCATGCCGACTGCAAATTCAGGGCCTATATGTTGTAAACACCTGGGTGTCACTTGTCTTATTTTTATTTTGTTATTATATTCTGTTCATATTCCTTTTGCTAAACACTGGAATGAGATGCTCTGAACCATTCAATGCTGCACATTGTGATTCCTGTGAGAGTCCCTTTTTCATGGAGCATAATGTCTTTTGTACTATTTATTCTAGGTTGAAGCAGCACACCTTTGAGCATAAACATCCTATACAGGTAGCACAGTATATAACACCACATCTTATGTTCATAAATATTTGCGTTGTCTATGAAGTGTGGGTCATCACCTTTTTTCTGGATTTTATTTCTAAATTGATGAATATATAACAAGTTCAGTGTTGGACTGCAGCCTACTGTAGGGAAGTTGGAAATGATTGAACTCAAAATTATGAAGTGAGCTTCTTAATTCTGCTGTCATCCATATATTCAAATCGTATTAGGAGTGTTGGATACTTCGCATAGAAACTAAGAGTATAACTCTTTTGGGTTCACTGGGAATAATATTCAAGTCTGACACTGAGCTCACTCAATGTTCATACATGTAACAGGAGTGGAAACACCAGCTGATTTTTGTCTTCTCTAGGGCACGGAGGCCAGTTGTAGCACCCGTGTTACTATCATGGTTGAGATTAGCTGACACAATATTGACCAGCACTGAACATGGGACATCCTTGGTCTCTATGGCTCAGCTACTCACTAGATCAGCAGATTTTTAAAAAATGTAAATACTAATGCTGAATGTTCATTAAATTTACAGAATATGACCATCTCTTTACAACACAGGTTGCAAACTGACAATTTGGGTGCCAAAAATTCAGTTTAGAATGAAATAGTGCAGTTGACTATAACACAGCCAATTCTGGTAGACGTGTCACTGAAATTTCACCTAACTTTTTGTAAAAATATAAAACTAGATTTCCTGTCACAAAGTTA
The DNA here is from genome assembly GCF_052327205.1 of Somniosus microcephalus. Taxonomy (NCBI): domain Eukaryota; kingdom Metazoa; phylum Chordata; class Chondrichthyes; order Squaliformes; family Somniosidae; genus Somniosus; species Somniosus microcephalus. Next base: position 135,450,194 of record NC_140987.1, read on the forward strand.
TAGTAGTACAAGTGAACAAATTTACATTTATATAGTGCATTTTACATCCTCAGGATGTCCCAAAGTGCCTCACAGCCAATGAAGTACTTTGAATTATAGTCACTGTTGTAATATAAACAAATGCGGCAAGGTCCCACAACTGTAATGAGATAAAAGACCAGATAGTCTGTTTTGGTGGTATTGGTTGTGGTGGTGTTGGCCAGGACACTGGGAGAACTCCCCTGCTCTTGTAATAGTGCCACAAGATTTTTTACACCCACCTGAGAGGACAGATTGGGCCTCTGTTTAACGCCTCATCTGAAAGATAGTGCCTCCAACTGTGCAGCACTCCCTTCCCGTGCAAGCGCAGGAGATGCAACACTTGCCCTTATACCTCCCCACTGTCCAGGGCCCCAAACACCCCTTCCAGGTGAAACAGTGATTTACTTGTACTTCTTGCAATCTAGTATACTGTATTCGCTGCTCACGATGTGGTCTCCTCTACATTGGGGAGACCAAACGCAGATTGGGTGATCGCTTTGCAGAACACCTCCATTCAGTCCGTAAGGGTGACCCCGAGCTTCCGGTCGCCTGTCATTTTAATTCACTGCCCCATTCCCATTCAGACCTCACTGTCCTCGGGCTCTTGCATTGTTCCACGGAAACCCAGCGTAAGCTCGAGGAACAGCACCTCATCTTCCGATTAGGCACTTTACAGCCTTCCGGACTCAATATTGAGTTCAACAATTTCAGATCATAACCTCGGCCCCTATTACATTTTTATATATATATTTTTATCCACACCTTTGTTTTGTGCCCTTCCCCCTTTTTTCCTCTCCAACATGGCAGCTGTCTCATTCTGCCAGCGCATTTCACACCACATCTAGAACCGTCTTTTGTCTCTTTACTAGACCTATCACCATCTCGTCTCGTTTTCAATACCTCTTAATGTCTCTTCATTTCTCTTTTGTTCTTTCATCCCCATTTCCCAACCCCCAAACTGGCCTTTTAATCTCTTTCATTTCTTGTGTTTTTTCAGTCCTGATGAAGGGTTTCTGTGGTGTATGTGCCTTTAAGAGCCCCCTGTGTACTGTAATGCCGGTAATGGCCACTCTGGCTATATAAGCCTGTTTCGTGTCTTGTATCAGTTAGTTCACCTCCAGACTTTGTTCAGTAAACACCTGTGAAACCAACTCCTGCATTCCGTGTCTCCATTAACACACGGATACAACAGTGGTGACGAATTGGAAACGGACTTACCTGCAATTCGGCAGCACCTCAAGGAGATCGAAGAAAAACAAGAAAGAAAAAAAAAACAAAAACAAACTGTGGTTTCACCAGCTAGCCGAGCTGATGGCAGGTACTGCAATAATCCTTCCTGGGCGGCGGGCTGGGGCTCCATCGGCTGCCTCTGCAGCGGGGCCGAGCAGCGAAGGCGGAGGCAAACAGAGACAGAGGGGGGGAGCACTCGGGAGACGGCCGGCGCTGCAAAGCAGGTCGGCGTTCGGACCAAGCAGAGGGAGGGAAAGGTCCCAGAGAGTCCGGCGGGAACGAGTCTCCACCGATTGGAAAAAAAAACCTATGTAATTAAAAACCGCGGAGAACAGCGTTGTCAGCAGCAGCAGCGGCGGGAAAGCGCGGGAAGCGCCATTTTTTTCTGCAGAGAAGAAAGGAAAGCGTGGGAGGCGCCATTTTTTTTTCAGGATGCCTAAGGCTGGCAATATTACTGCTTTCGATAGTGATATAGAGGATTGGACCACATATGTGGAAAGAGTGGAGGTATATTGCACAGCGAATGAAGTAGAGGATGATAAAAAGGCATCGGTACTTCTAAATCTGATGGGCGCAAGGACATACGGGCTGTTACGAAACTTAATCACTCCAGCCAAACCGATGGACAAGAATTTTAAGGAGATTGTTGATACCCTACAGGAGCACTTAAACCCAACACCGCTGCTGATAGCGGAATGATTCAAATCCTTCAGGAGGAATCAGCACAAGTATGAAAGTAACGCTGATTACCTCACCGAATTAAGAAAGCTGTCAAAGCACTGCCAATTCGGGGCAGGACTGGCGGATTCTCTACGAGACAAATTCGTCTGCGGTCTCCTAAGTGAAGGAACACAGAAAAGGCTAGTTTCTGAGAAAGATTTGACACTGGACAAGGCTTTCAGTGTGGCTGTATCATACGAAGCAGCAGCAAGAGGAGCTGCAGAGATACAGCAAAAGCCACAGGACTTCGGCACTCATGAAATGACACGGGGTTTCGAGAGATGTTATCGCTGCAGCAGATCCACCCATGACCAGAGGGACTGCTGGTTCAAGGACAAAGCATGCAGGCAATGCGGAAAGATGGGACACATTGCACGTGTATGCCGACCTGGAAACAAAAAATCCACTGACAGAAAAAAAAATCAATAACGAAAAGTACAGAAAGGTACAAATGATGACGGACAGTAGCTCCGAAGACCAGAAGAGCGATAGCGACTCCGGAAACAAGAGACTAAGCTGTCTCAAATTACATAATGTAATTGCCAAAGAAGATTACCAGACCATTTGGGTTACCCTCACGATAGCGGGGTCCCCAGTTAAAATGGAGCTAGATACAGGATCAGCTCTGACCATCATAAGTCGACGGGATTACGAGCGGCTATTTCCGCATATACCTTTGAAAGACACATCCATTATCTTGAAAACCTATACGGGGCAGAAAGTATACCCCAAAGGGAAAATAAAGGTGCCTGTTGTATACAACAGCAAGGAAATACAGAAGTTGTATTTATACGTTCTGCAAGATGGTGGTCCACCGCTGTTGGGACGTGAATGGATCAGGAAGATACGTTTAGACTGGCACTCCATTCAGGCACTGACGGTGACCAGTAAGAAAAAAAATGATGATGACATCATACCTGAACGATTAAAAGACATCTTGGCCAACGCCAAGGAAGTGTTTCAACAGGAACTAGGAACCTTGAAAGGCGTCACCGCCTCAATAAAAGTGGAAGATGCGGCAATTCCCAAGTTTTTTAAGGCAAGGCCGGTGCCATACGCAATTCGTCCAGCAGTCGAGGCAGAGCTGGAGAATTTGGAAAAAGCAGGCGTATTATCCAAGATAGATTGGAGCGAGTGGGCAACACCCATCGTCCCGGTCATGAAGAAAATGTTGAATCTATATATATAAAGCGGTACTTCTGTCTGTCTATCTGTCTGTCATTTCCTGTGCGTGTTACGGGTATGCACTCGAAAGTTACAGGGCGTACCTACGCGCGCGTTACCTCCAAAGAAAGCTTACGCTTCAGAGACGGTTTTAAGCGTATTTACTTTTCGGTCGGACGAAAATTGTTCGCGCCTTATGCAAAAAACCTTCAAAATTAAACTCATTATCTGCTAGCATTGATTGACTGACATCAAGGTTCCACCAATCCTGTTCCGTCACGATTGACCAATCCTACAGTACGGTCCCCTGATGGTTGGCCAATCGGTGTGTGTGTGGGCGGGACTATTCGTTTTCATCTCGGGGAGCTGCCAGCCATTGTTTGACTACCAGTTTCCAGCTCAAATGACTTCACCTTCCAGCTAAAACGACTTTCAAAGTTAGTTTCTCTTTTAAAAATAACATAAGATTTACCAAAAACGTTTTATAAGTACTTTCACTTTTATTTTTCAACCTTTTAAAAGGTAGACATACAGGGACACAGACAGGGCCCTGAGCCTCCCACTCGATTTAAAATGTTGCCCAGCCCCAGATTCACAAAGGGACACAGACAGGGCCCCAAAGCCTGGCACTCGATTTAAACCGCCTGCCCCAAAACAGCCCCGGCAACGCCGGGCTCCCCAGCTAGTAATGATATATCTGAAGAACAGAGAAAAATTCGCATCTGTGGGGACTTCAAGGTGACTGTAAACCCGGTCCTTCACACGGTACAGTATCCTCTTCCGAGGATAGAAGATATTTTCGCCTCACTATCCGGAGGGAAACGTTTCACCAAAATTGACGTAGCACAGGCATATCTACAGATGGAGGTTGAAGAGGCCTCTAAAAAGTATCTCACGATAAACACACACAAAGGCCTGTACCAGTACAATCGACTGGTTTTTGGAGTAGCATCAGCTCCAGCTATCTGGCAAAGAGCTATGGAGCAAGTCCTCCAAGGGATTCCGGGGACTCAATGCTACCTAGACAACATCCTTGTAACAGGAGAAAACGACAACGAGCTCCTTGCCAATTTGGAGCAGGTGCTCACTAGGCTGAGAGAACGGGGTCTACGAGCAAATCGCCCCAAGTGCGAATTTTTCCAGAAACAAATATCATATTGTGGCCACATAATTAACGAGGAAGGGTTGCATAAGTCACCTGAAAAAATTGAAGCGGTCATAAAAGCCCCAGCACCTGAAAATGTCTCACAATTAAGGTCGTTCCTGGGATTGATAAATTATTATCATAAATTTTTACTGAACTTGTCAACTCTTCTGCACCCTCTTAACGAACTGCTACAAACTGGAGTAGTTTGGAAATGGAGCGAAGGCTGTCAACGTGCCTTCCATAAATGCAAAGGCTTGATCACGTCCAAGGAAGTTTTGGCTCATTACAACCCATCACTGCCAATCAGACTGGCGTGCGATGCATCCCCTTACGGCGTAGGAGCGGAATTATCGCATAGATTCCCTGATGGCTCGGAGCGGCCGATAGCTTTTGCGTCACGCTCATTGAACTCAGCTGAGCGTAACTATGCCCAGATCGACAGGGAAGCACTCAGCCTGGTATGGGGAGTGAAGAAATTCAACCATTACCTACACGGACAAAAATTTACCTTGTTGACTGACCATCAACCCCTCGTCTCCATATTCAACCCTAACAAGGATGTTCCCATTATGACAGCGCAAAGGCTACAGAGGTGGTCCCTTTTCCTAGGGGCACACCAATATGACATAGAATACAAAGGATCAAAACAGCATGGGAATGCTGACGGTTTATCGCCACTGTTGCCAGCATTCTCGCAAAGAAGAGAACAGCTGTCAGTGTGCCGAGGAACTTTGATGTGTGGATCCAGAGTGGTGATTCCACCCAAACTCCAGGATAAAGTGCTAAAGGAGCTTCACGAGGGGCATCTGGGTGGAGTGAAAATGAAGAACCTAGCCAGAGCGTTTGTGTGGTGGCCAGGTATCGATGGAGACCTCGAAGAAATGACCAAGAGCTGCCTAGGATGCCAGAAGGTCCAAAACACCCCACCACAAACCCCTCTACATCCATGGGAGTGGCCCTCCTCTCCATAGCAAAGGGTACACATCGACTTTGCTGGTCCGTTTATGGACTCAATATTCTTAATCGCGGTTGATGCACACTCCAAGTGGCCGGAGGTAATAAAGATGTCCTCCACCACCACGGAAAGAACCATCACAGTATTAAGGACCATATTTGCCAGGAATGGGCTGCCTGAACAGATCTGTTCTGATAATGGACCGCAATTTGTGTCCGAAGAATTGAGGAAGTTCTTAAAAAACAATGGGGTTAAGCACTACACGTCCGCCCCATACCATCCCGCCACCAGTGGATTGGCTGAAAGGTTTGTCCAGACCTTCAAGAAGGCCATAAAGGCCATGGGTAATGAAGACATAAATCTTCAGCATAAGGTAGATAACTTCTTGTTTGCATACAGGAATGCAACACATTTGGTTACAAACCAAACTCCCGCCATGATGTTCTTCAATAGAAGCCTAAGATGCCGGCTGGATTTGATCAAACCAAACATCAGAAGGGACGTGGAGAACCGGCAATTTCAAGGCATCAATGAAAGGCCAACTAGAACCTTCCAGATAGGTCAACAAGTTTTGGCCCGGGACTACCGTACCGAAAAATGGCAGCCTGGAACTATGCACACGACTAGGACCGCTGATGTATACCGTGGACATTGGAGAAAGCATAATAAGGCGCCATGCTGACCAGATCATAGTCATCTGAAAAGGGACAACCTACACCACAACTCTATACGCCTAATGATGAAGCAGAGATACCCATAGTATCTACCTTCGATCCGGTGATACTGGAACCAGATGAACCCGACACTGGCATTCAAGCCGAATCGACCTTGCCAAAAGAACCTACTACACCACCAAAAACTACTACACCAGCGAGGCGTTATCCGGACCGAGTCAGGAAGCCTCCAGAGAAACTGACTTATAATTGATTAACTGCAGCAAATGTGTAGATTATTGTTCTTGTAATATGTTGATTAATGATTACTTAAAATGTTATGTACTGGTTGTCTAAAAGGGGAGGAATTGTGGTGTATGTGCCTTTAAGAGCCCCCTGTGTACTGTAATGCCGGTAATGGCCACTCGGGCTATATAAGCCTGTATAGTGTCTTGTATCAGTTAGTTCACCTCCAGGCTTTGTTCAGTAAACACCTGTGAAACCAACTCCTGCATTCCGTGTCTCTATTAACACACGGATACAACAGTTTCGACCTGAAACGTTGACTCTATTTCTCTCTCCACGGATGTTGCCTGGCCTGCTGAGTTTTTCCAGCATTTTCTGTTGTTATTTCGGATTTCCAGCATCCGCAGTATTTTGCTATCCCCTCAGTATGGTATTGAAGTGTCAACCAAGATTATGTGCTTAAGTCTGTGTTGTGGGGCATGAAGCTACAACCTTCTGAATCAGAGATGAAAGTGCTACCACTGAGCCAAGGCTGATACTTAAACCAGTTTGCCCAATAAAGATCAGGTTCTGCTGAAGGGGACAATTTTAAATGTACTGAGCAAGCACTGCAATGACCAGCTTCTTTTCCTTATTCTATATGGCCAGGTTCCAAATTTTCAATCTTTTTAATTGGTTCCCTGAAGAACAGCAGCCAATGCACACAGTAAAGGAAAAAGCTTGGTTTGCATTATTTATAGTTTTTGTAGCAGTTTTATTATTGTTTTTTATAAGTCATTGATTTATCTAGTTATTTTATTCACTCATTCCTTAAGTAGAGGGTATTTATTTTATAGAGATGCTTCCTTTTTTTTCTCGGCTCTTCTAAATTTGGACCTGTAAAAGCAAATGTTGTGCCTTATCTCAAGAATACTGCTTCTTTTAAATTAGTCCCTCTATTGGTTTCAATATGTTTCACTAATTAGTTAAATGCATTTACCTAATTGGTGAAATATATTACTGCAATTAAAATCTTGAGATCAGCTATGCAAATAAAAAGGGGAAGTTTTTCTGAACATTGTGAAATTTGTGTTAGAATGTCCTGATATTTCTCCTGTAAAGCAGCCCGTCTAATTAGGGTAAGGAGATTTAATAGATCTGGTATATGATGTTTAAATAATACATTTCCTGCTTATTCAACCAGTAACAATTAAAATGATTATCTGCAGTACATTACTTGAAATCAATGAACTGGTATCTTTAATGGATGAAGAAAATTAGCAAGATAAAAATGTTTAACAAGAGATGTGGGGGGAAAGATTTGGTCACGCCCCCTCTGGGGTGCTAACTTCTAACTCTAATTTGCGCCGCTGTGGCTGCAAAAACACCACCCTGACGCTGTCGGACATATCGTCCGGCGGTAGGTCAGGGGGTGCGACTAAGGTCTGCGGCCGGGGCGCTGTGCACGACGATGATGTCATCGCCAGAGGCGTGGCGTTACCGCCGCCACTTACCTCCTGCTGAATTTCGCGGGAGGTGTTCGCGGCGCCGCGCCCAGACACTAGGGGCTTTGAGCTCCATTTAGCGCCCTTCAGGCGCTAACGGAAGGTGCAGAGCAACCCAATTTTTCCACTGTGATGTGTTAATCATCTTTATTGTAATATGTTTCTGTCTCTTGATGTAAGAAAAGGTATTTTAACAATAAAATGCATTGCAGTATCAGTGATGTAGAGAAATCTTTGCATTCATAGTTTTTTTAAATAAACATACAATAATTATTTATTACAGGTCCTAAAGGCAGTTTAGACAAGGTATACTTGCTAATCTTTCATCAGGGGCCACAATCCTATTTGTTGAAGTGCTGATATTGTAGACTACCCATAAAACAACTCCAGGTGGTTATTTACTTTAATTTTTTTGTTTTTGAGAATTTTTCTCTCTCTCAAGCTCTAATCTCAGCTGCAGGAACATCCCAGTACCTTCCAGGTGAAACAGCAATTTACTTGTACTTCTCGCAATCTAGTATACTGTATTCGCTGCTCACGATGCGGTCTCCTCTACATTGACGAGACCAAACGCAGATTGGGTGACCGCTTTGCGGAACACCTCCGTTCAGTCCGTAAGGGTGACCCCGAGCTTCCGGTCGCCTGTCATTTTAATTCAATGCTCCATTCCCACTCGGACCTCACTGTCCTTGGCCTCTTGTATTGTTCCACGGAAGCTCAACGTAAACTCGAGGAACAGCACCTCATCTTCCGATTAGGCACTCTGCAGCCTTCCGGACTCGATATCGAGTTCAACAATTTCAGATCATAACCTCGGCCCCTATTTCATTTTTTCTTGTAATTTTTCCACTCCTTTCCCCCCCCCTTTCCTTTTGCTTTGCTCTCACACCTGGCAGCTATCCCTTGCCCTGCCAGTACACTTTACACCCAATCTCAGCCTATTACCATCTCGTCTAGCTTCTAACACCTTTTATTGTCTCTTTTTTATTTCTTTTGTTTCTTTTATTCTTTTGTCCGATCGCAGCCCTGCCTCCGATCTATCTTTTCTTTCCAGTTTTGAAGAAGGGGTCGACCCGAAACGTCAACTCAAATTTCTGTCCATGGATGTTGCCTGACCTGCTGAGTTTTTCCAGCATTTTCTGTTGTTATTTCGGATTTCCAACATCCGCGGTATTTTGCTATCGTACCAGTACTGATGAACTCTGGATTCAGGTCCACTGAGGACCACACGGTAGGTGGAGATGGGTCATAAGTGGCCCTGGTATAATTAGAGTATTACTACTTTGAATAATTCACTTTAAATTGCATTATTGTATCCTATCCTAATTGATACTGTAATTTCATGGTCATGAATCTCTGTCTAACATGGGTTACTGGAATAGCTGCTGTCACTGCTTCATGTAATATCAAATGGGATAAAAAGAACATGGTACTTTATCTTTTGACATTTACATCCTTTGCAATAATGCCAGGATGTACAGATTATTGGCCCTGAAATTAGGATCGGGAGCTTGCCGCACATGCAAGCCCCCAATGTTCACTTACCCAGCGCGCTGACATTTTAAATCTGGCCCGCATTGAATTTCCTCTGACTGGCCCACTTGAGGTCCTGCCGCGTGCGTGACCCAGTGGCGTACTTAGTGCGATGAGCCGGCTGGGATCACCTGAGCACAGGGCAACCAATGGGAGGTTGCAAAAGTTCATTCATGAGTTTGACAGTAAGAGCTGTCAAACTCATGAAAACTCCTGGCCCAAAACACTACTTAAACCTGAAAGAAAATTTAAAAAAACATTGCACTACTTAAATGAACCATAAAGAACTCTGAAAAACTATTTTAAACAATAATTTTAAAATTTGAAAAAAAAAATTATATAAAAAATCGGGGCTAAAACTAAACTTACCTTACTGTAAAATCTTTAAAAATAACAAACCTGTGGAAAAAAATTTTCTCAATTGCATTAATAGACCAATTACCTGAAAAACTAAGTACTTACGTGTGGTTTTTCAATGTGTAAAGACCGGAGGCCTTTACACATGCGCAACTCTGGGGGGAAAAAAAAAAAGGAATTTCACTGCGCACGCGCTGCCTGTGCAGTCGCGCGCATTCTGCCTCTTAACCCCTTGGGGCAGAGGACAGGAAATGCCGGTTTTCAGCGCATGCGCTGTGCATGCTGAAAACCGGCAATTCCTCCGGGCACACGCGAGTACCCCGTCCGTACTCGCGCGTTGTGCCCGGAATTACTAGGCCAATGATTTCGCTCACAGCTGCAATCTACTTCTACATAAAAACGAGCAGGAGTGGGCCAATCGGCCCTTTGAGCCTGCTCCAGCATTCAATGAGATCATGGCTGATTATCTTTTACTGTAACCCCACCTTCTTGCACTATCCCCATATCCCTTAGTTCCCTTAGTATCTAAAAATTTGTTGACCTTTATCTTGAATATACACAACTGAGCATCCATAGCCCTCTGGGGTAGAGAATTACAAAGATTCACAACCCTTTGAATGCTGAAATTTCTCCTCATCTCAGTCCTAAATGGCTGACCCCCTCATTCTGAAACTGTGACCCTGTGTTCTAGACTCCCCAGCCAGGGGAAACAACTACCCAGCGTCTACCCTGTCAAAGCACTTAAGAATTTTATACGTTTCAATGAAATCACCCCTCATTCTTCTAAACTCTAAGGAATATAGGTCTAGTCTACACAGTCTCTCCTCATAGGACAATCACTCCATCCCAGGAATCAGTCTAGTGATAACAACAGAAAATGCTGGAAAAACTCCGCAGGCCAGGCAACATCTGTGGAGAGAAATTACAGTGACGTTTTGGGTCTAACCCTTTTTCAAACTGGAAAGGAAATAAAATAGATCGAAGGCAGGGCTGCGATAGAACAAAAGAAGTAAAAGAAGTAAAAGAGACATTAAGAGGTATTCAAAACCAGACGAGATGGTAATAGGACAGTGGAGAACCAGAGACAGTTGCTGAGGAAAATGATGTGGCTGTGAAATCAGTCTAGTGATCATTTGTTGCACTCCCTCTAAGGCAAGTATATCCTTCCTTAGGTAAGGAGACCATAACTGTACAGATTACTCCAGGTGTGGTCTCACCAGGGCCCTTTATAATTGCAGTAAGACTTCTTTACTCTTGCACTCCAATCCTTTTGTAATAATGTATAACATACCATTTGCTTTTCTAATTGCTTGCTGTACCTGTATGTTAACTTTCAATGTCTAACATTTAAGGAACTAATGCATGAGGAACGTAAAGAAATAGTACTGGAGAAATCAATGGGACAAAAAAGCCAACAGATTCCCTAGACCTAATGCTCTACATCTTGGGTTTTAAAAGAGGTGGCTACAGAAATAGTGAATGGATTGGTTCTGATCTAGAATCTAGGGAATTCTGGAAGAACAGTCCCCAAAGATTGGAAGGTAGCAAATGCAACCCTACTATTCAAGGAAAGAGGGAGAGAGGAAACCTGGAACTATAGGGAAATTAGCCTGACATCAGTGGTGGGGAAAATGTTAGAATCTATTATTAGGGACTTGGCAACAGGGCACTTAGAAAATCATAATGGCCCATATTTTCCGATGCCTACGGGTGTGTACGAGCTGTGTACACACCCGTAGGGACATCAGAAATGCTAATTTCAGGCAAGCGAAGCACACGCGCTGAAAACCGGCATTTCAAATCTGTCAAGAATCCTCTTGACAGATCAGACGCCTGTCCTCGAGAAGGGCCTCTGCGGGGAAAGAGTTCTGCTTTCTGCAGAACCTCCGCCCGCTGAAAACCCTTAAAAAATCTTATGCCTGGATGCCTGAAAACCCTTAAAAATCTTATGCATGGATGAACTACAGAATATGTTCATCCCAGTTTGGCATAAAAATAAAACAAAAAAGGTGACTCAACCATGGCTAACAAGGGAAATTAGGGATAGCATAAGATCCAAGGACAGGACATATAAATTGGCCAGAAAAAGCAGCACACCTGAGGATTGGGAGCAGTTTAGGATTCAACAAAGGAGGACAAAGGGATTAATTAAGAAAGGGAAAATAGAATATGAGAGTAAGCTTTCAGGGAACATAAAAACTGACTGTAAAAGCTTTTATAGATATGTGAAGAGAAAAAGATTGGTGAAGTCAAGCGTAGGTCCCTTGCAGTCAGAATCAGGGGAATTTATAATGGGGAACAAAGAAATGGCAGACCAATTAAATACATATTTTGGTTCTGTCTTCACAGAGGAGGACACAAATAACCTCCTAGAGATGTAGGGGAACATAGGGTCTGATGAAAGGGAGGAACTGAAAGAAATCAGTATTTGTAGGGAAATGGTGTTAGGGAAATTGATGGGATTGAAGGCCGATAAATCCCCAGGGCCTGATAATCTACATCCTAGGATACTTAAGGAAGTGGCCCTAGAAATAGTAGATGCATTGCTGATCATCTTCCAACATTCGATAGAATCTGAAACAGTACCCATGGATTGCAGGGTGGCTAATGTTATCCCACTATTCAAAAAAGGTGGTAGAGAGAAAACGGGGAATTACAGACCGGTAAGCCTGACATCGGTTGTGGGGAAAATGCTAGAGTCCATTATAAAAGATGTAATAGCAGAGCACTTGGAAAACAGTGACAGGATCAGATAAAGTCAACATGGATTTACAAAAGGTAAATCGTGCTTGACTAATCTACTGGAATTTTTTGAGGATGTAACTAGTAAAATAGATAAGGGGGAACCAGTGGATGTGGTGTTTTTGGACTTTCAGAAGGCTTTCGATAAGGTCCCGCATAAGAGATTAGCATGTAAAGTTAAAGCACATGGGATTGGGGGCAAGGTATTGACTTGGATAGAGAACTGGTTGGCAGACAGAAAGCAAAGAGTTGGAATAAACGGGTCTTTTTCCGAATGGCAGGCAGTGACTAGTGGGGTACCACAGGGATTGGTCCTTGGACCCCAGCTATTCACAATATATATTAATGATCTAGACAAGGGAACTAGATGTAATATCTCCAAATTTGCAGGTGACACAAAGCTGGGTGGGCGTGTGTACTGTGAGGAGGATGCCGAGAAACTCCAAGATGATTTGGACAGGTTGGGTGATTGGGCAGAAGCATGGCAGATGCATTATAACGTGGATAAATGTGAGGTTATCCACTTTGGTGGCAAAAACAGGGAGGCAGATTATTATCTGAATAGCAATAGATTGGGAAAAGGGGAAGTGCAACGAGACCTGGGTGTCCTTGTGCACCAGTCGCTGACGGTAAGCATTCAGGTGCAGCAGGCGGTTAAGAAGGCAAATGGTATGTTGGCCTTCATAACAAGAGGGTTTGAGTATAGGAACAAGGATGTCTTGCTGCAGTTGTACAGGGTCTTGGTGAGACCACATTTTGAGTATTGTGTGCAGTTTTGGTCGCCTTATCTGAGGAAGGATGTTCTTGCCATGGAAGGAGTTCAGCGAAGATTCACTAGGCTGATACCTGGGATGGCAGGAATTACGTATGAGGAGAGATTGGATCAATTGGGCTTGTACTCGCTGGAGTTTAGAAGAATGAGAGGGGATCTCATTGAAACTTATAAAATTATGACAGGACTGGACAGACTAGATGCAGGAAGGATGTTCCCAATGGTCAATGAGTCCAGAACCAGGGATCACAGTCTAAGGATAAGGGGTAGGCGATTTAGGACAGAAATGAGGAGGAATTTCTTCACCCAGAAAGTGGTGAACCTGTGGAATTCTCTACCACAGAAGGCAGTAGAGGCCAATACATTAAATATATTCAAGAAGGAGTTGGATATATTTCTTAAGGCTAAAGGGATCAAGGGGTATGGGGAGAAAGCAGGGATCGGTTACTGAATTTGGATGATCAGCCATGATCACATTGAATGGCGGAGCAGGCTCGAGGGGCCGAATGGCTTACTCCTGCTCATATCTTCTATGTTTCTATGTGAATAGCTGGGGCCCAAGCACTGATCCCTGCGGTACCCGACTAGTCACCGCCTGCCACCCCGAAAAAGACCCATTTATTCCTACTCTCTGTTTCCTGTCTGTTAACCAATTTTGAATCCATGCCAGTATATCACCCCCAATTCCATGTGATTTAATTTTGCACACTAGCCTCTTATGTGGGAACTTTATCAAACCTTCTGAACATCCAAATACCCTACATCCACTGGTTCTCCCTTATCTATTCTACCAGTTACATCCTCAAAAAACTCCAGTAGGCTTGTCAAACACGATTTCCCTTTCATAAATCCATGTTGACTTTGTCTAATCCCGTTGCTATTTTCTAAGTGTCCTGTTATCACATCCTTTATAACAGACTCTAGCATTTCCCCTACTACTGATGTTAGGCTAATGGGTCTGTAGTTGCCTGTTTTCTCTCTACCTCCTTTTTTAAATAGTGGGGTTACATTTGTCACCCTGCAAACTGCAGGAACTGTTCCATAATCTACAGAATTTTGGAAGATGACAACCAATGCATCCACTATTTCCATGGCTACCTCTTTTAGTACTCTGGGATGCAGATTATCAGGCCCTGGGGATTTATCGGCTTTCAGCCCCGTTAATTTCTCTAGCACTTTTTTTTACTAATACTAATTTCCTTTAATTCCTCCTTCTCACTAGACCCTTGGTTCCCTAGCATTTCTGGGAAGTTATTTGTGTCCTCTTCCGTGAAGACAGAACTAAAGTATTTGTTTAATTGCCATTTCCTTGTTTCCCATTCTAAATGCTCCTGTTTCTGACTGTAAGGGACCTTCATTTGTCTTCACTAATCTTTTTCTTTTTACATACTTGTAGAATCTTTTACAGTCCACTTTTATGTTCCTTGCAAGTTTACTCTCATACTCTCTTTTTCCTCTCTTAATCAATCTCTTGGTCCTTTTTTGCTGAACTCTAAACTGCATCCCAATCCTCAGGCTTGCTACTTTTTCTGGCTACTTTATATGACTCCTCTTTGGATCTAATACTATCCTTAATTTCTTTTGTTAGCCATGGTTGGGCCACTTTTCCCTTTTGTGTTTTTGCGCCAGAAAGGAACGTATAACTGTTGCAACTCATGCATTAGTTCCTTAAATGTTAGCCATTGCCTATCCACCGCCATGCCTTTTAATGAAACTCCCCAATCTATCATAGCCAACTCACTCCTCATACCTTCGTAGTTTCCTTTCTTTAGATTTAGGACCCTAATTTTGGATTGGGCTTCTTCACTTTCTATCTTAATAAAGAATTCTATCATGTTATGGTCTCTCTTCCCTAAAGGACCCCGCAAAACAAGATTATTAATTAACCCCTTCTCATTGCACAATACCCAATCTAGGATAGCCTGTTCCCTAGTTGGCTCCTCAACGTACTGGTCTAAAAAACCATCTCGTACACACTCCAGGAATTCATCCTCCACAGTATTATTGCTAATTTGGTTTGGCCAGTCTATATGTAGATTAAAGTCACCCATGATTACTGTAGTACCCTTGTTACATGCATCTCTAATTTCCTGATTGATGCCATCCCCTACATTACCACTACTGTTTGGAGGCCTATAGATAACTCCCACCAATGTTTTCTGCCCCTTGGTGCTTCTTAGCTCCACCCAGACTGATTCTACATCTTTATTTTCTGAGCCAATATCCTTTCTCACTATTGCTCTAATATCATCCTTTACTAACAATGCCACCCCACCTTCTTTTCCTTTTTGCCTGTCCTTCCCAAATATCGAATATCCTTGGATATTCAGCTCCCAGCCTTGGTCACCCTGCAGCCATATCTCCGTAATCGCAGTTATATCATATCCATTTACATCTATTTGCGCTGATTACTTATTATGAATGCTTTGTGCATTCAGATACAGTGCCTTTAGATTTGTCTTTTTAACATTTTTAGACATCTTAACATTTTTTTATACTATGGTCCTATTTGTCTTATTACCATTTTTTTTACCCGGACCCTATTTGTTACTGCACTCCTTTGTTTGTACGCTCTGTCCCTTCCTGACACAATCTGATTTTCCTTACCCCAATCACTTTCCTGCACTGCTTCCTTGCCCTGCAATGTCTGCAAATCGGACTCCAGTTCAGCAACTTGGAGCTGAAGTTCCTCGTGATGTGGACACTTGCTGCAGATGTGGTTGTCTGAGATCGCGATGCCCTCCACAAACTCCTACATGCTGCATTTGCAGCACACCACCTGCACTGCCATCCCTAAGTAACCTTGTTTTTTAAAAATGAGTTATAGTTTCTGTATTTAATCAATCTAGATTATAGTTCTTAGTTTTTTAACTAATTACTTGATCTAGTTTAAGTTATAGGTAGATTAAATTAAATTAAAGCCTGATCCTGCTCCTATTTTGTGTGTCTAATTCTGTTAGATTCAGGAGATGGTTCTGTGATAGTAGATTGGTGGTTAGGATCAGATCAGCCATGATCTTATTGAATGGCAGAGCAGGCTCGAGGGGCCGATTGGCCTACTCCTGCTCCTATTTCTTATGTTCTTATGTAATATTTACCTGTAACACGATCCACTACAAATAATGGAGGCAAAAAGCAGCACCTCCTTCCCCTTCTGCACTGCACTCCCAATCTCATCAAATTCCCAACTTTTACATTCTATTTATGATGCACTTCGCTTCTGACAACTCTGCGACCACTCTGTGCGTCAGCAGATACTGTTTACTTTTATACTCATTTGTGCCACAGCCAAGTTACACGTGCTCACTCTTTTTCTTGCTGGCAATTGCCAATTTAAAGTTAAGCATGTGCCCCCCTTCTTAAAGGGGCACAACCAATAAAAAATGTAACTTAACCAAAATTAAAAGGAAACTTCACAAATTAAATTCCCGGGGTGATGATGCACTCCAGAAGTTACAAATACTCACTCAGCTTCCTGCTCACAGTAATTATTAGCCCCTATTCAGGCAATCACATTAGCAGTCAACCTCCTTCCTTCTATGGTTCACAACACATTTCAAGTCAGCACGAGACAGTGTAGTACATGGAACAGACTTTATTGATACACAATGCAAGTGATCAGCGTAACTGTATACAGAGAGTGGCTTTTCGATTTCTGTATATTTCGAGCCCTCCGAAGTAATGCTGAAAATCATGCTCCTTTATATGCCATATTTTGGCTACATCAAATGTACATGTGATAGATAAGACCTCATGATGTATCTATTCCCAAATCCTTTGAAAACCGGCTATTCATGTAAATATTTGTCGTTGTTTACTGCAAAACTACTTCCCTTAAACAAGACTTCCTGATCTAACAGTTACTGACATCTTTGAAGAAAAAGCTTTACCAACTGTTATCTTTCCATACTATAGCTAATGGATACTTCCTATCCATGTTTTATTACCGTAAAGTTACACTTTAATCACTGATGGCTAATGTCATTACTGTCATGTATTTCCTTGCACAAGCACTTTACATATCAGAAGACAAGCTATGCATTCCCCACACGATACTTCAAAGTCATCCTGTTTACATTGGAAATCCTGTTTCTCCAAGATACAAAAAAGTGTAAGTGTTAACCCGGATCTTCCCAAGATGTCCAAAATACATCTCTCCAGAATGTCCAGCAACTTACAGCCGATTGACTGTTAACTGATAACTGCCACTGGCAGGCAGTTTCTTTTAACTGTTGACTAACTTGCAGTTTCTTTTAGTTTTAAAAGTTCGAAGTTAAATTTAAAATGTTAAACTAAATTTCAGTTTCAATCCAACACACCCACTACTCACCAAATTCCCAACTTTTACACTCTGTTTTTGATGCACTCTGTTTCTGACAAATCTGTGCGACCACTCTTGATGTAATGCCGCATTAGTGGAAGGAAGGGTAGAAAAAACACTTAAAATGTGCTGTACAGAATAATGGAATGTCAAGAGTAAACTAAAAATGTTTGGGTCCATGTTGCCTTTTGGTTTCCATCTATAGTGGCTTCAGGAATAACATATAGATTAACCCAGGTACTCAACGCACATCTGTAATTCATAGAAACATAGAAACATAGAGATAGGAACAGGAGTAGGCCATTCGGCCCTTCGAGCCTGCTCCGCCATTCAATGAGATCATGGCTGATCTTCGTCTGAGATCATAGCTGATCTTACCAGTTCAGTACCCCGTCCCCGCCTTTTCTCCGTAACCCTTAATCCCCTTAGCCTTCAGAAATATATCCAATTCTCTCTTGAAAATATTTATTGAATTAGCCTTCACAGCCCTCTGTGGCAGGGAATTCCACAGGCTCACCACTCTTTGAGTGAAGAAATTCTTCCTCATCTCTGTTTTAAATGATTTGCCCGCTATTTTTAGACTGTGGCCCCTGGTTCTGTGCTCCCCGGCCATTGGAAACATTCTCTCTGAATTCAGCCTGTCCAGGCCTGCCATAATTTTATATGTTTCGATGAGATCCCCTCTCAATCTTCTAAACTCCAGTGAGTACAAGCCCAAACTATTTAATCTCTCTTCGTAGGTCATTCCCGCCATTCCAGGTATCAGCCTGGTGAATCGCCGTTGCACTCTTTCCATGGCAAGAACATCCTTCCGCAGATGGGGCGACCAAAACTGTACACAATACTCCAGATGCGGTCTCACCAGCACCTTGTACAGCTGTAGTAAGGTATCCCTATTCCTATACTCGAACCCCCTTGATATGAAGGCCAACATACCATTTGCCTTCTTAATCGCCTGTTGCACCTGCATGCTCTCCTTCAGTGACTGGTGCACAAGAACACCCAGGTCCCTCTGCACTTCCCCATCTCCCAATCTATTGCCATTTAGATAATAATCTACCCTCCTGTTTTTACCCCCAAAGTGGATAACCTCGCATTTATCCACATTATAGTGCATCTGCCACGTATCCGCCCATTCCACCAACCTGTCCAAATCGCACTGTAGCCTCCTGACATCCTCATCAGAGCCCACCCCTCCTCCTAGTTTAGTGTCGTCAGCGAATTTGGAAATATTGCATCCAATTCCCTGATCCAGATCATTTATATATATTGTGAACAGCTGGGGTCCCAGGACAGATCCTTGCGGCACCCCGCTGGTCACTGCCTGCCACTCCGAAAACGAGCCGTTTATTCCAACTCTCTGTTTTCTATCCGCCAGCCAGTTCTCTATCCACGTTAATACTTTGCCCCCAATCCCATGAGCCTTAATTTTGCATGATAATCTTTTGTGTGGAACCTTATCGAAGGCTTTCTGGAAGTCAAGGTACACCACATCCACTGGCTCTCCCCCATCTATTTTACCAGTTACTTCCTCAAAATATTCCAGCAGATTAGTCAAACACGATTTACCCTTTGTAAATCCATGTTGACTCTGTCCGATCCTTTCCCCATTTGTCAAGTGCTCCGCTATTTTATCCTTAATAATGGACTCTAGCATTTTGCCCACAACCGATGTAAGGCTTACTGGTCTATAATTCCCTGCTTTCTCTCTACCCCCCTTTTTAAATATTGGGGTAACATTAGCTACCCTCCAATCCACGGGTACTGTTCCCGAGTCAATGGAGTTCCGGAAGATGATCCTTAGAGCATCTGCTATCTCCAGGGCCACCTCCTTAAGTACCCTAGGATGTAGTTTATCAGGCCCCGGGGATTTGTCGGCCTTCAGTCCCCTCAACTTACCCAACACCATATCCCTAGAGATACTAATTTCTGTCAGCTCCTCCCTCTCATTAGTCCCTATGTTTGCCGATATTCCTGGGAGGTTATTTGTGTCCTCCTTTGTGAATACAGAACCAAAGTATGAGTTTAATTGGTCTGCCATTTCCTTATTCTCCATTATATATTCTCCCGAATCGGACTGCAAGGGACCGACTTGGGATTTTACCAGTCTTTTCCTCCTGATATACTGATAAAAGCTTTTGCAGTCTGTCTTTATGTTTGCTGCAAGTTTACTTTCGTATTCTATTTTCCCCTTCCTGATTAATCCTCTTTTGCTGTATCCTGTACTGCCCCCAATCTTCCGGCCTGGTGTTTTTTTTTGCCAGTTGATATGCCCTTTTTTTTGATTTTATGCTGTCCCTAATTTCCCTCGTTATCCACGGTTGAGTCACCTTTTTAGGTTTATTTTTATGCCAAACCGGTATAAACATGTTCTGGAATTCTTCCATTCTATCTTTGAATGCTTGCCATTGTCTATCCACTGTCAATCCCCCCAGAAACACCACCCAATCAATCTTACCCAATTCCCGTCTCATACCCTCGTAATTCCCTTTATTTAAGTTCTGGACCTTAGTCTCTGATTCAATTTCCTCACTCTCCATCTCGACTGAGAGCTCGATCATATTATGATCGCTCTGACCCAAGGGGCCTCGTACAAGAAGATTGCTGATAAGTCCCTTCTCATTGCACAATACCCAGTCTAAAATGGCCTGATCTCGAGTCGGCTCCTCGACATATTGGTCCAGATAACCGTCCCGAAAACATTCCAGGAATTCCTCCTCCTCAGAATTTTTACTAATTTGGGTAGTCCAATCAATATGTAAATTAAAGTCACCCATGATGACAGCTGTGCTCTTATCGCACGCTTCTCTAATTTCCCTTTTTATGCCTTCCCTCACCTCCATATTACTATTTGGAGGCCTATATATCACACCCACTAACGTTTTCCTCCCCTTGCTATTTCTCATTTCTACCCATACAGATTCCGTTTCATCCGAGTTAATATCCTTCCTTTCCATTGCATTAATCCCCTCCTTTACCAGCAATGCTACCCCACCTCCCCTACCTTTTTGCCGATCCTTCCTAAATATTGTATATCCCTGGATGTTAAGTTCCCAGCCTTGCCCACCCTGCAGCCACGTTTCTGTAATCCCAATCAAATCATACTTGTTTACCTCTATTTCCACAACTAATTCATCCACCTTGTTCCTAATGCTTCTAGCATTAAGATACAAAGCCTTCAGGCTTGCTTTTTTCACACTCTCATTATGAATTAGTTTGGCCCTTTGTGTTTCTCTCCTTTGCTTATTGCTTCTCACCTTTCTACCATCTATTTCTGACTTCATATGACTTCCCTCTTTTCCACTACCTAGGTTCCCATCCCCCTGCCAAATTAGTTTAAATCCTCCCGAACCGCCCTAGAAAATATTACCCCGAGGACATCGGCTCCCTCACAGTTCAGGTGTAGAGCGTCCCCTTGGTACAGGTCACTCCTCGCCAAGAACTGGTTCCAATGCCTCAAGAATTTAAATCCCTCTCCCTTGCACCACTGCTCAAGCCACGTATTTAGCTTATCTATCTTACTCTCTCTAAACTTATTAGCTCGTGGCACTGGTAGCAATCCAAAGATTACTACCTTTGAGGTCCTACTTTTCAATTTAGCTCCTAACTCCCTAAATTCAGCTTGTAGGACCTCCTCCCTCTTTTTACCTACATCGTTGGTACCTACATGTACCACGACAACTGGCTGATCCCCCTCCCCCTTCAGAATGCTCTGCACCCGCTCCGAGACATCCTTGACCCTTGCACCAGGGAGGCAACATACCATCTTGGAGTCTCGGTCTCGGCCACAGAAACTCCTATCTATCCCCCTTACAATTGAATCCCCTATCACTATAGCCCTATCCCTCTTTTTCCTGCCCTTCTGTGCAGCAGAGCCAGTCATGGTGCCCTGAACCTGGCTGCTGGTGCCTTCCCCTGATAAGTCATCTCCCCCAACAGTACCCAAAACGGTAAACCTGTTTTGGAGGGAGATGACCGCAGGTGACTCCTGCACTACCTTCCTGCCTTTACCCTGCCTTTTGGTCACCCATTTACTGTCTGAGCTAGCCTTTACCTGCGGTGTGACCAACTCACTGAATGTGCTATCCACAACATCCTCAGCATCGCGTATGCTCCAGAGTGAGTCCATTCGCAGCTCCAGCGCCGCCATGCGGTCCGCTAGGAGCTGCAGCTGGACACACTTCCTGCACACATAGTTGTCAGGGACAGTGTCCCTGATTTCCCACATGGCACAGGAGGAGCATGACACGGGTCCGAGCTGCCCTTCCATGACTTAACCCTTACAATACCCTTTTATTTACTACGATTTAGCTTAATTATTGAATTCTACTTAGAATAAGTTTGTGAAAGTACTCACCAACCAGTCACCTACCTGTTTTCTGGTGTTGTATTTTCACTGCCGCCTCCTGTCCTGGAACCTTTTCCACCTAGGTTAGGCTCCTGAAATAAAATAAATTGAACCTACCTTTTCAACTTCCCCTAACCCCTAAAAGGTTAGAGGAGGTGGAAGGGTGGGAGACACTACACTGCTCTCCCGACTGCCCCAGCTGTGAAAGAAAAAGCCCCCGAAAGGTGAGCTTTTAAACTCACCAGTTACTGGCCTCCTGCTCTCCCGACTGCACCAGCTGTGAAAGAAAAAGCCCGCGAAAGGTGAGCTTTTAAACTCACCAGTTACTGGCCTCCTGCTCTCCCGACTGCCCCAGCTGTGAAAGAAAAAGCCCCCGAAAGGTGAGCTTTTAAACTCACCAGTTACTGGCCTCCTGCTCTCCCGATTCACTCCAGAGCATCTGTCTACTACTCTGCATGTAATTAAAGAACTGAGTCAATGTGCTTACAGTATTAAACATGCATATTAGGAACCTGTCGGTTTACAGGAGTATTTGCATTTTACTATATTACATTTTACACTTGAGGATAAGTAGATTGTGGTGTATTTTTTTTGTGGCAGTGATTTTTGCATGTTTTGGGGATGCAGAAAATCACTGAATTCTAGTTTTAAATGTACTAAATAGCATTAACATGCTGAAGAACTGTTTAGTCAGGCCTAAAGGACTGTCTACAGTAGTAAATCATCTTAAGCATTATTACCAGAAATTGTCCCATAAAAGGGTAACAAACTTTTTCTCATGTCCTACTTGTGCACGTATGGTCAGTGTATTAAACTGTGCACCAACAGTGATTTGAGGCTATTCGAGCTGACCTGAGAGTGTGCTGCATAAATTTTTAAGAGAAATTAAAAAACTTAACAGTTATTGCAATATTCAAATATTTTCATTTCGTCGTTGCATTATGTATTAGCTGATCTTCCGCGATGCTGCTCGTGGTGGGCAAGAAGATGCATTGCCCTTTGCACAATACATTACCAGGACCAATAATTTTTGATGATTTTAATAAGTCAAATTTCTTTTTTACTACAAAGTATTATGGGAATGTTTGCAATATGTTCATGGGTGCTGGTGTAGTGCAGAAGAACTGGTGAGGGGGTGCGTGTAAGTGTCTGGGATGATTAGAGAGAGGGTTGTGGGGTCTAAAGAATGGAAAGGGTCTGGAATGTGCTGGTGTTGGAGGGTTTGGGAGGGCTAGTAATAATTTTGATGGGGGGTGGTGATGGAGAACAAAGGTTATAATTTACTCCCCCACTTCAAAGCACTTAACAGGAGCCTAGCTTCATCCTGGTTGGAATGGAGGTGCAACTTTGTCGGGGCAGAAATCCGCCTTCCCACTGAGGGAAATCCCCACGTCAGCCCTTAACAGGTAACAGTTTAATAGGGCTCTGAGACAGCTGAAGAAGATAAGTAATTTTTTTAAAAGAAGTGAATTTAATTAATTACCTGCAATTGATTTAATTCCTTTTGGTGTATTTAAAATGAAAAGTTCTCCATTTCCACATGCCATATGCATGATGTTACTAGTGTCCATTGTTGCTGTTGCAGAAATTAAGCAAATGCGTTGTATGATACTTGTCCATGTTTGGGCAGATGTATTGAACTCTCAACATTACTTTACAAAGTGATGGCATGTGGAGGAGTGCTGGTGGCATGGCTCCCTGCCTGATATCTCCTCCCAAATGCTGGAGTTATATTAAGGAGCCAGATGAAAATTGATCCCCCTTAATTTGGATATACTTTAACGCCCACTCGTGCCATTGCCACAGCTTACCTTGAGATTGGATGTTTGGGCTGGTTGTGGTAGGAAGAAGGATTCCCTAAATTTAGTTTCCTCCAGTTTTCTCTGCTGAGGAAACTCTTTAGGAAGTTCCCCACGACATAGCAAGTACTCCACCCTCCTGCTGCTGCTTGCTTTTTCCACTCCTCCCCTTGTGATAGTTTTAAAAATGAGAGACACCGGCTGCATCAGGAAGCTTGATTTTAGTATCCCCAAGGAAGGTGGGGCTGTGGAGAATCGTGCCAATTATCTTGGAAATCAAACTTGGAGGACTAGATCAAAGGTAAGTGAATGAAGTGTAAGTTTAATTGTGACAGAAAATCTTGATAGGGATGATGGAAGTAGGTTGACAGAAGAAAATAATTGTTATTTAACAGGAGGTGCATGCATACGCCTGGCTTTTAATATATCACTCATAGATCTCCCATGGTGTTGCTCACTGAGTTCAAGGATGTGCTGTTTTGCCATCCCTACGATTATGTAAACAATCGCAGTCATGGATATTGTGCCACCTGCAGTGACATGAAAAGTAAGAAAACAAATCCTCTTTACAATTACTAAGGTAAGGAAAGAAGCTTTAGTCAGAATTAGTACAGTATATTTGAGAGATGATCTTATAGAAGTATATAAAATAATAAAAATGAAAATGTAAATCTGGAAATTTACATTAAACTAAATTGCAAGAGTAGGTCAAGGGGACACAAGTTCAAATTGGTAAAAGTTAAATTTATGACCAATATCAGGAAGTTCTTCACACAGCAACCAACACATGGAATGGACTCCAAGATAAAGTAGTGGAGGTGGAAACCCTGGAATCATCTAAGAACCAATTGGATACTGCAATGATCCTGGCTTTATAAATAGAGGCACAGAGTACAAATGCAAGGACGTTGTGCTAACTTTTATAAATCGCTGGTTAGGACTCAGTTGGAACATTGCATTCAATTCTGGGCAACCACATTTTAGGAAGGACATCAAGGGACTGGAGAGGGTGCAGAGGAGATTTACGAGAATGGTACCATGGATGAGGGACGTTAATTATGTGGACAGACTAGAGAAGCTTGGAATGTTCTCCTTGGAGCAGAAAAGTTTAAGGGGAGATTTAATAGAGATGTTCAAAATTATGAAGGGATTTGGTAGAGTAAATAAGGAGAAACTATTTCCACTGGCTGGAGGGTCGAACCAGGGGACACAGATTTAAGGTAATTGGTAAAAGAACCAGAGGCGACATGAAGGGAACATTTTTACACAGCGAGTTATGATCTGGAATGCACTGCCTGAAAGGGTGGTGGAAGCAGATTCAATAGTAACTTTCAAAAGGGAATTGGATAAATACCTGAAGGGAAAAAAATACACGGCTATGGGGAAAGAGCAGGGAGTAAGACTAATTGAAGAGCTCTTTTAAAAGATCAGCACAGGCACAATGGGCCGAATGGCTTCCTTCTGTGCAGCATGATTCTATAACTAAGATGGGCTGAACAGCCTTTATTGTCCATAATCATCTTGTGATCTTTTGATTTGTAAAGGCTTCATTATTTCTGGTGTCCCCCAAAGATCTATCCTTGGCCCCCTCCTATTTCTCATCTACATGTTGCCCCTTGGCGACATCATCTGAAAACACAGCATCAGTTTCCACATGTACGCTGATGACACCCAGCTCTACCTCACTACCTCTTCACTCGACCCCTCCACGGTCTCTAAATTGTCAGACTGCTTGTCCGACATACAGTTCTGGATGAGCACAAATTTTCTCCAATTAAATATTGGGAAGACCGAAGCCATTGTTTTCGGTCCCCGCCACAAACTCCATTCCCTAGCCACTGACTCCATTCCTCTCCCTAGCCACTGACTCCATTCCTCTCCCTAACATCTGCCTGAGGCTGAACCACACTGTTCGCAAACTTGGTGTCATATTTGACCCCGAAATGAACTTCCAACCACATATCCGCAGCATAACTAAGACCGCCTACTTCCACCTCCGTAACATCGCCCATCTCTGCCCTTGCCTCCGCTCATCATGGTGTTCCGCAGGGGTCGGTGCTGGGACCCCAACTCTTTACAATCTATATTAACGATTTGGAGGAAGGGACCAAGTGCAACATATCCAAGTTTGCCAACGATACAAAGATGGGAGGGAAAGCAGTGAGTGAGGAGGACATAAAAAACCTGCAAAAGGACATAGACAGGCTAAGTGAGTGGGCAGAAATTTGGCAGATGGAATATAATGTTGGAAAGTGTGAGGTTATGCACTTTGGCAGAAAAAATCAAAGAGCAAGTTACAGGAAACTTTGTGCTATCTGGCACCGACGGGACCGAGCTGTTGCCATCCCATCAAAACTGCCGGACAAACCAGCGCTAATGTTGAAACATATGGAGATTTTGAGCTCTGTATCTGGCAACAAACCCTGCTGCTTAGCAACAGCTTCTAAACAGTCGGCCGTACCTTGCAAGCGTCTCTGTAGCTTAGCAACAGCTTCAGCGAGACCTTGCAGAGCCTGACTGGTGAAAGAAAAGCAACGAAAAGAAAAAAAAACCGAACGAAACGGCTCCTGATTTTTGCCGGTGGCTCAAGCATTCCGGACAGTTAACCTCCGGATAAACCAAAGTTTCCTGTATTATCTAAATGGAGAGAAACTGCAAAGTGCTACAGTACAAAGGGATCTGGGGGTCCTGGTGCATGAAACACAGAAGGTTAGTATGCAGGTACAGCAGGTGATCAGGAAGGCCAATGGAATCTTGGCTTTTATTGCAAGGGGGATGGAGTATAAAAGCAGGGAAGTCTTGCTTCAGTTATACAGGGTACTGGTGAGGCCACACCTGGAATATTGCATACAGTTTTCGTTTCCATATTTAAGAAAAGATATACTTGCTCTCGAGGCAGTTCAGAGAAGGTTCACTCAGTTGATTCCGGAGATGAGGGGGTTGACTTATGAGGAAAGGTTGAGTAGGTTGGGCCTCTACTCATTGGAATTCAGAAGAATGAGAGGCGATCTTATCGAAACATGTAAGATTGTGAGGGGGCTTGATCGGGTGGATGCGGGGAGGATGTTTCCACTGATGGGTGAGACTAGAACTAGGGGGCATAATCTAAGAATAAGGGGCTGCCGTTTCAAAACTGAGATGAGGAGAAACTTCTTCACTCAGAGGGTAGTGAATCTATGGAATTTGCTACCTCAGAGAGCTGTGGAAGCTGCGACATTAAATAAATTTAAAACGGAGATAGACAGTTTCCTAGCTGATAAGGGAATTAGGGGTTACGGGGAGCGGGCAGGGAAGTGGACATGAGTCTAGGTTCGGAGCAGCCATGATCCTATTGAATGACGGAGCAGGCCCGAGGGGCCGTATGGCCTACTCCTGCTCCTACTTATGTTCTTATCTGCTGCTGAAACCCTCATCAATGCCCTTGTTACCTGTAGACTTGACTATTCCAACACACTCCTGGCTAGCCTCCCACTTTCAATTCTCTGTAAACTTGAGGCAATCCAAAACACGGCTGCCCATGTCCTAACTCGCACCAAGTCCCGTTCACCCATGATCCCTGTGCTCGTTGATATACATTGGCTCCCTGTTAAGCAATGCCTCGATTTCAAAATTCTCATCCTTGTTTTCAAATCCCTCCATGGCCTTGCCCCTCCCTATCTCTGTTATCTCCTTCAGCTCCACACCTCCACCCCCCCCCACCCCGAGATATCTACGCTCCTCTAATTCTGCCCTCTTGAGCATCCCTGATTAAAATCGCTCAACCATTGGTGGCCGTGCCTTCCATTGCCTAGGTCCCAAGCTCTGGAATTCCCTGCCTAAACCTCTCTGCCTCTCTTTCTTCCTTTAAGACACTCCTTAAAACCTACCTCTTTGACCAAGCTTTAGGTCACCTGCCATAATTTCTCCTTATGTGGCTTGTTCTCAAATTTTTTGTCTTTTAATACTCCTGTGAAGCACCTTGGGACATTTTACTATGTTAAAGGCACTATATAAATGCACGTTGTTGTATTAGTTTAGGCAACACAAACATTGGATGCTCAGAGGGAATTACATAGAATGTACAGTGTAGAAACAAACCATGTACAGTGTAGAAACAAACCATGTACAGTGTAGAAACAAACCATTCAGCCTAACTGGTCTATGTGGGTGTTGATGCTCCACATGAGCCTCCTCCCACCTTACCTCATCAAACTCTATCAGCATATCCTTCTATTACTTTCTTCCTCAAGTGCTTATCTAGCTTCCCCTTAAATGCATCTATGCTATTCGCCTCAACTGCTCCACGTGGTAGCGAGTTCCACATTCTCACCACTCTCTGGGTAAAGAAGTTTCTCCTGAATTCCCTATTGGAATTATTAGTGACTATCTGATATTTATGGCTCCTAGTTTTAGACTCCTCCACAAGTGGAAACATCTCTATGTCTACCCTATCAAACCCCTTGACAATTTTAAAGACCTCTATCAGGTCACCTCTCAGTCTTCTCTTTTCTAGATGCCTCGATATCAGGCTGCAGCTTTGAAACCTCCCCACCTGATTGTGATGCTCTGATCCTGGTTGTTCATTATTCCCCCGCCCATGGCTTTAGAGGTTTGTGGGGAGTCGTTTGTCACCACACTTGTGTGGCTGTATATCAAACACGTTGCTTTCAGGCAGCCTGGGTGAGCTCTGTGGTCACTCACTTCTGCACTTACTGACATTTCCTGATACGAGAGGAAGCAGCATGAAACAATAGTATTGATCCGTCCTCAACCTGGCAAACTGGTAATGGGCAGTTGAATGTGACAGCCGGACAAATGCGGGCTGGAGTTACAAACTCCCCTGATCCCGCACACCGTGAGAGACTTGAAACATTACGTAGAGAAAACTGATACAGAATGGAAAAGCTGCCTGATATTGTGCGACAGGTAAATGCGCCATCAATAGTAGCCCTAAGTGTCAGTCGTGGCTTGGTGTGTAGCACTCTCTTGCCTCTGATTCAGAAGATTGCAGGTTCAAGTTCCACTCCAGAGAGCTAAGCCCATAAGCTCCAAGAGGAAGGGTGGGGGGAAGGCATTGCGAGTTCCAAGGTGTTGGGGCTCAAGTCCTGACCACTGTTAATTAAGACAAGAAACTGGGGAGGCGGTGGGAGATAACCCTAATGCCAATTGGGCTGCTGCAAGTGCGTCGGGTAAGTAGGCCCAAATACTAGATTCAACACCAGACTACATGGTGAGTATAGAGTGGGGAGACCACAGCTTGAGGCCTGGAGTTGTGTGGTTGCAGCAGGCCAAATGAGTGTGGGGGTCCTGGGTGCCCCAAAACTAGAATAAAAAACTAAATGGTGTATAGACCAGGGCAATTTGCACCACAGTACAACCTTATTTCTGGAGATCTGCAACTACAACATGACTGCAATTGTTAACCTAGGATTGTGCCTTTACAAAATGTTAGCATGTTGATATAGGGTTTTGTCAAGAAAAACGTTGACACAAAAAGTGTGACCTCAAAATCAAGACAGAAAATATGATTACTGTTGACTGGAAGTGCACACCATATGCAGATCATAAACATATGCTACATAAACTATCAGTACAGTATCAATTTGACTACTGACTGAAAATATAGGCCTAGAAATTCAGTTGGTAGCGCCAGCCGCTAGTGCCTTAAGAGGGCGATAAGTGGGGCGCGAAGCGGCTAGCGCCCGGGCGTGGCACGATCTGCGCCTCTCGCGAACTTCAGTCAAGAATTAGCGGCGGCGCAAAACCGCAGCGCCCGCTCAGGTGCGCGCGCAGATCCTGACGTCATTTCATGGTGCAATGCCCTTGGTGCGCCCCGAACCGGAACTTCAGTGGCGCCCCCCTTCTGTGCGTCTGGCGCTCCCAGCGACTGGTTGAGTGGAACGGTTCCCAGTTGCTGTGGGGCGCTGGGGGCGCTATTTAAAGGGGACTCTTCCTGCATTCTTTGTGGCAGCCATTTTGTTCCACTCCTGTGTGAGAGAGAGATTTGGAGAGAGGCAAAGGGAGAGAGGTTTCTGCTTTGACTCAGTGCTCGCAGAGGTACTTGTGGCTTCAGGCCAGAGCTTTGCAGTTGGATTTAACTTTCAGTGCCATAGCCTTGAGTCGCCACATATAATGGGGGCGGCAATGGGTAGAAACATTGGGTTTCCCATTGCATTGAAAGGACTCGGAGACGCCAAGAGAGAGTGCCAATCATGGCCAGACGGAGGAGGGCCAACAGACGTCGGCACAGGAGGCCTTACCCACCCAGGGTATACCGCCAGCAATTCTCATACCTCAACATGTCTGAGGAGCAGTGTATTCGGAGGCTGCGATTCAGAAGGGAGGTGGTCACTGAGATCTGCCACCTGCTTCAGAGAGATCTGCAACCACAGCTGAGGAGCAGGACGTTGCTGTCGGTGGCAGTGAAGGTGACAGTGGCTCTCAACTTCTATGCCACCGGCTCCTTCCAATCCGCTACTGGGAACATTGCCAATGTCTCCCAGTTCGCGGTGCATTGCTGCATCCGCCAGGTGACGAATGCCCTCTTCAGAAGGAGACGTCAGTATATTTCCTTCCCCATGACCCTGGACAAGCAGCAAGAGCGCGCAATGGGATTTGCAAGAATAGCGGGCTTCCCCATGGTCCAGGGCGCCATTGACTGCACGCATGTGGCTTTGCGGGCGCCTCTAGAGAATGCCGAGGATTACCACAACCGGAAGGGCTACCATTCGCTGAACGTCCAGTTGGTGTGTGACCACAGGCAGCTCATGCTAGCTGTCAATGCCCGCTTTCCAGGCAGCACCCATGGTGCCTTCATCCTGCGCCAGACTTCTGTGGCAGACATTTTCGAAGCCCCGGCTCACCCAGGAGGCTGGCTTATCGGGGACAAGGGCTATCCTTTGTGCACCTGTCTGATGACCCCGCTCCGTGCGCCCACCACCCCTGCTGAAGAATGATACAATGACAGCCACCAAGCGACCAGGAATGGAGCAGGTGATGTGTTACTGTTGCGAGATGTGGGAGCCGGTGAACCCCATTGAGGCTCACGGTGATTACGTCTGTGACAAGTGTCTGCTGCTACAGGAACTCCAGCTCCGTGTTGATGAGCTGGAGTCTGAGCTTCAGACACTGCGACACATCAGGGAGGGGGAGAAGTACCTGGACTCTGTGTAACAGGAGGTGGTCACATCTATGAAGTTAATTAATTCAGATGTAGCCCATGGTCAGGGACAGGACGGTGTGACTACGAGTGAGGCAGGTATGGGGATCCAGGAGGTAGAGCTGGAGGAGCCGCAGCCCTTGTTCTTGTCCAACAGGTTCGAGGTTCTCACTCCCTGTGGGGACAGGAGCAGGGACTGCAGGGAGGATGAGCAACCTGGCCACAGCACCGTGGAACGGGGGGCCATTCAAGAGGGGGGAGTAACTAGAAATGCTGTAGTGGTAGGAGATAGTATTATTAGGGGGATAGATAGAGTTCTCTGCAGCAGAGAGCGAGAGTCCCGAAGGCTGTGTTGCCTACCCGGTGCCAGGGTTAAGGACATCTCCTCTGGGCTGGAAAGAAACTTGCAGTGGGAAGGGGTGGATCCAGTTGTCGTGGTCCATGTTGGTACAAACGACGTAGATAGGACTAGGAAGCCGGTTCTGTTAAAGGAGTATGAGCAGCGAGGGGTCAAATTAAAAAACAGAACCTCAAGGGTAATAATCTACCTGAGCCACGAGCGAATTTGGCTAGGACAAATAAAATTAGAGAGTTAAATGCGTGGCTCAAAGACTGGTGTGGGAGAAATGGGTTTTGCTTCCTGGGACACTGGCACCAGTACTGGGGCAGGAGGGAGCTGTTCCGTTGGGATGGGCTTCACTTGGCCAGTGCTGGGGCTAGAGTCCTGGCGGATCATATAACTAGGGCTGTAGAGAGGGCTTTAAACTAACTAGTGGGGGGGAGGTTACTAGAGAGCAAATAATAAAAACGACAACAGAGAAGGTCATAGACTTAGGTAGCAATGGGGAAATTAAAAACCAGAGCGTGTCAGGAAGGGGCAGAAGGTATGGAGTAAAAGGTAAAGTAATAAAAAGGGCAAAAGCAGGAACTAAGTGTCACAAAGCATATTTGAAAGTTCTCTATCTGAATGCACGTAGCATTCGTAACAAAATAGACGAGTTAATGGCACAAATAACTACATATGGGTATGATCTTGTGGCCATTACAGAAACATGGCTGCAGGGTGACAATGCCTGGGAATTAAACATACCAGGTTATTTAACGATCAGGAAGGACAGGCAGGAAGGAAGGGGAGGTGGGGTGGCTATGTTAATAAAGGAAGGAATCACTGTAATACAGATAAATTATATTGGGTCAAAAGATCAGGATAATGAAACAGTTTGGGTGGAGGTAAGGAATAATAAGGGGAAAAAAACACTAGTGGGCGTAGTCTATAGGCCTCCGAACAGTTGCAACTCTGTTGGACGGAGTATCAATCAGGAAATAGTTGAGGCTTGTAATAAGGGAACATCTATAATTATGGGGGATTTTAACTATCATATTAATTGGACAAATCAAATTGGGCAGGGCTGCCTTGAGGATGAGTTCATTGAGTGTATTAGGGATGGGTTTCTTGAGCAGTATGTAACTGAACCGACCAGGGGGCAAGCAACCTTAGATCTGGTCCTGTGTAACGAGACAGGATTAATTAAAAATGTCCTAGTAAAGGATCCCCTTGGAATGAGTGACCATAACATGGTTGAATTCCATATTCAATTAGAGGGTGAGAAGGTTGGATCTCAAACAAGCGTCCTAAGCTTGAATAAAGGAGACTATGAAGGTATGAGAGCGGAATTGAGTAGAGTGGATTGGGAAAATAGATTAAAGGGTAAGACAATACATGATCAGTGGTGTACATTTAAGGAGTTATTTTACAACTTCCAAAGAAAATATATTCCACTGAAAAGAAAAGGGTGTAAAAGAAAAGATAGCCATCCGTGGCAAAGTAAAGAAATTAAGGATAGTATTCGACTAAAAACAAGGGCATATAAGGTAGCCAAATCTAGTGGGAGGATAGAGGATTGGGAAAACTTTAAAAGACAGCAAAAAATAACAAAAAGATTGATTAAGAAAGGGAAGATAGATTATGAAAGTAAATTAGCAAAAAATATAAAAACAGATAGTAAGAGTTTTTATAGTTATATAAAAAGAAAAAGGGTGGCTAAAGGAAATGTTGGTCCCTTAGAGGATGAGACCGGGAAATTAATGGTGGGAAATATGGAGATGGCAAAAACACCGAATGAATATTTTGTATCAGTCTTTACAGTAGAAGACACTAAGAATATCCCAACACTGGACAAACAGGGGGCTATAGGAGGGGAGGAGCTAAACACGATCAAAATCACTAAGGAAGTGGTACTCGGTAAAATAATGGGACTCAAGGCAGATAAATCACCTGGACCTGATGGCTTACATCCTAGGGTCTTGAAGGAAGTGGCGGTAGGGATTGTGGATGCATTGGTAATAATTTTCCAAAACTCCCTGGACTCAGCAAAGGTCCTGGCAGACTGGAAAACTGCTAATGTAACACCCTTATTTAAAAAGGGCAGTAGACAGAAGGCTGGAAACTATAGACTGGTTAGCCTAACATCTGTGGTAGGTAAAATGTTGGAGTCCATTATTAAGGAGACAGTAACAAGGACATTTGGATAATCATCATTTAATAGGACAAAGTCAGCATGGTTTTATGAAGGGGAAGTCATGTTTGACAAATTTGCTGGAGTTCTTTGAGGAAGTAACATATAGGGTGGATAAAGGGGAACCAGTGGACGTAGTGTATTTAGACTTCCAAAAGGCATTTGACAAGGTGCCACACAAGATTATTGCTTAAGATAAAAAACCCGGGATTGGGGGTAATATTCTGGCATGGATAGAGGATTGGCTATCTAACAGAAGGCAGAGAGTTGGGATAAATGGTTCATTCTGAGAATGGCAATCAGTAACTAGTGGTGTTCCGCAGGGGTTGGTGCTGGGTCCCCAACTCTTTACAATCTATATTAACGATTTGGAGGAGGGGACCGAGTGTAACATATCAAAGTTTGCAGATGATACTAAGATGGGAGGGAAAGTAGTGAGTGAGGAGGACATAAAAAACCTGCAAGGGGACAGACAGGCTAAGTAAGTGGGCAGAGATTTGGCAGATGGAATACAATACTGGAAAGTGTGAGGTTATGCAGTTTGGCAGGAAAAATCATAGAGCAAGTTATTATCTTAATGGCAAGAAACTGGAAAGTACTGCAGTACAAAGGGATCTGGGGGTCCTGGTGAACGAAACTCAAAAGGTTAGTATGCAGGTGCAGCAAGTGATTAAGAAGGCCAATGGAATGTTGGCTTTCATTGCTAGGGGGATAGAATATAAAAATAGGGAGGTATTGCTTCAGTTGTACAAGGTATTGGTGAGACCGCACCTGGAATACCGCATACAGTTTTGGTGTCCATACTTAAGAAAAGGCATACTTGCTCTCGAGTCAGTACAAAGAAGGTTCACTCGGTTAATCCCGGGGATGAGGGGATGGACATATGAGGAGAGGTTGAGTAGATTGGGACTCTACTCATTGGAGTTCAGAAGAATGAGAGGCGATCTTATTGAAACATATAAGATTGTGAAGGGGTTGGATCGGGTGGATGCGGGGAGGATGTTCCCGATGATGGGTGAAACTAGAACTAGGGGGCATAGTCTTAGAATAAGGGGCTGCTCTTTCAAAACTGAGATGAGGAGGAACTACTTCACTCAGAGGGTGGTAGGTCCATGGAATATGCTGCCCCAAAAAGCTGTAGAAGCTACAGCATTACATAAATTTAAAACAGAAATAGACAGTTTCCTAGACGTAAAGGGAATTAAGGGTTATGGGGAGCGGGCAGGAATTTGGACATGAGTCTAGGTTCGGATCGGACATGGCCCTGTGGGTAGCGGAGCAGGCCCAGGGGCCGTGTAGCCTGATCCTGCTCCTATTTCGTGTGTCTAATTCTGTTAGATTCAGGAGATGGTTCTGTGATAGTAGATTGGCGGTTAGGACCAGATCAGCCATGATCTTATTAAATGGCGGAGCAGGCTCGAGGGGCCGATTGGCCTACTGCTCCTATTTTTTATGTTCTTAACATCATTGAGCACACAATCGGCGTGCTGAAGCAACGGTTCCGCTGTCTGGACCATTCCGGGGGAGCCCTACAGTATCCCATTTCGTTGTAGTGTGCTGCATGCTGCACAACCTGGCTATCCTCAGGACTCGGCCACTGCCAGCAGACATTGGAGGACCACCAGAGGAGGAGGAGGAGGAGCACCAATACGGGAGGGAGGCACAAAGTGCAAGGGCCGTCCGTCAGCGGCTTATTGCAAGTCAGTTCTAGGCCCCCTCTCAGGGAATGGCTTGTGCCATTGAAAGAACATGAATGGAGCTGCTCCGCAAACCCTCAGCCGGTCAAGGCAACAAATAGTTCAAAGTGCAAACATGGACAATCTGAATAAAGACCATTTTTTATTTGACCAACTCTGTGCCCTTCCCGCATGACAAACAAATACAGAGAAACCCCCCACAAAACAGTCAGACACATAACTGGCTCTCTCAACCTGGAGAAAATGAAAAAAACAGTTAAACAAAAATGACCATGATCCTCGGCCTTCATATAAAAAAAAAACATAAAATCCTCGGCCTTCATATAAAAAAAATCACATTCTCGGCCTTCATATAAAAAAAAAAGATTTTGCTACTTTTTCGCCTGCGAGTGTGATCCGCCTTGCTTGCGCGCTTGGCCCCCTCCCGCCCTGCAGCAGCTCCTCAATGGGACCCCAGTGGCTGCAGCAAGGCTGGGGGAAGGCTGCTGAGGGTCAGATGGTGAGTCAGCAGATGCCCTTGGGGGACGGCTTGGAGCAGCTCTGGGTGTGGAGGGCCCAGCTGCTGACTGCTCCAACTCTGCTTGGGCGGCAGCAGTCTGTCCTACAGATGGTGGCAGCTGCAGTGGAGGAGTGACAGTGTTGGCAGCAGGAATGCTGCCAACCTGATAGAGCACAGGCACTCCCTGGTCGGCCGATACACTGGCACTCGCACGGGCCAGCACTGAAGCATGCGCAGCAATCTGCTGAAGCACAGCCTGCTGGGCTGCTGCGGCGCAGCGAGTGCCCCTGCGATTCCTGGCTGACCCAGCGAGGGTGGCAGCAGTTAGTGCCCGTGTGGCCCTGATCTGTGCCTGCATCAGACCAGCCAGTGAATGCATGGCACGACTAAGCACTTCGCTGCATCACATGCGGCTTCCAGCCAAGTCCTGCTGACTCCTAGCCTGTGCTGCCCCGAAGTCCTGCAGACTCCTGTCCTGTGCTGCACTGAATTCCTGCAGACTCCTGGCCTGTGCTGCCCCGAATTCCTGAACACTCCTTGCCAGTGACTCTATGGAGTCAGGCATCCTTGCCACTGCAGCCATGAGCTCAGTGTGCCTGCGATCAGCCTGGGCGCCCATTTCACCAAGGAGCCGCACCTCCTCTGCGCACACCATAGCAGGACTGGAGGCCGCACTCACCCTCCGGGGAGAAGGCCGCCAAGCTTCCCCACCCCTCTCGCATTGCTGCAGCCCGCTGGGCCCCGGAGCTTCACCCTCATCAGACCCTTCCCCCCTGCTCCCCTCCAGGGAAGACGTGTCCCCAACGTGGCCATGGGCTGCCTTGGCTGAGGGTGGCACTGATGGGCCGGCTTCCTCTTCCTCCTCCTCAAATTCTAAATCGGACACAGTGCCAGCTTGAGGGCCCACCTCCTCACCTGGCGATTCAGCATCTGAAAGCAGGGAGGCATAAGAGTTGCTTTAGAGTGAGGACAGGGCGGCAGCGAGGGAGGCATGAGTGCTGCTATGCACTGCATTGGTTCGAGAGTGGCAAAGGATGCTGGTGTGAGGCACAAGTGGAAAGAGAGAGGTCAAAAAGGTGATGACCTTACCATTGCTGTCCAGAACAGGGTCGGCATCTCCACTGGCGACGGGGCCAATCAGCCGGCCTCCCATAATCCGCTCAACTCGCTGCTCCAGGTCACTGAGCTCTTTAAGGTCAGGACGGCCTCCCCCGGTCCATAGCTGCTGCCTGCGATTGTGGGCCAGTTTGCCCTGCAAGAGAAAGGACGGCCTCTGAGTACAGTGTCAAGCCCTGATCTTGCCTGCACTGCCTCCCATGGTGGAATAGCCCTGACCGTGTCAAGCCCTCATCTTGCCTGCACTGTCTCCCATGGTGGAATAGCCCTGACAGTGTCAAGCCCTGATCTTGCCTGCACTGCCTCCCATGGTGGAATAGCCCTGACAGTGTGTAAAGTGGTGAATGTGCATGTGATTGTCATGAGAGTCCCATAGCTGTTGGATGAGGGCTGAGCATTGGGGCTTTCAGTGGCATTGGGGCTTTCAGTACCCTTTGGCCGTAAAGTGAGGTGCACATGCAGGGATGAAGAGGATACTGGAAAGGGTACTCACCCTGACAACCCGAGTGAGGTCATTGAACTTTTTTCTGCACTGCGTGGATGTCCTGGGGACCAAGCTGCTGGAGGTCACCCTGTTTGCCACCTCCCTCCAGGCTTTTCTGTACTCGCTGGGCAGCGGCCTCCTGCCACTGTCAGGGAACAGGACAGGTCGCCTGCGCTCCACTGCGCCAACCAGAAGCTTCAGGGCACCCTTGCTGAAGCACTGCGCTCGCTCCCTGGCCTTCTCCATAGTCGTGGGCATTGCAATCTTGAAGCAGCTCTGTTTAGGCCTGGATTCATGGCTGCAGTGTGCAGGGCGCAGAAGCAAAACAAATCGACCCTCCCCCTTTAAGAGCTGACCGGCGCCAGCGTGTCTGCCTTCAATCAATAACTCGCCGCACCTGCGCTGCGCCCGCCCTCGGTGGTAGCGCCTTGGCTCGCCGGCTTAGCGCCTTATGATAGTCGTGCACCACCTGCTTTAGCGCAGCAGCAACCTCTTGGGGTGATGCAACTCAATTTCGGCGAAGGTGGCGCTAAGTTGCGCCGGGCGCTAAATTTAGCGAACGCCCAGCTGTAGCACCCCAAACGTGGTGATACTGAATTTCTAGGCCATAGTCTTCTGTTTGGATGTCATTTCACTTTTAAAAATGGACAATTTATAACTCAATATGATGCGCCAGTATTGATCTGACACAAACAATCAGAGATAATCTTGTGCATGGTTATAACCAATAAATAAGTAGGCATGATGAGTTGTTGACCAATTACCTTTAGTATGTTGTCAGACCAGTGGACCATTCTCTATTGATTAACTGTATATTTCTTGCAGCCTTAGATTAGTCTTGGAACAACGGCCTTCAAAAGTTATAATATTGAGGATAGGCAAATTGATTGAAGGGCGCACAACTGCAGGTTGAGAAATTCAATTGGCTGCCTTTCCTCAATTTTGTGTTACTATAAATGAACAGTGCTGCTGTCTACTGTCAGCTTTTAACATTTTGCTCAGTTTCCAGTTTTTATGTATTCATTTCTAGAGACTTAAGAAAAATTGAAAAATATTCTTTTGAAAATAATAGCGGAGACTGTGATTTAATAACCATATTGGACAATGTAAGGGCAAATTTTAAGATAATGCAGCTGATGTACTGCTACAGCAGCTTTAGACATGTGTTTTCACCAAATACTAGCTCATGTTTAGTTTTTTTAACAAGTTTGAGGCTGTGAAAGTTTACATGTGTCAATAAATATATAATTTGGACTTTCATTGAGCTACTGGAAGATGGCACAAATTTGGTATAAAAATCTGACTACTCAATGTTTTCCCCAACATCCCTGCAGTTGTAGATCATGCTTACTTGTTAATTATAACCATGCACAAAATCATATACGGTTGAGTGTGTTAAGCATACTACTTCTGAATTAATTTGATAACTCAAACTTATCTATTGTAAATTGTTATTGTGCATCAAAGATTTCCAGTGCTACTTGAAAGTAAGTACATTTTATTGAATCTAACATTGCATTATTCAAAT
Organism: Somniosus microcephalus; assembly: GCF_052327205.1. Lineage (NCBI taxonomy): Eukaryota > Metazoa > Chordata > Chondrichthyes > Squaliformes > Somniosidae > Somniosus > Somniosus microcephalus. The sequence continues at coordinate 135,488,664 of NC_140987.1, forward strand.
ATTAACAAATTGTTTAGCATGCCACACTGCAATACTTTGTATGAAAGCATATTTAAAAGACTATTATCATTTACTTTCCTTTATTCCATTTATTTCTGTTTTATCATTCACCATTTTCCCAGTAAGATAATGGAAAGGGAACTTGGTTCCAGGCTTCTGTCAATACCACTGTAGTAAGCATACAAGATTGACTATGGTCAACTCACCCTTAAGTTTCGTGTTCCCATTTGACAAAATCATTTTTTTCTGCATTCACTACCTCTAATGACACTGTAAAGATTGGTGAATCAAGGATGAAAATATGCTTCCTACCTCTTAATGACATATTGCATCGGACATGGAGCAGTTTTGAGAGAGTAAGGAAGGAGGTTAAGGGAGATAACAAGGAGCAAGATATTGGAAACTAAGATGGTAAAGTAAAAAAAAGACTAAGATAAGCAAAAGGAAACTTAGAAATGTTAGGGGACACAAGAGCAATAGATCACAGGGAGGAAATAGCAGCAAGGAGATACAGAAGTGGAAATAGCTGTTGTACAAATGTCAAAGTTGCATGTAAATACCACATAAACACTAATGTATCCATTGCTGTAACACATGCTTACCGTAGTTCTCAGAGTTATTAAGAACGACCACTCTTCTTCTTAGGCAGTCCCTCGGAACCGAGGATGACTTGCTTCCACATTAAAAATGAGTTTGCAGGTGACTAATGAGTCCAATGCGGGATCTGCAGTCTCTCACAGGTGGGGCAGACGGTGGTTGAAGGGGCGGGTGGGTGGGGTGCTTGGGTTGACGTGCGCTCCTTGCGCTGCCTGCACTTGGCTTCCGCTTGCTCCCGGCAAAGAGACTTGAGGTGTTCAGCGCCTTCCCAGATGCTTCTCCTCCACTTTGTGCGGTCTTGGGCCAGGGATTCCCAGGTGTCGGTGGGGATGTTACACTTTCTCAAGGAGGCTTTGAGGGTGTCCTTGAAGCATTTCCTCTGCCCACTTGGGGCTCTCTTGCTGTGCCGGAGCTCCGAGTAGAGCGCTTGTTTTGGGAGTCTTGCATTGGGCATGCGGGCAATATGACCCACCTATTAGAGCTGATCGAGCGTGGTCAAAGCTTCGATGCTGGGGATGTTGGCCTGAGCAAGAACACAGACGTTGGTGCACCTATCCTGCCAATGGATTTGCAGGATCTTGCGGAGGCAGCGTTGGTGGTACCTCTCCACTGCTTTGAGGTGCCTGCTGTACATGGTCCATGTCTCTACTCTACTGTTAAAGACAACTGCAATCATTCTTCTGTATGCTCATTTTTAATATTATTACTGTGGCTGTGGCACTTCTGCTAAAAATGAACAAACTCGAGCGGCAGAGCGGGGCTATAAAAGGCTCCAGAGACCCAGGTAAGGCCTACCAGTCTCCGAACTCGGAACTCAAAGGGAAGGAGAGAGGTAAAAAATAATCGAAGTGTGACGTCACCAGAAAGCAGGTAAGTGATTGGTTGGTGAGTATTTCTCTCTTAAACTCTATGGTTTATAGTTTCGAAGGTGTGATATTCATCATCTAAAATCGGGGCAGAGGGTATTTAAAAATAATATTAATAAATTTAATTAATTACATGGAATGGGAGAGCAGGTGATGTGTTGCTGCTGCAATATGTGGGAGCTGGTGGACACCATTGATGCTCACGGTGATCACATTTGCAGTAAGTGCTGGCTGCGCGAGGAATTCCGGCTCCGTGTTGATGAGCTGGAATCCGAGCTTCAAACACTGAGACACATCAGGGAGGGGGAGAGTTACCTGGACTCTGTGTTTCAGGAGGTAGTCACACCAATTAGAGTAATTAATTCAGATGTAGTCCGTGGCCAGGGACAGGATGGTGTGACTAGAAGTGAGGCAGGTACGGGGATCCAGGAGCTAGTGTTGGAGGAGCAGCAGCCCTTGCTCTTGTCCAACAGGTTTGAGGCGCTTCCTCCCTGTGAGGATGGGAAAGGGGACTGCGGGGAGGATGAGCAACCTGGCCACAGCACCGTGGAGCAGGGGGCCATTCAAGTGGGGAGGAGTTAAAAGAAATGTTGTAGTGGTAGGGGATAGTATCGTTAGGGGGATAGATAGGGTTCTTTGCAGCCGAGAGCGAGAGTCCCAAAGGCTGTGTTGCCTGCCCGGTGCCAGGGTTAAGGACATCTCCTCTGGGCTGGAGAGAAACTTGGAGGGGGAGGATCCAGTTGTCGTGGTCCATGTTGGTACCAATGACATAGATAGGACAAGGAAAGAGGTTCTGCTGAGGGAGTTTGAGCAGCTAGGGGCCAAATTAAAAAGCAGAACCACAAGGGTAATAATCTCTGGATTACTACCTGAGCCACGTGCAAATTTGGCTAGGGTAAATAAAATTAGAGAGTTAAATGCGTGGCTCAAAGACTGGTGTGGGAGAAATGGGTTTTGCTTCTTGGGACACTGGCATCAGTACTGGGACAGGAGGGAGCTGTTCCGTTGGGACGGACTTCACTTGGCCAGTGCTGGGACTAGAATCCTGGTGAATCGAATAACTAGGGCTGTAGAGAGGGCTTTAAACTAATTAGTGGGGGGGAGGTTTCAAGAGAGCGAAAAATAAAAATGTCAGCGGGGAAGGCAATAGAGCAAGGTAGCAATGGGGGAATTAAAAACCAGAGCGTGTCAGGAAGGGACAGAATGTATAATGATAAAGGTAAAGTAGTAAAAGGGGTAAAAGCAGGAATAAATTGTCACAAAACATATTTGAAAGTTCTTTATCTGAATGCACGCAGCATTCGTAACAAAATAGACGAGTTGACGGTACAAATAACTACACATGGGCATGATCTGGTGGCCATTACGGAAACATGGCTGCAAGATGATCATGACTGGGAACTAAACATACAAGGGTATTTGACAATTAGGAAGGACAGACAGGAAGGAAAGGGAGGTGGGATTGCTATGTTAATCAAGGATGGAATCACTGCAATAGTCAGAAATGATATTGGGTCAAAGGAGCAGGATAGTGAAACAGTTTGGGTGGAGATAAGGAATAATAAGGGGAAAAAGCCACTAGTGGGCGTAGTCTATAGGCCTCCTAACAGTTGCAACTCTGTTGGTTGGAGTATAAATCAGGAAATAGCTGGGGCTTGTAATAAGGGAACAGCTATAATCATGGGGGATTTTAACTTTCATATTGACTGGACTAATCAAATTGGGCATGGCAGCCTTGAGGAAGAGCTCATAGAGTGTATTAGGGACGGGTTCCTTGAGCAGTATGTAACTGAACCAACCAGGGGGCAGGCAATCTTAGATCTGGTCCTGTGTAATGAGACAGGATTAATAAAAAATGTCCTAGTAAAGGATCCCCTTGGAATGAGTGACCATAATATGGTTGAATTCCAAATTCAGTTTGAGGGAGAGAGAGTTGGATCTCAAACCAGCGTACTGAGCTTAAATAAAGGAGACTATGAAGGTGTGAGAGTAGAATTGACTAAAGTGGACTGGGAAAACAGATTAAAGTGTAAGACGGTACAAGAGCAGTGGTCTACATTCAAGGAGATATTTCACATCTTTCAAGATAAATATATTCCACAGAGGAAAAAGGGGAGTAAAAGGAAAGACAGCCATCCGTGGCTAAGTATAGTAATAAAGGATAGTATCCAACTGAAAACAAGGGCATATAAAGTAGCCAAACCTAGTGGGAGAATACAAGATTGGGAAGCATTTAAAAGCCAGCAAACAATAACTAAAAGATTAATTAAGAAAGGGAAGATAGATTATGAAAGTAAACTAGCAAAAAATATAAAAACAGATAGCAAGGGTTTCTACAGCTATATAAAAAGAAAAAGGGTGGCGAAAGTGAACGTTGGTCCCTTAGAGGATAAGACCGGGAAACTAGTGGTGGGGAACATGGAGATGGCAAAGATGCTGAACAAATATTTTGTATCAGTCTTTACAGTAGAGGACACTAAAAATATCCCAACACTGGACAAACAGGGGGCAATGGAGGGGGAGGAGCTAAACACGATTAAAATCACTAAGGAGATGGTACTCTGTAAAATAATGGGACTTAAGGCAGATAAATCCCCTGGACCTGATGGCCTACATCCTAGGGTCTTGAGAGAAGTGGCGGTAGGGATTGTGGATGCATTGGTGATTATTTTCCAAAACTCCCTGGACTCAGGAAAGGTCCTGGCAGATTGGAAAACTGCTAATGTAACACCCTTATTTAAGAAGGGAAGTAGACAAAAAGCTGGAAACTATAGACCGGTTAGCCTAACATCTGTGGTTGGCAAAATGTTGGAGTCCATTATTAAGGAAACAGTAACAAGGACATTTAGATAATCATCATTTAATAGGACAAAGTCAGCATGGTTTTATGAAGGGGAAGTCATGTTTGACAAATTTGCTGGAGTTCTTTGAGGAAGTAACATATAGGGTGGATAAAGGGGAACCAGTGGACGTAGTGTATTTAGACTTCCAAAAGGCATTTGACAAGGTGCCACACAAGATTATTGCTTAAGATAAAAAACCCGGGATTGGGGGTAATATTCTGGCATGGATAGAGGATTGGCTATCTAACAGAAGGCAGAGAGTTGGGATAAATGGTTCATTCTCAGAATGGCAATCAGTAACTAGTGGTGTTCCGCAGGGGTCGGTGCTGGGTCCCCAACTCTTTACAATCTACATTAACGATTTGGAGGAGGGGAACGAGTGTAACATATCAAAGTTTGCAGATGATACTACGATGGGAGGGAAAGTAGTGAGTGAGGAGGACATAAAAAACCTGCAAGGGGACATAGACAGGCTAAGTAGGTGGGCAGAGATTTGGCAGATGGAATACAATACTGGAAAGTGTGAGGTTATGCACTTTGGCAGGAAAAATCGTAGAGCAAGTTATTATCTTAATGGCAAGAAACTGGAAAGTACTGCAGTACAAAGGGATCTGGGGGTCCTGGTGAACGAAACTCAAAAGGTTAGTATGCAGGTGCAGCAAGTGATTAAGAAGGCCAATGGAATGTTGGCTTTTATTTCAAGGGGGATGGAGTATAAAAACAGGGAGGTCTTGCTTCAGTTATACAGGGTATTGCTGAGGCCGCACCTGGAATACTGCATGCAGTTTTGGTTTCCATATTTAAGAAAAGATATTGCTCTCGAGGCGGTTCAGAGAAGGTTCACTCAGTTGATTCCAGAGATGAGGGGGTTGATTTATGAGGAAAGGTTCAGTAGGTTGGGCCTCTACTCATTGGAGTTCAGAAGAATGAGAGGTGATCTTATCGAAACATAAGATCGTGAGGGGGCTTGATCGGGTGGATGCGGGGAGGATGTTTCCACTGATGGGTGAGACTAGAACTAGGGGGCATAATCTTAGAATAAGGGGCTGCCGTTTCAAAACTGAGATGAGGAGAAACTTCTTCACTCAGAGGGTAGTAAATCTATAGAATTTGCTACCCCAGAGAGCTGTGGAAGCTGCAACATTAAATAAATTTAAAACAGAAATAGACAGTTTCCTAGCAGATAAGGGAATTAGGGGTTATGGGGAGAGGGCAGGGAAGTGGACGTGAGTCTAGATTCGGATCAGCCATGATCCTATTGAATGGCAGAGCAGGCCCGAGGGGCCGTATGGCCTACTCCTGCTCCTACTTCTTATGTTCTTATGTTCTTATTCACGTGCAATGTAGCAAGCTACCAATCTGCATTTACCACCTACTGGCTTTAGTGAGTTAGCAATCCAGATTTAAGCAACTTATGTTTGGGCTTAATGGATATCTGGCTAAATTTTAATGTCTGTATGACATGCAAATGATGCATTGTAGGAATTGTCAGGTTCCTAATCAAAAGCCTCGTAGAGTGGTTGCATTAGTTGAGCGGCCCTAGGAACGAAACGGTGGTAAAAATTTACCATACCCAGGAACTCCTGGAGGGCCTTGATGGACTGCGGCCGTGGGAATGCTGTAATCGCCTCTACCTTCGACTGAAGCGGCCTCGCACCCTCCGAAGTGATGCGGTGGCCCAAGAAGTCGAAACGTGGTAGGCCGAACTGACATTTGGCCAGGTTGATTATCAAACCATGTTGATGGAGGTGGCGAAAGAGGGTGCGCAACTGGCAGATGTGTTCCTCTTTGCTGGAGCTGGCGATCAGAATATCGTCAAGGTAGACGAATAAAAAGGGAAGGTCCCGCAGCACCGAATCCATCAGACGCTAAAACACCTGCACCACATTCTTAAGCCCAAACGGCAGCCGGAGGAACTCGAAGAGGCCGAAGGGAGTAATAACCGCCATCTTTTGGATGTCTTGGGGGTGTACCAGCACTTGATAGTATCCCCGTACGAGGTCGACCTTCGAGAATATTGACTTTCCCGCCAAATGTGCGGAGAAATCCTGTATATTGGGTACCGATCGGGGGTTGTAATGTCATTAAGGCGTCATTAGTCACCGCATGGCCGCTATCCGCCACCAGGTTTCGGGACGATATGGAGTGGTGAGGACCAGGGACTATTCGACCGGCGAATAATCCCCAACCACTCCAATGTGGCGAATTCTGCTTTAGCGGCTGCGAGTTTGGTGGGTTCCAGGTGCTGAGCTCGTGCGTAAACTGGAGAGCCGGTCGTTGCGATGTGGTGCTCCACGCCGTGTTTGGCGGTGGATGAGGAGAAAGTAGGCTTGGTTAGCTCCGGAAATTCCCCGAGCAGGCGAGTGAATTCGTTAGGTGCGGGCGTAGCACAGGAAACCGTGTGCGACACAACTGTGCTGCGGAAACAAGGGATGGAGTTGAAGGTGGCCGCATTAATCAGACGGCGATTTCTCACATCCACCAAAAGGCTGTTGGTGCATAAGAAATCGGCGCCGAGGATGGCTTGCGAGATTTTGGCGGTGTTGAAATCCCATTGAAAACGCTGTCCGCCGAAACACACCTGGGCTCGCCGTTTACCGTAAGTACGGATAGCACCACCGTTGGCGGCCTGGAGGGGAAACCATGCCTCCCAGTCCGGATGTTGAGGACGGAGTCGGTCAGGATGCTACACTGTGCCCCTGTGTCGCATAGAAACCGTCGGCCGGAGATGGAATCAGTAATATAAAGGAGCTTCCCGGAATCGCCGATTGCCATCGTGGCCGTGGGACATCCCTCAGGCTCGGGCTGCCTTTCCCGGACTTGGCGCTGGTGTCTTTTCTTCGGTTGAGGCGTGAAACTGTAGGGAGGCCGGCAGCATCTGGCTCTCGCGCCGAAACGGGCGTGGTAAAAGCACAAGCCAGGCGATGGAGGCGTCAGGGGGCGGGGGGGGTCGCCTCATGGCAGCGCAGTACTGCTGCGTGACTGCATAAATGGTGTCCGCCTCCGCGGCAAGTGCGACGCAATCCGTAGCATCCGATCTTGCGAGGGCTGCCTGTACCAGTTCGGGCAATTGGCTCAAAAACAACTCCCGAAAGAGGAAGCATTGCGGTTCGGAGCCAAGGAGTGTGAGCATCTGGCACATCAACTCCGATGGCTTGGAGTCGCCTAACCCGGGCAGCGTAAGTAAACGGCCTGCGCGTTCCGCCTTCGTGAGGCCGAAAACTTGAATTAACCATGCTTTTAGCATTTCGTACTTGCCGTCAACCAGGGGGTTGATGATCCTTGAAGCCGTGGAGCCGTCGAGTGCGGAGACCACGTAGAGGTAACGGGTCTGATCCGCCACGATGTTTCGCAGTTCAAACTGAGCTTCCGCTTGCACGAACCAGGAGGCCGCCTGTTGTTCCCAGAACTGAGGGAGCTTCAAAGCCACCGCGTTCACTTCCATCATCTCGTTGCGTGTCGCTTCCTCGCGAAGATCGTTCGCGAAAGTTCGGGGTCGCCACTGTAGGAATTGTCAGGTTCCTAATCAAAAGACTGAGATCGAATCAGTCTGTTAACTAAACTAAGTTTAATACTGTTTTGCAGGAGTAACAATCAAACGCAGGAGAACTAACAAACAGGTCTATGCTCAATGCTGGCTCCACGAGGACTGAGAGTGAGGGCTCCTCCCTCTGACGTCATCACGTTTCCCACCGTTGGGAACGTCACGTGACCCACGTGGTGACGTCATCACGTTTGGTCTTAACCCTTTAGAGACCGCGCTATTTGCATGTAGTAAAACGAATACAGGTACAGATTCATTCTGTTACAGATAATTATGTACATCGATATAAGAGTCCCTTGGTGGCTCTGCCACAGCATCATATATTACTTTCTTCTGTTTACAGCAGAGTACAAATACTGTATTGTGCTTGCGCTACTAAACCGAGGTGGAGGGGAGTGTTAATCCAATACCTACAATAATGCCACCATTGTTTAATTTCTAATTTGTGCATATACTGCTGAGCAGTTAGCACATGGTGCGTAGCCAAGAATAAGTGTTTAATTTTAAAATAATTGCACTTATCTTAGAAGCCAACTGGTTATGGATTTCCGCAAGGTCAGAGTGCCTTGTCAATTTATTGTGACTCCCTCAACTCAGGAAGGAAATAGCCTCAGTACACAATATCCCTGAACTTCCTTGCTATTGTCAGCCATTATCATGCTGTTAATGCACTAAAAAAATCAAGGAAAAGTTGTCTAGAAATGTGTTTGTCCTCAAACAGGCGTGGGATCAACCTGCGCCCGCAAACTCCTCTGCTGCCTGCTGATTAACATGATTGGCATGCAGTCCAGCGCTGAACGTGCTGCATGCTCAGAAAGGGGGCCCAAGTTCATGCGAAGTTAGCACCAATTAAAGCTAGCTTGCACTTCTTAAATGCAGTCTGCACCTCTTAAAGGGGTGGTGCATTCTGCCTGCAACAGGTGATTCAGCTGGGGAACAGAGTCTGAGTAGGAAAAAGTACTGCTAATGTCACAAGAGGGGAGAGAGCCTGCTCCAAGGTTCTCTTCTGAAGCACTGGAGGCCTTGCTGTAGGAGGTGAACAAGAGGAGAGAGGTCCTGTTTCCACAGGGTGCCAGGAGGCTCTCCAGGCAAATGTGGAAAAGGCATTGGGAGCAGATAGCCAGCATGGTCAATGCCAGCAGTATAGCCCCAAGGACCTGGACGTAGTGCAGGAAGAAGATTAATGACCTCACACGAGTGGTCAAAGCCAGTGAATTAATTTTCAAATAACATATCCCACCATCTACACCACTAGCCTCACACACTGCTCAATGCACCACACCCCCATCACTCACCTACCACCAAACATGACTCATAGCTCGCACCCATATCTTCACTTCACCTTCACACACTTAATACTGCTGCAAGCCTCACACCCACATCTCACAGCTTGCATACATTGTCTGCTATTCAACCATGGCAGGTCGGAAGCAGCAGGACTTAACTGGCATAGGGACATGTGCGCAACGCTGCTGGCTATTATTGGGAGGACCACTGCTGAGCCTGTGGCCAGCGGCAGGGTTCAAACACTACAACATGACCGTATACTCCTAAGTAATCCTCCTTCTCACATCCCAATTCCCCCTCATCCCACAATCTCTTCTGATTTACAAGCTACACATGGTGCAAGCATGCACCTCTTGCTCCCCCCTCACCTCCAACCCCTCACCACAACTTATCCTTTTGCCTTTTGCCTTTCAGATAGCAAAGAACTGTCATAGAAACATAGAAACATAGAAGATGGGAGCAGGAGTAGGCCATTCAGCCCCTCGAGCCTGCTCCTCCATTCAATGAGATCATGGCTGATCATCCAAATTCAGTACCCTGTCCCTGCCTTCTCCCCATATCCCTTGATCCCTTTAGCCTCAAGAAATATATCCAACTCTTTCTTGAATATATTTAATGAACTGGCCTCCACTGCCCTCTGTGGCAGAGAATTCCACAGGTTCACCACTCTCTGGGTGAAGAAATTCCTCCTCATTTCTGTCCTAAATGGCCTACCCCTTATCCTTAGACTGTGACCCCTGGTTCTGGACTCCCCGACCATCGGGAACATCCTCCCAGCATCTGGTCTGTCTAGTCCTGTTAGAATTTTATAAGTTTCGATGAGATCCCCTCTCATTCTTCTAAACTCCAGCGAGTACAAGCCCAATCGATCCAATCTCTCCTCATACGTCATTCCTGCCATCCCAGGTATCAGCCTGGTGAATCTTCGCTGAACTCCTTCCATGGCAAGAACATCCTTCCTCAAATAACGTGATCAAAACTGCACACAATACTCAAGATGTGGTCTCACCAAGGCCCTGTACAACTGCAGCAAGACATCCTTGTTCCTGTACTCAAACCCTCTCGCTATGAAGGCCAACATACCATTTGCCGCCTTAACCGCCTGCTGCACCTGCATGCTTAGCTTCAGCGACTGGTGCACAAGGACACCCAGGTCTCGTTGCACTTCCCCTTCTCCCAATCTATTGCCATTCAGATAATAATCTGCCTTCCTGTTTTTGCTACCAAAGTGGATAACCTCACGTTTATCCACGTTATATTGCATCTGCCATGCTTCTGCCCAATCACCCAACCTGTCCAAATCATCCTGGAGTTTCTTGGCATCCTCCTCACAGCACACACGCCCACCCAGCTTTGTGTCATCTGCAAATTTGGAGATATTACATCTAGTTCGCTTGTCTATATCATTAATATATATTGTGAATAGCTGGGGTCCAAGGACCGATCCATGCGGTACCGCACTAGTCATTGCCTGCCACTTGGAAAAAGACCCGTTTATTCCAACTCTTTGCTTTCTGTCTGCCAACCAGTTCTCTGTCCAAGTCAATACCTTGCCCCCAACCCCATGTGCCTTAACTTTACATGCTAATCTCTTATGCGGGACCTTATCAAAAGCCTTCTGAAAGTCCAAATACACCACATCCACTGGTTCTCCCTTATCTATTTTACCAGTTACATCCTCAAAAAATTCCAGTAGATTAGTCAAGCATGATTTACCTTTTGTAAGTCCATGTTGACTTTGTCCGATCCTGTCACTGTTTTCCAAGTGCTCTGCTATTACATCTTTTATAATGGACTCTAGCATTTTCCCCGCTACCGATGTCAGGATTACCGGTCTGTAATTCCCCATTTTCTCTCTACCACCTTTTTTGAATAGTGGGGTAACATTAGCTACCCGCCAATCCATGGGTATTGTTCCAGATTCCATCGAATGTTGGAAGATGATCAGCAATGCATCTACTATTTCTAGGGCCAGTTCCTTAAGTACCCTAGGATGTAGATTATCAGGCCCTGGGGATTTATCGGCCTTCAATCCCATCAATTTCCTTAACACCATTTCCCTACAAATACTGATTTCTTTCAGTTCCTCCCTTTCATCAGACCCTATGTTCCCCGACATCTCTGGGAGGTTATTTGTGTCCTCCTTTGTGAAGACAAGCTTTTGAAATGGGAATGGGTTATTGACAATAAAACAGTGGCCCTATTGAAGGAAACCATTGGGCCTAGAAATTCAGTTGGGCCCCGTTTGGGGCGCCAAGCTCGCCTGGGCGCCGGAATTACCGCTGCGAGCGGAGCCACTTACGCCATCCCGATATTCAGTTTCAGCGCCCCAAACGGAAGTGGGCCGCTACTCGAGGCTCCCCGCGCCCCGCTTGGGGCGCTCACACTGAACATCGCTGCGCTAAGGGCCACAGCGCCACACGCTGTGGCACGGCACGCTGCGGTACTGCAGGCCTTCCTCCCACTGTTAAGGGGGAGGTGCCTGCAACAGCGTGATCCCCGCTCACGAGTGCCGGCAAATGAGCCCGGCACCAAGGAGATGTGCCGGGCTCTCGGGAAACAGCGGCAATGCCGCGGGGGGGGCGGTTTAGGAGGCCGGGGACGGAGGTGCTGGCAGGCGGCCGCCGAAAAAGCGGCCGCCCTGCACCTCCACCTTAACTTGCGCCACTATCGCCACAGGTAGGCCCTGTGAACCGGTCGCGATTTGCGACCGGCGTTAGAGGCGGGCGCGACCAAATATGGTGATCGGGGCGGGAGCGGGGCGCTGCGCACACCGATGACGTCATCGGTGGCGGCGCAGCGCTACAGGCTAACGCCGCCATTAGCGCCCCGCTAAATATCGCGGGAGGTGTGGACAGTGGCGCTAAAGCCACTAAGTGCCCTCTTTGGGCGCTAACTGGTGGCGCAGCCCACTGAATTTCTAGGCCTTGGAGTTTCCAGAAAGTCTGCAGTTTGGGAGAAACACAATATCATTGCCCAGATTAAAATGTTATAAACTAACACTCTGGGAAACAGAAACTTAGAACATTAAGCAACCATATGCCTTCATAATATCACATCAAATGAAACAAGCAGACACGAAGTCTGTGGTATAACCATTGAGATAGCTAGAAAACAAGTAAATACTCGGTTGAAGTGTTTTCAATGTACATATTTTAAAAGTACCTACAGAAGACTTTGAAAATATGACTTCAATAGATGACACCAAGCAATCACATTGTGTTTGTGTTGAACTTGGAACACATAGGAGTCATGACATCTGTTTCCAAACAGCTAGGTGATTTTAGAATTGAATGGAAGTCCTTCGATTAAAATGGCATCAAATTGTTACATAAGTTATAACCATTTCTTATGATACGTTTTGAACACCTAAACAACAGACAGGATTCTGAGAGTTGGCAGCTGAAATGACAGTAAGAATAGAAAAGAATTCAATAGAGAATGACTAGAGATAATTAGCTTACATCAGCAGAAAACTTCAAAGAATAAACCACTAAAAAAAGGTATAAAAATAGAGCTTTTCAGATGGAGAGTCAGAAGTCGCTGGAAAGGGCAAGCAATTCTCAACTTCAGAGGCAGGCTCTGTAAGTTTTTAATTCTTTGAGCCTCGGGGCTCTTATTTGATTTTGGTGGATATTCTGGATTATAAATAATAAGAAATGTATAAATGTAACGAAGTTAAGATTTGAGAATAAGGATCTCTGAGAATAAAAATGTAAGCTATTTGTATTTTGAACTGTTAAAGTCGTGATTGACTCACAAGCTGTTAACTGTATGTCGGCTCTTAAATAAATCTATATATTTTTTGAATTGTCTGAAATAGTATTTCTGTATCAAACTCGCAAACTCAATTTCTGTACACTCGTTGGTGAGGAGTTGCAGATTCTGGGGGAGTATGCCGGACCCTCATAATATCCGGAAGGTTACAGTCTAGTTAAACTTATAAAAGTGCTATCTGGAAGATGGTAACATCTTCAAGTCGTTCCTTTCCTTTAGAGAGAGATTGCCTGGACCTTTAGACCCAATTAAGCATCTTATAGAATTCGGCTATCTCAAACATTAGTTGAAGGTGAACGTCTGAGGAATACGCCTGATCTGGGTTAGCCCAAAAAGAGCTAGGACTAGTAAATATCCCTTCAGCACTGCATATGAGCAATAGGACAGGCAAAGGCACATGGAAGACAGGCATTAATTAAGAAAGGGAAAATAGAATATGAGTGTAAGTTTTCAGGGAACATAAAAACTGACTGTAAAAGCTTTTATAGATATGTGAAGAGAAAAAGATTGGTGAAGTCAAGCGTAGGTCCCTTGCAGTCAGAATCAGGGGAATTTATAATGGGGAACAAAGAAATGTCTGACCAATTAAATACATATTTTGGTTCTGTCTTCACAAAGGAGGACACAAATAACCTCCCAGAGATGTCGGGGAACATAGGGTCTGATGAAAGGGAGGAACTGAAAGAAATCAGTATTTGTAGTGAAATGATATTAGGGAAATTGATGGGATTGAAGGCCGATAAATCCCCAGGGCCTGATAATCTACATCCTAGGGTACTTAAGGAAGTGGCCCTAGAAATAGTTGATGCTTTGCTGATCATCCTCCAGCATTCGATGGAATCTGGAACAGTACCCATAGATTGGAGGGCAGCTAATGTTACCCCACTATTCAAAAAAGGTGGTAGAGAAAAAACGGGGAATTACAGACCGGTAAGCCAAACACCGGTAGTGGGGAAAATGCTAGAGTCCATTATAAAAGATGTAATAGCAGAGCAGTTGGAAAACAGTGACAGGATCGGACAAAGTCAACATGGATTTACAAAAGGTAAATCATGCTTGACTAATCTACTGGAATTTTTTGAGGATGTAACTGGTAAAATAGATAAGGGAGAACCAGAGGATGTGGTGTATTTGGACTTTCAGAAGGCTTTCGATAATGTCCCACGTAAGAGATTAGCATATAAAGTTAAGGCACATGGGATTGGGGGCAAGGTATTGACTTGGACAGAGAACTGGTTGGCAGACAGAAAGCAAAGAGTTGGAATAAACGGGTCTTTTTCCGAGTGGCAGGCAGTGACTAGTGGGGTACCGCAGGGATTGGTCCTTGGACCCCAGCTATTCACAATATATATTCATGATCTAGACAAGAGAACTAGAAGTAGTATGTCCAAATTTGGAGATGACACAAAGCTGGGTGGGCGTGTGTGCTGTGAGGAGGATGCCGAGAAACTCCAGGATGATTTGGACAGGTTGGGTGATTGGGCAGAAGCATAGCAGATGCAATATAACGTGGATAAACGTGAGGTTATCCACTTTGGTAGCAAAAACAGGAAGGCAGATTATTATCTGAATGGCAATAGATTGGGAGAAGGGGAAGTGCAACGAGACCTGGGTGTCCTTGTGCACCAGTCGCTGAAGGTAAGCATGCAGGTGCAGCAGGCGGTTAAGAAGGCAAATGGCATGTTGGCCTTCGTAGCGAGAGGGTTTGAGTACAGGAACAAGGATGTCTTGCTGCAGTTATACAGGGCCTTGGTGAGACCACATCTGGAGTATTGTGTGCAGTTTTAGTCGCCTTATCTGAGGAAGGATGTTCTTGTCATGGAAGGAGTTCAGCGAAGATTCACCAGGCTGATACCTGAGATGGCAGGAATGACGTATGAGGAGAGATTGGGTCGATTATGCTTGTACTCGCTGGAGTTTAGAAGAATGAGAGGGGATCTCATTGAAACTTATAAAATTCTAACAGGACTGGACAGACTAGATGCAGGAAGGATGTTCCCGATGGTCGGGGAGTCCAGAACCAGGGGTCACAGTCTAAGGATAAGGGGTAGGCCATTTAGGACAGAAATGAGGAGGAATTTCTTCACCCAGAGAGTGGTGAACCTGTGGAATTCTCTACCACAGAAGGCAGTAGAGGCCAATACATTAAATATATTCAAGAAGGAGTTGGATATATTTCTTAAGGCTAAAGGGATCAAGGGGTATGGGGAGAAAGCAGGGACTGGGTACTGAATTTGGATGATCAGCCATGATCGCATTGAATGGCGGAGCAGGCTCGAGGGGCCGAATGGCCTACTCCTGCTCCTATCTTCTATGTTTCTATGTTTCACTAAGAGAATGCACAAGTGTGATTGGTTGACTTTGTTATGTAATATTCGATGGATGTATAAAGTTGGTTTGGAATGTTTCTTTGGCAGTGGCTTTTATTTCAGCATTGTGGCCAAGAGAACGCTGTGATGTTCCAGAACAGAGGGATGGTAAGGTGTGTGACTGTTGTACAATGGGGATTTGGATTTGTGTTCATTGGAACCGTAGTCGAATGAGTTGATCACGGATGTTTGCCTCCTCCCTTCCTCCTGCTGCTTCTCCTCTTCCTGTTCCTCCTCCTCCTCCTCCCTCTGTGAGCAGCTTGTCCTCTTTGCTGCCTATGCTCCATCTCCCGGTCACGCTGCAGGCCAAGGGAGATGGCACTGACAGCACCCAAGACTGGGAGCAAGTGGTCTGACCAGAACACTTGCAGCACCACTCCCTGGCACCTCACCAAATTTAAACAGTTCTGGAAAGCAGCAAACGCTTCTACAAAGATAATCCAAAAGTCTTTTATAGGCATATAAATAGTAAAAAGGTAGTAAGAGGAGGGGTGGGGCTGATTAGGGACCATAAAGGAGACCTATGCATGGAGGCAGATGCTTTGGCTGAAGTACTAAACGAGTATTTTGTTATCTGTCTTCACCAAGGAAGATGATGCTGCCATAAACATAGTAATGGAGAAAGTAGTGGAGATACTTAATGGGATAAAAATTGATGAAGAGGAGGTATTAGAAAGGCTGGCTGTACTTAAAGTAGATAAATCACCAGGAGCGGATGGGATGCATCCTAGGATGCTGAGGGAATTGAGGGAGGAAATCGCGGAGGTACTGGCCATAATGTTCCAATCCTCCTTAGATATGGGGGTGGTGCCAGAGGACTGGAGAATTGCAAATGTTACACCATTGTTCAGAAAAGGGTGTAAAGATAAACCCAGCAACAACAGGCCAGTCAGTTTGACCTCTGTAATAGGGAAGCTTTTTAGAAACAGTAATCAGGGACATAATTAACAGTCACTTGGACAAGTGTAGGTTAATTAAGGAAATCCAGCATGGATTTGTTAAAGGCAAATCATGTTTAACTAACTTGATTGAGTTTTTTGATGAGGTAACAGAAAGGGTTGAGGAAGGCAATGCAGTTGATGGAGTGTACATGGATTTCCAAAAGGCGTTTGACAAAGTGCCACATAATAGGCTTACCAGCAAAGTTGAAGCCCATGGAATAAAAGGGATATGGAATTGCCAAGTGGCAGGAAACAGAGAGTAGTCGTGGACGATTGTTTTTTGGACTGGAGGCCCATACAGTGGTGTTCCCCAGGGATCGGTTCTAGGACCACTGCTTTTTTTGATATATATTAATGACTTGGACATGGGTGTACAGGGCACAATTTCAAAATTTGCAGATGATACAAAACTTGGAAGTGTAGTGAACAATGAGGAAGACCATGATAGACTTCAGGAAGACATAGACAGGCTGGGGAAATGGGGTGGACACGTGGCAGATGAAATTTAACACAAAAATATGTGAAGTGATACATTTTGGTAGCAAGAATGAGGAGAGGACATATAAACTAAATGGTACAATCCTGAAGGGGGTGCACGAACAGAGAGACCTGGGGTATGTGTGCACAATCATTGAAGGTGGCAGGGCAGGTTGAGAAAGTAGTTCAAAAGGCTTATGGGATCCTGGGCTTCATGAATAGAGGTATAGAGTACAAAATGTGGAAATTATGATGAACCTGTATAAAACATTGGTTCGGCCCCAACTGGAGTACTGTGTCCAATTCTGGGCACCACACTTTAGGAAGGATGTGAAGGTCTTAGAGAGGGTGCAAAAAAGATTTACGAGAATGTTTCCAGGAATGAGGGACTTCAACAACAACAAGAACTCTTATTTATTTGTGCCTTTAACGTAGTAAAACGCCCCAAGGCGCTTCACAGGAGTATAATAAGACAAAAAGTTTGACACTGATCCACATAAGGATAAATTAGGGCAGATGACCAAAAGCTTGGTCAAAGAGGTAGGTTTTAAGAAGCGTCTTAAAGGAGGAAAGAGATGTAGTGAAGCAGAGAGGTTTAGGCAGGGAATTCCAGTACTTAGGGCCTAGGCATCAGAAGGCACAGCCATCAATGGTTGAGCGATTATAATCAGGGATGCTCAAGAGGGCAGAATTAGAGGAGGGCAGATATCTCGGGGGATGTGGAGCTGAAGGAGATTACAGAGATAGTGAGGGGCAAGGCCATGGAGAGATTTGTAAACAAGGATGAGAATTTTGAAATCAAGGCGTTGCTTAACCGGGAGTCACTTCAGTTACGTTGATAGACTGGAGAAGCTGGGGTTGTTCTCGTTGGAGCAGAGAAGACTGAGAGGAGATTTGATAGAGGTGTTCAAAATCATGAGGGATCTGGACAGAGTAGATAGAGGGAAATTGTTCTCATTGGCAGAAGGGTCGAGAACCAGGGGACACAGATTTAAGGTGATTGGCAAAAGAACCAAAGGCGACATAAGAAAAAACTTTTTTACGCAGTGACTGGTTAAGATCTGGAATGCACTGCCTGAAAGGTTGGTGGAGGCAAATTCGATCACGGCTTTCAAAAGTGAGTTGGATAAGCATCTGAAGGAAAGAAATTTGCAAGGGCTACGGGGAAAGGGCGGGGGAGTGGGACTAGCTGAAGTACTCTTGCAGAGAGCCAGTACAGGCTCGATGGGTCGAATGGCCGCCTTCTGTGCTTTAACCATTCTGTGATTCTATAAACTTACACAGAGCCAGTATAAATGAATCAGCAACTAATCTGAGTGTGGTTGCTGATCCCTTTAAATATCATTGGTGGTGGGGGTGGGTGGGTCTTTGCTGCTGCTGTATGCATGTTCAGCTGGTTAAGACAGGGCATTAGCCCCAGCGTTGAGGATGAAAATGGCAGCGCTGGCGTCAAATCATCATTGCACGCTGAGTGATGTCATCATCTGCCTACTCTACATACATCCGTCGCACGGTCCTAATGCCCGCCCTCAGTAAAATGTCTTCTGGCATGACCCACACCAGAAGTGTGCGCGCGCCAGCACAGATGCCATTTTGGATACAAAATGGCACCCATAGCGCTGAAAAATTGGAGCCGAATTTCTAGCCCCATGTTTTTAACATATGCTAATTATGTGGTGTTCATGTACTCTATACAATTTTCCTTGATCTTTATGGCGGTTTTGACAATCTGCCCACCCAAGCCCCGTGTGGCTCATTTGCAGAGGAGCAGCATTCACCTGGTGGCACTGTGCCTGAAAATTTCCTGCTTGTAAGCCACCACTGCATTCTAGGGAAGTTAAACCGATGTAAAACAGGCACAGCTGCTCAGTCACTGATTTGAACGAAAGTGAGGAGTTTGAGAGCTTTGAAGAGTCCTCAGACTTTGCCTGTTGATTTCTAGCTTCACAGACATTTTTTCTACTCATTTTAGTTTTGCTCATTGAGATTCAAGAAAGAAAGACTTACATTCATATAGTGCCATGAAGTACTTTTAAAATGTAGTCACTGTTGCAATGTAGGAAACGTGGTAGCCAGTTTGTGCACAGCAAGTTCCCACATAATCTGTTTTGATGTTGATTGAGGGATAAATATTGGCCAGGACACTGAGGTTAACTCCCCTGCTCTTCTTTGAAATAGTGCCATAGGATATTTTATGTCCACCTGAGAGAGCAGAAGAGGCCTTGATTTAACATCTCATCCGAAAGATGGCTCCTGCGACAGTGCTTCATTAGTGCACTGGAGAGACAGCCTAGATTTTTATGCTCAATTCTCTGGAGTGGGACCTGAACCCACAACCTTCTGACTCAGAGGTGAGAGTGCTACCAACTGAGCCACAGCTGTCACTTGCATTTGATCCCTCCCCCACAGTGATACAGTCTCAGCCCACCCCTACATTTTTTAACCCCCGACCCATCCAGCCTCGCCCTCACCTGTTCTTGCTGGTTCCCATCCTGCTCTGGATTTTGTATCCTTGCCGGTGAATGATCTCTGCTTTGATGCTTTCTGCTTGCTTCCTGTGTCCACTAACTCCACTTATCATTCAGAACTCTTCAGTCACCCTCATTGGACTGATGCTCCGTAGCTCCTATTGCTGCTCCCGAACTTGTGTGCTCCTCATCTTTCTACAGCCGTTCCTTGGACTGACTTCTGCATCTGCATTGATCCTATGGATTTACCTTTCGTTGTCCCCTGGCTCCCTGGACTTCACTGCTCTTGGTCCTAGTGCTCTACTTCTAGTGCTCCTCACTCCTCTGCTGGTATAACAGATTCGTTGGTGTGCACTGCTAACATCTGATGCCACTATGCATCTCCACTGGACCCCTGGGCCAAGTTCTACTGACTCACAGTCAGCTCTCCACTCCTTCTCGGCCCTTTAATTCCACTAGATAACCTCCAGCAATGTGTCCACCGATACTCTGCTTCTCAAACAGCTCCTTTTGTCACCCCCTTAAAAACAGTTGCTTTTGGACCCGGACATTAGTGTATCGATACTCCTAGCTGATTCCATTCTGTCTACAAGTTAACGTTGTTCCACCATAGAACCTCAGACTTTAATTTGGACTCTTCTATTGCCTCCTCCCTGTCCTGTGTTTTGAACCAGGACATGTCTGTCCTAATCTCTGCCATGCTATGTAACTTAAATTCCCCCCTCTATCCATTTGTGTGCACCTTTTGGGTAGCCATCCAGACCTGAGCCTATTACTTCTTTCCCCCTTTTTTTTTTTTGGACCCTCTTGGGCCATTATCTCCTGTCTCTTTCCCTTCCTATCGCCCAATCATGCCACGTTTTATTTCTCCCCTCCTGGGTACTTTGCCTCTCCAACCTGTACCCCACCCATCACTATTCCTTTGCTTTCCTGCCACCATCCTAGGCTCGAATCCCCCTTGAATAAGATCACAGTTTACCCTCTGCCTTGCTCCATTCTGTGATGGGCTCATAGAGACAAAAATGACTGCCTCCTTAGGAGCAGCAACCCAACTGCACTATCCTTCTCTCTTGCCGACCTTCCAACCAAAGAGCATGCAGTTAGCTAAGCACACCAGCCTCCTTCCTGTCCTGCTTACTACTTACCTCCTGAATATCTGTTTTCACCGACCAAGGCCCTTGTCATCCATGATCTTTTTGTGGATGTTTGCAGTAACATTCCATTTTGTTACTAAAACTTGGCTCACAAGTGGCGACACCTTGTGCTTACTGAAGCCTTGTCACCTGGCTATAATTTCAACCACCTGGCCCACCCAACCTGCCATGGTTATGGCATGGCCCTTATCACCAAACCATACCTAGGTCTCTCCCCTACTCCTCTGGCACTTTCTCCTCCTTCAAGCACCTCAGCATGTTCCACCCCTCTCACCTTTCCTTTAAAATTCTCATTCTCTCTCTCTCCAAACCTCGCCCTGTGTTTCTCCCCAAGATAGCCTCCCTCCACTTTCCAGCCTCAGTCTCTGTACTGAGCAACTCCTCATCCTCTGATTTAAATCTCCATCTAAATTTACCATGTCCTCTCCTCTTTGATTTCACTGCCCTCCTGACCTCTCTAAACCTCTTCCTCCATATAAACTCTCCTACCCATATTCACAGCCACTCCATTGACCTTACTATTTGCTGTGGCTTCTCCACTCTCATTGTCTCGATTACAGCCTGTTCTGATCACTCCGACCACTTACCATCCCTTATCATCCACACCCCCGACCACTTTCTAACCCTACTTCCTTTTGTGCGGGGGGTGGTGGGGCAGGGCGGGGGAAACTCTCTCCTAGGTTGCTTACAATTGCACTTTCAAACGCCTAACTGCCTAGCCTGTGGCTTTCCACTCACCATTATGCTTTTGCAGTAATCAATCTGTTCAACTTTTCCCTCACCTTTGATGCCTCTGTCCTCAGTAAAACCAATACTCTCCCACCCTGACTGCTTAACCTGGTATGGTTCCCGTCTTTGCTTTTCAAGTCCAGGGACACAGTGTATCAAGTGCACATCTGGTATATCCTTCCATCGCCAGATCTGGATGGACCACATTGGGCCTCATTTTCCTCTGCTAAAACTGCCCACTACTCCAGGATCATCTTTGAGAGAGGAAAGATACCCCCACCTTTCCCTTAGACATCTATTCACCATGATCATTCATCTCCTTAAACCCCTCTCCTCTGTGTGAGGAGCTCATGGACTTCTTTGTCACTAAGATTGACACCATCTGTTCTCCTGTTTTCCTTCCTTACTCTTGCCTACCAAACCAAACTTGCCCTAGGTCTTATCACACGTCTTTTCCTATTTTCTCTCCAATTTCTCCACTCTTGCCCTTTCCAGGCTCATCTTATCCACTCCATCCTGGTAAACTACCACCCCATCTCCAATCTCCCTTTCCTCTCCCAAATCCTTGAACATGTTGTCGCCTCTCAAATCCGTACCCATCTTTCACACAGCTTCATGTTTGAATTTTTCCAATCAGGTTTCTGCCCTTGCCACAACACTAAAATGGCTCTAATCAAAGTCATAAATTACAACTTCTGTAACTGTGACCATGGTGCAATTTCCTTTCTCATCCTCTGTGATTCTTCTGCAGGCTTGATATGGATGACCACACCAACCTCCTCCAATTCCTTTACTCTTGTCCAGCTTAGTGGAGCTACCCTTGTTTGGTTCCACTCTTGCCTATCCAATCACAACCACAGCACCACCAACAATGGCTTCTTTTCCTGCCCCCACACTGTTACCTCTGGCATTCCCCATGGATCTATCCTTGGCCCCTCCCTTTCCTCATCTACATACTGCCACTGCATATCCTCCTCATCACAATGGCCGCCTACTTCTACCTCCATAATATCACCCCCCCTCCGCCCCTGCCTCAGACTACCTGCTCAAAGGAGCACAGACTTGAGCATATAAGGAGCATAACTAAAACTCTCATCCATGCTTTTGTCACCTCCAGACTCGACTATTCCAGGCTGGCCTTCCATCCTCCATGCTCTGTAAACTTATCCAAAACTCTGCTGCTGTTCTGGACTGATGGACTAATTTATGTGCAAATAGCACCCTCTGGTGGTGGTTATGTGTTAGCAGTGTGTTTGTATGAAACAGAGGTCATTTGACCTTTGTTCCTTTCTTCCTGTGTGAGGTCATTTGACCTTCGTACCTTTCTTCCTGTGTATCCCAGGAAGTAGAATTCCAGGAAGAACCTGGCAGTAATGGAGGATTCCATAAGGGTTTCACAATCCAATGTAATCTGATTTCATATGTTAGGCCAAGCGCAATATCTGTGAGTATCTTTGTTTGTTAGCATAATAGCAACTTTGTCAGAGTAGTATTTTGACAATAATATGTTTATAAAAGGTTAATATTTGATAGTTACAGAAGTTAGTCCAAATGTTAGTTAGTTATACAATTAGTCTATTCTACTGTTGTAAATATGTTTATATCTTATGTAATATTGAATGTATAGTACTCAGTTTATGTACAAAACATACTTTATCTTTGTTTACAGTTTCACAAATTTGTTCAAGTAAAGGCTTCAAACAGCAAACAGCTTCACGAAGAATTATTTTGAATAAGTGTTTAACTTGCTGGATAACTAGATAGGAGCACGTCTAGCGCGGCCAGTACAGCTGCCCATACCCTACCGTGCACCAAATGCCACTCACTCATCACTCTTTGCTTGCTAACCTACATTGGGTCCTGTTCCCCAAAATTTTCATCCTTGTGTTGAAATCCTTTAATACCCTTGCCCCATCCTACCTATGTAACCTCCTCCAGCCGGACAACCCTTCCCCGTGAACTGTCCGTACCTCTGACACTGGAGCCTTGTGCATCCCCATTGCTCCACCATTGGTGGTTATGTCTTCAGCAGTCTAGGGCCCACACTCTGAAATTTCCTCCCGAAAACCTTCTGCCTCTCCAACTCTTTGTCCTCCTTTAAGACATTGTTTAAAACTCACCACTTGAATCAAGCTTCTGGCCATCCCTCCGAATATCTCCTTTTTTGTCTTGGGATCCATTTTATCTTTTATGAAGTAACGTGCACATTTTCTATGTTGACATGCGATAGTTGTTGTTCTGCACTTTTGAATTGCTAATCTTTGACATAGAAACATAGAAACATAGAAGATAGGAGCAGGAGTAGGCCATTCGGCCCTTCGAGCCTGCTCCGCCATTCAATGAGATCATGGCTGATCATCCAAATTCAGTACCCTGTCCCTGCCTTCTCCCCATATCCCTTGATCCCTTTAGCCTCAAGAAATATATCCAACTCTTTCTTGAATATATTTAATGAACTGGCCTCCACCGCCCTCTGTGGCAGAGAATTCCACAGGTTCACCACTCTCTGGGTGAAGAAATTCCTCCTCATTTCAGTCCTAAATGGCTTACCCCTTACCCTTAGAATATGACCCCTGGTTCTGGACTCCCCGGCCATCAGAAACATCCTTTCTGCATCTAGTCTGTCCAGACCTGACAGAATTTTATAGGTTTCGATGAGATCCCCTCTCAATCTTCTAAACTCCAGTGAGTATAAGCCCAGTTGACACAATCACTCCTCGTACGTCACTCCTGCCATCCCAGGTATCAGCCTGGTGAATCTTCGCTGCACTCCATGGCAAGAACGTTCTTCCTCAGGTAAGGTGACCAAAACTGCACACAATACTCAAGGTGCGGTCTCACCAAGGCCCTGTACAACTGCAGCAAGACATCCTTGTTCTTGTACTCGAACCCTCTTGCTACGAAGGCCAACATACCATTTGCCTTCTTAACCGCCTGCTGCACCTGCATGCTTACCTTCAGTGACTGGTGCACAAGAACACCCAGGTCTCTTTGCACTTCCCCTTCTCCCAATCTATTGCCATTCAAATAATAATATGCCTTCCTGTTTTTGCCACCAAAGTGGATAACCTCACATTTATCCACATTATAGTGCATTTGCCATGTTTCTGCCCACTCACCCAACCTGTCCAAATCGTACTGGAGTTTCATGACATCCTCCTCACAGCATACCCTCCCACCCAGCTTTGTGTCGTCTGCAAATTTGGAGATATTACATCCAATTCCCTCGTCCAGATCATTAATATATATTGTGAACAGCTGGGGTCCTAGGACCGATCCTTGCGGTACCCCACTAGTCACTGCCTGCCACTCGGAAAACGACCCGTTTATTCCAACTCTTTGCTTTCTGTCCGCCAACCAGTTCTCTATCCAAGTCAATACCTCACCCCCAATCCCATGTGCCTTAATTTTGCACGCTAACCTCTTATGCGGGACCTTATCGAAAGCCTTCTGAAAGTCCAAATACACCACATCCACTGGTTCTCCCTTATCTATTTTACCAGTTACATCCTCAAAAAATTCCAGTAGATTAGTCAAGCATGATTTACCTTTTGTAAATCCATGTTGACTTTGTCCGATCCTGTCACTGCTTTCCAAGTGCTCTGCTATTACATTTTTTATAATGGACTCTAGCATTTTCCCCACTACCGATGTCAGCTTACCGGTCTATAATTCCTCGCTTTTTCTCTACCACCTTTTTTGAATAGTGGGGTAACATTAGCTACCCTCCAATCCATGGGTACTGTTCCAAAGTCTATTGAGTTCTGGAAGATGACCAGCAATGCATCTGCTATTTCTAGGGCCACTTCCTTAAGTACCCTGGGATGTAGATTATCAGGCCCTGGGGATTTATCGGCCTTTAGTCCCATCAATTTTCCTAACACCATTTCCCTACAAATACTGATTTCTTTCAGTTCCACCCTTTCATCAGACCCTATGTTCCGCAGTATTTCTGGGAGGTTATTTGTGTCCTCCTTTGTGAAGACAGAACCAAAATATATATTTAGTTGGTCAGCCATTTCTTTGCTCCCCATTATAAATTCCCCCGATTCTGACTGCAAGGGACCTACGCTTGACTTCACCAATCTTTTTCTCTTTACATATCTATAAAACTTTTACAGTCAGTTTTTATGTTCCCTGAAAGCTTACTCTCATATTCTATTTTCCCTTTCTTAATTAATCCCTTTGTCCTCCTTTGAATCCTAAACTGCTCCCAATCCTCAGGATTATTGCTTTTTCTGGCCAATTTATATGTCCTCTTCTTGGATCTTATGCTATCCCTAATTTCCCTTGTTAGCCACGGTTGAGTCACCTTTTTTGTTTTATTTTTATGCCAAACTGGGATGAACAACTTCTGTAGTCCATGCATGCGGTCTTTGAATGTTTGCCATTGCCTATCCACCGTCAACCCTTTGAGTGCCATTACCCAATCAATCCTACCCAACTCGCTCCTCAGACCATCGTAGTTTCCTTTATTTAAATTGAGGACCCTAGTCTCTGAGTCAACTACTTCATTCTCCATCTTAATGAAGAATTCGATCATATTATGATCGCTCAGACCCAAGGGGCCTCGTACAACAAGATTGCTAATTAATCCTTTCTCATTACATAATACCCAGTCTAAGATGGCCTGATCTCTGGTTGGTTCCTTGACATATTGGTCCAGGAAACCATCCCGTAAACACTCCAGGAATTCCTCCTCCACAGTATTGTTACTAATTTGGTTAGCCCAATCTATATGTAGATTAAAGTCACCCATGGTGACTGCTGTGCCTTATTGCACGCTTCTTTAATTTCCCTTTTTAATGCCATCCCCAACCTCCGCCTTACTGTTTGGAGGTCTATATACCACCCCCACTAATGTTTTTTTCCCCTTAGTATTTCTCAATTCTACCCATACAGATTCCACATCATCAGAGCTAATATCCTTCATTACAATTGTGTTAATCCCTTCTTTAACCAGTATTGCTACCCCTCCTCCCTTTCCTTTTTGCCTATCTTTCCTGAATATCGAATACCCCTGGATGTTGAGTTCCCAGTGTTGTCCATCCTTGAGCCACGTTTCCGTAATCCCAACCAAATCATATTCGTTTACCTCTATTTGCGCAGCCAATTCATCCACCTTATTACAAATGCCCCTCACATTAAGACACAAAGCCTTCAGACTTGTTTTTTTAACGCTCTTAGACCTATTAGAATTATTATTTACTGTGGCCATGTTTGATTTAAACCGTTGATTTCTCTGACAGCCACTTTTGTTTTTCTCCTTCCTATCTTTTGCTTTTATCCTTGTTTCCCTTTCCTCTGTCTCCCTGCTCAGGTTCCCAACCCCCTTCCATGTTAGTTTAAACCCTCCCCCACAGCACTAGCAAACACTCCCCCTAGGACATTGGTTCCAGCCCTGCCCAGGTGCAGACAGTCCGGTTTGAACTGGTCCCACCTCCCCCAGAACCGGTTCCAATGTCCCAGGAACTTGAACCCCTCCCCCTGGCACCATTCCTCTAGCCACGTATTCAGCTGAAGTATCCTTCTATTTCTACTCTGACTAGCACATGGCACTGGTTGCATTCCTGAGATTACTACCTTTGAGGTCCTGTTTTTTAATTTACCTCCTAACTCCGTATATTCTGCTTTTAGGACCTCATCCTGCTTTTTACCTATATCGTTGGTGCCTATATGCACCACGACAACTGGCTGTTCACCCTCCCCTTCCAAGATGTTCTGCAGCCGCTCAGAGACATCCTTGACCCTTGCACCAGGGAGGCAACACACCATCCTGGAGTCTCGTTTGTGGACGCAGAAACGCCTATCTATTCCCCATACAATTGAATCCCCTATTACTATAGCTCTACCACTCTTTTTCCTCTCATTCTGTGCAGCAGAGCCACCCCTGGTGCCAGGAAGTTGGCTGCTGCTGCCTTCCTCTGATAAGCCATCCCCCCCAACAGTACTCAAAGTGGTATATCTGTTGGAGAGGGGGATGGCCACAGGGTCCCCTGCACTACCTGCCTGCGCCTAGTACTCTGCCTGTTGGTCACCCGTTCCCTTTCTTCCTGTCCAACCTCTACCTGTGGTGTGTCCAACTCCCTAAACGTGCTATTCACGATGTCCCGAGCATCTTGAACGCTCCAGTATGCATCCAATCGCAGCTCCAGTGCCGCAATGCGGTCTGTCAGTAGCTGCAGCTGGGTGCACTTCCTGCACACGTAGTTGTCAGGGACACAGGAGGTGTCCCTGAGTTCCCACATTTTGCAGGAGGAGCAGATCACAGGGCCAGGCTGTCCTGCCATGACTTACCCTTTAATTAATTGAGTTTAAATTAAATCAATCAATCCCACTAATTGCACTACAGTTAAATAGTTTACCAACAGTCCCCGCTACACCAGAGAGACCTTAGAAACTATAAAACAGTGTTAAAGTTTAAAAAAGAGAGAAATACTCACCAACCAATCACTTACCTGCTTCCTGCTGACGTCACACTTGGATTACTTTTTACCTCTCTCCCGGAACCTGGATTGGTATGCCTCTGGTGATCCCTCGCAGGTCCGCTGCCTCTCCAGTCTCGGGCCTCTGGGTCTCGCTGCCTCGGGCTGCTCTTTAAGTAGCTCCGCCGCCTCTGGTGATCTCTTGCAGGTTCGCTGCCTCTCGGGGCTCTGGGCCTCGCTGCCTCGGGCTGCTCTTTAAGTAGCTCCGCCGCCTCTGGTGATCCCTCGCAGGTCTGCTGCCTCTCCGGTCTCTGGGC
This sequence comes from Somniosus microcephalus, assembly GCF_052327205.1. Lineage (NCBI taxonomy): Eukaryota > Metazoa > Chordata > Chondrichthyes > Squaliformes > Somniosidae > Somniosus > Somniosus microcephalus. The sequence continues at coordinate 135,516,458 of NC_140987.1, forward strand.
TCTGGGCCTCGCTGCCTCGGGCTGCTCTTTAAGTAGCTCCGCCGCCTCTGGTGATCCCTCGCAGGTCCGCTGCCTCTCCGGTATCGGGGCTCTCTCTCCGGTCTCGGGGACATATTGCTGCACTTTTCATTTTGAGCACCTACTGTCAGCAACAAGCAGTTTCTATATAGCACAGCTAGATGCAGAATAAATATCTCTGCTCTGCCCCAACAATGTGCCTCAACCCCACCTTCAAGAGCACACCCTAATGCAGCAGTTTGATGTTTCTCACATAGCCATCCTGTGGACTATCGAAGTGAGCTTGGCAAATTTGTGCCAAAATCCAGGCAGTTTTATTCTGTAGGTCCATACCCAACTCATTTCAAATAGCACTATTACAGTCAACAGACTAGAATGAAGTTAATTTACAGAACAAACCGGAAACTTCAACCACCGTCGCCTCCAGTCCAGATCCAAGGTCGTTCCATCCTCTGTCGTCTAATTGCAGACGACGCTTGCATCTGCGCACACTCGGAGGTCAAAGTACAAACCATCATCAACACCTTCACCGAACCGTACGAGAGCATGGGCCTTACACTAAACATCCGTAAGACAAAGTTCCTCTAGCAATCTGCCCCTGCCACACACTACTGCCCCCCGATTATCAAATTCCACGACAAGGCCTTAGACAACGTGGACCACTTTCCATACCTCGGGAGCCTACTGTCAACAAAGGCAGACGTTGATGACTAAGTCCAACACCGCTTTCAGTGTGCCAGTGTAGCCTTCGGCTGCCTGAGGACCAGGACCTCAAACCAGGCACCAGGCTCATGGTCTACAGAGCAGTAGTGATACCCGCCTGTGGAAGCAAGTCATCCTTGGTTCTGAGGGACTGCCTAGGAAGAGAAGAGAATTCATCCCTTCAGTCTAGACTGGATTCAAACCCAGGTCCCAGAAGTGAGACACCAGTGTCTAACCCTCTATGCCACCAATCTCCCAGTCTTTGATAACTCTTGAAAACACAATCCTAATTTCAACCAGTTTAAGAGGTTGAAATTCATATGGGTTTTTAAAGATTATATCAAGAGTTTACACAATTTTCAGTTTACAAATGCACAAATTTCAATAATGTTATTTCCATAAGAACACATCATTATGTCACTTTCATTGTAACGAAATTCAGCAAGCAGCTGTTCTCCCCACCAAACAATAAAAGGTTTGCTGAAAATCTTTTCACAAAGACATTACCTCTTTAAAAATGTTCCAATTTAAAATCCTGGTGGACAAAAGTTGACAAGTAAATGTCTTCAAACTTACATTATCATAACATCATAAACTAGATATGTTTATGAGTAAAATCTATGTGCAACAAGACAATAATAAAATCACAATGCATGACTGAGATTTGAAATGCAATTGCAAAATAATTTTAGACTTTAAGATTTGACATATTACACTTCCATTTCTCATAGAATATTTAAGTGCTTTATGAATTCCTGAGATCAAATTCTTATGGATTAGTCCAGACTAATGAGGTGAAAGTTATGGATCTTGAAAGTTTGTGGCATTTGTTTTTTGGCAAAGGATTAAAATGCCCTTTCAGTAGAGAATGTTCTGTTGAAGACAAGATCTAAATCATTGTAACAACAGAAAATGCTGGAAAAACTCAGCAGGTCAGGCAACATCCGTGGAGAGAAATTTGAGTTGACGTTTCGGGTTGGACCCTTCTTCAAAACTGGAAAGAAAAGAAACTAGATCGAAGGCAGGGCTGCGATCGGACAAAAGAATAAAAGAAACAAAAGAAGTGAAAGAGATTAGAAGCTAGACGAGATGGTAATAGGCTGGGATTAGGTGTAAAGTGTACTGGCAGGGCAAAAGATAGCTGCCAGGTGTGAGAGAGAAACAAAAGGAAAGGGGGGGGGATCATTGTATTTAACAATATTAAGAATAGTGTACTTGGTGATGTATTGGGTTGGAAAATTGTCCTTTTTAATGGTTTAACATTGGAGATCACTAATCTAAATAGGTTTGGATGATGCAGTGGAATCGCACTTTGGGGGAGAAATTGAGTATAGCCCCGTTTGGGGCGCCAGCCACGCCAGGGTGCTAAAAGTAGCACCCCGGAAACATTTCGCGACCCCGCACCGGAAATTGAGTGGTTGCACCCGAAAGGGAAGCGCGGCGCTACTGGAGGCGCCCTGCCTCCCTCTTGGGGCGCTGTGAATGAATATCATGGCGCTACGTGCCGCAGCGCCACACGCTGCAGCATGTCGCGCTGCGGTATTGCAGGCCTTCCTCCCCTTCTTAAAGGGGAGCGGCCTTGTGCAGCGCGATCTGGGGCCCAGCTGGGCCCCCGAGGATCGGGAGTGCCGGCAAAAGAGCCTGGCACCAAAGAGAAGTGCCAGGCTCTTGGAGCACAGCCGGCACTCCGTGGGGGGGTGGGGGGGGTTCAGGAGGCCGGGGACGGGAGCGCAGGCAGGTGCTGGCAGGCGGCCAATGACAAAAATGGCCGCCCCGTACCTCACCTTTAATTTGCGCCTCCCCGACCGCAGGTAGGCCTCCCTGAACCCGTCGGACATAGTATCCGGCGGTAAATCAGGGGGCGCTGCCAAGTATCGCGGCCGGGGTGTCAGCGGGGTGTTGCGCACACCAATGATGTCATCGGCAGCGGCGCAGCGCTAACGGTTAGCGCCACCACTAACGTCCCGCGGAATTTAGCGGGAGGCGTGGGCAGTGCCGCGCCCGGGCGCTAGTTGGCTTGCGACCCACTTAGCGCCCTCTTAAGGCGCTAACGGGTGGCGCAACCTGCTGAATTTCTCCCCCTTTGTCTTTTAACATTTGGACCTAAGATTTAAGACTAATGAGGTGAAAATCTGCTTTCGGTACCACCTGTAATTATCTTAAATTAGTGAGTTTGGACAATGTTCAATCCAGTTCTGAGTTGGTGAAATCGGCACTTTTATTTAGAGAAGTTGACTGATGTAACACATAGAAATGGCACATTAGTGCAGTTGTTGTTGCTTTTCTGAAGATGGCATTCAGGCATATGTTAGAATCAGTCAGGGAGAATTTACACTCTCTAACCTATGCTGTACCCACCAAGGTTGAGTGAAAAATGTATTATAACAAGTAAACAAACCCAAATGGTGAAATGTTACAGGGGATTCTCAGAACTTAGTAGAACGTCAATTTATAAATTACTCATTACATATGTCAATATCTTAAATTTTGTGAGATGTTAGTTTTAGGACCACTTATGGGCCAGGAATTTCCTCGGCGTTGCTCTTGCTCCACTGCCATAACTTTGCTGGAATTGTGGTGGAAACAGGGTTTCTGCCACACTTCCATCAAGGTTATGGTGACTGAGTGGGAGCAGCTCCGAGGAAATTGCTGACCATAGTATTACCACTTTTCCTACATATACAGATAGAACGTCCCGAATCCGGCAACCTCGGGACCGAGGCCAAGCCGGTTTCGGGTTTTTCCGGACTTCGGAACGTGTTTCTGATGTCCGAAGTCCAGGAACGCCCGAGCCCAGGTTGCGATATTTCCGGACTTCGGACATCAGAAACATGTGCCGAGTCCGGAAATGCCTTGGCCAGGTTGCGCTTTTGGTAAGCTCCCTCAGGGTGTCCGGATTCCGGAACAATTTACGGATTCTGGACCCTGCCACCAATCGTCCTGGATTCGGGAACATTCCGGATTCCAGAACTCCGGATTTGGGACGCTCAACCTGTATCTAGTTAGCACAATTGTAATTCCACTAATTGGAATCGATGAGCGAGAATTCCCAATGTGTAAATATATTTGAAAAACTCAGATCTCTTATCCAGTCCTTTGAATGAACGATGAATCTCGATTTAAATGACAACCTTAATTTTTTTTTTGCAACCACGTGAATTAATAATTTAATCTAAAATGCATCAAGTATTATCAATTTTTTAATGTTTGAATTGTAGAAATAATTAACTAGTACTGAAGAGAGTATGATTAGGCATATATTTTGCTTCTACTAAAAGATGCACTCACTCATACCTGTAACTTTCTACCTTCACTCACTAAATTTTTGATTTATATCTTAAATTGTGTAAGTCGTATAAGAGCCATTATACTGTTTCTTGGAGTGAAACAGAAAAGAATGGAAACACGCAGCGGGTCAGGAGGCATCTATGGAGAGAAGAGACCAGTTAATGTTTCTAAAACTTCCCAAATAAGACAAAGCCAACATTGAATATAAGGAGCGAGAAACAGAGTTAACGCTTCAGGTCGTCAGAACTAACGAAAGGTCATCGGCTTGAAACATTAACATTGTTTCTCCACAAAAGCTTCCTGACTTGCTGAGTAGTTCCAGAACTTTGTTTTTATTTCAGATTTCCAGCAGTATTTTGCTTTTATATTGAATATAAGGCGTTGTAGATGTCAGCTGGGCAAATGGGATGCATTTCAAGTGTTTCTAACATATTCTGTTTTAGTTTTAGATATTGATGCGCTATCAATTACTCATAAAAGACTGAGAGTTAAGAGAGTAACTAAAGGCTTTTATTAACAAAAGAATGAAGGTCTGCCTCGAGTGGTCGACCGGTCCAGAAATACAAAGGGCTGGGGAGCAGTCACCTTTATACTAGGACTTGTGGGAGGAGTCAGCCGAGGCATGTCCAGGCATGTACACAGTGGAATACAAACAGTGGTTTACCACAGATATCCAGCATGTGTTTTTTTTCTTTTTCTTTACACTGTCTGGTGGGTCTGCCTGTCTTTGGGAGGTTGGGTGTTAGCACTGAATAGATATGGAAACGAATGCCTCATATTGCTAATGATGGACAGAAAGCCAATGATATTAAGGCAACAGATTATTTTGCAACTAAAATAGTGTACCAATTACCTAAATGGTGATGCAACTACTCAGATCCACAAAGATCTCACAAAAATAGTACTAGAACCAAAGAATTTTACAGTACAGAAGGAGGCCATTCTGCCCATTGTGCCTGCACTGGCTCTTTGCTAGAGCAATTGAAAACTAATTACACTGCCCATCTCCCTCACCATAGACCTGCATTTTCCTCTGCTTCAATACTTATCCATTTTTTCCTTAAAAGATGCAATGATCTCTGTCTCAACTATTCCCTATAGCAAAGCATTCCATGCTCCAACAATTCTCACCGTACCCCTCTCAATCTTTAGTGGAAATTTTAAATTGATATCTCCTCATCACTGACTCTTCAATTAGTGGAAAGTTCTGTCCCTATTGATCTTATCAAAACTCTTCATATTTTTATGACCGCTATTAGATCTCATCTTCGGCTTCTCTGCTCCAGTAGAATTAGTCCCAGCATCTCAAAAGTCTCCTCATAAGTAGAGTTTTCCATCCTAGCATCATCCTTGTGAATCTACGCTGTACATCTCTATGAATTTAAAGTCTTTTATATAATGTGTTGCTGAATACTGCTCATAGGCTGCGAAATTTGCCTCCTTAGCGCCGGTAGTTTTGGCTGTTTTGGCTTCCGCCCACTTCCAGTGTGACCTGCGCTGTTCGCTATCTTGGTGAGGGCGATAGTGCGGGTGGCACGTGAGTGCGCTGGCAGTATGCAGAGTAGGCAAATTGTGATGTTGCTGACTTGACACATGACCTGCCATTTTTGATGTTGTCATTCCATACAATGACCTCTCCTAAACATGCACAGCTGAACGCGCGTTTGCACGAGGGACCCCACACCAGGGCTACTTAAAGGGATAAATCCAACTTGCAGGTAAGTTAATTATTGCTTTTGTACTGGCTCTTGCAGAGTTTGTACGAGTACTGGGTTGCTGGAAGAGATTTAGAAGTTGTTAGTTTGCAGGGAGTGGTGCTGGACGTTGAGAAGGCCTCTTAATACACCACCTGCTCCCACTCTTAGGGCTCCAGTTGCAGTCCCCCTAATGCTGCAGCATGACAGGGCGATGAAGTAGAGTCAGTGAAGAAGATGAGTTGGTCGCTGAAGGAGGAGGGCTCTCGGCACGAGGCCTTACCCACCTTGGGTCTTCAGGGAGCACTTCTCCTACCTGCACCTAAGCCAGGAGCAGTGTATCCGGTGGATCCGGTTCACCAAAGAGGTGGTCACAGAACTCTGCCACCTCTTGAAACTAGACCTGCTCAAACTTATTTGCATATTGTTGAACAAAAATCTTCCATGAACCAATGCAATTGGGCAGCGTTTAAGAACGTAATTAAAAAGAAATTGCTTTAAAATATATTCCTTAATATATTTGAGTGGTAACCTTGTGCAGTTTTATTAACACCACTGAAAAGGGGATTAACCCCCCAAAATAAGCATTTTTAATCAGTGTCTAGTCCATCACCTGTGAGTAACCTAATTTTAACTCACTGAAAAAGACTTTAATAAACTATACTGAACCATTTATTAGTTACATTGGTGTACAGTAGCCAGTTTATTAGTAAATTTAAAAATAATTTAAAGCTTTTAAAAGGTGCCTATTATTGCCCTTGCGCAAAAAAAGCTCAATTTTAACACCCTCTTCGAAGGCCCGCAAGCAGGCACAATTACTGGAAATTTGCCATGGTGATTAATTTGATCTGGGGGTGTGGCCAGTTTTGTGGGCGGGGCTGGCTTCTAACTTTTTTTTAAACTAGCGCAAAAGATCACGGAAACTCGATTTACGTTGGACATAATTTGCACTTGAAATTCCTCGATCTTTTGCGCTGGTTTGGCCGGTTTTGGGTGAAATGTTTGGAAATACCACGCAACCTAATGGAAACCCAGGCCAATGTGTTTCTGGTGGTATTGGGTAAAGAAGGAATGCTGGCAGGACACTGGGAAAACTTACAGCTTGTTTTTTTGAATAGTGCCATGGGCTACCAACCCAGTTTAACTTCAGGCTACAAAACCAATCTCAGTTCATCAATGAGGGACCTTGGCCCTTAACTACAATTACAGACAATTGTTTCATGTAATTTTTGTATTTTACTTGGACACTTCTTTCCCTGTGGACTGGCAATGGGTGTCCAGAAAAACTTTTCAGTAAAATGTCAGGCCTCTGTAGGGCAATTTTCCAAAATTATTCCTCAAATACTTTTGATGACACAATAGTTACATAAGAACATAAGAAATAGGAGCAGGAATAGGCCACTTGGCCCCTCGAGCCTGCTCCACCATTCAATAAGATCATAGCTGATCTAGGGCTCAAAGCCACTTCCCAGCCTGCTCCCCATAACCCTTCACTCCCTTATCTTGCAAAAATTTGTCTACAGTATTTCCATCTTAAATGTATTTAATGACCCAGCCTCCATAGCTCTCTGGGGCAGAGAATTCCACAAATTTACGACCCTCTGAGAGAAGAACTTCCGCTTCATCTCGGTTCTAAAATGGGGCGACCCTTTATTCTGAGACTGTGCCCTCGAGTTCTAGATTTCCCCATGAGGGGAAACATCCTCTCTGCATCTACCCTGTCGAGCCCCCCTCAGTATCTTATATGTTTCGATAAGATCACCTCTCATTCTTCTAAATTCCAATGAGTATAGGCCCAGCCTGCTCAACCTTTCCTCATAAGTCAAACCTCTCATCTCTGGAATTAACCTGGTGAATCGTCTCTGAACTGCCTCCAATGCAAGTACTGTATATCCTTCCTTAAATAAGGAGACCAAAACTGTACGCAGTACTCAAGGTGTGGTCTCACCAATACCTTGTACAGTTGTAGCAGGACTTCCCTGCTTTTATACTCCAACCAGCTTGAAATAAAGGGCAACATTCCATTTGCCTTTTTGATTACTTGCTGTACCTGCATGCTAACTTTTTGTGTTTCATGCACAAGGACCTCCAGGTGGCTCTGAACTGTAGCATTTTGTAATCTCTGTCTGTTTAAATAGTTTGCTTTTTTATTTTTCCTGCCAAAGTGGATAACCTTGCACTTTCCCACATTGTACTCCATCTGCCAAATGTTTGCCCACTCACCTAGCCTGTCTATATCCCTTTGCAGATTCTTTGAGTCCTCTGCACAACTTGCTTTCCCACCCATCTTTGTATCATCTGCAAACTTGGCTACATTACACTCGATCCCTTCATCCAAGTCATTAATGTAGATTGTAAATAGTTGGGGCCCCAGCACCGATCCTTGTGGCACCCCACTAGTTATCGTTTGCCAACCAGAAAATGACCCATTTATCCCGACTCTCTGCTTTCTGTTAGTTAGACAATTCTCTGTCCATGCTAATATATTACCCCCAACTCCGTGAGCTCTTATCTTATGCAGTAACCTTCTATGTGGCACCTTATCGAATGCCTTCTGGAAATCCAAATACACCACATCCACTGGCTCACCCTTATCCACCCTCCTTGTTACCTCCTCAAAGAACTCCAGCAAATTTGTTAAATATGATTTCCCTTTCCTAAAACCATGCTGACTCTGTTTGACTGCAGTATGTTTTTCTAAATGTCCTGCTACTGCTTCCTTAATGAAGGACTCCAGCATTTTCCCAACGACAGATGTTAGGCTAACTGGTCTATAGTTTCCTGCTTTCTGCCTCCCTCCTTTCTTAAATAGGGGTGTTACATTAGTAGTTTTCCAATCTGCTGGGACCTCTCCAGAGTCCAGGGAATTTTGGTATATTGCACCAATGCATCCACTATCTCTGCAGCCACTTCTTTTAAGACCCTGGGATACAGGCCATCTGGTCCAGGGGACTTGTCGTCTTTTAGTCCCATTATTTTACTGAGTACTATTTCCTTAGTGATCGTGATTGTCTTTAGTTCCCCATTCCCTGTGGTCCCTTGATTATCCATTATTGGGATGTTATTAGTGTCTTCTACAGTGAAGACAGATGCAAAATATTTGTTCAGAGTCTCTGCCATTTCCCTGTTCCCCATTACTAATTCCCCAGTCTCATCCTCTAAGGGACCAATGTTTACTTTAGCTACCCTGTTCTTTTTATATACCCGTAGAAGCTCTTACTATCTGTTTTAATGTTTCTTGCCAGTTTACTCTCATAATTGATCTGTCTCTTTATTATTTTTTTGGTCATCCTTTGCTGGTTTTTTAAAAATTTCCCAATCCTCTGGTCTCCCACCAATCTTGGCAACATTGTTTGCCTTCATTTTCAATTTGATACCATCCTTTACTTCCTTAGTTAGCCACGGATGGTGCTCCCTTCTCTTAAAATCTTTTTTTCTCACTGGAATATATTTTTGTTGAGAGTTATGAAATATCTCCTTAAATGTCCACCACTGCATTTTAACTTTCTTATCCTTTAATTTGTTTTTCTAGTCCACTTTAGCCAGTTCTGCCCTCATGCCATTATAATTGCCTTTGTTTAAGATCAGGACACTGGTTTGGGATACAACTTTCTCACCCGCCAACTGAATTTGAAATTAAACCATGCTATGATCACTCTTTCCTAGAGGATCCTTTACTGTGAGATCATTCATTAATTCTGCCTCATTACACAGTACCTGCTCCCTGGTTGGTTCCATTACATACTGTTCTAGGAAAACATCTCGGATGCACTCTATGAACTCCTCCTCAAGGCTACCATGGCCAATTTGATTTGTCCAATCAATATGGAGATTAAAATCACCCATGATTATTACCGTACCTTTTTTACAGGCCTCCATTATTTGTTGATTTATACTCTGTCCAACAGCATTGCTACTGTTCGGGGGCCTGTAGACTATGCCCACCAGAGACTTTCCCCTTACTATTTTTATCTCCACCCAAACCGATTCTACATCTTGATCTTCTGAGCCAATATCACTTCTCACCACTGCACTGATCCCATTTTTTACCAACAAAGCCACCCCACCTCCCTTTCCTTTCTTTCTATCCTTCCGAATTATCATATACCCTGGAATATTCAGTTCCCAGCCCTGGTCACCTTGCAACCACGTCACTCTAATGGCGATCAGATCATACGCATTTGTATATGTTTATCTTGTTACGAATACTGCGTGCATTCAGATATATAGCTTTTAACTTTGTCTTTTTACCATTTTTCCTTGTTTTGACCTTTTTTTCCTGTTACACTCTTATTTTTAAACATTCTGTCCCTTCCTGTCACACTCTGGTTATTATTCCCCCCATCTCTAGCCTGCTCTATTGCTTTCGCATTTCTCATTGACTTTTTATTTTCCCACTCACCTGGATCCTCCCCCCAACTTTTTAGTTTAAAGCCCTCTCTACAGCCCTAGTTATTCGATTTGCCAGGACTCTAGCCCCAGCATGGTTCAAGTGAAGCCCGTCCAAACTGAACAGCTCCCTCTTATTCCAGTACTGGTGCCAGTGCCCCACAAATCGAAACCCATTTCTCCCACACCAGTCTTTGAGCCATTCGCTCATTTCTCTGATCTTATTTGCCCAATGCAAATTCGCTCGTGACTCAGGTAGTAATCCAGAGATTATTACCTTTGTGGTTCTGCTTTTCAATTTAGCCCCTAGTTGCTCATACTCTCTCAGCAGAACCTCTTTCTTTGTCCTACCTATGTCATTGGTACCTACGTGGACCATAACAACTGTATCTTCCCCCTCCCACTCCAAGTTTCTCTCCGGCCCAGAGGAGATGTCCTTAACCCTAGCAAACAACTAAGCCTTCGGGACTCATGCTCTTGGCTGCAGAGAACAGTATCTAGCCCCCTCACTATACTGTCCCCAATCACTACAACATTTCTTTTTGCTCCCCCCACTTGAATGGCTCCCTGTACCACGGTGCTGTGGTCAGTTTGCTCATCCTCCCTGCAGTCCCTGGCCTCGTCCACACAGGGAACAAGAATCTCGTACCTGTTGGACAAGGCCAAGTGCTGAGGCTCCTCCACCACTACCTCCTGGATCCCAATACCGGCCTTGCTTGTAGTCACACCCTCCTGTCCCTGACCATGGGCCAAATTGGAAGTAATTATTCTAGTGGGTGTGACTGCCTCCTGGAACATAGTGTCCAGGTAACGCTCCCCCTCCCTAATGTGTCGCAGTGTCTGAAGCTCAGACTCCAGCTCATCAGCTCTGAGCCGAAGTTCCTCGAGCAGCCAACATTTGCTGCAGATGTGGTCGCCCTGGACCTCAATGGTGTCCACCAGCTCCCACATGCAACAACACATTGCCTGGTCTCCCATCTCAATTAATTAATTAGTTTTAAATTTGGAACACATATATCTTTTAATCTACACCAAGTTACTGCAGCCCTAGTGTCCACTTTATCAGGGGGCTATCTAGTGTTCAGTTAATAATATGCAGTTACCATACATATTAAATGATACTGTTTTAATAATTACTACATAGAATCTATAACAAAAAAGTGGGTCAGCCGGTCCAGCTGGCCTTTGCTGTAGTTTATACTCCATATGAACCTCCTTCCACCCGTATTACTTCTTCCCACTCCATGCCAATATCCCTCTATTCCCTTCTCCCTCATGTATGAGTCAAAACTCCCCTTAAATATGTCAATGTTATCTGCATTAAACATAGGCCCAGATTTTCGTGTAACGGCGAGATCAGCGACCTAGATCATAAATTTCTCCATCTAGTCTACAGATCTTCCTGTTGATATTTTTCTGCATTTCTAATTAGATCAAAGCTGAGCGGCAAAGCTAATGACCAATGTACCGATCCCACCATTAATGGGGCCATTTCTTTATCATGGTGGTAAAATGCTACAGTTTAACCCTGTGACAATGGAATTCTGGCAATTTGAGATAACATAGGAATTGCTTTTCCATATTTATTTGAAAAAAGTTTTTAAAAGTTCTGTTTCTGTAAAACAAATAAAATATGGATGTGTCCACATAGAGGCTTTGTTCTTCTGTATAAGCAATATCTAAAATCTTCTTCTTAAGCCATCCCTCGGAACTGAGGATGACTTGCTTTCACATTAAAAATGAGTTTGCAGGTAACTGATGAGTCCAATGCGGGACCTACAGTCTCTGTCACAGGTGGGGCAGACGGTGGTTGAAGGGGCGGGTGGGTGGGGTGGGGCTCTCTTGCCATGTCGGAGCTCTGAGTAGAGCGCTTGTTTTGGGAGTCTCGCACCGGGCATACGGATGATGTGGCTCGTCCATCGGAGCTGGTCGAGCGTGGTCAAAGCTTCGATGCAGGGGATGTTGGCCTGAGTGAGAGCACTGACGTTGGTGCACCTATCCTGCCAATGGATTGGCAGGATCTTGTGGAGGCAGCATTTGTGGTACCTCTCCAGTGCTTTGTGGTGCCTGCTGTACATGGTCCATGTCTCTGAAGCATACAGGAGGGCGGGTATCACTACTGCTCTGTAAACCATGAGCTTGGTGCCGGGTTTGCGGTCCTGGTCTTCAGTCTCCTGCTCAGGCGACCGAAGGCTGCACTGGCACACTGAAGGCGGTGTTGGACTTCGTCGTTGACGTCTGCCCTTGTTGACAGTAGGCTCCCGAGGTATGGAAAGTGGTCCACGTTTTCCAAGGGCTTGTCGTGGATTTTGATAATCGGGGGGCAGTACTGTGTGATGGGGGCAGGTTGGTAGAGGACCTTTGTCTTACGAATGTTTAGCGTAAGGCCCATGCTCTTGTACGCTTCGGTGAAGGTGCTGATGATGGTTTGGAGTTCGACCTCTGAGTGTGCGCAGACGCAAGCGTCTAAAATATTCTCTGGTTCTGATGCAAGGTCATTGACTTGAACCGTTAACCCTACCTTCCTCTCTCCACAGACTCTGCCTGACGTACTGACTATTTAGAGCATTTTCTATTGTGTAAGAGATATAGGCCTAGAAATTCAGTTGTTTGCGCCAGCCGCGAGCGCCTTAGGAGGAGGAGAAGTGGGGTGCTAAGCGGCTAGCGCCCGGGCGCGACGTGATCTGCGCCTCTCGCGAACTTCAGTTAAGATTTAGCGGCGGTGCAAAACCTTTGCGCGCGCTCAGCTGCGCGCGCAGATCCTGACGTCATTTCATGGTGCAACGCCCTTTGTGCGCCCCGAACCGGAAATTCAGTGGCGCCGGCCTATTGTGCACCTGGCGCCCCTAGCGACTGGTAGAGGGGAATGGTTCCCAGTCGCTGCGGGGCGCGGGGGGTGCTAATTAAAGGGGACTCCTCCTTCAGTATAAATGGCAGCCATTTTGCACCACTCCTTCTTTGTGAGAGACGGATCTTTGGAGAGAGACAAAGGTAGAGAGCTTTCTGGTTTGGCTCAACACTCGCACAGGTACTTGTGGCTTCAGGCCACAGCTTTGCACTTGTCTTTAACTTCAGTGTCATAGCATTGATTGGAAACATATAATGGGGGCTGCAATGGGTGGAAACATTGGGCTTCTCCATTGCATTCAAAGGGCTCAGAGACGCCGTGAGAGAGTGCCAGTCATGGCCAGACGGAGAAGGGCCAACAGGCGTTGGCAAAGGAGGCCTTACCCACCCAGGGTACACCGCCAGCAGTTCTCATATCTGAACATGTCTGAGGAGCAGTGTGTTCGGAGGCTGCGATTCAGAAGGGCGGTGGTCACGGAGATCTGCCACCTGCTTCGCAGAGATCTGCAGCCACAGCTGAGGAGCAGGATGTCTCTGTCGGTGGCAGTGAAGATGACGGTGGCTCTCAACTTCTATGCCACTGGCTCCTTCCAATCCGCTACTGGGGACATTTCCAACATCTCCCAGTTTGCGGTACATTGCTGCATCTGCCAGTTGACCAATGCCCTTTTCAGAAGGAGACGTCAGTTCATCTCCTTCCCCATGACCGTTGACAAGCAGCAAGAGTGTGCAATGGGCTTTGCAGCATTAGCGGGCTTCCCCGTGGTGCAGGGCACCATTGACTGCACGCATGTGGCTTTGCGGGCACCTCTAGAGAATGCCGAGGATTACCGCAACCGGAAGGGCTACCATTCGCTCAACATGCAGTTGGTGTGTGACCACAGGCAGCTCATCCTAGCTGTCAATGCCCGCTTTCCAGGCAGCAGCCACGATGCCTTCATCCTGTGCCAGACTTCTGTGGCAGACATGTTCGAGGCCCAGCCTCACCCACAAGGATGGCTTCTCAGGGACAAAGGCTATCCTTTGTGCACCTGGCTGATGACCCCGCTCCGTGCGCCCAGCACCCCTGCTGAAGAGGGATACAATGACAGCCATCAAGCAACCAGGAACATCATTGAGCAAACAATCGGCGTGCTGAAGCAACGGTTCCGCTGTCTGGATCGTTCCGGGGGAGCCCTACAGTACTCGTCTGAGCGAGTCTCCCATTTCGTTGTCGTGTGCTGCATGCTGCACAACCTGGCTATCCGCAGGACTCAGCCACTGCCAGCAGACATTGGAGGACCACCAGAGGAGGAGGAGGAGGAGGAGGACCAGCACAGGAGGGAGGCAGAAAGTGCAAGGGCCGCCCGTCGGCGGCTTATTGCAAGTCGGTTCTAGGCCCCCTCTCAGGGAATGGCTTGTGCCAATGGCAGAAGATGAATGTAGCTGCTCCACAAGCCCTCAGCCGAGCAGGGCAACCAGGACTTCCAAAAGAAAGCATGGACAGTGCGATTTAAGAACATTTTTTACTGTGATACCTCTGTGCCCTTCCCACATGACAAGCTAATGGAGAGAAACCCCCCCCCCCCCCCCCAAAACACACATACACCAGTCTCGGCTTTGCAAGTAAAACAAATATACCAGTCTCGGCCTTTAAATATGAAACAAATACAGCAGTCTCGGCCTTTATATATGAAACAAATACACCAGTCTTGGCCTTTATAAGTAAAACAAACATACCAGTCTCGGCCTTTAAATATGAAACAAATACAGCAGTCTCGGCCTTTATATATGAATCAAATACAGCAGTCTCGGCCTTTATAAGTAAAACAAATATACCAGTCTCGGCCTTTAAATATGAATCAAATACAGCAGTCTCGGCCTTTATATATGAAACAAATATACCAGTCTTGGCCTATATATATAAAACAAAACATTTGGCCACATCTTCTACTTTTTCCCCTGCGAGGGTGATCCGTTTCGCTTCCGTGACTGGCCCCTACCCGCCCTGCAGCTCCTTCTCAATGGGACCCCAGTGGCTGCAGCAAGGCTGGGGGAAGGCTGCTGAGGGTCAGATGGTAAGACGGCAGATGCCCTTGGGGGTCGGCCTGGACCAGCTCTGGGCCTGGAGGGGCCGGCTGCTGACTGCTCCAACTCTGCTTGGGCGGCAGCAGTCTGTCCAACAGCTGGTGGCAGCTGCAATGGAGGAGTGACAGTGTTGGCTGCAGGAATGCTGCCAACCTGACAGATCACAGGCACTCCCTGGTCGGCTGATACATTGGCACGCGCACGGGCCAGCACTGCAGCATGCGCAGCAATCTGCTGAGGCACAAACTGCTGGGCTGCTGCGGCACGGCGAGTGCCCCGGCGATGACTGGCCGATCCAGCGAGTGTGGCAGTAGTTAGTGCCCGTGTTGTCCTGGTCTGTGTCTGCATGACAGCAGCCAGTGAATGCACGGCACGACTGAGCACTTGGCTAGAAGCCGCCTGTGAAGTAGCGAAGTCCTGCTGACTCCTAGCCTGTGCTGCCGCGAAGTCCTGCAGACTCCTGGCCTGTGCTGCACTGAATTGTTGCAGACTCCTGGCCTGTGCTGCTGCGATGTCCTGCAGACTCCTGGCCTGTGCTGCCCCGAATTCCTGCACACTCCTTGCCAGTGACTCTACAGAGTCAGGCATCCTTGCCACTGCAGCCATGAGCTCAGTGTGCCTGCGCTCAGCCTGGGCGCCCATTTCCGCTAGGAGCCGCACCTCCTCTGCGCTCACCGTAGCAGGACTGGAGGCTGCACTCACCCTCCGGGGAGAAGGCCGCCGAGCTTCCCCAATCCTCCTGCGTTGCTGCAGCCCGCTGGTCCCCGGAGCTTCACTATCCTCCGACCCTTCCCCCCTGCTCCCCTCCAGGGAAGACGTGTCACCATCATGGCCATGGGCTGCCTCGGCTGAGGGTGTCCCTGATGGGCTGGCTTCCTCTTCCTCCTCCTCTATGTCTGACTCGGACACAGTGCCAGCTTGAGGGGTCGCCTCCTCACCTGGTGAATCACCATCTGAAAGCAGGGAGGCATAAGAGTTGCTTTAGAGTGAGGACAGGACGGCAGTGAGGGAGGCATGAGTGCTGCTGTGCACTGCATTGGTTCGATAGTGGCAAAGGATGCTGGTGTGAGGCGCAAGTGGAAAGGGAGAGGTCAAAAAGGTGATGACCTTACCATTGGTGCCCAGAACAGAGTCAGCATCTCCAATGGCGACGGGGCCACTCAGCCGGCCTGCCATGATCCGCTTCACTCGCTGCTCGAGGTCGCTCAGCTGTTTCAGGTCAGGACGGCCTCCCCCGGTCTGTCGCTGCTGTCTTTTGTTATGCACCAGCTTGGCCTGCAAGAGAAAGGACAGCCTCTAAGTACAGTGTCAAGCCCTGATCTTGCCCGCACTGCCTCCATGGTCGAATAGCCCTGACATTGTCTAAAATCCTGAATGCGCAAGTGCTTTTCATGACAGTCCCATAGCTGCTGGATGAGGGCTGGCCATTCGGGTTTTCAGACCCGTTTGGCCATAAAGTGAGGTGCACATGCAGGGATGAGGAGGATACTGGAAAGGGTACTCACCCTGACAACCCGAGTGAGGTCATTGAATTTTTTCCGGCACTGGGTTGGTGTTCTGCCAACCACGCTGTTGGACGTGACCCTGTTTGCCACATCCCTCCATGCTTTCCGATATTCGGCGGGCAGCGGCCTCCTGCCACCCTCAGGGAAGAGGATATGGCGCCTGCGGTCCACTGCGCCAACCAGCAGCCTCAGGTCACCCTCGCCGAAGCGCTGCACACTCTCCCTGGCCTTTTCCATTCTCCTGGGCATGGAGCTGTTCCAGAAGCGGTGTTCAGGCCTTGCCTTAGGGCTGCAGTGTGCAGGGCGTGGCAGCCAAGCAATTTCACCCTCCCCCTTTAAGTGCTGACCGGCGCCTGACTGTCTGCCCTCAATGAGCAACTCGCTGCACCTGCGCTGCACCCGCCTTCGGTGTTTGCGCCCCGGATCACCGGCTTAGTGCCTAATGATAGTCGTGCATTGCCTGCTTTAGCGCAGCAGCAACCTCTTGGGGCGATGCAACTGAATATCGGCGAAGGTGGCGCTAAGTTGCGCCGGGCGCAAAAGTTAGTGAACGCCATGCTGTAGTGCCCCAAACGTGCTATACTGAATTTCTAGGCCATGGGATCTGTTTATGGTAGTGTTCAGGTGTCTCTAACCTGAATGTATCTATCTGAGGCAGACCCAAAACGTTTAACAGCATATAATAACTTTAAACAGCAAATAATACATGGAATGTTATAATCATGGAAGTGGAAATACCTCCAGCAGACCTCCTGAGCACTTTGTAAACCAAGTTTGTCAACATACTGGATTTACAATCCATGCAGTGTCAAACCAAAGAGGTCTGAGATTACTGCGTTCAGGGAGGCAAATGTCACTCCTCTGGAGCCAGCTTGGGCCCTCAATATGCAATTATATCACCAATTTAGTGTCTGTGTGAAGTGAAAATTGCTTCTCTCTGTAATGTATGTACCTTTAAGGGGGGAACTATTTTTTACAGCTCATGTATACTGTAGTACCGGCAGTGACCACACCTGTATATAACGCTGAGTAGTAATCTGTACAGATCAGTTGCAGTCTGAGCCACGTTGAGTAAACACCTATTGTACCGTTCTCCGCAGTCTGTGTCTTATACACGGACGTAACATTGGCAACGAGGCAGGTTCGAACCTACCTGCAACTCTGCATCACCTCCCGGGGATTCGTTCCTGGAGATTAGTGGATTGGCGGTCAAGGCCAGAGACTCGGGCGTCGACCACGGGCAACCGCCCAGTCATCCAGCAGAGACTCGAGAATTGCGGGGGAGGCTGTCGAGAGCCAGGCTTGGCTTTCCAGTCGAGGTGGTCCAGCGAAACGGGCTGGCAACAGGTAGTGTGCAGACCCTTTCTGGACAGCGGCGGGCTAGAGCCCGACCGAGCGGCACAGCAAAGGGCCGAGCAGCGTCGACGGGGGAGAGAGAGAGAGGGCAGAGCGCACAGGGTGCAGCCGGTGTTCAGGGGCCAAGCAGCGTCGGAGAGAGGGAGAGAGAGACGCGCAGAAACCCGCGAGGCGCCGCCACTGCCACGAGGACCGCCGAGAGCGGCGTTGGCAGCAGCGCAGGAGAAGCGTGCGAAACCTACAGGGCGCCGCCATTGCCACGAGAACCGCCGGGAGCGGCGTCAGCAACAGCGGGGGAGGAAGGAAAGCGCGGGAGACGCCATTTTAAGCCATTGGGAGACGCCATTTTAAACCACATCCAAAATGCCGAAGAGTGGCAGTATCACCGCATTTGACAATGAAGTCGAAGATTGGACTACATATGTCGAACGAATAGAGGTGTACTGCAAGGCAAATGGGGTGTCAGATGACAAGAAAGCATCGGTATTGTGAAATTTAATGGGTGCAAAGACGTATGGTTTATTACGAAATCTAGTAACCCCAACGAAGCCAATGGAAAAGAGTTTTGAAGACATAGTAACGATACTAAAGGAACATTTAAACCCCACACCGCTGCTGATAGCAGAAAGATTCAAGTTTCACAAACGGAACCAGCATAAGGATGAAAGCAATGCTGATTATTTAACAGAACTGCGCAAACTATCGAAGCACTACCAGTTTGGAGCGGGACTGACAGATGCCTTAAGGGACAAGTTTGTGTGTGGGCTTCAAAGTGAAGGAACCCAGAAACGGCTTTTATCTGAAAAGGACCTTACGCTAGAAAAGGCTTTCAGCATTGCAGTATCATATGAAGCAGCAGCACGGGGCGCTGCAGAGATACAACAGAGACCGCAAGAATATGGCACAAACGAAATGTCATATGGAACAGAGAAGTGCTATCGCTGCGGCAGAACAACACTCGACCAGAATGATTGCTGGTTCAAAGACAAAGTGTGCAGACAGTGTGGAAAAGTAGGACACATAGCACGAGTCTGCAGGTCGGGAAAGAAAACCAGCAATAAGAAACCTACCAAAGGAAAGTACCAGAAGGTACATAAGATGACGGAGAATAGTTCAGAGGAACAAAAGAGTGATAACGACTCCGAAAGCAGGGAACTGAGTTGTCTGAAACTACATAATGTGATCACAACGGAGGATCACCGAACCATTTGTGTCACTCTCAAGATAGCAGGAGTCCAGGTAAAGATGGAATTGGACACAGGATCAGCCCTAACAGTCATAAACCGACGGGACTATGAGCGGCTATTCTCACACATACTCTTGAGAGACACACAAATTATTTTGAAGACGTACACGGGGCAAAAAGTCTACCCCAAAGGAAAAATAAGGGTGACCGTTATATATAACGGTAAGGAAACACCAAAACTAGACCTGTATGTATTGCAAGATGGAGGACCACCATTACTGGGACGTGAATGGATTCGGAAAATGCAACTGGATTGACATTCCATACAGGCAATGACTGTGGCTGACAAAAACGATGACGACGTCACACCTGGGCGACTGTCAAAGATCCTAACTGACGCGAAAGAAGTGTTCCAGCAAGGACTTGGAACACTAAAAGGCATGACAGCGACGATTAAAATTGAAGAAAACGCAAGCCCAAAATTTTTTAAGGCCAGACCATATGCGATCCGCCCAGCCGTCGAAGCAGAACTGGAGAGTCTGGAATGTTCAGGTGTGCTGTCCAAGGTAGACTGGAGCGAGTGGGCTACACCCATCGTCCCTGTGATGAAAAAGTCGTTGAGCAGCATGCCTGGGGAACCAAAGAAGGTTCGCATCTGTGGGGACTTTAAGGTAACAGTGAACCCGGTCCTTCACACCGTACAATATCCACTTCCGCGGATTGAAGATATTTTCGCCTCGCTATCTGGAGGGAAACGCTTCACTAAGATTGATCTGGCCCAGGCGTATCTGCAAATGGAGATAGAAGAAGCATCAAAAAAATACCTGACAATCCACACCCATAAAGGTCTCTACCAATACAACCGGCTGGTATTCGGGGTAGCATCAGCTCCGGCTATTTGGCAGAGGGCAATGGAACAAGTCCTGCAAGGGACCCCAGGGACCCAGTGTTATTTGGACGACATCCTGGTCACGGGCGAAAATGACAGTGATCACCTTGCCAACCTGGAGCAGGTGCTCACTAGATTGCAGGAATATGGGCTTCGAGCTAACCACCCCAAATGCGAGTTTTTTAGAAAACAAATCTCGTATTGTGGCCACGTCATCGATAAAGAGGGGTTACATAAGTCCCCAGAGAAGATTGAGGCAGTAGTCAAGGCTCCAGCACCGGAAAATGTGTCACAACTGAGGTCGTTCCTAGGGCTGGTAAACTACTACCATAAGTTCTTGCCAAATTTGTCTACAATACTACACCCACTGAACACCCTACTGCAAACTGGGGTGCCATGGAAGTGGAGTGACGAATGTAGACGAGCTTTCCAAAAGAGCAAAACGCTAATCACATCGAAAGAGGTATTGGCCCATTACAACCCAGCATTACCAATTCAGTTGGCATGTGATGCGTCACCCTACGGCATTGGAGCGGTGCTGTCGCACAAATTCTCGGACGGCTCAGAGAGGCCAATAGCCTTTGCGTCACGATCACTAACCTCAGCCGAGCGTAACTACGCCCAGATTGACAGGGAGGCCCTCAGCCTAGTGTGGGGAGTGAAAAAGTTCAATCACTATCTGCACGGGCAGAAATTCACCTTGCTGACTGATCACCAGCCTTTTGTCTCCATTTTTAATTCGAAGAAGGGCGTTCCGGTGATGACTGCGCAACGACTACAAAGATGGTCACTTTTTTTCTAGGGGCGCACCACTATGAGATTGAATATAAGGGCACGAAACAGCATGGAAATGCTGATGGGCTATCACGCCTGCCACTGCCTACTGCGGAGGAAGCACCAGCAGTGGATCCTGTTGAAATATTACATTCGACTATAGTTGAATACCTACCGGTAACTAACGTTTGTATCAAAAAGGAAACCCGAAATGACCCGACACTGTCTCGGGTATATGATTTGATGGTGAAGGGATGGCCAGCACATGGCGACTCACTGTTGCCAGCATTCTCGACAAGGAGAGAACAGCTGTCAGTGTGCCGGGGGACCTTGATGTGTGGATCCCGAGTGGTAATTCCACCCAAGTTAAGGGATAGAGTGCTGAATGAGCTTCATGAGGGTCATCTGGGAGGGGTAAAAATGAAAAGCCTAGCCAGGGCTTATGTGTGGTGGCCGGGAATCGATAAACAAATCGAGGACCTGACCAAGAGCTGCTCAGGATGCCAGAAAGTCCAAAATGCACCACCACAGGCCCCTCTACACCCATGGGAGTGGCCCTCATCTCCATGGCAATGGGTGCATATTGATTTTGCTGGTCCATTCATGGACTCAATGTTTTTAATAGCTGTGGATGCGCACTCGAAATGGCCTGAGGTCATCAAAATGTCCTCCACCACCACGGAGAAACCTTTTGCAGTCCTACGGACCATTTTTGCCAGGAATGGCTTGCCAGAACAGATTTGCTCCGACAACGGACCACAGTTTTTGTCCGAAGAGTTCCGGAGGTTCTTGAAAAAGAATGGGGTAAGGCATTACACATCCGCCCCGTATCATCCAGCCACAAATGGATTGGCTGAGAGGTTCGTACAAACCTTTAAGAAGGCAATAAAGGCTATGTACAATGACAACATTCCGCTGCAGCACAAGGTGGACAATTTCCTGTTCGCCTACCGGAATGCGACACATGCAGTCACCAACCAGGCCCCAGCCATGATGTTCTTTAACTGAAGGTTAAGATCTCGCCTGGATTTGCTCAGACCAAACGTACGAAGAGATGTTGAGAGTAAGCAATTCCAGCACATCCATGAGAAGCCAACAAGGAGCTTCGATGTAGGGTAACCAGTCTTGGCCCGCGACTACCGAACAGAAAAATGGCAGCCAGGAACGATATGCACACGGCAGGGCCCACTAATGTACACAGTGGACGTTGGGGAGAGCATCGTGAGACGCCATGCTGACCAGATCTTAGAGTCAAAGGAACAAGTCAACCCCATGCATCGCCAATACGTACATGTAAATATTAACCTCCTTTAAGATTCCCTCACATGATGCCAGTAGGGAAAGTTAGCTTTAGGCGAACTCAGGTTAAGAGCCACTCAACTTTTTTCCCTTTCTATAGGTGTCACAATGAGGAAGCGTGGGTCCTGCGACAGTTTAGTAAGATTGGACTGCAGTACCCTCCATTTGGAAATTTTAGCAAGAAAGTAGACAGGAATATGGAGTGATGGACACAGTTGCATATTTACATCTATTTTCTGTTAAAGTTAAAGAATGTACCCAATTGTTCTTGCAGAGCATATAAAAAGTGCTCAAAGTTCTAACTGGGCAAGAAAATTAGAATTAGATTTTTTTTGTACAAATGGGATTGTATGTGGGCTTAACCTTACAGTTGTAGCTAGTGTGAAGATGTTTTTGTTGAAGTCACGAAGTGAATACAGATGTTGATGGCAATTTGGCCCTCACATATCCTACAGTCAATCCTCACCCCATCCAACAGACTCTTGAATTCCTCAAAAGTTTTATCCTCCACTATTCATCCTGGAAGTTTATTGCACATTTTGATTACTTTATGTGAAGAAATTCTTCCTGATATAAATCCGAAATTTGCCCTTCTGCAGTTTGAATCTAAGGGGGTGATTTTGCCAACCCTGGGGAGGCGGGACTGCCGGGAAAATGGCAGAATTTGGGGGCGGGTGGGATAGGCCCTTAAGGCAGTTAATTGCTTGTTAACTGCCTGGATAATGCTATTTTGACAGCGGTTTTAGATTTTGCCACTTTTTCTGCGTGTTCCGCACCATTCCCAAACCACGCCAGCTGATTGTGCTGGGTTCACAAGTGGCTGCCTTCTTCACTGCTGCAGCTCCAACTTTAAAACAGAGCTCTCAACGAGGCTCAGTTGCAGATGGCAGAACTTTGTTTTTTCAAGTCTTGGAAAACTTTTTGCAGGTCTACTGACCTTGGAACTGGTGAAGCTGAGATCCATCTTCACTGTGACCCCCTGGGAAAACTCTTTCCTCACATTGACTGAGCGCTTCCTCAACTGAGATATCTACCAGCCGCATGGGAACCATTTATTTCCTTTCATCCTGGTCCTCAAGAGGAAGAGCAGCCATGGCAGCAGCAGCAGAACTAGGCACAACAGCAGCAGCAACAGGAGCGCCAACCTCCTCCTCCACCCCCCCCCCCCGATGCTGCACAGGGCAGAGGGCATCAGCGCAGGGTTGCACGTCGCCGCAGGAGGTTCCCTCAACACAGGGTTTACATGCTGAGGATGACCTTCCTCAACATGACTGAGCAGCAGTGCCAAAGGAGGCTGAGACTTTCACAAGAGGTAGTCGGTGACATCTGCACAATGCTGCACCAACACCTGGAGTCCAGAGGAGCGGATGGACAGCCCTTCCCAGTGGCTGTCATAGTCACCACTGCCCTCAATTTCTTTGCTTTAGGATCCTTCCAGGGCTCATCAGCGGCATCTCCCAGTCAGCCACATACACTTGCATCACGCGGGTAACAGATGCCCTCTTTGCAAAGGCACATAATTACATCCACTTCTCGACAGATCAAGCAAGTGTAAATACGTGTGCGGTTGGTTTTGCAAAAAAGGCAGGCTTGCCAAGGATGCAGGGTGTCATAGACTGCACTCATGTGGTCCTTAGGGCACCCCATCACAACCCAGCTGTTTTTGTCAACTGCAAGGGCTTCCACTCCCTTAACGTGCAGCTGGTGTGTAACCACAGGAAGGACATTTTTTATTTTTGCGCGAAGTATCTTGGCAGTCGTCATGACTCATTCATCCTGCAACACTCTAGTGTATCTCTGCTCTTCAATCCACCAACACAACTTTTCGGATGGCTACTTGGAGACGAGGGCTATCCCCTGACGACGTGGCTGATGACGGCACTGAGGCGTGCTACAACGCTAGCCACATTTCGACAAGATCCATCATCAAGCAAACCATCAGCTTGCTGAAGATGCGATTCAGATACCTTGACAGATCAGGTGGAGCCCTACAGTACTCAGCAACCAGGGTCTCCAGCATCATCGTGGTCTGTTGTGCACTACACAACATCGCACAGCATCAAGGCTTGCAGCTGCCTGAGGAACAAGTGGCTCAGTGCATAGTCTCCTCAGATGAGGAGGAGGAGGTGGAGGGGGAGGAAAAAGACCTTGCGGAGGCAGATGAGCCAGCTGCAGCAGCAAGCGAGCACATTGCTGCCTGGGATGCAAGGGATGCACTAATCTTTGCCAGATTCGCTTAGGTAGACAAATCAAACACATGTGGCTGGCACCTTCTTATCACACCACAGACAATGGACAAGAACCTGTGGGTTCCAATCACTCTGACCACCATCATTACAAATGCAAGTCGCCCTGAGCCCTCAATGTGCAACTTCCATTTCCCAGATCACATAGGCCAGAACTAAGTAAGGGAACCTAAGTGTGGGCCCAGAACAGAGAGAAACAAAGCTGGAGGTGCAAGTTAGAAAAGTAGTTAGCAAAACTAGTAGGGAGCAGAAACAAAGGCCAACAGTAAAGAGGGTCAAAGTGCAGAAAAATATTAAACAGGCAAAGTTGAAGGCACTTTATCTAAATGCACGTAGCATTCGCAACAAAGTGGATTAATTAATGGCACTAATAGAAGTAAATGGGTATGATGTAATTGCCATTACAGAGACATGGTTGCAGGTTAACCAAAGCTGGGAACTGAATGTTCCAGGGTACTCAACATTTAGGAAGGACAGACAAAAAGGAAAAGGAGGTGGCGTAGCACTGTTAATAAGGGATGAGATTGGTACGGTAAAGATAAAAGATCTTGGCTTGGCAGATCGTGATGTAGAACTGGAATCAGTTTGGGTGGAGCGAAGAAACAGCAAAGGGAGGAAAACATTGGTGGGAGTTGTATATAGGCCACCAAACAGTAGTGGTAATGTAGGGCACAGTATCAATCAAGAGAGCATGTAACAAGGGCAATATGGTAATCATGGGGGACATTAATCTACATATTGACTGGGCAAATCAAATTACCACTAATGGTGTGGAGGACGAATTCTTGGAATGCTTGCGAGATGGTTTCCTGGATCAGTATGTGAAGGAACCAACCAGGGAACAGGCTATTCTGGATCTGGTACTGTGTAATGAGAAAGGGCTAATCAATAATCTTGTGGTAAAGGGGCCTTTAGGGACAAGTGACCATAATTTTATATTAAATTTGAGAGTGATGTAGTCCAATCTGAAACTAAGGTCTTCAATCTAAACAGAGGAAACTACAAGGGTATGAGGAACAAGTTGGCCATGGTAGATTGGGAGACTATACTAAAAGGTATGAAGGTGGACATACAATGGCTAACATTCAAGGAAATAATGCATAATTTGCAACAAACATATATTTCTCTAGGGCATTAAACACTCAAAAGGAAAAGTGATCCTACCATGGTTAACAAAATAAATTAAAACTAATATTAAGTCAAAGGAGGAAGCTTATAAAGTTGCCAGAAAAAACGGTCAGCATGAGGATTGGGATGTTTTTAAAAATCAGCAAAGGGGGACCAAGAAATTGATAAAGGGAAAATGGAATATCAGCACAAACTAACGAAAAATATAAAAACGGATTGTAATAGCTTCGATAGGTATGTGAAAAGGAAAAGACTGGCGAAGGTAAATTTAGGCCCTTTGCAGTCAGAGACGGGAGAGTTTATAATGGGGAATGAGGAAATGACAGAGAAATTAAATAAATACTTTGTTTCTGTCTTCACAAAGGAAGACACAAAAAACCTCCCAGAAATACGAGAAAACCAAGGGTGTGGCGAGAATGAGGAACTTAAAGAAATTATTTGTAGTAAAACAACAGTACTAGCAAAATTAATGGGACTAAAATTCAATAAATCCCAAGGACCGGATGACCTACATCCTAGGGTTTTGAAAGAGGTGGACATTGGGATAGTGGACGCATTGGATGTCATCTTCCAAAATTCTATAGATTCTGGAATGGTTCCTGCAGATTGGAGGGTAGCAAATGTAACCCCACTATTTAAGAAAGGAGGGAGAGAGAAAACGGGAAACTACAGACCTGTTAGCCTCACATCAGTATTTGGGAAAATGCTGGAATCTATTATAAAGGATGCAGTAACTGGGCACTTAGAAATAGTAAGATTGGGCAGAGTCAACATGGATTTATGAAAGGGAAGTCACTTTTGACAAACCTATTGGAGTTCTTTGAGGATGTAACTAGTGGAGTAGACAAAGGGGAGATGTGGTGTATTTGGATTTTCAGAAGGCATTCGATAAGGTCTCACACAAGAGGTTGGTGAACAAAATTAGGGCACATGGAATTGGGGGTAATATACTAGCATGGATTAAGAATTGGTTAACAGACAGAAAACAAAGAGTAGGGATAAACGGGTCTTTTTCAGGATGGCAGGCTATGACTAGTGGGGTACCGCAAGGATTTGGATGAGGGGACTAAATGTAACTTCCAAATTTGCTGATGACACAAAGCACAGTGTTAGTTGTGAAGAGGATGTGAAGAGGCTTCAAGGTGATCTTGACAGGCTCAGTGAGTGGGCGAGAACATAGCAGATGGATTATAACGTGGATAAATGTGAAGTTATCCACTTTGGTAGAAAAAACAGAAAGGCAGAGTATTTCCTAAATGGTGAAAGATTGGGGAATGCAGATGCTCAAAGGGACCTGGGTGTCCTTGTACATGAGTCACTGAAAGTGAATGTGCAGGTGCAGCAAGCCATTAGGAAGGCAAATAGTATTGTGGCCTTCATTACAAGTGGATTTGAGTACAGGAGTAAAGAAGTCTTACTCCAATTATATAGGGCCTTGGTGAGACCACACCTGGAGTACTGTGTACAATTTTGTTCTCCTTCCCTAAGGAAGGATATACTTGCCATAGAGGGAGTGCAACGAAGGTTCACAAGATTGATTCCTGGGATGGCGGGACTGTCATATGAGAAGAGATTGAGTAAACTAGGCCTATATTCTCTTGAATTCAGAAGAATGAGAGGGGATCTCATTGAAGCATACAAAATTATTACAGGGCTTGAAAGGGTGGATGCTGGGAGAATGTTTCCCTTGGCTGGGGAGTCTAGAACCAGGGGCCACAGCCTCAGGATAAAGGGTAGGCCATTTAGGACTGAGATGAGAAGAAATTTCTTCACACAGAGGGTGGTGAATCTTTGGAATTCTCTACCCCAGAGGGCTGTGGAGGCTCAGTCATTGGTTATATTCAAAACAGAAGTCGATAGATTTCTGACTAGTAAGGGCATCAAGGGATATGGCGAGAAGACCAGTGAATGGAATTGAGGCAGATGATCAACCATGATCTCATTGAATGGCGGAGCAGGCTCGAAGGGCTGATTGCCCTACTTCTGCTCCTATTTCTTATGTTGTTATGTTCTTAACTTCAACTGTTTGCGATCACTTCTGTTTAATCAATGCACAAAAGGATGACAATGGCAAAAATTAAAGACAACAGAACATAACGCCCAAGTGACTACCCTTGTGACTAATTGTGCTTTATCGTCCTCTTACGCGTGCTTCTACCTGGTGCTTCCCCTGTGGCTTCAGCAGATGTGGAGGCACCTTGCTCACTTTCATGCTGCTCCTGCTCCGACACCTTTGGCGGGCATCCTCTGGGTTTGTGATCCTGTGAGGGCTCGGCAACAGTCTGCTCCTCCTGTGTCTT
This sequence comes from Somniosus microcephalus, assembly GCF_052327205.1. Classification (NCBI taxonomy): domain Eukaryota; kingdom Metazoa; phylum Chordata; class Chondrichthyes; order Squaliformes; family Somniosidae; genus Somniosus; species Somniosus microcephalus. Next base: position 135,544,146 of record NC_140987.1, read on the forward strand.
TGCAGGGGCTGAGACACCCATCTCAGTTGGGTGAGGACTCTGGTGGGGCTCTGACCGAGGGCTACTCCAGTGGCATTGGAGTATGAGCGCTTGGAGAGGAGCCCTCACTTCCTTGTTGCCTGCCACCAACATCACTCTCATGGGTCAGCCCCACTTCAGTGCTAGCAAGTGGCTTGACAGCATCTTGCTGCACATCAGGGTGGCCAAGAGAACCTGTATCTGCACTGGCAGTCCTACTCAAAAGGACTTTCATGAAGCTCTGGTTTCTCTGCTCAATAGCTGCCCATCGCTCCTCCAGAGATGTCAGTCTAATCTGAACATTCACTATGTTTTCCAGACTCTGGCGACTTATTTCCTCCACGGAGGTAGCCATCCTTTCCACGGAGGTAGCCATCCTTTCCACGGAGGTAGCCATCCTTTCCACGGAGGTAGCCATCCTTTCCACGGCGGTAGCCATCCTTTCCACGGCGGTAGCCATCCTTTCCACGGCGGTAGCCATCCTTTCCACGGAAGTAGCCATCCTTTCCACGAGGTAGCCATCCTTTCCGTGGTGGTGCGTTCATGCGCCACTGACTCCACAAAGGCACTGCTCATGTTAGAGATGGACTCCTCCATCCTCTCCACACTTGCAGTAACCCTGGAGACAAAACCTGCCAGAGACTCCTGCATCTGTTACTGGAGTTCCAGCACCACACTCTTTCTGGATGGACTTGGAGGTACAGGGTCCACATGCAGCTCAGCAGAGCTGGGAGTGCCCTGTGGCCTCTGATGAGGACTCTCCACTGCTGTCCCTGTCTCCACTATCTGCTGATGCTCACTTGTGAGCTATGATACACCAGGTGACAACACTACTCTATCTCGTGAAGGTCCCACCGAGGTGTGCGTATTTTGTTGGTGCTGGGTGCGCTTAATTCTGCTGACACTCCTCTCTCAGTGGTTACAGGTTTCTCTGAGGAGTCTTCTGCCTTGGGCTCTTCCTCTGAACAGTGGGGAGGGGGGCTGTCGATGGTCCTGTGGGGGCGTAAAGGAATGAGTTAGACATGTGATATTAATGTAGCATGCACATGGAATTGTGCAGATGATCATAAGTCAATCTGTATGAGCATCAGATGCCATATCAGTCACTCATGCAATGTAAATGAGAGAGATGCAAATCTATTCTGTCACCAGCTTGCTCTGCAGCGCCTGTCTGACTGTCCCCCACTTCCAGATCCTCATCGCCTCCAATGATTTCCAGGGCCGCCTCCTCAGCATTGGTGAGATGGGCTATGGAGGGTGGCCCTCCTCCTGTCTTAGCCGTCTTCCTCTTATTGTGGGCTCTCTTCCTGCAATGAGGGACACAAGTGGAGTTTGAGTGAGAAGGATGGAGTGAGTGTAGAGAATCCATAGCATAGTTGCTTAGAAGAAGACAAAGATGGAGTGAGGTGCCAATACCAAGGGCCCCCCCTGTGAATTGTTCATTGTTGTCATAACATCACAGTGATGGCGAGTGTGAGGGCAGCATAGTCGAATAGTGAAGCGATTGTGTACATAGAGCGAGAGGGATGGTTAAGGGTGCAAGGGATGTAAGAGTAAAGTGGGATGTGCAGAAGTAGGTTGACAATGCAGAGTGCTGGTGATGAGAGGAGATGGGGAGCAGATTGAGCCAAGTGTGATGTTAAGCTCACTTTTCCTAAGCGGACCAGGTCATTGAACCTTTTTCTCCACTGCACCCAGGTTCAAGTGTACATGGATCTGGAGCTCACCTGCTGAGCAATTTGCAGCCAGACTGCTTTGGTTTGCAGTGGTGGCTTCTTCCACCCAGAGGATGGGAAGAGTACCTCCTTGCACCCTCTGACTCCCTCCACAAGAGCATGGAGGGAGTCATCATCTACTCGGGGAGAGGCCTTGGCCCTTGAGGTAGTCATGGCAGCAGTTGTCAGAAAGAAATGCAGCAGCAAATAGCGAGAGAATGAACCAAGGCTGCATGGGCCCCGTAAATGCAGCTGGCTCACAGACATCAGCAAAGTAGAGTTACAGACCCAAAACACTAATTGGCCAGGGGAGTGCACACGCAGGGGACTCAATTGCCCAATTAGGGCAAAATCGCAAATTTTTACCGGCTGAAAGCGACGGCAGGACCGGAACCCGCCAACCACCTGACCCGCACCCAACCTGCCATCAGTGGGAAAATCGCAGCCATTAACTCTGTTTCTTTCTCCACAGATGCTGCCTGATCATCTGAGTATTTCCAGCATTTTCTATTTTTATTTTAGCCTAACTTCCTCTGACTAGTACTCTACTGATTTAGCAAAATAGTTTTAACATTTGTTTTCTTCGTCAGCTCATGCTCCACTGTGCCAAGCCTATTAACATCTCTCGATCTCTTTCAACTCCACCTTTAGCTATTTCTACACCAGTCATCGAGTATGTACTTCTGCCATTTTTCTTTCAGTACGCAATGTTTAAGATGTCATAATACTCCCAGACTTTGCAGTGTCTGATCAGCAGGCCCTTTTTAAAATCAGAGAATTAGGAATGACATAACTGTCACCCTTTAGTTCTGCTGAGTTCAGCTGTTTTCCTTGGAATACTTTTGTTTAAAGTGTGAGTACTGATATAATTGGGGGCACTGGCTTGGAAGGATTAATGAGCCTGGTAGTATGAAGGAGCTGAATGCACTGTTGACTCTGGGTTTATGACTTCATTTTCATTAATGATAATTCAGCGCTCTCTCCGTCTGCCTCAGTAACTTCTTTGTTCTTCTGTTGCTCTGCTGAATGTTATTTTTTAAATCAAACCTTTAATGAACGACAGAGCAAAACAAAAGAATTATGATGTTAATCATAGAATCTGCGATTTTTAAAAAGAGATTCTAATGATGAAAGTCCCCCTGGATCCATCTAAATTTGTAGATTTTGATGCTTTTGTGTCATAAACCAAAATTGTATTGTCATGCAAGGAAATAATTAATTTAAAAAATGTTGATAGTAGCATGATTAATGGCACCAAGATTCAGGTATATAGAGCATTTAACTTAAAATCCCGCCTCCATGGCCCAATGAAAATCCTGCCCGTTAAGTGAGTGGGCAAACATTTGGCAGATGGAGTATAATGTGGGAAAGTGTGAGGTTATCAACTTTGGCAGGAAAAATAAAAAAGCCGTTTATTATTTAAATGGAGAGAGACTACAAAATGCTGCAGTACAGAGGGACTTGGGGGTCCTTGTGCATGAAATACAAAGTTAGCATGCAGGTACAGCAAGTAATCAAAAAGGCAAATGGAATGTTGGCCTTTATTGCAAGGGGGTTGGAGTATAAAAGCAGGGAAGTCCTGCTACAACTGTGCAGGGTATTGGTGAGACCACACCTTGAGTACTGCATACAGTTTTTGTCTCCTTATTTAAGGAAGGATATACTTGCATTGGAGGCCATTCAGAGATGATTCACTCGGTTGATTCCTGAGATGAGGGGTTTAACTTATGAAGAAAGGTTGAGCAGGTTTGGTCTATACTCATTGGAATTTAGAAGAATGAGAGGTGATCTTATATTGAAATATATAAGATACTGAGGGGGCTTGACAAGGTAGATGCAGAGAGGATGCTAGAACCCGGGGGCAGTTTCAGAATAAAGGGTCGCCCTTTTAGAACTGAGATGAGGAGGAATTTCTTCTCTGAGGGTCATAAATCTGTGGAATTCTCTGCCCCAGAGAGCAGTGGAGGCTGGGTCATTAAGTACATTGAAGGTGGAGGTAGACAGATTTTTGCAAGATAAGGTTATGGGGAGCGGGCAGGGAAGTGGCTTTGAGCCCACGATCAGCCATGATCTTATTGAATGGCGGAGCAGGCTCGAGGGGCCAAGTGGCCTATTCCTGCTCCTATTTCTTATGTTCTTATGTAAGATAAACTGTTTCCAATGGCTGAAGGGTCAATAACAAGAGGGCAGATATTTAAGGTGATTGTCAAAAGAACCAGAGGCGACATGAGGCATAACTTCTTTATGCAACGAGTGCTTAGGATTTGGAAAACACTGCCGAATAGGGTGGTGGATACAGATTCAATAGTGGCCTTCAAAAAGGAATTGGAGAAAAAATTGTAGGGATGTGGGAAAGAGCGGAGGAGTGGGGCTAACTGGATTGCTCTTTGAAAGAGCCAGCACAGACTTGATATGCCGAATGGCCTCCTTCTGTGCTATGAATATGTCCAACCGGAGTTGGCAACCTTATGTATAAATCACTGAACGGATCTTTCCAGTCAGGTATTGTCAAGGCAATTGTCCGTGAGCTTGATTGTGGATTATTAAAAGTAGAAAAATCTGCACCAGAGCAGCAGATATAATTGCCTATTTTAAATTGTTTTTATTTACATTCAAAGTATTGTTACCCCGTCATCCAGAGTTACATCCTCTTTAAAGTAACATATAAAAATTGTTATTTTTGTTTATATACACAGGACTGGATTTTCTTTGTTGTCAGCGACAGTGGGCTTGAAACGTAATACTGTTTCATGGTTGTGATAGCCATTCTTGAAATGTAACTGCACAGAAATGCCCAAATCAAAGCTAACAGATGGATTTCTCTAAAGGAGCATTTGAGTTCTGTACTGCTTATTAATTTGATTATTATATGCTGGATCCCAGAAGTCTGGGCAGCTGCTGATTTATATATTTTTTTAAATCATTTAATTACCAGAACAAATTCTCTACTTCCCCCTTACCCTGCACATTTAACCATTTACACAAAGCAACCCTAAAGCACTGTGGGTAAATGATGTGTGCAATTTAAATACAATGCTTTACCTTCCTTCTGGGAATGAGTGAGTGAGTGACAGGTAACGATGCAGAAAACATTCCCTTGCCAACTTGCACTGCAAAAAGTATTAAGCTGAGAAGCAGAAAATGAATCTGTTAGATAAAGTAGAACCTCAGAACTGAGGATATCTTAGGACTAAAGGTGTCTATGAAATGGATCATTAAGCTGAATTGTTAGTGCATGTAACATGAAAATGATGCAAAGCTATTTTACTTGTGTAAACAACATGCCTTAATGTACAAACTTAATTGATTACATATAATACACTGTAGCAAGTGCTAAACTATAAAATGATAATTTGAGGAGTTGCAGCACCTCCCTCTGACATCCAACTAACTTTAACGGTCATAACTTTGAGGTTCTGTAATTATGAGAAGTTAATAAATTTTCAACTCATTATACTCGAATGAGCTTCTGTTCATAGCAACACTACACCACTACTCAGGATCCCTACATGTACACAACTGTATAAAAGCTATTGGCAACTTGTCATGATAGAATTAATTTCTCTTTGAATATTTCCTGACAAGGTTTCAGAGACTGCTTACCAATGACCCTGGAAAGATGCTGGTGAGCAAAAGATTATCGGCTAAGTACCCTTCTTCTTACAGCCCTAGTCATTTGCAAAGCAGTTCCAGTTTATTGACAGTAAATAGGCTAATTGTTCAGTTTCAATGCTAAGGTGTTAAATCACTTGGATAAGAATGGCCAAGAAATTCGGTGGGCTGCGCCACCAGTTAGCACCTAAAGAGGGCACTCAGTGGCTTTAGCGCCACTGGCCACGCCTCCTGCGATATTTAGCTGGGGCGCCAATGGCGGTGTTAGCCTGTTGCGCTGCACCGCCACCGATGACGTCATCGGTGTGCGCAGCGCCCCGCTACTGCCCCGATCTTGATATTCGGTGGCGCCGTTAGCAAATCGCGCCCGGGTCACGGGGCCTACCTGTGGCGGCAGTGGCGCAAATTAAGGTGGAGGTGCGGGGCAGCCGTTTTTTCCGGCAGCCGCCTGCCAGCACCTCCATCCCCGGCCTCCTGATCTCCCCACGCGGCAGTGCCAGCTGTTTTCCGAGAGCCCGGCACTTCTCCTCGGTGCCGGGCTCTTTTGCCGGCACTCGCGATCTCCGATCGCGTTGTGCAGGCCCCTCCCCCTTAAGAATGGGAGGAAGGCCTGCAGTACCGCGGCACGTTGCGCTGCGATATTCAGTTTCAGCGCCCAAAGAGGGACGCGGAGCGCCTCGAGCCTCGCCCTGTGTCCCTCTTGGAGCGTTCAAGCTGAATTTCCGGCGGTCGCAACTGCTCCGATCGCTGCGCTAATTCCGGCGCCCAGGCGAGCTTGGCGCCCCGTTTGCGGCTCCACCGAATTTCTCCCCCTTTGTGTTTTAATCTAAGTTTTAATGTTTCAATACTGACCAGTTAGAAAGGGGGAATTCTTACCTAGATTTTAGGTTTTGGTTATTTGTGGTGATTAAAGTAAGAGTCATCTTATTGTAAGTGTAATAACTTGATTGTTGGTTGTATATCAAATTGTGGGATTCTTGTTCAGACTTTGAAATCTTCAGAAGAGTTAATGGGTTCCTTTTAGATAAGCTAATTCACAGTGTAATGACTCAAGAACATAAACTATGCATTTTATATAAAAATCCTAAATACAAACCTAAAGCTCCATTATTCTAACACAATCCAATGGATACAAGGCTTATTCCTCCCAATTACAGGTTCATCAATATCAGCCTATGTTCTTAGTCCCAAAAGAATGAAGGGTTAAAAAGAAAAAAAAGTTTCCAAAAAGTAATGGAAAGACGTAGGAGGTTGGTCATGATCTGGAAAGAGAAAGACAGGTTAACATTTTGGGTATAGATCCTTAGTCAGAAGTAGAAATTGGAAGATACTGTACATAAGTCCCTTTTATAGGACTGAACAAAATGAAGAAGTAAGTATTTTTAATCCTGTCGCAGGACAGTAGTTAATCTGGATTTTACTGTGTGATTCAGCATGAAATTGGGCAGCATAGCAGTAGAAAATGGTGTAAAATCAGGCATTAAGGTCTACTGCTGCCTCCCCATCCAAGTTCCATTTTCTTTCCTTTGCCCGAACTCAGACAGTTGCCATCCGCCGCTTCCCTGACATGCATATAAATGCAGGTAGGTGGTGGGGTCCGGGCTTTCTGGCCCATTTCCCAACCAACAACCCTTCTTACCGCTGCTCACCGGAACTGCCTGGTGAAAGGTGATGGTATACCGGGTGTGACTGCGCTAAGGCCCCAGACTGTGGCCATTTCATCTTCTACCCCTGTAAATGTTGCAGCAGTGAACTTCTGGTGTTACACCAGGGATGCCCAGTTTCTCTCTGTTGCAGTGACTTGGTAGTAGGAATCCTGCTGGGAGCTCACCATGCATGTCTAATTAACCCGACCCAGGAGTCCCATTCCACCCACTGCCAGAAAGAGGGAAATCCAACCTAATGTGTTCACTGGCCTGCATTGAAAGGGCTAACCGATTACTTCACAGTAAAAAGTAGAGTGTTGACACACAAAATCTTGTTGATCTTGAAAATGTAAATGTCGTTAACCAGATTGCTTAATTCCCACTTAGCTGTACACCATTGATCTTGCCCATTATTATACCTTAAATAACTTGTGTATTTTGTCTGAGTGGTTGTTGCAATTGATAACCCCTTGTTGCCCCGGATTTATATAAAGAGAGTGCCTACCAGTGATATGTGAGACTTTTTCTTTTGTTAGTTTTATAGGTGCTATTTTAAGCTAATGATATTGATGTGTAGAAGGCTTCAGAAGATGAGAAATTAATATGAACAGTATTCTCTTTTCTACTCCCATCTCCCAGACTGGAGCTATCACGCACTGATACATAGCCAGGTGGCTGACAGAAGCATAAGTGACCCTTGTTGGAGATTGCACATGGGTATGGTTGTTAGGTGATGATCGGCACTGGCTTTGAGATCTCATGTCTTTAGGAAAGGGTGAAGATAAGGGCAAAAAACTAAGGATAAGGAACTTGCTGTAATCTAGAATTTAAATTTCCACCACATTTGTTGATGCTTATCCAAACTTTCCTGGTAGTGTCAGTTTGCTTCAGTGGTAGCAATGTTCCCTTTAATCTTTTTTGGGTGCGCGGCCCCTTTAACAGGCTGTGCAGCCCATTCAAATTTCCGCTGTTTTTCCATTCACAAGCCAGTGAGCCGGCTGCACGGGACCTACAGACAGCTGCGCAACTTAAAGGGAACATTGGTTGGTAGTGCTCTTTTCTGAGTCAGAAAGTTGTTGGCTTGAGCCTCATTCTAGGACTTGAGTACATAATATGGGCTGACACAGTTGTAGTATTGAAGGAATGCTGTATTGTCAGAGGTGTCATCTTTTGGATGAGACATTAAAGTGAAGCCCTATCTGCTTGTTCAAGTGGATGAAAAAGCCCCCATGGCTCTATCTGAAGAAGAACAGGGAGTTTGCCCAGTGTCTTGGCCAACATTCCTCCCTCAACCAACACCACCAAGCACGTCAGGACATCCTGAGGACATGAAAGTTGCTGTCCAAGTGCACGTTCTTTCTTAATTTATTTGCTTTTAAGAAAGGAACCCGGCAGAATATAGTGCAATGTAAAATACAAATAAAGAAAGCTAATTTCTAGTTATACTTTGAAATCAGGCAGATAAAGTATAACCTAGGTTCTGAATGGACTATTTCAATCAAGTTAACAAAACTACTTGTATCATAATTAAATATCAAAAGAGCTGACATCAGAAACACATCAGGACAAAATTGAGTTACAGTCAAGATCGGCAAAAACAATATGGATTACAAGCCCATTTAAACATAGAACTGTTTATTTTTAAGTGTCATATTGGTTAAAATAGGTTGCATTTATACTGTGAAATTGAATGATTGTCATCTCTGATGAGTGCTACTTTGCAGGCCTGAAAATAACCTTGCATCAAAATCATTTCTTCTCCTTACCCCCAACCTAATAGTCAAACCTGAAATAGAACATGAAGTAGCTTTTCCAAGTTTACAGAACCTGCAGGAGTCTGAACCCTTTTTAAATAATTAAAAGTCGCAAGCCTTTGCAGTTTCCAACAGCTGACACAGGAAGCAGCCAGATTGATCAAGTAAGCATAGTACATTGGCCTGCTGCCCAGGTTGCTTGTGAAGCATTCAGCTGAATGATTGCTTTATATTACTGGGGCATCACTGACTGCAAGTTAACTGATTTTGACAGATGACAAGTTGTTTTTTTTAAGTGAGCCTTGTGAATGATCAGTATAAACTTGTACAGGTCTCTCTGGAGCTTGTGTTGATTTGTACAGTACCTTATATTGGTGAAACGATAATGCACCAAGATTTGACTGGAACAGGAACACACCTTTGCCATAAAATATATGTATATGTTGTGTACATCAAATATCATCTACATCATTGTTATTGGCCAATTCTCTTTGTCATCCTTGGTTATATGTAAGAAGTCACACAACATCAGGTTATAGTCCAACAGTTTTATTTGAAATCACAAGCTTTCGGAGCGCTGCTCCTTCGTCAGGTGAAGTGGAGAGATGCATAAAGACACAGCTTATATAGTCAGAGAATAATGCCAGATGATTACAGGTAATCTTTCGAACTGCCATTTATCACACCTCGGCAGAGAGATAATCACAGCAATCAAAGGTGTGAATGGTGTCCAAACAGGTCAGTCAGGAAAACATTACATCAAAGAACAATGAGGTGGGGTCACAAGGGGTCAAATGTTGCAGATGCTGGCGTCTGTATGAAAAACAAAAAACAGACAAAAAAACATTTTTTTTGCTGGAAATCACAGCAGGTCCGGCCGCATCTGTGTTTTTTTGTCTTTTTTGCTTTTCATACAGACCCCAGCATCTGCAACATTTGACCCCTTGTGACCCCACCTCATTGTTCTTTGATGTAATGTTTTCCTGACTGACCTGTTTGGACACCATTCACACCTTTGATTGCTGTGATTATCTCTCTGCCGAGGTGTGATAAATGGCAGTTAGAAAGATTACCTGTAATCATCTGGCATTATTCTCTGACTATATAAGCTGTGTCTTTATGCATCTCTCCACTTCACCTGATGAAGGAGCAGCGCTCCGAAAGCTTGTGATTTCAAATAAAACTGTTGGACTATAACCTGGTGTTGTGTGACTTCTTACATTTGTCCACCCCAGTCCAACACCGGCATCTCCACTCCTTGGTTATGTGTTTAAGTAATTTGTTTTCTATTTTCTAGCAGGTTATTTGCTACTTAGTTAATCACATTGCCTAAAATGCCTAAAACCTTTCTCCCCAATGACATTCCACCAAAATAATTCTCTGATAGTCGCCATGTATATTTCCCACAGTCTCACGACATTCACCATTAAAATAACATCTATAGGGGCTGATAATGTGGTCTAGGTGCAGTGGAGCCTGGACTAAGCTTTCTGTGTATTGCGATTCCTGCACTGACGTGCCCTGACCTGACTTTGCACGGTAATATGAAGTCAGTGTAGCTCTTAAAGGAATGCTACTTGCTTTAAAGCTGTCCTGGGGGTAACGTAACTGGAGCAAGTCACTGAAGTTGAACTGCTCCTTTCAATGAACATGTTGTTCAGGCACTCAAAATCCTAGCTTCTAATTTAATAATGACCCTTGTGCACAACTGGTGCACAGGCCCTGAGTCATAGATGTTCCATGAGTATTATAATGTGCTTTGTTCTTGAGGGGCTTTGCAGACTCTGGATTCTATAATGCAGGGAACTGGCATCTGATTCATAGTATTGTTGCAAGCACCAAACATTGCAGTACTAGCTCTATAATGCGACATACAAATATTCAACAATTCAGGAAAATAAATCACAAGCTTATTCTAATAGCTTTAACACCCCCTCCCCCCTTCTCCATGCATGGAGCGATGCTTCTATGCTTTGTAGATCATGACACCCAACTCATAATGTGACCTATTTTCTTCTGTCTTATTATGTCCGTGAATGATTGAGACACGGACAGCAGGAGTTGAACAAAACAAGTCTTTACTGAATTAAGTCAATCGGGAAACTGAAACTACAGAGGCTCACTAGCGCCTTTTATACAGGGGTGGTCACTGCTGGTACTGCAGTCTGAGACCAGTTATTCTCTTAAAGGTACATACACAACAATTCCTCCCCTTTTAGATAAACAGTACATAACATTCATTTAACAACTAAATGATAACTAATTACAATCACAATTACAGTTGCTAGATACATTGGTTAAGTTTAAGCAATTATAAGTTCAGTCTTTGAGGAGGCTTCCTGATTCTGTCTGGATAACGCCTCTTTGGGGTATCAGGTTCTTCTGGCAAGGTTGAGTCGGGATCAATGTCTTTGTTTGGTTCATCTGCTTCCAATATCACCGATTCTGCGGTAGCTGCAATTGGTACGTCGATTTCATTGCCAGGTGTATCAGATCGTGGTGTGGAGTTGGCGTTTTCCAGTGACTCTAGAATCTGGTCAGCATGGCGTCTTACAATGCTCTCTCCAACGTCCACGGTATACATGAGAGGTCCTTGCCGTGTACAAATCATTCCTGGCTGCCATTTCTCAGTGCGGTAGTCCCGGGCCAAAACTGGTTGACCTATCTTAAAACTCCTGGTCGGCCTTTCATTCATATTCTGAAACTGCCTGTTCTCCACATCTCTTCGGACGTTTGGCTTAACCAAATCCAAGCGGCATCGTAGTCTTCGATTGAAGAACATCATGGCTGGAGTTTGGTTGGTAACCGCATGTGTCGCATTCCGGTAGGCAAACAAGAAGTTGTCCACCTTGTGTTGTAGGGGTATATCTTCATTACACATTGCCTTGATAGCCTTCTTGAATGTTTGAACAAACCTCTCGGCCAATCCATTAGTGGCTGGATGATATGGGCAGATGTGTAATGCTTAACACCATTGTTCTTTAAGAACCTCCGGAACTCTTCAGACACAAACTGTGGTCCATTGTCAGAGCAAATCTGTTAAGGCAGCCCATTCCTGGCGAATATGGTTCGTAAAACTGTGATAGTTTTTTCCGTGGTGGTTGAGGACATTTTTATTACCTCTGGCCACTTTGAATGTGCATCCACCGCAATTAAAAACATCGAGTCCATGAAGGGACCAGCAAAATCAATGTGCACTCTTTGCCATGGAGATGAGGGCCACTCCCATGGATGTAGAGGAGCTTGTGATGGGGCGTTTTGGACTTTCTGGCATCCTGCACAGCTCTTGGTCATCTCTTCCATTTCTCTATCGATTCCCGGCCACCACACAAACGCTCTGGCTAAGTTCTTCATTTTTACCCCACCCAGATGACCCTCATGAAGCTCATTGAGCACTCTATCCGACAACTTAGGTGGAATTACTACTCTGGATCCACACATCAAGGTTCCTCTGCACACTGACAGCTGTTCTCTTCTCGGCGAGAATGCTGGCAGCAGTGGTTCGCCATGCGCTGGCCATCCCTTCACCGTTAAATCATAGACCCGTGATAGTGTCGGGTCATTCCGTGTTTCCTTTTCTATGTTTGCATTCGTCACAGGGAGACGTTCGACTATGGTCGAGTGGAATAACTCCATTGGATCCATTGCAAGGTCTTCTTCTTCCACCGTCGGCAACGGTAGGCGTGACAATCCATCAGCATTCCCATGCTGTTTAGTTCCTTTGTACTCGATGTCATATTGGTGTGCCCCTAGGAAAAGGGACCACCGCTGCAGCCGTTGCGCTGTCATTATCGGTACGCCCTTCTGAGGGTTGAAAATGGAGACAAGAGGTTGATGATCGGTTAGTAGAGTAAATTTTTGACCGTGCAGGTAGTGATTGAACTTCTTCACCCCCCACACTAGGCTGAGGGCCTCTCTGTCAATCTGGGCGTAGTTATGCTCGGCAGAAGTTAACGAGCGTGACGCAAAAGCTATCGGCCTCTCTAAACCATCAAGGAATTTATGTGACAGTACCGCCCCAATGCCGTAGGGAGACGCATCACACGCCAGTCTGATCGGCAGTGCTGGGTTGTAGTGAGCCAATACTTCTCTTGAAGTGATTAAGTCCTTACTCTTCTGAAAGGCACGCTTACAGTCATTGCTCCATTTCTATGCTACTCCCGTTCGTAGCAGGGCGTTCAGTGGGTGCAGAATTGTCAACAAATTCGGCAAAAACTTATGGTAGTAATTCACCAATCCGAGGAATGACCTCAGTTGCGACACATTTTCAGGTGCTGCGGCCTTAACAACCGCTTCAATTTTGTCAGGGGACTTATGTAACCCCTCTTCATCAATCACGTGGCCACAATACGATATCTGTTTCTTACAAAACTCGCACTTGGGGCGGTTGGCTCGTAGCCCATGTTCCCGTAGTCTAGTGAGCACCTGTTCTAGGTTGTTAAGGTGTTCACTGTCATCTTCACCTGTCACAAGGATGTCGTCCAAGTAACACTGAGTCCCCGGAATCCCTTGCAGGACTTGTTCCATCGCTCTTTGCCATATCGCCGGAGCCGATGTTACTCCGAATACCAATCGATGATACTGGTAAAGACCTTTGTGAGTGTTTATCGTGAGATACTTCCTAGAGGATTCTTCAACCTCCATCTATGAAGGTATGAGAGCGGAATTGAGTAAAGTGGATTGGGAAAATAGGTTAAAGGATAAGACGATACATGATCAGTGGTGTACATTTAAGGAGTTATTTTACAAATTCCAAAAAAAGTATATTCCACTGAGAAAAAAAGGGTGTAAAAGAAAAGACAGCCATCCGTGGCTAAGTAAAGAAATTAAGGATAGTATTCGACTAAAAACAAGGGCATATAAGGTAGCCAAATCTAGTGGGAGGATAGAGGATTGGGAAAACTTTAAAAGACAGCAAAAAATAACAAAAAGATTGATTAAGAAAGGGAAGATACATTATGAAAGTAAATTAGCAAAAAATATAAAGACAGATAGTAAGAGTTTTTATAGTTATATAAAAAGAAAAAGGGTGGCTAAAGTAAATGTTGGTCCCTTAGAGGATGAGACCGGGAAATTAATGGTGGGAAATATGGAGATGGCAAAAACACTGAATGAATATTTTACATCAGTCTTTACAGTAGAGGACACCAAGAATATCCCAACACTTGACAAGCAGGGGGCTATAGGGGGGGAGGAGCTAAATACGATTAAAATCACGAAGGAAGTAGTACTTGGTAAAATAATGGGACTCAAGGCGGATAAATCACCTGGACCTGATGGCTTACATCCCAGGGTTTTGAGGGAAGTGGCGGTAGGGATTGTGGATGCATTGGTAATAATCTTCCAAAACTCCCTGGACTCAGCAAAGGTCCCGGCAGATTGGAAAACTGCCAATGTAACACCCTTATTTAAAAAGGGCAGTAGACAGAAGGCTGGAAACTATAGACCGGTTAGCCTAACATCTGTGGTAGGTAAAATTTTGGAGTCCATTATTAAGGAGACAGTAACAGGACATTTGGATAATCATAATTTAATAAGACAAAGTCAGCATGGTTTTATGAAGGGGAAGTCATGTTTGACAAATTTGCTGGAGTTCTTTGAGGAAGTAACATATAGGGTGGATAAAGGTGAACCAGTGGATGTAGTGTATTTAGACTTCCAAAAGGCATTTGACAAGGTGCCACACAAAAGATTATTGCTTAAGATAAAAAATCACGGGATTGGGGGTAATATTCTGGCATGGATAGAGGATTGGCTATCCAACAGAAGGCAGAGAGTTGGGATAAATGGTTCATATTCAGACTGGCAATCAGTAACTAGTGGTGTTCCGCAGGGGTCAGTGCTGGGTCCCCAACTCTTTACAATCTATATTAACGATTTGGAGGAGGGGACCGAGTGTAACATGTCAAAGTTTGCAGATGATACTAAGATGGGAGGGAAAGTAGTGAGTGAGGAGGACATAAAAAACCTTCAAGGGGACATAGGCAGGCTAAGTAAGTGGGCAGAGATTTGGCAGATGGAATACAATACTGGAAAGTGTGAGGTTATGCACTTTGGCAGGAAAAATCGTAGAGCAAGTTATTATCTTAATGGCAAGAAACTGGAAAGTACTGAAGTACAAAGGGATCTGGGGGTCCTGGTGCACGAAACTCAAAAGGTTAGTATGCAGGTGCAGCAAGTGATTAAGAAGGCCAATGGAATGTTGGCTTTCATTGCTAGGGGGATAGAATATAAAAATAGGGAGGTATTGCTTCAGTTGTACAAGGTATTGGTGAGACCGCACCTGGAATACTGCATACAGTTTTGGTGTCCATACTTAAGAAAGGACATACTTGCTCTCGAGTCAGTACAAAGAAGGTTCACTCGATTAATCCCGGGGATGAGGGGTTGGACACATGAGGAGAGGTTGAGTAGATTGGGACTCTACTCATTGGAGTTCAGAAGAATGAGAGGCGATCTTATTGAAACATATAAGATTATGAAGGGGTTGGATCGGGTGGATGCAGGGAGGATGTTCCAGATGATGGGTGAAACTAGAACTAGGGGGCATAGTCTTAGAATAAGGGGCTGCTCTTTCAAAACTGAGATGAGGAGGAACTACTTCACTCAGAGGGTGGTAGGTCCATGGAATATGCTGCCCCAAAAAGCTGTCGAAGCTACATCATTACATAAATTTAAAACAGAAATAGACAGTTTCCTAGTAGAAAAGGGAATTAAGGGTTACGGGGAGCGGGCAGGAATTTGGACATGAGTCTAGGTTCGGATAGGTCATGGCCCTGTGGGTAGCAGAGCGGGCCCAGGGGCCGTGTAGCCTGATCCTGCTCCTGTTTTCGTGTGTCTACTGCTGTTAGATTCAGGAGATAGTCCTGTCATAGTGGATTGGCGGTTAGGATCAGATCAGCCATGATCTTATTGAATGGCGGAGCAGGCTCGAGGGGCCAATTGGCCTACTCCTGCTCCTATTTCTTATGTTCTTATGTTCTTGTCTGCAAATATGCTTGTGCTAGGTCAATTTTTGTAAAACGCTTCCCTCCAGACAGTGAGGCGAAGATGTCTTCTATCCTTGGAAGAGGATATTGTACTGTGTGAAGGACTGGGTTCACCGTCACCTTGAAATCCCCACAGATGCGAACCTTCCTTGGCTCCTCAGATTTATTGCTTAACGTTTTCTTCATGACAGGAACGATGGGTGTTGCCCACTCGCTCCAGTCGACCCTGGACAACACGCCTGCATTCTCCAGATTCTCCAGCTCTGCCTCGACGGCTGGGCGAATTGCATATTGTACCGGTCTTGCTTTGAAAAACTTGGGAATTGCATTCTCCTCTATTTTTATCGAGGTGGTTACGCCTTTAAGAGTGCCCAGTTCTTGTTGAAATATCTCTTTGGCGTTAGCTAAGATTGTTGACAATCGTCCAGGAGTGACGTCTTCATCTTTTTTACCGTCCACTGTCATTGCATGAATGGAGTGCCAATCTAAGCTTATCTTCCTGATCCATTCATGTCCCAATAACGGTGGTCCACCATTTTGCAGTATGTAGAGATACAATTTCCGTATTTTCTTGCCGTTGTATTTGACAGGCACCCTTATTTTTCCTCTGGGGTATACTTTTTGTCCCGTATACGTCGTCAAGACGATGGATGTCTCTCTCAAGGGTATGTGTGAGAATAGCCGCTCGTAGTCTCGTCGATTCATGACGGTTAGCGCTGATCCTGTATCCAATTCCATTTTAATTTGGGACCCTGCTATCGTGAGGGTGACCCAAATGGTTCGGTGATCCTCTTTTGCGATTACATTGTGAAGTTTGAGACAGCTTAGTCTCCTGTTCCCGGATTCACTATCGCTCATCTGGTCTTCGGAACTACTGTCCGTCATCTTTTGTACTTTCTTGTATGGTTCCTTAATAGCCTTTTTGTTGTCGCTGGTCTTCTTCCCAGACCTGCAAACTCGTGCAATGTGTCCCATCTTTCTGCATTGCCTGCATATTTTGTCCTTGGACCAGCAGTCGTTCTGGTCATGGTTAGTTCTGCCGCAGCGATAACATTTTGCAAATCCCCGTGTCATTTCGTGGGTGCCGTAGTCCTGTGGCTTTTGTTGAATTTCCGCAGCTCCCCTGGCTGCTGCTTCGTTCGATACTGCCACGCTGAAAGCCTTATCTAGCGTCAGCTCTTTCTCTGATAGTAACTTCTTCTGGGTTCCTTCACTCAGGAGTCCACAGACAAATTTGTCCCGTAGGGTATCTGCCAGTCCTGCTCCGAACTGGCAGTGCTTTGATAGCTTGCGTAGTTCCGTAAGGTACTCGGCATTGCTCTCATCTTTATGCTGAGTTCTCCTGTGGAATTTAAATCTTTCTGCTATCAACAGCGGTGCAGGGTTTAGGTGTTCCTGTAGGACAGCAACAATTTCATTAAAACTCTTCGCCTTCGGTTTGGCTGGTGTAATCAGGTCCCGCAATAGGCCGTACGTTCTAGCGCCCATTAAGTTTAGCAATACCGATGCCTTTTTCTCATTGGCTATTTCGTTTGCCTCGCAATATACCTCGACTCTTTCCACATACGTGGTCCAGTCCTCTATTGTATTATCAAAGGCAGTGATACAGCCAGTCTTCGGCATCTTGAAAATCTAAAATGGCGCCTCCCGCGCTTTACCTTTTTCCCCGATTTAACAAAATGGCGCCTCCCGCGCTTTGCCTTCTTCCCCGCTGATTAAGATGGTGCCTCCCGCGCTTTGCCTTCTTCCCCGCTGTTGTTAGCGCTGCTTTCCGCGGTTTCCGTTGCAACCTGCAGCTCCTTGCGGTTTCCTGCGCGTTTAATATTTCTTTCTTTTATTATTTTCCCGTCGTGGAACAACCCTGTGGGACTCTTGCCTCCCTCTTCTCGGGTCTATACGCAGCCCGGCTTCGTAGCACCGGCTGCGCCCTGTGTGCTCCACCCTCTCTCTCTCCTCTTCCCGACAACGCTGCTCGGCCCCGTTGCAAGCCACCTGCTCGAGTTCGCGACCGCCGCAGCCCAGGAAGGATCAGTGTACTACCTGCCACCAGCCCGATTAGCTGAAGCACCGTCGACAGGAACCAGGCCCCGCTTTCGACAGCTTCTCCAGCAATCTTCAACTCCGCTAACACAGGGGCTGATGCCCACGGTCGACGCCCGTTTCTACTGCTTCTTTCTTCCTTCTGGCCTCGACCTCTGCTCACTTCGCTGCAGGAATAGATCCCAGGAGGTGGTGCAGACTGTAGGTAAGTTCGTATCTGCTCGTCGCCAGTATTATGTCCGTGAATGATTGAGACACGGACAGCAGGAGTTGAACAAAACAAGTCTTTACTGAATGAAGTCAATCGGGAAACTGAAACTACAGAGGCTCACTAGCGCCTTTTATACAGGGGTGGTCACTGCCGGTACTGCAGTCTGAGACCAGTTATTCTCTTAAAGGGACATACACAACATGTCTAAATTTTGTAACACAGGTTGTGGAAAAATTTTGATCAATTGCTTTATCGCTTTAAAATCTCTATCAAAATGTTGAATCTAGTTGAAAAGTGCATCATTTTTCATTACATTACATAGCAGTTTTGGCACCTGCGTTTAATCTTGGAGCAAATTTAATTACATTTTCAACATTCAATCACTGTCTCTAGTTCTGCTTTTATTTTTTGGAACTCAGTATTTCAATTTCTTGGACCTTTTTATGATCTGGTTCAAGATGCTTAGCAGTAATTACTACTTTTGGAAATGTGACTTTTTTCTTCTTACTGAATCTTGGGCTATTCTCTGGCATCTTTGAAGCAGTGCTCTGAAGGTTTTTGTTCTTCATGTCTTGTGGAGCTCTTAATACCAAAATTATAATTGACTTATCATTTCAACACCCCTGTATCCATGTAGGACTTCATGAGTTTTCTCCAAACAGGGTATTAAACTTCGCTAGTTTGGATGAAAGGTCATCGACCTGCAACGTTAACTCTGTTTCTCTCTCCACAGTTGCTGTCTGACCTGCTGAGTATTTCGAGCATTTTCTGTTTTTATTTCAGATTTCCAGCATCCAAAGTATTTTGCTTTTGTATTAAACTTAGCTTACTGATTTTTTTGCAATATCCCAACCTTGCATCAAGGCTAGAGAAAGTTCACATATCTGTAAGTTTATGTGTAATGCCTTCAATTATTGGCATTGGGTAGTGTTGCCTCATGATTGTTTTGTTTAAGTGCTTGGGATTGTTGCACCTACAAATCTGATTGAAAGTTTTCTTATTGTTCACTACCAGAGCTGACCCATGGTGCTGGCTCTATTATCTTTTTGATTAAACTACCTTTCTCCATCTGTTTTTTTACTGCATTATTCTAGGAGTACTCTTAGTCTTGGACTACTTTTGCTATTTCTGGATTTAGCTTCATGTTATAGTTACCTGTTAAGCAACCAAAACGATCAGTCATATCTCTGTACACTTTGAGTATGTTTATAGATAAAGTATTGGTAACTTTTACATTTCCTAGGTATGAGGCCTAGTTCCAAACATAAGAAATCACACAACACCAGGTTATAGTCCAACAGCTTTATTTGAAATCACAAGCTTTCGGAGCGCTGCTCCTTCGTCAGGTGAAGTGGAGAGATGCATAAAAACACAGCTTATATAGTCAGAGAATAATGTCAGATGTTTACAGGTAATCTTTCTAACTGCCATTTATCACACCTCGGCAGAGAGATAATCACAGCAATCAAAGGTGTGAATGGTGTCCAAACAGGTCAGTCAGGAAAACATTACATCAAAGAACAATGAGGTGGGGTCACAAGGGGTCAAATGTTGCAGATGCTGGGGTCTGTATGAAAAACAAAAAAACAGACAAAACACATTCCAAACAAGCTTTCTTACCAAAAATTGCTTTAATGTCACGATTCACCAATTGGAATTTCAAAATGTATGCTTTTCCCTAATGGCTGGCAGCCGCGTATTTGGTCTGTCTGGCCTTACTTTATGTTTGATAGATGATATCAGTTTGATAAGCTGGTGTCAAACCTATTAACCTATTATTGTGCTGAATTTTGTTGTGCTGCAACTGTGCCATAACATTGGCTTGTGCATTGGTGTTGAGCTTAAATTTAACGTTAGGGTCATTGATCATGTTGTTATCAGCTCAGTTGTCAATATCTGCCACTGCACCTATTTTCAACAGAGGGCTAGTTCAGTTGCAGATATTATCTATTGATCACAATCACGTTCTAAATCCTGATTCATTTTCTTTTGGTATCTGTATGCAATACATACAACTGCAAATGCTTATTTTTTTCCCCACACTTGTGACATTTAGCAGAGGCAAAGTTGCATGGAGAGGGAGAGACGCACACATTTTAGGCTGTGAACAATAGGAAATCAATTAGTTTGTAATACACTTTCTTAGCTTTAATGAATGTAGACAAGCAGTTGATTAGTTTTCCATACTGATAAGCTTGGAAATTATTCTACAGTCGTTTAAAGCTCTGGCTAGACCACATCTGGAGTACTGTATTCAGTTCTGGGCATCGCACCTCAGGAAAGATATATTGGCATTGGAGGGGGTGCAGTGCAGATTCACCAGAATTATACTGGAGCTAAACGGGTTAACTTATGAGGATAGGTCGCATAGACTAAGCTTGTATTTCCTTGAGTATAGAAGATTAAGAGGCGATCTAATTGAGATGATTAAGATGATTAAAGGATTTGATAGGGTAGAGAGAAACTATTTCCTCCAGTAGGGGAGTCCAGAACAGGGGGGCATAAAATTAGAGCTAGACCATTCAGGGGTGATGTCAGGAAGCAATTCTTCACACAAAGGGTAGTACAAATCTGGAACTTTTCCCTCTAAGATGTTGAGGTTAGGTCAATTGAAAATTTCAAAACACAGATTGTTAGGTTTTTTGTTAGATAAGGGTATGGAACCAAGGCAGGTAAATTGGTTAAGATGCAAATCAGCCATGATCTAATTGTATGGTGGAACAGGCTCAAGTGCCTGAATGGCCTAGTTCTGTTCCTATGTAAATATCCAACAGTTTAAAAATATGGCCAGTTTGAATTCCATATTTAAAAGGAACACAACCCACATACAAAAATGGATGTAATTCAAGCCCCATGCCAACTTCCCTTCCTAGATTACCAGGGAAAGAGGGAGGGAGGGAAATGAATCCCAGAACTTGCAATCTTCCATGATGGAAACAACATTTATGTGGGAAAGAAAAATAGATGTTATGCATGCAGAAGGAAATTTCCCCTTTGCAAACCAGTAGTATTGTACGAGATAGGTTAAGTGAACTAGAAGTGCCTGAATTGAATCAGCTATGAATCACTGAATTTGGAATTCAGACCATGACTTAATCTTAATAACAGTATGTCTTGTATGTTTTGGATCATTTATATCATTGCTATAATCATGGGGGATTTTAACTTTCATATTGACTGGACTAATCAAATTGGGCATGGCAGCATTGAGGAAGAGTTCATAGAGTGTATTAGGGACGGGTTCCTTGAGCAGTATGTAACTGAACCAACCAAGGGGCAGGCAATCTTAGATCTGGTCCTGTGTAATGAGACAGGATTAATAAAAAATGTCCTAGTAAAGGATCCCCTTGGAATGAGTGACCATAATATGGTTGAATTCCAAATTCAGTTTGAGGGTGAGAGAGTTGGATCTCAAACCAGTGTACTAAGCTTAAATAAAGGAGACTATGAAGGTATGAGAGTAGAATTGACTAAAGTGGACTGGGAAAACAGATTAAAGTGTAAGACGGTACAAGAGCAGTGGTCTACATTCAAGGAGATATTTCACATCTTTCAAGATAAATATATTCCACGGAGGAAAAAGGGGAGTAAAAGAAAAGACAGCCATCCGTGGCTTAGTAAAGTAATAAAGGATAGTATTCGACTGAAAGCAAGGGCATATAAATTAGCCAAATCTAGTGGGAGGATAGAAGATTGGGAAGCATTTAAAAGCCAGCAAACAATAACTAAAAGATTAATTAAGAAAAGGAAGATAGATTATGAAAGTGAACTAGCAAAAAATATAAAAACAGATAGCAAGAGTTTCTACAGCTATATAAAAAGAAAAAGGGTGGCTAAAGTGAACGTTGGTCCCTTAGAGGATGGGACCGGGAAACTAGTGGTGGGGAACATGGAGATGGCAAAGATGCTGAACAAATATTTTGTATCAGTCTTTACAGTAGAGGACACTAAAAATATCCCAACACTGGACAAACAGGGGGCAATGGGGGGGAGGAGCTAAACACAATTAAAATCACTAAGGAGATGGTACTCAGTAAAATAATGGGACTTAAGGCGGATAAATCCCCTGGACCTGATGGCCTACATCCTAGGGTCTTGAGAGAAGTGGCGGTAGGGATTGTGGATGCATTGGTGATCATTTTCCAGAACTCCATGGACTCAGGAAAGGTCCCGGCAGATTGGAAAACTGCTAATGTAACACCCTTATTTAAGAAGGGAAGTAGACAAAAACCTGGAAACTATAGACCAGTTAGCCTAACATCTGTGGTTGGCAAAATGTTGGAGTCCATTATTAAGGAAACAGTAACAGAGCATTTGGATAAACATAACTTAATAGGACAGAGTCAGCATGGTTTTACGAAGGGGAAGTCATGTTTGACAAATTTGCTCGAATTCTTTGAGGATGTAACATACAGGGTGGATAAAGGGGAACCAGTGGATGTAGCGTATTTGGACTTCCAAAAGGCATTTGACAAGGTTCCACACAAAAGATTATTGATCAAGATAAAAAATCACGGGATTGGGGGTAATATACTGGCATGGGTGGAAGATTGGCTATCTAACAGAAAACAAAGAGTTGGGATAAATGATTCGTTCTCAGGCTGGCAATCAGTAACTAGTGGTGTTCCGCAGGGGTCAGTGCTGGGACCCCAACTCTTTACAATCTATATTAACGATTTGGAGGAAGGGACCGAGTGCAACATATCCAAGTTTGCTGACGATACAAAGATGGGAGGGAAAGCAGTGAGTGAGGAGGACATAAAAAACCTGCAAAAGGACATAGACAGGCTAAGTGAGTGGGCAGAGATTTGGCAGATGCAATATAATGTTGGAAAGTGTGAGGTTATGCACTTTGGCAGAAAAAATCAAAGAGCAAGTTATTATCTAAATGGAGAGAAACTGCAAAGTGCTACAGTACAAAGGGATCTGGGGGTCCTGGTGCATGAAACACAAAAAGTTAATATGCAGGTGCAGCAGGTGATCAGGAAGGCCAATGGAATCTTGGCTTTTATTGCAAGGGGGATGGAGTATAAAAACAGGGAAGTCTTGCTGCAGTTATACAGGGTATTGGTGAGGCCACACCTGGAATATTGCGTGCAGTTTTGGTTTCCATATTTAAGAAAAGATATACTTGCTCTCGAGGCGGTTCAGAGAAGGTTCACTCGGTTGATTCCAGAGATGAGGGGGTTGACGTATGAGGAAAGGTTGAGTAGGTTGGGACTCTACTCATTGGAGTTCAGAAGAATGAGAGGCGATCTTAGCGAAACATATAAGATTGTGAGGGGGCTTGATCGGGTGGATGCGGTGAGGATGTTTCCACTGATGGGTGAGATTAGAACTAGGGGGCATAATCTTAGAATAAGGGGCTGCCCTTTCAAAACTGAGATGAGGAGAAACTTCTTCACTCAGCGGGTAGTAAATCTATGGAATTTGCTACCCCAGAGAGCTGTGGAAGCTGCAACATTAAATAAATTTATAATGGAGATAGACATTTTCCTAGCAGATAAGGGAATTAGGGGTTACGGGGAGAGGGCAGGGAAGTGGACGTGAGTCTAGATTCAGATCAGCCATGATCCTATTGAATGGCGGAGCAGGCCCGAGGGGCCGTATGGCCTACTCCTGCTCCTATTTGTTATGTTCTTATGTGTGCTGATCACACAAAGCTGATTTACACAAGAAGAGAATAAAATACTTTGTACAATCACTTATGAATTAAAATGGGTATAGGATTTTTTTCTACCTGTCAATAAATACTCCATTTGGTTTCAGCAAGATGGAAAGTCAAGTTTAGGCAGAAATTTGGGTTTGACCAAATTTCTGTCTGTTTGCATTATCTACCTGTGTCAAGCTAGATTCGGTACAATCACAAAATTATACGAACTGAACCAATTACAGTATAAGGGATTTGATCTAGTTTATTTTAGTCTATCCCCAGTTGATGAATGTGATTGTTATTTTAGTATGATACCATTTATCCTTTGGGGTACTTACAGAGCTGAATAGTAAAATGTATTGTCTGAATTTACCTGTTCTCCCCACTCTTTATTCATTTTCCTCTTAGTTGGTAAATATTTATCTGATCTACTTACCTCTGTGAAATACATTAAGAAATTGATTAAATTTATTATGCACAATATATTGCCTGTACATGTGTATATGTCCAAAGATGTGCAGGTTAGGTTGATTTGGATTGATTTGGCTATGATAAATTGACCCTTAGTGTTAGGGGATTAAATACGTGGGGTTACGGGGATAGGGTGGGGTATGTGTCGGTGCAGGCTCGATGGGCCGAAATGGCCTCTATCTGTGCTGTGAGGATTCTGTGATATATATATATATGCAAATGTTGGACTTGATTATATCCTGTTGACTTGGCAATCTGTCTTTTTCAGATTAATAGAAATGATCTACCCAGAGTTCATGCTGTACTTGGAGACAGAAAATGTGACCTCGACTCTGCTGTTTCAACCTTAGCCTATGCTTACTTCCTTTATAAGGTACAGGAATGGTATAAAATACAGCGACAGTTTTGTACATGCATTTTCTATAAATCTAAAAGCCATTGTATGTATATAAAAAAAATTAGGAGATTATGCTGCAAGTGATGGACCACAAAGTGAAGCTAACTGGCCATCTCCTGCACTGTGGTGCAAAGATGATAGGTGGATTTTCCAATGATGGGAATGTTTGCAGCAGCTAGCTTCTGGCTACTATTTGAGGCTGGTGTAAAGGGCTTTTGCACCGAATTCAAGGCACTAATTAACACATGCAATTTCACATTTCACAATTAACACATGTAATTCCACTATTTCAAAAGCATTGGTAAGGTGCAACACAAGAGGTTATTACACAAAATTAACGCTCATGGGATTGGGGGTAATATACTCGCATGGATTGAGGATTGGTTAATGGACAGAAGACAGAAAGTAGGAATAAAAGGGTCATTTTCTGGTTGGCAGGCTGTAACACGTTGGGTACCGCAAGGATCGGTGCTTGGGCCTCAGATATTTACAATCTATATCAAGGACTTAGATGAGGAGACCGAGTGTAATGTACCCAAGTTTGCTGATGATACAAAGCTAGGTGGGAAAATAAGTTGTGAGGAGCATGCAAAGAGGCTGCAATGGGATATAGACCGGTTAAGTGAGTGGGCAAGAACATGGCAAATGGAATATAATGTGGAGAAATGTGAAGTTAGCCACTTTGGTAGGAAAAATAGAAAAGCAGAGTATATTTTAAATGGTGAGAGATTGGGAAATGTTAA
Source organism: Somniosus microcephalus (assembly GCF_052327205.1). Taxonomy (NCBI): domain Eukaryota; kingdom Metazoa; phylum Chordata; class Chondrichthyes; order Squaliformes; family Somniosidae; genus Somniosus; species Somniosus microcephalus. The sequence continues at coordinate 135,569,395 of NC_140987.1, forward strand.
TGGTCAGAGGGACCTGGGTTTCCTTGTACATGAATCACAAAGTTAACGTGCAGGTACAGCAAGCAATTCGGAAAGCAAATGGTATGTTGGCCTTTTTTACAAGAGGATTTGAGTACAAGAGTAAAGACGTTTTATTGCAATTATATAGGGTCCTGGTGAGACCACACCTGGAGTATTGTGTACAGTTTTGGTCTCCTTACCTAAGGAAGGGTATACTTGCCATAGAGGAAGTGCAACAAAGGTTCACTCGACTGATTCCTGGGATGGGGGGGATTATCCTATGAGGAGAGATTGAATGGACTAGACCTATATTTCCTAGAGTTTAGATGAATGAGAGGTGATCTCATTGAAATGTATAAAATTCTTAAGGGGCATGACAGGGTAAATGCTGGGAGAATGTCTTCCCAGGCTGGGGAGTCTAGAACTAGGGGTCACAGTCTCAGAATAAGGGGTCAGCCATTTAGGACTAAGATGAGAAATTTCTTAACTTAAATGTTTGTGAATCTTTGAGATTCTCTACCCCAGAAGGCTGTGAATGCTCAGTCATTGAATATATTCAAGACAGAGATCGATAGATTTTTGGATACTAAGAGACCCAAGGGATGTGGGGATATTGCGGGAAGGTGGAGTTGAGTTAGAAGATCAGCCATGATCTTATTGAATGGTGGAGCAGGCTTGAAGGGCCGAATGGGCTACTATTGTTCCTAGTTCTTATGTTCTTATGCGCTTATAAGCTATATTGAAATTAGTCTTTTAGATCTTTGCATTCTTTTTAATGGGATTGCACATATCCAAGGGAGCTCTTAAAGGAGGAAAGCTTTTTCCAGTATATTTTGGGGATCTATTTTTATGCACTTTTGTCTCTTTTGATTCGAGCTTGGCATTTATAAAGTGCCTTTCCCATACTCAGGATGTCCCAAAATGCTTCACAGCTAATGAAGTACTTTTGAAGGGTAGTCACTGTAGTAATGTATGGAAACGCAGCAGTCATACTGCAAGGTCCCACAAACACCAATGAGATGAATAACCTGTGCAAACGGAGACCTGTGCAAACGAAGACCTGCAAAAAAGACAGTTGTTAACAATCCCAAATAACTTGCATTATAATAGACATGTGCTGCACCTTGAAACCATGGACACTTGCAAATTACGAAGTACGGACAGCCTTCAATACACCAAGTCCATTTGCAACTGAAAACACCGGGTATGCAGGTAACTGCGAGATGGCAATGGGTGAAAAAATAATGGCATTTGTGGAATGGGGATCACTTTATGTAGCGGTAGAGAAACAGCTCTATCTCTGGGATTGAATGCTTTATCCCAGGGATAAACTGGTTTCTCTTGTCACTATGGCTGCTGGGGAAAGAACTCCCCATTCCACAAAACCTGGGAACTGCACTGGAAGAATCGATACTCTTCCAAACTGGGGCACAGCTCTCCAAGGCGCTGTCTCTGGATTATTTACATGGTGATCATTGCAGTAATTTGCCCCCGCACCCCGCGTTCCATGATGTCACCTGACAACTGCCGCAGAGAGACATTACAGTGTGGTGCGCAATCTGGAGGGGACTAGAGTGTTAGGAATCATGGATGTCGACATAGAAACATAGAAACATAGAAGATAGGAGCAGGAGTAGGCCATTCAGCCCCTCGAGCCTGCTCCACCATTCAATGCGATCACGGCTGATCATCCAAATTCAGTACCCTGTCCCTGCTTTCTCCCCATACCCCTTGATCCCTTTAGCCTTAAGAAATATATCCAACTCCTTCTTGAATATATTGAATGAATTGGCCTCGACTGCCTTCTGTGGTAGAGAATTCCACAGGTTCACCACTCTCTGGGTGAAGAAATTCCTCCTCATTTCTGTCCTAAATGGCTTACCCCTTATCCTTAGACTGTGACCCCTGGTTCAGGACTCCCCGACCATCGGGAACATCCTTCCTGCATCTAGTCTGTCCAGTCCTGTCAGAATTTTATAAGTTTCAATGAGATCCCCTCTCATTCTTCTAAACTCCAGCGAGTATAAGTCCAATCGACCCAATCTCTCCTCCTACGTCATTCCTGCCATCCCAGGTATCAGCCTGGTGAATCTTCGCTGAACTCCTTCCATGGCAAGAACATCCTTCCTCAGATAAGGCGACCAAAACTGCACACAATACTCAAGATGTGGTCTCACCAAGGCCCTGTACAACTGCAGCAAGACATCCTTGTTCCTGTACTCAAACCCTCTCGCTACGAAGGCCAACATACCATTTGCCGCCTTAACCGCCTGCTGCACCTGCATGCTTACCTTCAGCGACTGGTGCACAAGGACACCCAGGTCTCGTTGCACTTCCCCTTCTCCCAATCTATTGCCATTCAAATAATAATCTGCCTTCCTGTTTTTGCCACCAAAGTGGATAACCTCGCATTTATCCACATTATATTGCATCTGCCATGCTTCTGCCCAATCACCCAACCTGTCCAAATCATCCTGGAGTTTCTCGGCATCCTCCTCACAGCACACACGCCCACCCAGCTCTGTGTCGTCTGCAAATTTGGAGATATTACATCTAGTTCCCTTGTCTAGAGCATTTAATATATATTGTGACTAGCTGGGGTCCAAGGACCGATCCCTGCGGTAGCCCACTAGTCACTGCCTGCCACTCGGAAAAAGACCCGTTTATTCCAACTCTTTGCTTTCTGTCTGCCAACCAGTTCTCTATCCAAGTCAATACCTTGCCCCCAATCCCATGTGCCTTAACTTTTCACCCTAATCTCTTATGCGGGACCTTATCGAAAGCCTGGTTCTCCCTTACCTATTCTACCAGTTACATCCTCAAAAAATTCCAGTAGATTAGTCAAGCACGATTTACCTTTTCTAAATCCATGTTGACTTTGTCCGATACTGTCACTGTTTTCCAAGTGCTCTGCTATTACATCTTTTATAATTGACTCTAGCATTTTCCCCACTACCGATGTCAGGCTTACCGGTCTGTAATTCCCCGTTTTCTCTCTACTACCTTTTTTGAATAGTGGGGTAACATTAGCTACCCTCCAATCCATGGGTACTGTTCCAGATTCCATCGAATGTTGGAAGATGATCAGCAATGCATCTACTATTTCTAGGGCCACTTCCTTAAGTACCCTAAGATGTAGATTATTAGGCCCTGGGGATTTATCGGCCTTCAATCCCGTCAATTTCCCTAACACCATTTCCCTACAAATACTGATTTCTTTCAGTTCCTCCCTTTCATCAGACCCTATGTTCCCCGACATCTCTAGGAGGTTATTTGTGTCCTTCTTTGTGAAGACAGAACCAAAATATGTATTTAATTGGTCAGCCATTTCTTTGTTCCCCATTATAAATTCCCCTGATTCTGACTGCAAGGGACCTACGCTTGACTTCACCAATCTTTTTCTCTTCACATACCTATAAAAGCTTTTACAGTCAGTTTTTATGTTCCCTGCAAGTTTACTCTCATATTCTATTTTCCCCTTCTTAATTAATCCCTTTGTCCTCCTTTGTTGAATCCTAAACTGCTCCCAATCCTCAGGTTTACTGCTTTTTTTGGCCAATTTATATGTCCCCTCCTTGGATCTTATGCTATCCCTAATTTCCCTTGTTAGCCACAGTTGAGTCACCTTTTTTGTTTTATTTTTATGCCAAACAGGGATGAACAAATTCTGTAGTTCATCCGTCTGGTGTTTGAATGTTTGCCATTGCCTATCCACCGTCAACCCTATGAGTGACATTCCCCGATCAATCCTACCCAACTCGCGCCTCAGACCATCGTAGTTTCCTTTATTTAAATTCAGGACCCTAGTCCCTGAGTCAACTACTTCATTCTCCATCTTAATGAAGAATTCTATCATATTATGATCGCTCTGACCCAAGGGGCCTCGTACAACAAGATTGCTAATTAATCCTTTCTCATTACATAATACCCAGTCTAAGATGGCCTGATCTCTGGTTGGTTCCTCAACATATTGGTCCAGGAAACCATCCCGTAAACACTCCAGGAATTTCTCCTCCACAGTATTGTTACTAATTTGGTTAGCCCAATCTATATGTAGATTAAAGTCACCCATGATGACTGCTGTGCCCTTATTGCATGCTTCTCTAATTTCCTTTTTATTGCCATCCCCAACCTCCGCATTACTGTTTGGAGGTCTATATACCACTTCCACTAACATTCAGGGGGGGTCTGATGTGGGGGAGTCTCAGGATTCGGAGGGCTTCTCAGCATTTGGAGAGGGTCTTGGTATTAGGAGAGGGTTTCTGAAATCGGTGGGGGCTGGCGCTTTCAGAAATCGGGGGCGGGAAGAGATGGTGACTGGGAATGGAGGCTCGGGGGAGAGATGGGGAACAATGGCTCGGGAGGCAGACTGGGAATGGGGGCTCGGGAGAGATGGGTAACAATGGCTCAGGAGAGAGAAGAGAAGAGTACTAGGAGTCGGGAGATTGGGGCTCAAGCGGAGGGGTTGGGGGTTGGCACCATCATTCTCTGCAGAGCCGGGAACAGCACTGAGAGGAGCAGCCAGTAAAGTGGAAGAACCAAGGGGGAAGGGACGAGGAAGGATCTTAAACTGAGTGTTATTAGATCGCGGGACCTTTCACCACCTGTGGCTATTGAGATAGAGACTAATATTTAATATGAAAGGGAAGGGTGTGGCAGAGCCACCAAGGGACTGTTATATCGATGTACATAATTATCTGTAACAGAATGAATCTGTACCTGTATTCGTTTTACTACTTGTAAATAGCGCGGTCCCTAGAGGGTTAAGACCAGATGCGATGACGTCACCACGTGGGTCACGTGACGTTCCCAACGGCGGGAAACGTGATGACGTCAGAGGGAGGAGCTCTCTCTCTCAGTCCTCGTGGAGCCAGCATTGAGCATAGACCTGTTTGTTAGTTCTCCTGCGTTTGATTGTTACTCCTGCAAAACAGTATTAAACTTCGTTTGGTTAACAGACTGACTTGATCTCAGTCTTTTGATTAGGAATCTAACAATTCCTACAAGGGGATAAATATCTCAAAAGGAACAATATAGAAGGTTCTGGGGTTAACAGGAGAGAGTGCCAGCACCCGGGGGCTGAAGGCCTCCTCCTGTGCTGTCCTGCTCACGGGTGGTCTCCTGGTTGTTAGAACTTCTTACACAACAACGCAGGCTGACAGTGTAGCAGATCCCAGAATCAGGACATTTCTCCCTCAATGGAAAAGGACCCCAAGATGGAAATGAACTGGGAAACCCAACAAACAGAAAATCAAACTCAAATCACATCCCATTGGCAGGGCTCCAGAATTAGGCACAATCCCAGGTGAGAGCAGAAAAAAAGAAGGAATGCTGCAGGAGATGTAGCCAATCCTGGGATATTTGGCACATCCGGTTTACTGTACATACAGTGACCATTTTGAAAATAAGGGCACCTGTAAATAAAGGACACCTGATGCAAGTCCCTCAGGTGACCCTGATTTACGAGGAGCGATTACACAAATTAGGGTTGCATTCCCTAGAATTTAGAAGGTTAAGGGGTGATCTGATTGAAGTTTTCAGGATATTAAAGGGAACAGATAGGGTAGATAGAGAGAAACTATTTCCATTGTAGTCCCGCCTCCTTCCCGACTTCTGAATGAAAATCCAGCCCTAGGACTAGGGGGCATAGTCTAAAAATTAGAGCCAGACCATTCAGGAGTGAAATTAGGAAACACTTCTACACACAAAGGGTGGTAGAAGTTTGGAACTCTCTTCCACAAACAGCAATTAATGCTAGATCAATTGTTAATTTGAAATCGGAGATTGATAGCTTTCTGTTAGCCAAAGGTATTGAGGGATATGGGCCAAAGGCAGGTACATGGATTTAGATCGCAGATCAGCCATGATCTCATCGAATGGTGGAACAGGCTTGAGGGGCTGAATGGCCTACTCCTGTTCCTGTGTTCCAATGTTTCACTGTAATCTGTTTTTAGTGGTGTTGGTTGAGCTGTAAATGTTGGCGAAGACACCGGGAGAACTCCTCTTCAAAGAATGCCATGGAATCATTAATGTTCATCTGAGAGGACAGACAGCGCCTTTGTTTAACTTCTTATCTGAAAGACATTGAACTGGAATTTGTGGTCGGTAATAATGGTGAACTATCCATGTTAGACTGAAATCAGACATAACATAGATCACATAATCTAGGCTGAAACTTCAGTGCAGTACTAAGGAAGGTGCTGTCTTTTGTATGGGATGTTCACAGAATCACAGAAACCCCACAGTGCAGATAGAGGCCATTTCGGCCCATCGAGCCTACACCGACACATATCCCACCCGATCCCCGTAACCCCTACACCAACACACATCCCACCCTATCCCCGTAACCCCACGTATTTAATCCCCCTAACACTAAGGGTCAATTTTATCATAGCCAATCAACCTAACCTGCACATCTTTGGACTGTGGGAGGAAACCGGAGCACCCGGAGTAAACCCACGCAAACACGGGGAGAATGTGCAAACTCCACACAGACAGTCGCCCGAGGCCGGATTTGAACCCAGGTCCCTGGCGCTGTGAGGCAACAGTGCTAACCACTATGCCACCGTGTCATCGTTTATGAGCGATGAACTCCGTCAGTACCTGCTAACTAGGGGTATTGCCACAAGCAGGACCACCAGTTACAACCCCCGGGGGAACGGACAGGTGGAAAGAGAAAATGCGACAGTTTGGAAGGCCGCCCTGCTAGCCTTAAAGTCTAGGGGCCTTCCAACCTCCCGCTGGCAGGATGTGCTCCCCGATGCGCTCCACTCTATTCGGTCACTGCTCTGCACTGCCACTAACGCCACCCCTCATGAGAAAATGTTTGTCTTCCCAAGGAAGTCCACATCGGGGACATCGCTACCGCCATGGCTGACGTCCCCAGGGCCGGTCCTACTGAGAAGGCACGTGAGGACCCATAAAACGGACCCCCTGGTCGAGAGGGTCGACCTCCTCCACGCCAACCCCCAGTATGCTTACATTGCATACCCGGACGGGCGGGAGGACACAGTCTCCATAAGAGACCTTGCACCCTCGGGGGCCGCAGTAACCCACTACTCACTACCACCCCCCCCCACGATCCGATATCCAGCCCCAGCAGACGGCAGGCCTGGGCCCCGCGACCCGCTCGACATCTACGAGGACGACACGCCTGTGCCACAGCCCACGCAGGACTCGACGCCGGAAGCTCCACTACCCCTGCCGTCGCCATGCCGATCACAGCGGCAGACAAGACCTCCGGAGAGACTCCAATACACTAACTTTTAATACACTTCACCCCGCCGGACTCAATTTTAAACAAGGGGTGAATGTGGTAAACCACTGTTTGTATTCCACTGTGTACATGCCTGGACATGCCTCGGCTGACTCCTCCCACAAGTCCTAGTATAAACTATGCCACGGTGTTAAACTAAGGCTTTGCTTGCTTGCTTCTGATGGATTTAAAATATCTTACCACCAAAAAAGATTAACTAGTCATTTACTTCCTTGCAGTTTGTGGGACTTAACTGTGTGGAAATCTGCTGCAGTGTTTGCCTACATAACAAGTGTTTAAACTTCAAGAAGTAATTTATTGGCTATTAAGCAATGCGGAATATCCTGAGGATCTGAAAGGCATTATTTAAATGCAACTCCTTCCTTCCTCCTTTTCCATCCCTCCCTCCTCAAGCTCACGAACTGCATCATTTATGGTGGTTGTTGCTCTGCTGCTGGTTGCAAACATTGGTGAGAGGGATGCAGGGTGCTGTAAGGTGCTGGTTTGTTCTCGGCTACAAGCAGGCTGCTGTTCCAGACCTACAATGACAGAAGAGGAACACATGTTACAATTCTGTCTTCATCAGATATCTTCAAACAGAGTGCATTGCAAGATACTTTGTCATTGCTTGATGTGTGAAGAGCAGGATGATACTAGCCCTGAGCTTCGAGGAGGCCTGCAGCCTTACCTGCTGCTACTTCCTTCCTGCTCTTGTAGGGAAGGATGCCCAGGGTGGCCTTCGCAAAGTGAGTTATGGCCCTTCCTGCACTTAGGACCTGGTCCCTTTCCTGCATTCAGAGGAAAATTCATGGGCCTAGAAATTCAGTTGCGTGCGCCAGCCGTTAGCGCCTTAGGAGGAGTAGATCTCGAGCGCTAGGCACTTAGCGGCCGGGCGCAGCACGATCTGCGCCTACGCCCAACTTCAGTAGACATTTAGCGCCGGCGCAAAGTGTTTGCGCGCGCTCAGCTGCGCGCGCAGATTATGACGTCATTTCCTCGTGCAACGCCCTTTGTGCGCCCCAATCCGGAACTTCAGTCGCGGCCGCCCAATGTGGGCATGGCGGTCCTAAGAACTGTGAAATGGAACGCAGCAGAGGCCATGCGGGCCGCGGGGAGCGCAAATTAAAGGGCACTTACCCTGAACTGTAAAGGCCAGCCATTTTGCAGCAATCACTCTTGTGCAACGGATTTATGGACAGAAACCAAGGAAGAGAGCTTACTGCTTTGGCCCAATATAGGAGAGGTATTTTTGGCTTCAGGCCAGAGCTTGGCAATTCGCCTTCATTGTGAGGTCATTGTTTGCCAGTATATTATGGGGGCTGCATGGGGTGCCAACCCTCAGTTTCAGCATTATGTGCGAAGGGCTCACAGACGCTGTGTGAGAGGGGCAGCCCTGGCTAGACGCAGAGGGGGCAACAGGCGTCGGCAACGTAGGCCTTACCCACTCAGGGAATACCGCCAGCAGGTGTCCTATCTCACCATGCCTGCCGCGCAGTGTGTTAGGAGGCTGCGCTTCAGAAGGGAGGTGGTTGCAGAGATCTGCCAGCTGCTTCACAGAGATCTGCGTCCACAGCTGAGGTGCAGGACGTCTCTGTCGGTGGAAGTGAAGGTCACGGTGGCTCTGAACTTCTATGCAAGCGGCTCCTTCCAAGCCGCTGCTGGGGACATTGCTAACATATCCCAGTTCACCGTGCATTGCTGCATCCGCCAGGTGACCAATGCCCTTTTCAGAAGGAGACACCAATTCATCTCCTTCCCCATGACCCTGGAGAGGCAGCAGCAGCGTGCAGTCGGATTTGCAAGGATCGCGGACTTCCCCATGGTGCAGGGCGCCATTGACTGCACGCATGTGGCTTTGCGGGCACCTATCGACAATGCCGAGGATTACCGCAACCGGAAGGGCTACCATTCCCTCAATGTACAGCTGGTGTGTGACCACAGGCAGCGCATCCTAGCTGTCAATGCCTGCTTTCCAGGCAGCAGCCACGATGCATTTATCCTGCGACAGACTACTGTGGCTGACATGTTCCAGGCACAGCCTCCCCCAAGAGGATGGCTTATCGGGGACAAAGGCTATCCTTTGTGTACCTGGCTCATGACCCCGCTCCGCGCGCCCAGGACCCCTGCTGAGGAGGCATACAACGAAAGCCATCAAGCCACTAGGAACATCATAGAACAAACGATTGGCGTCCTCAAGCAACGGTTCTGCTGCCTGGATCGTTCCGGCGGATCTCTGCAGTATTCGCCGGAGAGAGTCTCCCAGGTCGTGGTCGTTTGCTGCATGCTGCACAACCTGGCTATCCGCAGGACTCGGGCACTGCCACCTCACGCTGGAGCACCACCTCAGGAGGAGGAGCAGGAGGAGCATGAGGAGGAGGAGGAGGAGGAGGAGTACCAGCCCAGGGGGGAGGCACAAGGTCCAAGGGCCGCCCGTCGGCGGCTTATTGAACGTCACTTCTAGGCCCCCTGTCAGGGAATGGCTTGTGGCAATGAAGGGACCTGAATGCAGCCGCTCCGCAAGCCCTCAGCCGGTTAAGGCAACAACCACTTCAAACATCAAACATGGACAAGCTGAATAAAAAAAATGCTTTATTGAACAAACTCAGGGCCCTTCCCACATGAAACCCAAAAACAGACAACACCCCCAAAAAACAGTCACACACATGACTCACTCCCACAACCTGGGGAGGAATAACAAAACATTTCCACAAAAATGGCCTTCATCCTCGGCCTTACAAAAACAACCATCCCCATAAACAAAACAACCATCCCCATATAAAAACAACCATCCCCATATAAAAACACATTTGCCCACACCCTCTACTTTGTGGCCCGCGAGGGCGATTCCTTGTCCAGCCTTTTGCGGCCCCTGGCCGCCCTGCTGCTCCTCAAAGTGTGCCCAGTGGCTGCTGCAAGGCTGGGGGAAGGCTCCTGAGGGGCACATGGCGTGACGGCAGATGCCCTTGGGGGTCGGCCTAGACGAGCTCTGGCCCTCGAGGGGCCGGCTGGTGACTGCTGCAGCTGTGGCTGGGCAGCAGCAGTCTCTCCAGCAGCTCGTCGCAGCTCCACTGGGGGAGTGGCAGTGGCGGCTGCAGGAATGGGGGCAAGCTGGCTGATGGCAGGCGCTCGCTGCTCGCCTGAGACACTGGCACTCGCCCGGGCCAGCACTGCAGCATGCGCAGCAATCTGCTGAAGGACAGACCGCTGTGCTGCTGCAGCGCGGCGGGTGCCCTGGCGATGCCTGGCTGACACAGCGAGTGTGGCAGCAGTGAGTGCCCATACTGCCCTGGTCTGTGCCCGCATCAGACCAGCCAGTGACTGCACGGCACCACTGATCACCTGGCCACTCGCTGCGTGAGCTGCCCCGAATTCCGCCCAACTCGCTGCCTGTGCTGCCCCGAATTCGGACCGACTCGCGGCCTGTGCTGCCCCGAATTCGGCCCGACTCGCGGCGTGTGCTGCTTCGAATTGCTCGAAACTCCTGGCCTGTGAGGCGCCGAAATCGGCCACACTATGAGCCAGGGACTCGATGGCCTCAGGCAACCGTGCCACAACCCCCATGAACTCAGTGTGCCGGCGATCCGAGTCCACGGACATTTGATCGAGGAGGCGCACCTCCTTGGCGAGGACCGTCTCCGGACTGGAGGCCGGACTCTCCCTCTGGGGAGAAGGCCGCCGAGCTGCCCGACCCTTCCCACGTTGCTGGATGCCACTGGGCCCAGCAACTACACTCCCCTGCGACCCTTCCCCCTGGCTCTCCTCCAGGGAAGATGTGTCCCCTCCATTGGCATCCCCTGGCGCGGCTGAGGGTTCCCCTGATGGGCCGCCTTCCTCTTCCTCTTCCTCTTCCTCCTCCTCCTCTTCCGAGGGGCTGTCACTGGCAGCTTCAGGGACCTCCTCCTCACCATCTGAAAGCAGGAAGGCACAAGAGTAGCTTTAGAGTGAGGAGAGGGCGTCAGCGAGGGAGGCATGAGTGGTGGCATTCAGCGCATTGGTCGGACAGTGGCAAAGGATGTAGATCTGAAGTGCAAGTGGGACGAGAGAGGTCCAAAAGGTGATGTCCTTACCATTGGTGCCCAGAACAGGGTCGGCATCTCCAGATGCAACGGGGCCAATCACCCGGGCACCCATGAGGCTACCCACGCACTCTTCCAGGTCACTGAGCTGCTGGATCTGGGGACGGCCTCCCCCGGTCACAGTCCGGCTCTTCTGATTGTGTGCCAGCTTGGCCTGCAAGAGAAAGGACGGCCTCTAAGTACAGTGTGGTGCCCTGATCTTGTGTGCACTGCCTCCCATGGTCGAATAGCTTGGCCAGTGTGGTGCCCTGATCTTGTGTGCACTGCCTCCCATGGTCGAATAGCTTGGCCAGTGTGTAAAGTGCAGAATGTGCAATTGATGTTCATGCCAGTCCCATTGCTGCTGGATGAGGGCTGGCCATTAGGGCTTTTAGGTCCCTTTGCCCATAATGTGAGGTGCACATGCAAGGATGAGGAGGACACTGGAAAGGGGACTCACCCTGACAATCCTTGTGAGGTCATTGAACTTTTTCCGGCATTGGACAGCGTTCCTGGGGACCTCGCTGTTGGATGTGACCCTGTGGGCGACCTCCCTCCAGGCTTTCCTGTAGACGCTGGTGGCAGGCTTCTTGCCACTGTCCGGGAACAAGAGTTTGCGTCTCCTCTCCAAAGCCCTAACCAGCACCCTCAAATCATGGCCAGTGAAGCGCTGCGCTCGTTCACGGGCCTTCTGCATCTTTCCCGGCGCTATTTCGGTTCAGCAGCAGTGTTTAGGCCTAGCTGGAGGGCTGCAGTGTCCAGGGCGTGGCAGCAGACGAACTCGACCCTTCCCCCTTTAAGAGCTGGCCGGCGCCAGGGTGTCTGCTGTCAATCAAGAAATGACCACACCTGCGCTGCGCCCGGCCTCGGCGGTTTAGCTCAGCACCGCCGGCTTTGCGCCTAAAGATAGTTGTGTAACGCCAGTTTTAGCGCTCGAGCAAACTCTTAGGGCGAAGCTACTGAATATCGGCGAAGTGGCCTCGACTTTGCGCCGGGCGCAAACTTTAGCGGCCGCCCGACTTTTCCGCCCCAAAAGTGGCTATACTGAATTTCTAGGCCATGATGTTACAAGTTTTGAGAAAACATATTGTGGAAGATGAGTGCGCAACCTGCAGCTCACCTTTGTATCAGTAACTGATCATGCAGCTACATTGTGATATTTTTGTGTGTGGGCCTCAGTGTGCCAAGGGTTTTAGCTGTATGCTGTGGCTGAATCGTGTATCTGTGCCCTGCTGAAGCATGGAGGCGTGCGGTAAGCAATGATGGAGCTGTAATGTTGTGCGAGGGCTTCGCATAGGCCAACAGTACATGTGCAGTAGGACAGGTAGCACTTTGCAACATGCATATTTGGGCCATTTACCTGGCATATAGTACTGTTGGGTAATTGTACTGTGGCACTTTTTTAGGATCTGCCATGTTCTTCGACATCTGTTCCTAGGTTCTGTGGGTACCTTATAGAATTTTGCACTGGCTGTGACCTCCTGCCAGACAGCAGTACCACTCTTCTTCCCTCATCTCTGGGAGGATGCCCTGGAATGCTAAACAAGAATTCAGGTGCAGAGGCCAGTGTGCAACACAATTTATTGTCCATTTATTAATTGGGTCAGGTTCTGACCATCACACCCAAATTTCTGATGTGCATTCATGTCACATGAAGCTATGCACCCAAAGCGCTACAGGAAACTTTGTGTTATCCGGAGGCTAAATGTCCAGCAAGCTCGAGCCACCGGCAAAAATCAGGAGCTGTTTCGTTAGGTTTTTTTTCTTTTCGTTGCTTTTTCTCAACAGTCAAGCTCTGCAAGGTCTCGCTGAAGCTGTTGCTAAGCTACAGAGATTCTTGCAAGGTACGGCCGACTGTTTAGCAACAGGGTTTATTGCCAGATACGGAGCTCAAAATCTCCGTATGTTTCAACATTAGCGCTGGTTTGTCCGGCAGTTTTGATGGGACGGCAACAGCTCGGTCCCGTCGGTGCCGGATAGCACAAAGTTTCCTGTAATTGGTAAGATCTAACCCATTCTTCTATAGTTTGTTGAATAAATACCAGTTGGTTCCTAAAGTTATCGCATTTATGTTAAAACAGTAACCCTCATTGTAGTGAATGTGGAAATAAATTTATTGATAGTAGGTGTAAAATATTAACCTCTACTGTGTATTACTGCATAATTGGTTTATAATTTTACGAGGAAACATTAAGCATTATAAAACTATGAATTTTAGAGATTTAATTTGGGAAATTATATTTGTTTGTTTTTAGATTTAAAATGTTACTCCAGCTAAGTTCTGTGTGTTTTCTCTTCAGACCCATCCAACAGATCATCTTTATGTGCCAGTTCTGAATATACAAAGATCAGAATTTCCTCTTCGCACTGAAGTTTTGTTCATTTTGCAACAGCTGAATATCTCAGATTCTTCTTTAATATTCAGAGATGAAATTGACCTCCATTTGCTGAACAGAGAAGGGAAACTGACTTTAACGCTTGTTGATCATAATATGCTGACAAGGTACAGTGATTCCAAATTTAAATTTCCAATTAGTGTAATGAAACATGAATTAATTTTGACATTAGCTATATGTTGAAATTTTGGGATAGTTTATTCAGCCCGTTGACTATAAATGGGCAGAAAATCTAACCCTTCAACTGAATCAGAAGGCCTGGATTTTTAATGGAACTGGATGACTGAGAATGGGAAGTGTTGTGTATGTAATATGTGTGCTACTTTGAACCTATGGACAGGACTGCACTACTTGTTGGGCGTAGTGATACGCAGTACCACTCCTGGCCATAGGGGTATAAATAGTACTGTGGGTACTGATCCCCCTCAGTTCCCGCCTGTGGGCATGAAGTAAAGACCTATGTATAGTCCCTACCTCCAACCAGTAAAGACCTGTTTGAGTTATACGTTTAAGTCTTTGTGTTAATTGTTCAATACAATACACATACTTAACACTGGCGACGAGTCAGGTTCTTACCCTGCGGCAGTTGAAGAGAGGTTTCAAACATCACCACCCCACTAGAAGCGACAGGCTTTAGGACTCTGAAGCCTCCATCAGCGACTGAGCACTGGAGTGCAGCAAACATCCTGACAGCTTCCAGCGACTGACAGAAGTCTTTCTGCAGTTTCCTTGTTCAACCTAGGTGGTGGGGTAAGCCGTGCAGTGTTGGCTGCAAAGACAGGGCTGGGGAAGTTGGAGAAGATAAGGGCGATCGCAATCCCTGATAAGAGCCGCGGTGAAACGCGCGAGCGGGTGAGCCAGAGGCCGGGAGCCGCTTCAAGTGCGAGGCGCAGCGCGGGCCAGCGATCGGAACCAAAGATAAGGGCCGCACTCGGGGGCTGAAGGGAGACGGCGTCGGGGGACGGGTGAAGACCGCCAAGCGCGGGAAAACCGCCATTTTGTGGGCGGAGGACGACGGCAAGAGCGGGAAGCCGCCATCTTTGATAACAAGTAAAGAAAATAAAATCTGAGAAATTGCAAATCTACAATGCCTAAACACGGGAATATTAGCACCTTTGATAGTGACCTCGAAGATTGGGCCATATATGTTGAAAGAGTAAAAAATTATTGTAAGGCCAATAAAATTCGTGACCAAGATAAAGCTCTAACATTATTAAATTTAATGGGTGCGAAGACATACGGGCAATTGAAACACCTGTTATCACCAGATGAACCGGCGGATAAGACGTTCGATGAGATTGTTACTGTCCTGAAAGATCAACTAAACCCCACGCCGCTGATGCTAGCGGAACGATTTAAATTTTACGACAGAAGGCAGCTACAGCATGAAAGCAATGCTGATTATTTGCTGGAATTGCGTAAATTAGCGAAATATTGCCAGTTTGGAACGGGACTGACAGAGGCACTTCGAGACAAATTTGTGTGTGGTTTATTTAAACAGGATACACAAAAGCGACTGCTCGAGGAGAATGAGCTGACGCTTGAGAAGGCGGTCACTATGGCAGCAGCACACGAAGCCGCAGCGAGAGGCACGGCAGTAATGCAGCTACAGTCACCGGAGCTCAGTGCACACAAATTGGGTGTGAGTTCTGGCAAATGTTATCGTTGTGGAAAGACAACGCATGATCAGAACCAGTGTTGGTTTAAAAACCAAGAATGTAGAACTTGTGGTAGGCTTGGACATATAGCTAGAGTATGCAGGTCAGGGAAGAAGACCAGCAACAAGAAGTCACCGCAAGGAAAATACGCAAAGGTACACAAGGTGACCGAACAGGAGTCCGATTCAGACGCTAGCAGTAATGAACTGGCTAGCTTAAGCTGTAATGAACTGGCTAGCTTAAGAGTACTCAACGCTGGTAAGGGTGCAGACCTCCAGACAATTTGGGTCACTCTTCAGATAGAAGGAGTCCAAGTAAAACTGGAATTGGACACTGGATCGGCATTGACGGTCATAAATAAGAAAGATTACGGAAAGTTATTCCAACATATTCCCCTACAGGATACGGGGATTATATTGAAAACATACACGGGGCAAAGAGTGTACCCCATCGGGAAAATAGAGGTTGCAGTGGTCCACAAGGGCGAAGACAGTCAAATAATGGACTTATATGTGATATCTGAAGGAGGTTCTCCACTACTAGGACGGGAGTGGATTAGGAAAATGAATATGGACTGGCATTTCCTACAAACAATAACGAGTGAGAACTCGGTGAAGATAGTCGGCCCAGACTCTGGAACGGATGATGGTAAGCCCAACTCCGGTGCAAAAGACAAAGTTTCAGCACAGAATTCCACTGAGCAACAACAACATAGTTTAACTGTGGATTCTGAGTCTGGCAAGTCTACTGATGTGCCCATTTCTGAGGGACACCGGGCTCGAACTCAACTCCATTTCAAACTACAACAGCAATTAGAACAAATGCTTCGCCGTTGTGAGCAAGAGTTGAATGCAACGAAAGAGTTCTTTGATATAGAGTTGGAGAATCTGGAAAGACAACAGAAGCAGCTGATGGAGAAAATGGAGCAGGAGCACACAAAACGTCTGATGTCAGAGGAGTTAACGGTCAGCCAACTCCTGCATATGCTGAAGGACAGGACTCTGAAATGGGAAAAACTTGAACACGAACTTCAATATTCAAACGAAAGGGGTTCGGAGCTCTCAAAGGTTATTGGAAGAGCTGAGGTGGCAACACAGACTGAGATGACTGCAACAGAGCAGCCCTTGGATGCCAAAAGTACGCTGACTCACGTCAACGTAGAACAACAGACCGCTGAAACAGCTGCTCCGGTAGAGGGATTGAATAGTCCGATCAATCAATCTCCAAAAGAAGTTGAAGTAGTAAAATCTCAAATGAGGTCATTAGTAAACGACTTGCTGAAAGCCCAGAAAAAGCTGGATGAAGAGGTACGCATGAAGAAGTCTCTTCAGGAAAGATGTCTGGACTTGGAACAAAAGCTGGCTAACGCCCAGCTGGGTATGGAGGAAATAGAAGACCCTCTCGCTGGCCTAGATCAGGACGACACCGAATATTACTATGTCCTGTCCTGCCCAACTTGTAACTTCGACTCCCACCATACAGAAATCATGGAGGAGCACCGAAAGTCTACGGAACATCGGGAGAAGGTGGCTCTACTACGGAAAAAGGAGGGAGAGAAGGAGGAACTGCGCATGCAGCTGGCAGCTGACAGTGGAGCCCAGAGAGTCTCCAAGAAGCAGAAAAGGAAAAGTCGAAACAGAAGATGACCCATCTGAACCATTATTACCTCTACCAGATCACACACGTGGTCCCTCTGAACGGAGCCAATTCAGTTCGGAAGTTCAAACTGTTAAATCCATGGAAGGACTATTGAATGAGTCACTCCAGCAACGTGAACCGACTCCACCACAGAGATTGAATCTGTGAACTGTTTTCCGCAGAGACTGAATCTGTGATCTGTTTTGACATGAAGTTATCTATGTATCTATGTTATTCTGTTATGTAAACCTGAAGTTATATATGTATATATGTTATTACGTTATGTTAAATGGGGAGATGACTGTAAAGCTAGGAAGGGAGGAATGTTGTGTATGTAATATGTGTGCTACTTTGAACCTATGGACAGGACTGCACTACTTGTTGGGCGTAGTGATACGCAGTACCACTCCTGGCCATAGGGGTATAAATAGTACTGTGGGTACTGATCCCCCTCAGTTCCCGCCTGTGGGCATGAAGTAAAGACCTATGTGCAGTCCCTACCTCCAACCAGTAAAGACCTGTTTGAGTTATACGTTTAAGTCTTTGTGTTAATTGTTCAATACAATACACATACTTAACAGGAAGTGGGTCTGGGAACTGTTCCTGCTGGGTTCTGCCTATTTTTGCAGCCCTCTAATTGCCAGTTGGAAATAATGAGCAGGTGTATTGTAATCATATTCCAATGACTGACTGAATCATTTGTGTCATAGTAATGCTGGACAGCAGGGGTGCCTGTTCATCCAGTGTTGCTATTACAGTGGAGAGAGAGTAGTTAAAGTTTAAAGCCTGTGCAATCGATGGATATGAATTATTTTTAATTTTCTTTAAAACTTCAAATGGCAGTGCAGAGGTTGAAGTTTTAAAGAAAAATTAAATTTTTTAGAATTCATATCCAAGCCTCTGCAATCAATTGCACTGACTTTAAATTTAAATGTGCCTTTAAAGTAAAAAATGTTAAAAGGCACTTCATGGAAGTGTAATCAGACAAAAATTGACACTGAGCCAAAGGAGAAGATATTAGATGGGTGATTCAAATCTTGGTCAAAGAGATAGGTTTTAAGGAGCGAGAGAGACTACACACTGGGCTGGATATTCTGCAATTCTAGAATAGGGGGCATTTTTGACATAACAAGAATTCCTCCTGCCACAAAGATGTGCCTCTGACCCCGCTGATTTTCCAGCTCTGGTTCATTTAAATAATTATGACCGGCTTCCCAGCCTCTGCCAGGCGATGCAAGAGTGGTGAATATTGCATTGCGCACAGTGAGTCAGAGGGTTTATTATTTTATAATGTAACTCACTAATCCAAATAATTATCATCTCTCCCACTTCCAGCAGTCAGAGATGCCACATACCCTGCAACAGAGCTTCTCTCTCTTTTCCAGGCTGTGTTTCTCGCTTCCTTTTCTTCTCTCTCTGTCTCTCCCTCTCTTTTCTATCCCTCTTTTATGCCTCTCCTTTGCTTATGAACAATGTCTTGGGCCCTGATCTTATCTCCGAAGCGAGTTCCCTGCTGAAGTTGGGGGGTGGGTGAGTGAAGTTAGGAACAAAAAACCCTGAAATACAGTTTCCCAATGTCTTTTCATTTTTTTCTGGAGGTTTCCCGCCCACAGCCAGCTTGATTGACAGGCTGGCTAGCTGTCCAGCGGGAAAGCCTGCAGCAGAAGATAGTGGTCGGGGGGGGGAGTCCGATCGCGGGGGTGGGTGGAGATGGGCAGATGGTGGTCAGGGAGAGGGGCAGATGGTGGTCGGGGGGTGGGTCTGATCGCCGGGGGCGGGGTAGCGGGGGAGGGAAGGTGGAGCAGACAGATCGTGGGGGTGGGGAATTTACTGGTAAGCTTGTTGGGCCTGAAGGAAACACTCCTGTCCACCTGGCCCACAAGAAATGCTGTCAAAGCACTTATCGCATGGATTCAGCCCTTCTTGCCTCCTTTCACCTGCCGGGTTTCTCGAGGCCAGGGAAATCCAGCCAACTGTGATTAAAAATAGAATCACTGTTAAAATGAAGGCAGCAGCCTCATTAAACTAGTTAAATGACCAACCGATTATGCACTTTACAGCCTTCCGGACTCAATATCGAGTTCAACAATTTCAGATCATAACCTCGGCCCCTATTATATTTTTATATATTTTTTATCCACACCTTTGGTTTGTGCCTTTTCCTTTTTTTCTTTCCCACATGGCAGCTGTCTCTCATTCTGCCAGCGCATTTCACACTTCATCTAGAGCCATCTTTTGTCTCTTTACTTGTCCTATTACCATCTCGTCTCGTCTTGAATATTTCTTGATGTCTCTTCACCTCTCAGACCTTCCCTTTTGTTCTTTCATCCCAGCCCCCATTTCCCAGCCCCCAAACTGGCCTTTTAATCTGTTTCATTTCCTGCTTTTTTCTCAGTTCTGAAGAAGGGTTTCGACCTGAAATGTTAACTCTGTTTCTCTCTCCACGGATGTTGCCTGGCCTGCTGAGTTTTTCCAGCGTTTTCTGTTGTTGTTTCAGATTTCCAGCATCTGCAGTATTTTGCTATCGTAAATGACCAACCTACCTCCTGAGAGTGGATTGGTCGCCCTCCTCTCGTCCCGCCTCTGTTGAAACTGGTAGTGAGCAGGTTCAAGGCGGGTTGGGTTCCTCTAAGAGTTTTAGCGATTTTTAGCTTTTTAACCCCTCACCTGAGCCAATCCCAGCTGTTTTTGGGGTTAAAATTATCTGCTGTGCCTTTGTCTCCGAACCTTTTTCCCTTAAAGTTACTTTAAATTTGAAAATTACTAACCTAACATTTTGTAGATATAATCTAGTAGTCTGAAGTTCCTCTGATGAAGGAGATACAAGCTACCTGTTGGGAGCTTGTCCGTTTCTGGAATTAGCATTAACAATGGAATTCTTTTAATAAAAGAAAATAAGCTCATTCCATTGCACAAGTCTAAAGGCCAGAAAGACAGATTTAGAGTATTTGGAGTATTAAAAAAATGGAGGAAGTCAGTGGGGAAAAATGTGGACCCCAAAAGACCTGGATAAATTTAGAGAAAATTAATAAAGATCAATATTTATTTGGAACATCGCTGACAACCAAGGAACTTATAAAAGGCAAAGTTAAGCTAAATGACAATTCACAATGATTTGCACAGTTCACAGACACAATTTTATTGAAATGAGAGAGAGTAGTTAATAAGATTGGTGAAAATAGAAAGTATATAATGTATAAAATAACCATCTGTAAAGGAGCAAAACACAGACCTAAACACTTAACCAAGAAGGAAGAAGAAATCTCAATGGCACCCTGATGATCACAATATGTACTTGATATATATGATAAATACAATAAATTTTATTTTTAAAGTTCAGTACTATGGCAGTTTAATGGGGTTGGGGAAACAAACTTCTGATCTTTAGGGGTGGAGGATGCAATTTTCAACTGTAATTTACTATGGGGGACATTCTATCTCTGATCTATGGCATCAGAATATATATCCGTTTCCCTTGGTGCACTGGCTCTTTTGGCATTATGGGAATGAGAAATGAGGCTGCTCCCAGTTCCTGTGGTGAAGTACCTATACTCCCTGACAGTATGAGGGAAATTTTATACTGGCCATTGTAGACAGCCGAGAACAGATTTCAAATTTAGCTTCATAGAGAACCATATTTTGAATGACTATTAGTGTTGTTTCATCCTTTTGAGTTATTTACATTACAACAGTGATTACAGTGTTGTAATGTAAGTAACTCATAAAAGGATGAAACAGACTACTATCACTAGAGAGAAAGTACTAGGCAAACTAATGGGACTAAAGGTGGACAAGTCCCCTGGACCCGATGGCCTGCATTCTAGGGTCTTAAAAGAGGTGGCTGCAGAGAATTTATAATGGTGCATGAGGAAATGGCAGAGAAATTAAATAAATACTTTGGGGTCGATTTTCAGTGTGCTGTGAGGCGGGCTTTTAGGCGTGCGGGGGGCTAAAATCCTGAATTCGGGGGTCCCGACACCATCCCGCCCAAAACCCGCCTCCATGTAAGTTTCAAAGGAGGCGGGTACCCGCCCCACACTGGGACCCGCCGACCCGAGGCGGGAAGGGGAAGGGATTAGTGCCAATTAACTACCTGTTAACAGGTAGTTAACAGGCAGTTTTTAGCCTAATCCCTATTTTGAAGGGTGTCATGTGGGATTCCCGACAGCTCCAAACCATGCCAAGTTAGAAGAGTCGGGCCGTCGGGTTGAAGGACTTGGAGGGGTCGAGATGTCAGTGTTCAGGTGAGTGATGGGTGCATGAGTGCAAAGGTAAGTGTGTTTGGTGTGTCTAAAGTGTGTAAAGAAGTTTAAATTATCAGTACTTACCTTTACAGCCTTCCTTCCTCTAGGCTTCAGGAGTCCATCATTCAGCCGGCACAGAAAACAGAATGGCTGCGATCTGTCAAAAGTGACAGCCTGCAGCTTTCAGTGCCGGCGAGATTTCTAACTGAGTCTGCGTAGAAGGACTCAGGTTAGAAGTCAGACTGTCAGTGTTTGACAGCTTCAAACAGCTGTGAAACACTGATATTTCATCTGTCAGCACGTCTTGACAGATGAAATTTCAGTCTGTGACGTCACCTGTTGCCGGGTGGCTCTTAATTGGCCTGCTGAGCCCGCTGGGCGGGCTCAACAAGGTCAATCAAGTGAAAATCGCGTGGATTGGCCGCATCTCGATGGAGGCGGGACTACAACCCGAAAGTTGTAGTCCCGCCTCCTTCCCAACTTCTGAATGAAAATCCAGCCCTTTGTTTCTGTCTTCACGGAGGAAGACACAAAAAAGCTCCCAGAAATACGAGAAAACCAAGGGTGTGGTGAGAATGAGGAACTTAAAGAAATTATTAGTAAAAAACAGTACTAGCAAAATTAATGGGACTAAAAGTCAATAAATCCCAAGGATCGGATGACCTACATCCTAGGGTTTTGAAAGAGGTGGCCATTGGGATAGTGGATGCATTGGTTGCCATCTTCCAAAATTCTATAGATTCTGGAACGGTTCCTGCAGATTGGAGGATAGCAAATGTAACTCCGCTATTTAAGAAAGGAGGGAGAGAGAAAATGGGGAACTACAGACCTGTTAGCCTCACATCAGTAGTTGGGAAAATGCTGGAATCTATTATAAAGGATGCAATAACTGGGCACTTCGAAAATAGTAGTAAGATTGGGCAGAGTCAACATGGATTTATGAAAGGGAAATCCTGTTTAACAAACCTATTGGAGTTCTTTGAGGATGTAACTAGTGGAGTAGAAAAGGAGAACCGGTAGAGGTGGTGTATTTGGATTTTCAGAAGGTCTTTGATAAGGTCCCACACAAGAGGTTGGTGAACAAAATTAGGGCACAAGGAATTGGGGGTAATATACTAGCATGGACTGAGAATTGGTTAACAGACAGAAAACAAAGAGTAGGGATAAACGGGTCTTTTTCAGGATGGCAGGCTGTGACTAGTGGGGTATCACAAGGATCGATGCTTGGGCCCCAGCTATTCACAATCTATATCAATGGTTTGGATGAGAGGACTAAATGTAACATTTCCAAATTTGCTGATACAAAGCTAGGTGGCAGTGTCAGTTGCAAAGAGGATGTGAAGAGGCTTCAAGGGGATCTCGACAGGCTTAGTGAGTGGGCGAGAACATGGCAGATGGAATATAATGTGGGTAAATGTGAAGTTGTCCACTTTGGTAGAAAAAACAGAAAGGCAGAGTATTTCCTAAATGGTGAAAGATTGGGGAATGCAGATGCTCAAAGGGACCTGGGTGTCCTTGTACATGAGTCACTGAAAGTGAATGTGCAGGTGCAGCAAGCCATTAGGAAGGCAAATGGTATGCTGGCCTTCATTACAAGAGGATTTGAGTACAGGAGTAAAGAAGTCTTACTCCAATTATATAGGGCCTTGGTGAGACCACACCTGGAGTACTGTGTAAAATTTTGGTGTCCTTACCTAAGGAAGGATATACTTGCCATAGAGGGTTCACAAGATTGATTCTTGGGATGGCGGGACTGTCGTATGAGAAGAGATTGAGTAAACTAGGCCTGTATTCTCTTGAACTCAGAAGAATGAGAGGGGATCTCATTGAAGCATACAAAATTATTACAGGTCTTGATGGGGTGGATGCTGGGAGAATGTTTCCCTTGGCTGGGGAGTCTAGAACCAGGGGCCACAGCCTCAGGATAAAGGGTAGGCCATTCAGGACTGAGATGAGAAGAAATGTCTTCACACAGAGGGTGGTGAATCTTTGGAATTCTCTACCCCAGAGGGCTGTGGAGGCTCAGTCATTGGGTATATTCAAAACAGAAGTCGATAGATTTCTGACTAGTAAAGGCATCAAGGGATATGGCGATAGGGCCGGTGAATGGACTTGAGGCAGAAGATCAGCCATGATCTCATTGAATGGTGGAGCAGGCTCGAAGGGCCGAATGGCCTACTCCTGCTCCTATTTCTTATATTCTTATTTTCTTATGAGATAGTGGATGCATTGGTTGGAATCTACCAAAATTCCCTGGATTCTGGAGAGGTCCCAGTGGAATGGAAAACTGCAAATGTAACGCCCCTATTTAAGAAAGGAGGGAGACAGAAAGCTGGCATCAAAAGTCCAGTTAGCCTAACATCTGTCATTGGGAAAATGCTGGAGTCCATCATAAAGGAAGTGGTAGCAGGACATTTAGATAATCATAAAATAGTCAAGCAGAGTCAGCATGGTTTTATGAAAGGGAAATCATTTTTAACAAATTTGCTGGAGTTCTTTGAGGATGTAACGAGTAGGGTGGATAAAGGGGAACCAGTAGATGTTGTGTATTTGGATTTCCAGAAGGCATTCGATAAGGTGCCACATAAAAGGTTACCGCACATGATAAGAGCTCACCGGGTTGGGGTAATATATTAGCATGGATAGAGGATTGGTTAACAGACAGAAAACAAAATGGGTCATTTTCAGGTTGGCAAACTGTAACTAGTGGGGTGCCGCAGGGATCAGTGCTGGGGCCTCAACTATTTCCAATCTATATTAATGACTTGGATGAAGGGAATGAGTGTAATGTAGCCAAATTTACTGATGATACAAAGATAGGTGGGAAAGCAAATTGTGTGTAGGACGCAAAGAATCTCTGAAGGGATATAGATAGGCTAAGTGAGTGGGCAAAAATCTGGCAGATGGAGCATAATGTGGGGAAATGCGAGGTTATCCACTTTGGTAGGAAAAATAAAAAAGCAAATTATTATTTAAATAGAGAGAGATTACATAAAGTACAGAGGGACCTGGGGGTCTTTGTACATGAATCACAAAAAGTTAGCATGCAGGTACAGCAAGTAATTAGGAAGGCAATTGGAATGTTGACCTTCATTGCAAAGGGAATGGAGTATAAAAGCATGGAAGTCCTGTTACAACTGTACAGGGCGTTGGTGAGACCACACCTGGAGTACTGTAAACAGATTTGGTCTCCTTATTTAAGGAAGGATCTACTTGCATTGGAGGCAGTTTAGAGAAGGTTTGCGAGGTTGATTCCGGAGATGAAGGGGTTGTCTTATGAAGAAAGGTTGAGCTGGTTGGGCCTACACTCATTGGAGTTTAGAAGAATGAGAGGGGATCTTACAGAAACATAAAAGATTCTGAAGGGGCTTGACAGGGTAGAGGCAGAGAGGATGTTTCCCCTCATGGGGGAATCTAGAACTAGGGGGCATAATTACAGAATAAGGGTGCACCCATTTAAATCAGAAATGAGGAAGAATTTCCTCTGAGGGTCGTGAATCTTCGGAATTCTCTTCCCCAGAGAGCTGTGGAGGCTGGGTCATTGAATATATTTAAGGTGGAGATGCACCGATTTTTGAATGGTAAGGGAGTCCAGGGTTATGGGGAGCGGGCAGGGAAGTGGAGTTGAGGCCAAGATCAGATCAGCCATGATCTTATTGAATGGCGGAGCAGGCTCGGGGGGCCCAAAGACCTACTCCTGCTCCTACGTCTTATGTCTTACACTTCAAAAAAAAGTACTTCATTGGCTGTAAAGCGATTTGGGATGTCTAGTGGTCGTGAAAGGCACTATATAAATTCAAGTCTCTTCCTCCCCTCCCTTTCCCTCCCTCTCCTTCATTCCTCCCTCTCCTTCCTTTCTTTCCTTCCTTCCCCTTTCCTACCTTTTCCTTTCCTCCCCTCCCCCTTTCTTTCCTTTCCTTCCTTGCTTTCCTTTTATTCCTTTCTTTCCTTCCCTTTCCTTCCTTCCCCTCCCTCTCCTTCCTCTCCTTCCTTTCCTTCCCTTTCCTTCCTTCCCCTCCCTCTCCTACCAAATCCTCTATTGCATCTGGAGAGATCACTCTTATAAAGAGACCCAGCTCCTAAGAAAATATCTTCACTAATCTTACTGTGTTGGAAAATGTAGTCATGTATCCAAGTCAATTATACGAAAAACCCCGTTTTGTGCATTATTTTTAAGTTACTGGCTTTATCCTTAAGCCTCCACAAGATCGATCTACATTTCTTTAAGGAATAAAATGTCATGAGACCTCACTATAATTTAAATCTATTAAGCAAATATATTAAATAATGAGAAAGCAAAGACATAACAACTATATTTAATATATATATATTTAAACCCTCCCCAACAGCATTAGCAAACACCCACCATGAGGATATTGGTCCTGGCCCTGTTGAGGTGCAACCCTTCCCCCAGAACCAGTCCCAATGCCTCAGGAATCTAAAGTCCTCCATCCTGCACCATCTCTCTAGCCACACGTTCATTTGCTGTACCCTCCTATTTCTGTACTCACTAGCGCGTGGCACCGGAGTAATCTGGAGATTACTACCTTTGAGTTCCTGTTTATTAATCTCTTTCATAGCTCCCTAAAATCTGCCTGCTTGACCTCATCCCTCTTTCTACCTATGTCGTTGGTACCAATATGGACCACAACCTCTAGCTGTTCACCCTCCCCCCCTCAGAATGTCCTGCAGCTGCTCAGCGACATCCTTGACCCTGGCACCAGGGAGGCAACATACCATCCTGGAGAGACATCTGTGGCTGCAGAAATGCCTGTCTGTTCCCCTAAGTATTGGATCACCTATCACTACTGCTTTTCTGACCTTCCTCCGCACGCACCCCCCAATACAGCTGAGCCACCCATGGCTCTGGCTGTGCTCCCTAGAGGAACCATCACTATTACCAGTATTCAATACTGATTCGAGGGAGTGATGCACTCAAGAGACTCCTGCACTACCTACCTGGTCCTCCTTGTCTATCTGGCGATCACCCATTCCCTCTCTGTCTGCAAGCTCTTAAGCTGCGGGGTGACCACCTCCTGAAATGTGCTATCCATGTAGCTCTGAGCTTCGCGGATGCACTACAGTGACACCAGCCACTGATCAAGTGCTGAAACCCAGAGCTCGAGCTCCTCCAGCTGATGACACTTCCTGCACATGCGGTTGTCCAGGACACGAGAAGTATCCTGGACTTCCCACAAGGCACAGGATGTGCATTCGATGGGACTGAGGTGCTCTGCTAAGCCTCTATTTATTAGACTACTGACTAAACTTCTTAGTTTAACCCACTGCCCTAACTTAGAGAGAAAAAAGACAAAATTATTTACTCAAATTTAACAAGAACCACTGAGATACTAACAGAACACACAGAACTTAAATATTAGATATCTAGATACTTAACTTAGAGTCCTCGGGATCTGTGGCTCTGCTCCTCCTTTAGAGTTGGATGTGAGAAACTGCCTTCCTCCTCCACCGAATTTCTACTATCACCAAATTCTTCCACTCTGCATGTGATCCACTCCGATTGCAATTCACCTAGCTCTGCCTCCAAGCTCTGTGCTCAAGCTCTTGTTTCATCTTGTTTTGCTGAGCAAACCTTTAGCATTTGTATCATCTAGCTCCTTGAAAAGCAAAACAATAGAGTTGTGAATCTATATTCTACTCTCTCCTTATAAGCAAATATTATACACATAGCTTCCTTTCTTCTTGTCTCCTTATAAGCTAGCTGAAACATATCAGCCTTTCTAGTAAGATTTTAGTTTGTTCAGTTCAGCTCTACTCCAAGGCTGTTTTCTCCTTTTTATCATTCTTGATCTGTGACAAAGGCTTGTTAAAAATTCTTAGCTACCAGCCTCATTCAAAAAATAAAAGGCTACCATAATCATAACTAAGTCAATTACAAACTCAATATATTTTAAAATTCTTGTGTTAGACCTCCTCTCAATCCTTTATGAAGGTGATCATAACAACAACTAGAAACTTTATAATAATATAGGTTGAGGCTGTGTTGGTATCTGATTTAAAGGGACAGCTAATAGACCAAAACAGACAGAACTTCTTCATAGTTATCAATATAATATATTCTGTGCCAATATTGATACTCAAATAAAACTAATGAATATATAATCATTTCTCTGAGCAAACCTTTTGCACTTAATATGGCAGTATCCACAGAGAATGTTTACATATTTGTTTGTCAAATTCTGTTGGTTCTATTGTGCAGGAGACACTTCTCTAAAAGAGCATGAGTAAGAATTGCTGCTACTTGGGCTTGTATTTATGGACTTCAGATCTGTACTTCTGTTGATTTGAATTGTAAGCATTTATCACAGCTGTAAGTTGAATTTGAATCTGAAGTTGCCAGGATGTTCATCCATATTGCAAAACCCTACATCATGTTTCACGTGACTTGGTAGTTGTTGTTTTGGAGTACTGGATATTCATAGGTCTTGGTTACAGCTCTTCAGTTGACCCACCTGGTCATAATGGATTGGTATTGATGGTAATTCTGTGCAAATTGATGCCCTAGACTACCCTGCCCTTTTAAATAGAGGAGGAAATATAGTGGTGGGGGAAACAATATGGGTTATAACAAAAAACAAAAGTACATGGACTTTAGCAAGGCTTTTGATAAGGTTCCACAGGCAGGCTGGTCACGAAGTTAAAAGCCCATGGGATCCAGGGCAAAGTGTCAAGTTGGATTCAAAACTGGCTCGGAGACAGGAAGCAGAGGGTAATGGTTGATGGGTGTTTTTGTGACTGGAAGGCTGTTTCCAGTGTGGTTCCGCAGGGGTCAGTACTAGGTCCCTTGCTTTTAGTGGTATATATCAATGATCTAGACTTGAATATAGTGGGTATGGTTAAAAAGTTTGCAGATGATACTAAAATTGGCTGTGTGGTTGATACTGAAGAAGGAAGCCGTAGACTGCAGGAAGATATCAATAAATTGGTCAGGTGGGCAGAACAGTGGCAAATGGAATTCAATCCAGAGAAGTATGAGGTAATGCATATGGGGAGGGCTAACAAGGAAAGGGAATACACATTAAATGGTAGGACACTGAGTAGTGTAGAGGAACAAAGGGACCTTGGAGTGCATGTCCACAGATCCCTGAAGGTAGCAGGCCAGATAGATAAGGTGGTTAAGAAGGCATACGGAATGCTTGCCTTTATTTGCCGTGGCATAGAATACAAGAGCGGGGGGTTATGCTTCAACTGTATAAAACACTAGTTAGGCCTCAGCTAGAGTACTGCGTGCAGTTCTGGTCACCACATTACAGGAAAGATGTGATTGCACTAGAGAGGGTACAGAGGAGATTTACAAGGATGTTGCCGGGAGCAGAGAATCTTAGCTGGATAGGCTGGGTCTGTTTTCCTTGGAACAGAGGAGGCTGAGGAGAGACCTTATTGAGGTGTATAAAATTATGAGGGGCCTAGATAAAGTGGATAGGAAGGACCTATTTCCCTTAGCAGAGGGGTCAGAAACCAGGGGGCACAGATTTAAAGTAATTGGTGGAAGGTTTAGAGGGGATTTGAGGGGAAATTTCTTCACCCAGAGGGTTGTGGGGGTCTGGAACTCACTGCCTGAAAGGGTGTTAGAGGCAGGAACCCTAACCACATTAAAAAAATATCGGCTGAAAATTCAGTAGCCTTAGCGCCTCATTTGAGGCGCTAGAGGGCCTTGCGCCGGAGTTATGGCCAGTAGTGAAATTCCCTGGGGCCCTAAATCGGCGTTGCTCCGGTAGCGCTGCGCCGGCACCAATGACGTCATCGGTGTGCGCAGCGTCCCGGTTGCCGTGGTAACCCGCCCGAACTCCGAAATTGAGTTGCGGCCGCCTCGCCCGTGGCAGCCGCAACCAGCGTTTTGTCAGAGGTGCCTTACTGCAGTTAGCGCCGGCGCATTAAAGGCCCCGCGGCGGCCGGCCGCTTTCCCGCCGGCCGCCTGCCCGCAGCTCCCTCCCCGGACTTCTCTCTCCCCCGCCCCCCCCCCCCCGGAACAGATGCAAGCCCGGCACTTGTCCGAGGTGCCGGGCTCATTTTTAAGCAGATTTGCGCGGGCCGCGGCCGGGTGCAGGCAGCTCCTCCTTAACGGAAGGAGGAGGCCTGCACTTCCCCAGCCTGCCGCACCGCATCGGGTGCCGCAGCGCCGAAATTGCAGCGCGAAACGGCAGTTAGCGCCCTTTTCCAGGCGCTAAGACCCTTCAGTAGCGCCGGCAGCCGTTTGGGCGCGGCGCCACTGAATTTTTGGCGCGCGCAGGGGACTTAGCGCCGGCACTAATTTCCGGCGCTAAAGCCCTGGCTAAGCCAAAACCCAATTTCTAGGCCTATATGTGCACTTGGGATGCTCTAACCTGCAGGGCTGCGGACCAAGAGCTGGGAAGTGGGATTAGGCTGGATAGCTCTTTGTTGGTCGGTGTGGACACATTGGACCGAAATGTGGACACATTGGACCGAAATGGCCTCCTTCCGTGCTGTAACTTTCTATGATTCTATGATTCTACACATCACGAAATGAAAGAGCTTATAAGGGCTTCTCTAAATCAATAACTCTCTAGATGTTTAATTTTGGTGTTCTCTTCTGGATGCTTGCCATTATATTGATTACTAGGATAGAGGCTGCTGATTTGACGATCCAAGTGTTGTTTGATTTCTCAAGTATTTCTGTACATCTGAAGCTTTTAACTGAGTAATGCATCGTCTGTTCTTTTTGGATAACATTGAGTTTCCTGCTGCATCCTGGTTTTTAAATTACTGTTTGCCAAATAAATACTAATGTAATTATGTAAAGACTTACAGAATATCTACATTTGTGAAAATTACTGAAATCATTAAATTTAAGGAGTCAACTGAGTAGAAGTAAATAGGAGTATATTTAATGCAAAAATGTTCTTTAGTAAACTGAAATGCCTAAAGAGTCACAAAAATACTGACAGAGCACAAAATGCCATCTAGGTAAT
Source organism: Somniosus microcephalus (assembly GCF_052327205.1). Classification (NCBI taxonomy): domain Eukaryota; kingdom Metazoa; phylum Chordata; class Chondrichthyes; order Squaliformes; family Somniosidae; genus Somniosus; species Somniosus microcephalus. The sequence goes on from NC_140987.1 coordinate 135,599,592, forward strand.
AGTTTGGATTAATTAGTTTACCTGAAGTGCTGTACATTTGTAACAATGCCCAGTAATATTTAAAAGGAAAACATTTTTGTAATCTGATACAGGCTTAATAGGAAAATTGTTGATATATTGGTACCACACAATACCAATTTAAAAGCTATCAGTGATCTAATTTATTTTCTATGCGTTAAAGGCAGCTAATTTCAACCAATAATGTTACATGCCACAAACAATTATGCTGAAATAATTTGATTGGAATATTTTAATATTTGGATTTAATTGTTTTTTTTAAATACACATTACAACTATAGGGCAGTTTCAGTTGGACTGTGTTCTTGGACCTGGAGCCTTGCTACACTGGAGTGCAATTTGGAGAATTAAGGCTGTAGAATTGTCATATTTGTGATTTATGCTTCCATCGAGTGAGGCTGCACTCGGAACAGAGTTTTGTTGAGTTAGCCCTTATATTCCTAGTATCTTTTAAATTTTGCAATTCTTATGGTAACAGAAATTAAACAGTAAGTATGCATGGAAGAATATGGACAATATAAAATTACATCTGGTGCCTTCTTGTCTTTTAGTGATGACAAAGCACTTGAAACAGCTGTTGTCAAAATAATTGACCACCATGAACAAGAGCGATTACATTCTGCTCAGTGTGAAATTGTCCTGGAGCCAGTGGGATCCTGCACCACCCTAATAGTTTCAGAGATTCTTCAAAAAGCTCCAGATTTACTCAACCAACAACTAACACATCTTTTCAGAGGTAAGAAAATGTATTTTCATTTCGAGTAAAAGGACTCTGTGCATGTGCATTTGTGTTCTTGATCACACATGCACGCACACACACACACACACACACAAACCCTTAAAGGGCACTTGTGAAAGGAGTATGTGGGAACTACTTACACCAGAATTAATCAAAGTACTGTGTTGACGAAGTATACATTATGTGCTAAATTATAGTTTTGATGTGTAGGTCAGTATCCAGGAAGATGAACTATACCTTCTGGTACCTTTTAGAACATTTGTCTATTTCACGCATGATTTTTAGCCAATCTACTCCAAACAGTGTGGGTGCTGCAATTTTGTATTGCATAGCGTGGATTTAATGCAAGTCAGTGTTGGGTTGCTTGAGAAGTTTTCCCACCCCCAGTACATTACTTGATATTGCCAATGTGTAGATCAAATATTTAGGAAATTACAAGAGGTGTATATATAGAAACAAAGGAGTGTTCTTTGTGAGTCTAGAAGAGGGCAAATATATATTACACATGTTGTTTCTTGATGGGGGAAAATTAGCAGTTGAAAAACTGGATGAATAAAAAACCACAATACTTAAAATAAGGATGCTGTAATTTATCGCAACGTATTAGTAACACAGAAATAATGACACAATGGGGTCTAAATTTTACATCATTGCACCTGAAACAGCACAACAATAAACAAATTTAGCAGTGCAGAGAACTGCGCCCAATTGGCATGGGAATTTGGGATACTGCTAAATTGGTTAGGGGCTATTTTTAGGTGGCCCTGGCTCCTGTGTTTATTTCAGACCCGGCTCCGACTGGCATTTCCGAGTCTTGAGCAGCCTAACCAGCGGTCCTTAAATGGACCACTGGTGACCGCTCAAAAAGGACAAAACTTGGAAAATGCTCAGTATTTTATGGCGTCAGAAAGAGCCTTCTAGCTCCACAAAACAACTACGGGACACTTGTGGGGGGAGGGGTTAAAAAAGAGAGGTGTGTCATCATCCGTGATTAAGAGCAATCTTGATGAGCACTAATTCAGTTAAGAATCATAGGCCTAGAAATTCAGTTTGGGCCCGCCAGCTCGCTTGCGCCCAGAAGTTACCGCTGCGCGCGGAGCCACTTGCGCCCGCCGGAAATTCAGTTTCAGCGCCCCAAGTCGAAGCCGGCTGCTATTCAAGGGTGTGGCCGCCCCCGCTTGGGGCGCTGAAACTGAATTTCGGCGCGCTAGGTGCCGCAGCACCACCCGCTGCGGAGCGGCAGGCTGCGGTACTGCAGGCCTTCCTCCCTCTCTTAAGGGGGAGGTGCCTGCAACAGCGGGATCGCCGCTCGCTAGTGCCGGCAAATGAGCCTGGCACCACGGAGAAGTGCCGGGCTCCCAGAAAACAGCCGGCAATGCCGCGGGGGGGGGGGGTGGAGGAGGCCGGGGAAGGAGGTGCGGGCAGGCGTCCGCACCTCCGCCTTAACTCGCCCCACTAAGGCTGCAGGACGGCCCCGTTTTCAGATCGCTGTTTGCGGCCGCTGCGGAAGAGGCGGCCGCAACTAAATATGGCGGTCGGGCCGGTAGCGGGGCAGTAGCGGGGCACTGCGCACACCAATGACGTCATTGGTGGCGGCGCAGCGCTACTGGCTAACGCCGCCATTACCGCAGCGCTGAATATCGGCGCAATCTCAGCAAATGGCGCAAAAGCCCTCTTTGGGCGAAAACTGGGCGCAAAGCCTACTGAATTTCTAGCCCATAGAATGATACAACACAGAAGGCAGCCATAGGGCTCATCGTGTCTGTGTCGGCTCTTTGAAAGAGCTATCCAAATAGTCCCACTACCCTGCACTTTCCCTATAGCCCTGTAAATTTCTCCTTTTCAAGTTGCTCAACCAACAACTAACACATCTTTTCAGGAGGGAAAAATCTATTTGATCTTGTCTTCACCAATCTACCTGTCGCAGCTGCATCTGTCCATGACAGCATTGGTAGCAGTGAAAGAAAGAAAAGAAAGACTTGCATTTATATAGTGCCTTTCACGATCACTGGACGTCCCAAAGCACTTTACAGCCAATGAAGTAATTTTGAAATGTAGTCACTGTTGTAATGTAGGAAACGCAGCAGCCAATTTGTACTCAGCAAGCTCCCACAAACAGCAATGTAATAATGACCAGATAATCTGTTTTTGTTACGTTGATTGATGGATAAACATTGGCCAGGACACCGGGGATAACTCCCCTGCTCTTCTTCGAAATAGTGCCATGGGATCTTTTATGTCCACCTGCGAGAAAGCAGATGGAGCCTCGGTTTAACGTCTATCCGAAAGATGGCACCTCCGACAGTGCAGCACTCCCACAGTACTGCACTGGAATGTCAGCTTAGATTTTTGTGCTTCAGTCTCTGGAGTGGGACTTGAACCCGCAACCTTCTGACTCAGGCGAGAGTGCTACCAACTGAGCCACTGGCTGACCACCACGCAGTCCTTGTGGAGACGAAGTCCCGTCTTCACACTGAGGACACCCTCCATCGTGTAGTGTGGCACAACCACCATGCTAAATGGGATAGATTCAAAAACGATCTAGCAGCTGAAAACTGGGCATCCATGAGGCGCTGTGGGCCATCAGCAGCAGCAGAATTGTATTCCACCACAAGCTGTAACCTCATGGCCTGACACATCCCTCACTCTGCCATTACCATCAAGCCAGGGGGCCAACCCTGGTTCAATGAGGAGTGCAGAAGAGCATGCCAGGAGCAGCACCAGGTGTACCTAAAAATAAGGTGCCAACCTGGGGAAGCTGCAACACAGGTCTACATGCATGCTAAACAGCGGAAGCAGCATGCTATAGACAGGGCTAAGTGATCTCACAATCAACGGATCAGTACAAAGCTCTGCAGTCCTGCCACATCTTGTCGTGAATGGTGGTGGACAATTAAACAACTAACTGGAGGAGGCTCCATGAAAATCCCCATCCTCAGTGATGGCAGAGCCCAGCATGCGAGTGTAAAAGACAAGGCTGATGCGTTTGCAACCATCTTCAGCCAGAAGTGCCGAGTGGATGATCTATATCGGCCTCCTCCTAAATCCCCACCATCACAGAAGCCAGTTTTCAGCCAATTCAATTCTTCTCCAGATGATATCAAGAAACGGCTGAGCGCACTGGATATATCAAAGGCTATGGGCCCCGACAACATCCCAACTGTCATGCAGAAGACTTGTGCTCAAGAACAAGCCGCGCCTCTAGCCAAGCTGTTCCAGTAAAGCTACAACACTGGCATCTACCTGACGATGTGGAAAACTGCCCAGGTATGTTCTGTCCACAAAAAGCAGGACAAATCCAATCCGGCCAATTACCGCCCCATCAGTCATCAGCAAAGTGATAGAAGGTGTCATCGACCATGCTATCAAATGGCACTTAATCACCAATAACCTGCTCACCGATGCTCAGTTTGGGTTCCGCCAGGGCCACTTGGCTCCAGACCTCATTACAGCCTTGGTCCAAACATGGACAAAATAGCTGAATTCCAGAGGTGAGATGAGAGTGATTGCCCTTGATATCAAGGCAGCATTTGACCAAGTGTGGCATCAAGGAGCCCTAGTAAAATTGAAGTCAATGGGAATCAGGGGAAAACTCTCCACTGGCTGGAGTCATACCTAGCACAAAGGAAGATGGTCGTGGTTGCTGAAGGCCAATCACCTTAGCCCCAGGACATCGCTACAGACACTCCTCCGGGCAGTGTCCTAGGCCCAACCATCTTCAGCTGCTTCACCAATGACCTTCCCTCCATCATAAGGTCAGAAGTGGGGATGTTCGCTGATGATTGCACAGTGTTCAGTTCCATTTCCAACTCCTCAGATAACGAAGCAGTCCATGTCCGCAATCAGCTAGACCTGGATGACATTCAGGCCTGGGCTGACAAGTGGCAAGTAACATTCGCATCACACAAGTACTAGGCAATGACTATCTCCAACAGGTGACAGTCTAACCACTGCCCCTTGACATGCAACGGCATTACCATCGCCGAATCCCCCAACATCCTGGGGGGTCAGAACCTTAACCAGAAACTTAACTGGACCAGCCACATAAATACAGAGGCTGGGTATACTGCGGTGTGTGTCTCACCTCCTGACTCCACCCCCCCCCCCCCAAAGACTTTCCACCATCTACAAGGCAGAAGTCAGGAGTGTGATGGAATACTCTCCACTTGTCTTGATGAGTGCAGCTCCAACAACACTCAAGAAGCTCAACACCATCCAGGACAAAGCAGCCTGCTTGATTGGCACCCCATCCACCACCTTAAACATTCACTCCCTCCACCTCCAGCGCATCATGGCTGCAGTGTGTACCACCTAAGATGCACTGCAGCAACTCGTCAGGGCTTCTTCAGCAGCACCTCCCAAACCCGCAATCTCTACCCCCTAGAAGGACATGCAGCAGGCACCTGGGAACACCATCACCTGCAAGTTCCTCTCCAAGTTACACACCATCCTGACTTAGAAATATATCGCCGATCCTTCATCGTCACTGGGTCAAAATCCTGGAACTCCCTCCCTAACAGCACTGTGGGAGTTCCTTCACCACACAGACTGCAGCGGTTCAAGAAGGTGACTCATCACCACTTTCTCGAGGGCAATTAGGAATGGGCAATAAATGCTGGCCTTGCCAGCGACGCGCACATTCCAGGAACGAAAAAAAGTATATATCCAATTCCCTTTTGAAAGTTACTATTGAATATGCTTCCATCACCCTTTCAGGCAGTGCATTTGAAATCACAACAACTCACTGTGTGAAAAATAATAAATGTTTCCTCATGTTTACTCTGGTTCTTTTGACAATCACCTGAAATCTGTGTCCTCTGGTGACTGACCCTTCTGGCACTGGAAACAGTTTCTCCTTATTTACTCTATCAAAACCATTCATGATTTTGAACACCTCTATCAAATCTCCTCTTAACCTCTTCTGCTGTAAGGAGAACATACCCAGTTTCTCCAGTCTCTCCATGTAACTGAAGTCCTTCATCCCTGGTACCATTTGACTAAATCTCCTCTGCACCCTCTCTAATGCCTTGAGTTTTGGATGAACTTAAATTTATGGAGGATGTAAGATGGGTAGTCAGTCCAGGAAGGCCAAATCACAGCCTCATGTACTCCATTTCTGCATGACTGGTCTGTTTGGCTCTTCCTAATTCTTGACAAAGTCAGGGATGACATTAGGGCTGTGCAACCCATGCAGTTTCACAGTCAGGTGTCCCCGAGCAGATTGAGTCATTAAACCGAACCTTTGCAAGTCAAACACCGCCCCTGCAGCCTTGAACAACTCTTCACTGAGTGGTTGTATGTTTTGGCAAGCAGTACTACTGAAAGATGGAGTCACATCCAAATGGGAAAATATAAATAATATAATAATTCTTGCATTTGTGTAGCATCTTATCATGTTGAAATACCTTAGTGCTTCACACAATTAATTATTTTTGAAGCCCAGTGACTGTTATTACGTAGACAACAGTGCAGCCTTTCTGCAACAACCATGTCTTAAATATAACAATGAGACAAGTTACCAGGAAATCTTTTCTTTTGGTGATATTGGTTGAGGAAAGAATGTTGATCAGGACATCAGGAGAACTCTGTTATTCCAGTAGTATTACCTGAGTAGATAGATAGGACCTCGGTTTTGCATCTTATCTGAAGGACATATCACAACAATGGAGCAATTCTGTAGTACCGCACCGGAATGTCAGCCTTGATTGTGCTCAAACCCTGGTATATGTCTGAAATCCAAAGAAAGGAGTGCAGTCAACTGAGTCGAATTAGTACAAGAAACAGCAGTAGCACTAGGAAATGGAATTGTGTCAAGAAAGCTCCATATCTTTGAAGGGGTGATGCATTAAGATAATGCTCATTTTCTCCGATGTTATGGAGCAGCTATTACTTGAGAACCAGTTCTCTGCCTACCACATTGCTTTATCTGTAATGTGGTGAATACTGCCACTAATCATGGTAGAGCTATATTAAATGAAATCCCTTACCTCTACTAAATTTTCCACAGTACAACTTGTAATCTCCAGTGTCAGACAGCCCTGCTCCTGGAGCTGCTGTAAAAGATGACCACCTCTCATATTCACAGGCAGAGCACTTTACAGCATTACCCCTGCATCTGTGATCACTAAAAATTCTATTACAATCACCGTGTTGGTTAATACCCTTGCTTGGTTCACCTCATTGTTACCATTACATTATCCAAGATATTAAGGCTTGGATGGTGCCCAGCCTTTTCTGGTGAGTGCAACATTTAAAATATACATCTCCACTGATGCTTCCACAGCCATACCCTGAAATTTTGTGCAATAATCTGTACACTCACCTTATCCTCCACGGGTACATCAGGTCTATGAGGCATCTGAACCAGGCACTTCAATGTTGACTCATTGTGACTGGAGTCAGTCAGCCAGTTGGGTTGGACCAGGGTGAATAACACCTTTTAAGGCACTGGTCATTGGAGACTTCAGAGTGAGAAAAATCTCCCTTGGAAGTGCTATACCAATGAGGGCTTCAGCAAGATTATTTAAATGAGAGAACCTCTCACTGAACCTGGAAAGTCTAACTGGAAGTTCCCAACAGAGAGATTCCTGCCTGGGTTCAAAGGCTGCAGATTTTCAGCATCTAAGTCTCTTTTAGTTTTGATTTTTTTTTCCTGTTTGTTTGTAAATGTTCTGCCTGGTTTTCATGTGAGATGGGTTGTTGTAGTTTCACAGGAACAGAGCAACTACAACTACCACGGTACTGTAGGAATTAACGAATTCCTACAAATAATGGAGATCGACACAGGAGAACAATTAAACAGGTCTTTACTCAATGGAGATGCCACGAGGACTGACTGGGCAGCCCTGTGGTTTGCGACGTGATGTCATCGCGTTTACCCACATTTTCCCGCGCTCTTAAAGGGGCCACGCCCCGTACATGCAAACTCTATATACAAAACACAGTAATGCCTAACACAATGGTACAGGTTTAGGCTGGTGTTAGAACATCGTTAAAGAGAATTATATACAGTTAGCCAGAGTCATTCAGTGGTTCTGCCACAGTACATCTCTCTACCGTAAACAGAATTTGCCCAGAGGAACGTGAAATCCCCAGTATGCAAGTGTTGAGTGAAATTTCCAGCTCTGGGTTTGAAGTAGATTCAAGAGAAAGGGGTTGGCCTCCATGGGCAAAACTTATAGGGATTTATAACATTAAATGATTGCTTTATTTGAAGTGCAATTTTAAAGCAAATGAATTTGTTTTTAATAGTTTTCTTGGGTTCTAAATGCTGTTTATACAATTACCTATTCAGCTGTGTCAGAAACCAAGATGGCAGTTAATAACACTTCAAAAAATAAATTGAGCAAAATGATTGCAAATTGCACTTTTTGAATGGGTTGCTTTTATCTATGATCTTTTATGATTTACATTCGAGCAAATAAATATGGCAACAGTACGGTTAGGGGCAACAATGTTAAGTTACTGAATTTACAAGGTTTCCTGAGTAAGTTGCTCAAAATTATTGCAGGGCTTGTCAGTGGTTAGTGAGCCACCTTGCCCAGATTCACATTCAGCTGATTAAACAATGGTAACCTGCTACTTAATGGAGGAACTTGCAATATTTCTGACTTCGTGTACTGCATGTGCAGTGCAGTAATGTTACCCACTTGAGCTAGGCATTAAGAGGCTAGCCCAGGTCTTGCATGTTGGAAACTGAAGAATAGCGGTGTTTAATTTGCTTTGCTGGCAGTAGGAACTGTTTTCAGTGCTCTCTTGTCATACTATCAGATTTGCACAAGTGTAATGGAGGATGACAAACCGGAACAAAGAAAGGCTGCCAGAGATGTCGGATGGCACCAGAGGTGGACTGTTCCATACTCCTCAATATGCTACCCACTGCATCTATAGATTCAAGCATAGTTACCTGGCAACAACTGAGTAGCACTGCCCTTGCAGGCTTAGGCTCAGCAGGGAGGCACTTCAAGTTCTGTGCTATCTGCCCAAGATTATCTGCATCCAACCTCCAACATAGGAACAGCATAGGAATTCCTCAGGACAGCATCCTAGGCCCAAACATCTTCAACTGTTTCATCAATTATCTTCCCTCCATCATAAGGTCAGAAGTAAGGCTGTTCGCTGATGATTGCAGTGTGCAGCTCCATTCGCAATTCCTCAGATAATGACAGTCCATGCCCGTGTACACCAAGACTTGGACAACATCCAGGCTGGGGCTAATAAGTGACGAGCAACATTTGCGCCACACGTGCCCGTCAATGACCACAACCAACAGTAGAGAGCATAACTACCTCCTCATGACATTCAATATTGCCAAATCCCCCACCGTCAACATCCTAAGGATCACTATTGAACAGAAACTTCGTAACTGGACCAACCACATAAATACTGCAGCTATAAGAGCAGGTCAGAGGCTGGGTATTCTGCAGTGAGTGGCCTACCTCCTGACTCGCTTCCACTTACAAGGTACAAGTCAGGAATAGGATGGAATACTTTCCACTTGCCTGGATGGGTGCAGCTGCGTGATTTGTAGGTCATTTAACCTGGAAGTGGGACTATTAGAGGAAACATTAAGTGTCTAATATGCATTGCATTATGTTTATGTGGAATTTGCTTTCCAGAAATTTCAAAGACAAAAGGGACATTTTGAGCTTGTGGCATGGAGATGGACAAGAGAGAGAAAGAGTGAACCTCAAAAAGAGGAGAATCACATAGTGGTCTAGAATGAAGCAGAACAGTAAGCATGTGCTCGAAAGTTACAGGCTGGTGGTAGCTTGGACTCTATGGGGGAAAAATTCATTTGGTTGCGCCTCACGTTAGCGCCTTAAGAGGGCGCTAAGTGGGGTGCAAACCAACTAGCGCCCGGGCACGGCACTGCCCATGCCTCCCGCAAAATTCAGCGGAAGGTTAGTGGTGGTGCTAACCGGTAGCGCCCTGCGGCGCTGCGCCGCTGGTGATGACATAATTGGTGGGCGCAGCGCCCCGCTCACGCTTTTCGGAAGCGCCCCCTGATTTACCACCGGACGCTGTGTCCGACGGGGTCAGGGGGGCATACCTGCGGCCAGGGAGGCGCAATTTAAAGGCGCGGTGCGGTGCGGCCATTTTTGTTGCTGGCCACCTGCCTGTGCTCCCATCCCCGGCCTGCTGGAACCCCCCCTCCACGGAGTGCCGGCTGTGCTCCAAGAGCCTGGCACTTCTCTTGGGTGCCGGGCTCTTTTGCCTACACTCCCGATCCCCGGGGGCCCAGCTGGGCCCCAGGTCGCGCTGCACAAGGCCCCTCCCCTTTAAGAAGGGGAGGAAGGCCTGCAATACCGCGGCGCGATGTGCCGCAGCGTGTGGCACATAGCGCCACGATATTCACTCGCAGCAATATTTAGCCCTATACGTTCACTGATTGATTGTAGATTTAAAAGACCTGGATTGGAGGATAGCTAATGTAACCCCACTATTTAAAAAAGGTGGTAGAGAGAAAATGGGGAATTATAGACCGGTAAGCCTGACATCGGTAGTGGGGAAAATGCTAGAGTCCATTATAAAAGATGTAATAGCAGAGCACTTGGAAAACAGTGACAGGATCGGACAAAGTCAACATGGACTTACAAAAGGTAAATCATGCTTGACTAATCTACTGGAATTTTTTGAGGATGTAACTGGTAAAATAGATAAGGGAGAACCAGTGGATGTGGTGTATTTGGACTTTCAGAAGGCTTTCGATAAGGTCCCACATAAGAGATTAGCGTGCAAAGTTAAAGCACGTGGGATTGGGGGTAAGGTACTGTCTTGGATAGAGAACTGGTTGGCCGACAGGAAGCAAAGAGTTGGAATAAACGGGTCTTGTTCTGAGTGGCAGGCAGTGACTAGTGGGGTACCGCAGGGATCGGTGCTAGGACCCCAGCTATTCACAATATGTAAATGATCTAGACGAGGGAACTAGATGGAATATCTCCAAGTTTGCAGACGACACAAAGCTGGGTGGGCATGTGTGCTGTGAAGAGGATGCAGAAAAACTCCAGTATGATTTGGACAGGTTGGGTGATATGGCAGATGCAGTATAATGTGGATAAATGCGAGGTTAAGCACTTCGGTGGCAAAACAGGAAGGCAGATTATTATCTGAACAGCAATAGATTGGGAAAAGGGGAAGTGCAATGAGACCTGGGTGTCCTTGTGCACCAGTAGCTGAAGGTAAGCATGCAGGTGCAGCAGGCGGTTAAGAAGGCAAATGGTATGTTGGCCTTCATAGCGAGAGGATTCGAGTACAGGAGCAAGGATGTCTTGCTGCAGTTGTACAGGGCCTTGGTGAGACCACACCTTGAGTATTGTGTGTAGTTTTGGTCGCCTTATCTGAGGAAGGACGTTCTTGCCATGGAGGGAGTGCAGCGAAAATTCAGCGGACTGATACCTGGGATGGCAGGAATGACGTATGAGGAGAGATCGGTCGATTAGGCTTATATTCGCTAGAGTTTAGAAGAATGAGAGGGGATCTCATTGAAACTTATAAAATTCTAACAGTACTAGACAGACTAGATGTAGGAAGGATGTTCCCAATGGCGGGGGAGTCCAGAACCAGGGTCACAGTCTAAGGATAAGGGGTAAGCCATTTAGGACAGAGATGAGGAGGAATTTCTTCACCCAGAGAGTGGTGAACCTGTGGAATTCTCTACCACACAAGGCAGTTGAGGCCAATTCATTAAATATATTCAAGAAGGAGTTAGATATATTTCTTAAGGCTAAAGGGATATGGGAAGAAAGCAGGGACAGGGTACTGAATTTGGGTGATCAGCCATGATCTCATTAAATGGTGGAACAAGATCGAGGGGCCGAATGGCCTACTCCTGCTCCTATCTTCCATGTTTCTATGTACTTTCTACGGTCATTATACAAAAACTTGTGCTGTTCTGGAGGTGACTTATTTGCTTAACTTATGTGACTCAACCTACTTGGTTAATCCAGAGTCTAACACCAACCCATGTATAATGTCTTGGAGAGAAATAAAGTGTCCTGGGACACTAGCAATCCAGGATTGTAAGAGTCCTAAAGGATACAATGGGGTCAATTTTCTGGCCGCCGTCGGGCGGCTTTTCATGCAGCCGGGGTCTGAAAATCGGCGAAAAAGCGGGTCGGGACCCCCCCCCGCCTGATTCCCCGCCCCGTCCGACTTTTGGACCGCCGTTTCTACTCGACCTGCTTCAGCCCCGGCCGCTGCTGGTGGGACTGGTCGTCGTAGCACTAACAAGCAATTATCAGCTTGTTGAGGTAGCTTTTCCGGGGCCGTTGCGGCTTTGGGGCTTTCCCCACATCAAACCCGCCTGCGGGGAACCCCGCTGCTGAGAGCTGGCGTGAAGCATGCCGGCTTGCTTGCTGTCAGCTGCAGGTAAGGAGAAGCTGCGATTTAAAGGGACAGCACTTGTATGTTGAAGGACCTTGTTGTTGCAGGTTTGGGGCTACTTCTTCAAGGCTTGGGCACAGCTGTGGAAGGTTGGAGCCTCACACACTTCTCCAATGCGATTGCCTGGGAAGCCCCTCTCGCCACCCTCACTCAGCGCTTCCTCAGCGGAGACATCTACGAGAAGCATGGGACGCCTTTTTTTCCCTTCCCTTCTTGCCATTAGAGGATCTCCAGCAGCAGAGGTGGCAGCAGCAGAACCAGGAACAGCAGGATGAGCACCAGGCTGCTGCTCACTCACCTAAAGCTGCACAGGCCAGAAGGGGCCAGCGCTTGGAAGTGGCTTGAGAGCACCTTGCTGCGCTTTAGGGGGCCATGGGGACCCGTTTCTGCACTGGCAGTCCTACTCAGAAGGACTTCCATGAAGATCTGGTTTCTCTGTTCAACAGATGGCCAACGCTCCTCAAGAGATGTCATTCTCTTATGAGCACTCACCATATTTTCCGTACCCTGGCGAGTTATCTCCTCCATGGAGGTTGCCAACCTTTCCATGGTGATGCGTTCATGCGCCAATGACTCCACAAAGGCTCTGCTCATGGTCGCTATGGACTCCTCCATTCGCTCCACACTCGCAGCCACCCTGGAGACAAAACCTGCCAGAGACTCCTGCATCTGTGCATGGAGATCCATCACCTCTTCTCTTGCGGATGGACCCAGAGGCAGAGGATCGACATGTAGCGCAGCTGAGCTGAGCTGGCAGAGTCCTGCGCCCTCCGACGAGGACTCTCCACTGCTGTCCCTGTCTCCAGAATCTGATGAGGCTCACTTGTGAGCTGTGAAACGCCAGGTGACAACACTACTCTATGTCCCGAAGGTCCCCCCGAGGTGTGAGTGTCTGCGCTGGTGCTGGGTGCGCTTACTTCTGCTGACGCTGCGCCCTCAGAGGTTGGAGCTTCCTCTGAGGAGTCTGGCTGCACAGCCTCTTCCTCCTCCACAGTGAGGATGAGGGCTCTGGATGGTACTGTGTGGGAGTAAAGGAAGGAGTTCGAGATGTAATGCCAAGGTTCTTCTGGTGACTCCCAGCGAGTTGGCATCTGCTGACACCTGCATCCATGCAGCATTGGTCTCAGTGGGAGGCCTCTTCCTCCCTGACCTAGGGAAGAGGACCTCCCTGTGGGCCCTAAACCCATCCAATAATGCCTGCAGTGAAGCCTCGTCGAATTTGAAGGCAGCTCGTGGTCTGGCACTGGCCACAGCTGCTGCAGGCTCCTCTGCCATCCTGTATGGTTCGTTTGGAAGCCTTCAGAGGATGCAGTGCTTGCTATGGACCTTGAAAGCACCACGAATGATGACATCATACTGTGGGGATTTCTGACTCGAATTGGACAATTAGCAAGGCTTCCCACATGCTGGGAATTAATTGGCCACTTGAGGGAAAATTGCGTGGAGTTGGCTGACACTTTTTTTATGTGTGTCAGAAACCCCACATTCGGGGAAACCCGACTATTTCCCACACAACCCAAAAATCAGGGCCCATGTCTCTGCAAGGGCAGGAAACTGCAGGGTCACGGCTTTTGGTTTATATGGGTTGCGACGTCTGCTTTCGGAAAGTGCATCAAGACAGTTGCAAGAGGAAATGGTTCATTTAACTAACCTAAAATGACATCACACTGATGGCAACAAGTTGTAAAAGATACCTGGTTCCATCACAAGCACGTCATATCCCCCCTACCAATGGGTGTGTTCCACAGCCATTTTCAATGCCACTAGTCCTCCCATATTATTATAATGAGTCTGACCCCAGGAATACACATAGGTTCAGCATACTAAAGGTTAGGCAAGTGCTCCTCTCACAGCCCCACTCGTGATCAAGTTTGATTGGAAAATCTAGACTATGGTGCTATTTATAGTCCTTAAATATTATGAACGGTTTTGAGAGGGTAAATACAGAAAGATTGCTTCACCTGGTTAGCAAATTGATTCAAGATTATCACGAGAAGAATGATGAGGGAAGTTAAAATATCTTTTGTTTGCTCGGGAGATTATTATAACATGGACTGCTTTACCACAAGTCTATTCTGTCAGAGTTAATCATGTGATTTAAAAGGGAATTGGATACGTATTTTAAAGGAAAAATATGAATGGGCACAGAGAAAGGGCAAGGAAATATGATTGGAGTAGATAGCTCCAGTTGAAGAATTAGCACTGGCATGAATTCAAATAGGCAAATGGCTGCCTTCTGTGCTGTAATTTCCACAATTTTATATTTACTTATCTGTTAAGGGGTGGGGGAAGTAATGGTGATTCCACACAATGATTGGAGATCTTTTCCTGATTGGCTTCTCGGTTGTGTCAGTTGTAATGCACTGAGCTTCATAAACATCATCTGTGCTCCTACAAGTGCATGTACAAAATTTGGAGAAACAAAATAACGAATTTAAGGCATAATAGGTGCAAATTAAACCCCTAAGTGACTTAATAGAGAATTAAAGTTGTACTCTGGAATAAAATAGTCTGTTGTCAATGAGTGGTAGTGAATCTTGTGAGTTTAAATGCAGTGGTGAAGCATTCTGTGCGTTCAGTGAAAGTTTGTTCAACCAAGGACTGTTATCACAATCTGTTTTGTGTGCATGTATGAACAATTGTTGCTGGTATCTATAAATAATTAGTGCAGCAATGGTAGAAGTGACTGGTGATAACTGCACTAACCTTTACATATTAACATCTTCATCCCTAAGTTTTCACATTGTATTTGATAGTCAGTTTCTGCTTCATTGAACTACCGATGAAAGATTTTTTCATTGATATTGGAGTATTCAATTCTAAAAGATGTGATTACTACTTGTTTTGTAACAATATGTTTGTTTGTTTGTTAGGAGCAATAATCTTAGACTGTGTGAACATGACTTCTGAAGCTGGAAGAGTGACTTTAAAAGATGAAGAAATGATAGCTGCCCTGGAACAGAGGTTTCCTGACCTCCCTGCACAACAAGAGGTTTTTGATGCTTTGCAACAAGCAAAATTTGATGTCTCTGGTACTTAACTTATTTTTATTTTCTCTATCAGAGTTGATTTCAAATAGCCAGTAAAGCAGTGTGCTCCATTTTATTCCTGTGATTTGCGCTGGTCCTGATTGAGACTGCCTTTTAGATTTGCAATTTTTTTTAAGAGACACTGGGGGAGAAATTCAGTATCGCCCCATTTGGGTCGTGATTATCGGCCGGGCGCAAAGTTTAGCGCCTGCCGCTAATTATCGCCGATTGGAGCGCTAAATCAGGCGCTAAACCTGTCTTAAGGCGCAAAGGCCGAGGAGCGAGGCGCTAACTCAGAGCGCTGGTGAAGCTCATGTGATGTCAGTCAGCAATGGAACACAGACACACTGGCGCTGGCCAGTTCTTAAAGGGGAGGGTCGATCTTGCTCATTGCAGCCTTGAATCTCGCCCTGGACAGACCTGTACATCAAATCTGTTGGAAAGAACAATGGAGAGGCCCAGGGAAAGAGCTCAGAGTGCAGCCCCCATAGTCTCTTGCAAATCGATGCAAGGAAGATCAAATCAGAAAGAACCTGCAAAGTGCTGCTCAGTACCCAAAACTCCTCAACACAGCTTTGAATATCTCCTGCAGTCTCTCTCACTCAATGCGTGGTGCAAAAATTTCGCCGACAAAAAAAGGCAGGAAGCGGTCGCCCAGTCCCTTCCTGACTGCAAAACGCTCCCCTCAACCTGTCATTGCTAGCGGCAGGCAGTACGACAGGGGGCGCCACTCAATATCCGGTCTGGGGCGCTACCGGGGCGTTGCATGCGCGACTGATGTCAAGATCTGCGGGCGCAGGAGATCATGGCGGTAGTGTTTAGCGCCGCCGCAAAATGTCTAGTCAATTTCGTGAGCAGCGCAAACATTGCGATGCACAGGCGCTAGTTGCTTTGTGCCCCATTAGCGCCCTTTTAAGGTGCTAACGGGAGGCGCAAACCAACCGAATGTTTCCCCCATTAACATTTTGAACGTGCTGTAAAACATAGAAAGAGTGGGGTAGATTATCACTATCAGGTGGCCGACTGGTGGAGTGCGCTGGCTGGCCGCCCGATTCTGCCATTAGGAGTGCCGGTCCATTTTGAGAGCTGGGCCTCATTACCATGCTGTAGGCAAACAGTTGCCAAACAGACACCCTTCTGCAACTTGTCAGCTTCAGGCCAGCACAATATTGGGGGGGAAAGTGGAGGGGAAATGGAGAGGAATGGGGAAATGAAGTGGAGAGGGAAGAGAGAAAGTGGGAACTAGAACGGAGAGGGATGGGGAAATTATCTGGTTGGTCTGTTATGTCGCTTCGTTTTTCTTCTTTAAATTAATTTCCATTAATTGTGAAGTATAAAATTAACTAAAATGTACTATTTTTAATGCTACAATTAAAAATATATCCAGGTGAGCCCCAGTCACCACATGTACGAGAGAGGGAACTACATTGGAAGGGGTGTTTCTATTTACATAGGAACAGGAATAGGTCATTCAGCCCCTCGAGCCTGTTCCGCCATTTAATGAGTTCATGGCTGATCTGTATCTAAACTCTATTCACTTGCCTTGGCTCCATATCCTTTTATTCCCTTGATAAGTAAAAATCTATCAACCTCAGGTTTAAAGTTGTGAATTGAGCAAGCATCTACTGCTTTTACTGGGAGAGAGTTCCATACTTCTCCCACCCTTTGCATGAAGAAGTGTTTCCCAACTTCGCTCCTGAATGGCCTGACTCTGATTTTAAGGCTATGTCCCCTTGCCCTGGACTCTCCCACCAGCAGAAAAAGTTTTTTTTATCTATTTAATTAGCAAGCTCATAGTAAAGGATCCTCTGGGGCAGAGTGATCATAATATGATAGAATTTCACATTAATTTTGAGAGCGACTTGCCTAAGTCCGAAACTAGAGTCTTAAACTTAAATAAAGCCAATTACATAGGTATGAGGGGTGAGTTGGCTAAGGTAGATTGGAAAAATAGATTAAAAGGTATGGCGATAGATAAGCAGTGGCTAGCATTTAAAGAAATATTTCATAATTCTCAACAAAAATACATTCCATTGAGAAACAAAAACTCCACGGGAAAAGTGATCCAACCATGACTAACTAAAGAAGTTAGCATTAGATTGAAAGAAGAAGCTTATAATGTTGCAAAGAATAATAGTAAGTCTGAGGATTGAGAGAGTGTCAGAAACCAGCAAAGGTTGACCAAAAAATTGATAAAAAGGGAAAAAATAGAATATTAGAGAAAACTAACAAAAAATAGAAAAGCAGATTGTAAGAGCTTCTACAAGTATGTAAAAAGGAAGAGAGAAGCAAAAGTAAACGTTGGCCCCTTAGAGGCTGAGACAGGAGAAATTATTATGGGGAATAAGGAAATGACACAAATGTTAAACAAATATTTTGTATTTGTCTTCACAGTAGAAGACACAAAAAGCATACCAAAAATGGTGGGGAACCAAGGGTCTAATGAGGGTGAGGAACTAAATGTAATTAACATAAGTAGAGAAAAAGTACTCGAGAAACTAATGGGACTAAAAGCTGACAAATCCCCTGGACCTGATGGCCTACATCCTAGTGTTCTAAAAGAGGTGGCTAAAGATATAGTGGATGCATTGGTTTTGATCTTCCAAAATTCCCTAGATTCTATAATGGTCCCAGCAGACTGGAAGGTCACAAATGTAACACCACTATTCAAGAAAGGAGGGAGAGAAAAAACAGGGAACTGCAGGCCAGTTAGCCTGACGTCAGTCATTGGGAAAATGCTGGAATCCATTGTTACGGAAGTGGTATCCGGGCATTTAGAAAATCATAACATGATTAGGCAGAGTCAGCATGGTTTTATGAAAGGGAAATTGTGTTTGACAAATTTGAGAGTAGGGATAAACAGATCTTTTTCAGGTTGGCAGGCTGTAACTAGTGGGGTGCCACAAGGATCAGTGTTGGGGCCTCAGCTATTTACAATCTATATTAATGACCTAGATGAAGGGACCGAGTGTAATGTATCCAAGTTTGCTGATGATACAAAGCTAGGTGGGACAGTAAGCTGTGAGGAGAACACAGAGTCTGCAAAGGGATATAGATAAACTAAGTGAGTGGGCAGTAAGGTGGCAGATGGAGTATAATGTAGGGAAATGTGAGGTAGGAAGAATAGAAAAACAGAATATTTTTTAAATGGTGAGAAACTTTCAAATGTTGGTGTTCAGAGAGATTTGGGTGTCCTCATGAAAGAAACACACAAAGCTAGCATGCAGGTACAGCAAGCAATAAGGAAGGCAAATGGCATGTTGGCTTTTATTGCAAGGGGGTTGGAGTATACGAGTAAAGAAGTCTTGCTACAATTGTACAGGGCTTTGGTGAGACCACACCAGGAGTACTGTGCACAGTTTTGGTCTCCTTATCTAAGGAAGGATATACTTGCCTTGGAGGCGGTGCAACGAAGGTTCACTGGATTGATTCCTCAGATGAGAGGGCTGTCCGACGATGAGAGATTGTGTAGAATGGGCCTATACTCTCTGGAATTTAGAAGAATGAGAGGTGATCTAATTGAAACATACAAGATTCTGAAGGGGATTGACAGGGTAGATGCTGAGGTTGTTTCCCCTGGCTGGAGTGTCTAGAACTAGGGGCATAGTCTCAGGATAAGGGGTAGGCCATTTAAGGCTGAGAGGAGGAGGAATTTCTTCACTCAGAGGGTTGTGAATCTTTGGAATTCTCTGCCCCAGTGGGCTGTGAATGCTGAGTCTTTGAGTATATTCAAGGCTGAGATAGATAGATTTTTGGACTCTAGGGGAATCAAGCGATATGGAGATCGAGCGGGAAAGTGGAGTTGAGGTTGATGATCAGCCATGATCATGTTGAATGGCGGAGCAGGCTCGAGGGGCCGTATGGCCTGCTCCTGCTCTTAATTCTTATGTACCCAATCAATTCCTTTCAAAATCCTAAGAATCTTAATCACATCACCCCTGACCCTTCTATATTCAAGGAAATGTAAGCTTAATTTCATAGAATCATAGAATGGCTACAGCACAGAAAGAGGCCATTCGGCCCGTGGAGCCTGTGCCGGCTCTCAGCAAGAGCACTTCAGCTAGTCACACTCCCCTGCCCTTTCCCTGCAGCCCTGCAAATTTTTTTCCTTCAGATACTTATCCAATTTCCTTTTGAAAGGCATGGCTGAGTCTGCCTCCACCACCCTTTCAGGCAGTGCATTCCAGATCCAAACCACTCACTGCGTAAAAAAGTTTTTCCTCATGTTGCCTTCGGTTCTTTTACCAATCACCTTA
Source organism: Somniosus microcephalus (assembly GCF_052327205.1). Taxonomy (NCBI): domain Eukaryota; kingdom Metazoa; phylum Chordata; class Chondrichthyes; order Squaliformes; family Somniosidae; genus Somniosus; species Somniosus microcephalus. The sequence goes on from NC_140987.1 coordinate 135,619,019, forward strand.
AATCTGTGTCCTTTGGTTCTCGACCCTCTGCCATTGGGAACAGTTTCTGTCTATCTACTCCGTCTAGACCCCTCATGATTTTGAACACCTCCATCAAATCTCCTCTCATCCTTCTCTGCTCTAAGGAGAACAACTCCAGCTTCTCTAGTCTTTCAAAGTAACTGAAGTCCCTCATCCCTGGAATCATTCTCGTAAATCTTTTCTGCATCCTCTCTAAGGCCTTTACATCCTTCCTAAAGTGCAATGCCCAGAATTGGACACAATACTCCAGTTCAGGCCGATTTATAAAAGTTCATCATAACTTCCTTGCTTTTGTACTCTATGCCTCTATTTATGAAGCCCAGGATCCCGTATGCTTTTTTAACCACTTCCCCAACCTGCCCTACCACCTTTAACGATTTGTGCACATATACCCCCAGGTCTCTCTGTTCATGCACCCGCTTTAGAATTGTACCCTTCAGTTTACATTGCCTCTCCTCATTCTTCCTACCAAAATGTATCACTTCGCACTTTTCTGTGTTAAATTTCATCTGCCATGTTTCCACCCATTTCACCAGCCTGTCTGTCTGTCTTGAGCAGGGAGACAGAGGAAAGGGAAACAAGGATAAAAGCAAAAGATAGGAAGGAGAAAAACAAAAGTGGCAGTCAGACAAATCAATGGTTTAAATCAAACAGTAAATAATAATTCTAATAGGTCTAAGAGCGTTAAAAAAACAAGCCTGAAGGCTTTGTGTCTTAATGCGAGGAGCATTTGTAATAAGGTGGATGAATTAGCTGCGCAAATAGAGGTAAACGAATATGATTTGATTGGGATTAAGGAAACATGGCTGCAGGGTGGCCAAGGCTGGGAACTCAACATCCAGGGGTATTCAATATTCAGGAAAGATAGGCAAAAAGGAAAGGGAGGTGGGGTAGCATTGCTGGTAAAAGAAGGGATTAACATAATTGTAAGGAAGGATATTAGCTCTGATGATGTGGAATCTGTATGGGTAGAACTGAGAAATACCAAGGGGCAGAAAACGTTAGTGGGAGTGGTATATAAACCTCCAAACAGTAATGTGGAGGTTGGGGATGGCATTAAAAGGGAAATTAAAGAAGCGTGCAATAAGGGCACTGCAGTCATCATGGGTGACTTTAATCTACATATAGATTGGGCTAACCAAATTAGTAACAATACTGTGGAGGAGGAATTCCTGGAGTGTTTGCGGGATGGTTTCCTGGACCACATGTTGAGGAACCAACCAGAGATCAGGCCATCTTAGACTGGGTATTATGTAATGAGAAAGGATTAATTAGCAATCTTGTTGTACGAGGCCCCTTGGGTCGGAGCGATCATAATATGATAGAATTCTTCATTAAGATGGAGAATGAAGTAGTTGACTCAAAGACTAGGGTCCTGAATTAAATAAAGGAAACTACGATGGTCTGAGGCGCGAGTTGGGTAGGATGGATTGGGGAATGTCACTCATAGGGTTGACGGTGGATAGGCAATGGCAAACATTCAAAGACCGCATGGATGAACTACAGAATTTGTTCATCCCAGTTTGGCATAAAAATAAAACAAAAAGGTGACTCAACCATGGCTAACAAGGGAAATTAGGGATAGCATAAGATCCAAGGAGGGAACATATAAATTGGCCAAAAAAGGCAGTAAACCTGAGGATTGGGAGCAGTTTAGGATACAACAAAGGAGGACAAAGGGATTAATTAAGAAGGGGAAAATAGAATATGAGAGTAAGCTTGCATAGAACATAAAAACTGACTGTAAAAGCTTTTATAGATATGTGAAGAGAAAAAGATTGGTGAAGTCAAGCGTAGGTCCCTTGCAGTCAGAATCAGGGGAATTTATAATGGGGAACAAAGAAATGGCTGACCAATTAAATACATATTTTGGTTCTGTCTTCACAAAGGAGGACAGAAATAACCTCTCAGAGATGTCGGGGAACATAGGGTCTGATGAAAGGGAGGAACTGAAAGAAATCTGTATTTGTAGGGAAATGGTGTTAGGGAAATTGACGGGATTGAAGGCCGATAAATTCCCAGGGCCTGATAATCTACATCCTAGGGTACTTAAGGAAGTGGCCCTAGAAATAGTAGATGCATTGCTGTCATCTTCCAACATTCGATGGAATCTGGAACAGTACCCATGGATTGGAGGGTAGCTAATGTTACCCCACTATTCAAAAAAGGTAGTAGAGAGAAAACGGGGAATTACAGACCGGTGGTAAGCCTGACATCGGTAGTGGGGAAAATGCTAGAGTCCATTATAAAAGCTGTAATAGCAGAGCACTTGGAAAACAGTGACAGGATCGGACAAAGTCAACATGGATTTACAAAAGGTAAATCGTGCTTGACTAATCTACTGGAATTTTTTGAGGATGTAACTGGTAAAATAGATAAGGGAGAACCAGTGGATGTGGTGTATTTGGACTTTCAGAAGGCTTTCGATAAGGTCCCGCATAAGAAATTAGCATGTAAAGTTAAGGCACATTGGATTGGGGGCAAGGTATTGACTTGGATAGAGAACTGGTTGACAGACAGAAAGCAAAGAGTTGGAATAAACGGGTCTTTTTCCGAGTGGCAGGCAGTGACTAGTGGGGTACCGCAGAGATCGGTCCTTGGACCCCAGCTATTCACAATATATATTAATGATCTAGACGAGGGAACTAGATGTAATATCTCCAAATTTGCAGAGGACACAAAGCTGGGTGGGCGTGTGTGCTGTGAGGAGGATGCCGAGAAACTCCAGGATGATTTGGACAGGTTGGGTGATTGGGCAGAAGCATGGCAGATGCAATATAACGTGGATAAATGTGAGGTTATCCACTTTGGTGGCAAAAACAGGAAGGCAGATTATTATCTGAATGGCAATAGATTGGGAGAAGGGTAAGTGCAACGAGACCTGGGTGTCCTTATGCACCAGTCGCTGAAGGTAAGCATGCAGGTGCAGCAGGCAGTTAAGAAGGCAAATGGTATGTTGGCCTTCGTAGCGAGAGGGTTTGAGTACAGGAACAAGGATGTCTTGCTGCAGTTGTACAGGGCCTTGGTGAGACCACACCTTGAGTATTGTGTGCAGTTTTGGTCGCCTTATCTGAGGAAGGATGTTCTTGCCATGGAAGGAGTTCAGCGAAGATTCACCAGGCTGATACCTGGGATGGCAGGAATGACGTATGAGGAGAGATTGGGTCGATTGGGCTTATACTCGCTGGAGTTTTGAAGAATGAGAGGGGATCTCATTGAAACTTATAAAATTCTGACAGGTCTGGACAGACTAGATGTGGGCAGGATGTTCCCGATGGTCGGGGAGTCTAGAACCAGGGGTCACTGTCTAAGGATAAGGGGTAAGCCATTTAGGACAGAAATGAGGAGGAATTTTTTCACCCAGAGAGTGGTGAACCTGTGGAATTCTCTACCTCAGAAGGCAGTAGAGGCCAATTCATTCAATATATTCAAGAAGGAGTTGGATATATTTCTTAAGGCTAAAGGGATCAAGGGGTGTGGGGAGAAATCAGGGACAGGGTATTGAATTTGGATGTTCAGCCATGATCGCATTGAATGGCGGAGCAGGCTCGAGGGGCCGAATGGCCTACTCCTGTTCCTATCTTCTATGTTTCTATGACGTCTATCACTATCCTCCTCACTGTTCACTATACTGTACGTCCAAGTTTTGTGCCATCTGCAAATTTTAAACTTGTGCCCTGTGCACCCAAGTAAAAGTCATTAATATATATCAATAAAGCAATGGTCCTAGTACCAACTCCAAGGGAGCACCACTGTATACCTTCCTCCGGTCCGATAAACAACCGTTCACCATTACTCTCTGTTTCCTGTCACTTAGCCAATTTCGTATCCATGCTGCCACTGTCCCTTTTATTGCATGAGCTTCAACGTTGCTGGCAAGCCTATTTTGTGGCACTTTATCAAATGCCTTTTGGAAGTCCATGTACACCACGTCAACCGCATTGCCCTCATCAACCCTCTCTGTTGCCTCATCAAAAAACTCGATCATGTTAGTTAAACACGATTTGCCTTTAACAAATCCGTGCTGGCTTTCCTTAATTAATTCACACTTGTTCAAGTGACTCTTAACTTTTTCCCTGATTATCGTTTCTAAGCGCTTCCCCACTACCGAGATTAAACTGACTGGCCTGTAGTTGCTGGGTTTATCCTTACACCCTTTTTTTGAATAATGGTGTAACATTTGCCATTCTCCAGTCCTCTGGCACCACCCCCCGTATCTAAGGAGGATTGGAAGATTATGGCAAGTACCTCTGCGATTTCCTCCTTAACTTCCCTCAGCATCCTAGGATGAATCCCATCAGGTCCTGGTGACTTATTAACTTTAAGTACAGACAGCCTTCCTAGTTCCTCCTCTTTATCAATTTTTATCTCATCCAGTATTTCCACTACATCCTCTTTAATGGGTTGAGATCGGATCTGGCCCTGATAAATTGGAATTGTTTTTTGGCAAACAAAACTGTAATCGAGCAATGGGCTGCCTTGAAAGAGGAGATGGTTCGGGTACTGTCGAGGTTCATTCCCACTATGACTTTGTCAGCATCTTCTTACTTGGTGAAGACAGATGCAAAGTACTCATTTAATACCTCAGCCATGCCCTCTGCCTCCATGCGTAGTTCTCTTTTTTTTGTCTCTAATCGGCCCCACCACTCTTACTACCCATTTATTATTTATATGTCTATAGAAGACTTTTGAATTCCCTTTTATATTAGCTGCCAATCTATTCTCATAATCTCTCTTTGCCCCTCTTTTCTTTTTCACTACCCCTCTGAACTTTCTATATTCAGTCTGATTCTCACTTGTATTCTCAACCTGACATCTGCCATACACGTACTTTTTCTGCTTCATCTTGCTCTCTATCTCTTTAGTCATCCAGGGAGCTCTGGCTTTAGTTGCTCTACCTTTCCCCCTCATGGGAATGTACCTTACAGTTTTGCCTGCCAATCTTAGATTCTAATTTACCCGGGCCAGATCCATTCTCAACCCACTAAAATTTGCCTTCCTTCAATTAAGTATTTTTACTCTAGATTGCTCTCTGTCCTTTTTCATAGCTAATCTAAACCTTATGATACCATGATCACTGTTCCCTAACTGTTCCCCCACTGACACTTGCTCCACTTGACCCACCTCATTTCCCAAAACCAGATCCAGCAATGCCTCCTTCCTTGTTGGGCCAGAAACGTACTGATGAAGAAAGTTCTCCTGAACACACTTCATAAATTCTTCCCCCTCTCTGCCCTTTACACTATTATTATCGCAGTCTATATTAGGATATTTGAAGTTCCCCATTATCACTATTCTATAGGAATGTAGTTGTGGTATTGGATGGTATATTCAGGGGGATAGATACTTTTCTCTGCAGCCGCGACCGAGAGTTCCGAAGGTTGTGTTGTCTTCCCGGTGCCAGGGTTAAAGACATCTCCTCGCGGCTGGAGAAGAACTTGGAGTGGAAAGGGGAGGATCCAGTTGTCGTGGTCCATGTAGGAACCAATGCCATAGCTGGAACTAGGAATTAGGTTCTGCTGAGGGAGTTTGAGGAGCTAGGATCCAAATTAAAAAGCAGAACCTTAAAGGTAATAATCTCTTTATTGTTACCCGAGCCACATGTAAATTGACATAGGGACAAACAGATAAGAGGTTTAAATGCGTGGCTCAGAGTGGTCTGGGAGGAAGGGGTTTCAGTTCATGGGGCACTGGCAACAGTACTGGGGAAAGAGGGAGCTCTTCTGTTGGGACGGGCTCCACTTAAACCAGGCTGGGAACAGTGTCCTGGCGAACCGAATAACTAGGGCGGTAGACAGGGCGGTGTGGGGTGGGTGGGAGGCTTCAGGAAAGAGTAAATTTAAAAGCAGCGAGAGAAATGTCAATGCTCTAGAGCAGAGTAGAATTTTGGGTAAACTTCAGTAGAGTGGGTCAAGAAGGGACAAAGAGAGTAACAAAGGTAAAAAGGCATCCGTGACTAAGGTGACATCAGGGAAAAATAGAAATAAGTCAAAGCTAAAGGCACTACATCTGAATGCGCCAAGCATTCGCAACAAAATAGATGAATTAATAGCGCAGATAGAAATTAACAGGTTTGATCTAATAGCCATAACTGAGACGTGGTGCAAAATGGCCAAGGTTGGGAACTAAATATTCCAGGATACTTAACTTTTAGAAGAGATAGGCAAAATAGAAAAGGAGGAGGGGTAGCCCTGATAAAGGATGGGATAAAGACAGTAGAGAGAAAAGATCTTAGCTCCGAAAATCAACAAGTAGAATCAGTTTGGGTGGAGCTAAGAAACAGCATGGGGCAGAAAATATTGGTGGGAGTTGTTTATAGGCCTCCAAACAGTAGTTGTAATGTAGGGAAGAGTATAAATCAGGAAATTACAGGCGCATGTAACAAGGGTAATACAGTAATCATGGGGGACTTTAATCTACATATAGACTGGGCAAACCAAATTTGCAGTAATAGTGTGGAGGATGAATTCATGGAATGTATGCAAGATAGTTTTCTAGATCAGTATGTTGAGGAACCAACTAGGGAACAGGCTATTTTAGATCTAGTATTGTGCAACGAGAAAGGGTTAATTAATAACCTTGTAGTAAATGGGGATTTTAGGGAAGAGTGACCATAGATGATAGAATTTAATATTGAGTTTGAAAGTGATTTGGTTAAATTCAAAACTAGGGTCTTCAATGTAAACAAAGCAAACTACGTAGGTATGAGGGACGACTTGGCTAAGGTAGATTGGGAAACTACATTAAAAGGTATGATGGTACACAAGTGATGGCTAGCATTTAAAGAATTAATACATAATTTACAACAAATATACATTCCTTTAAGGCACAAAAATCCCACAGGAAAAGTGGTCCAACTGTGGCTAACAAGAGAAGTTAAAGATAGTATTAGATCAAAGGAAGAGGTTTATAATGTTGCCAAGAAGAGTAGTAAGCCTGAGAATTGGGAGGATTTTAGAATTCAGCAAAGGAGGACCAAGCAATTGATCAAGAAAGAGAAAATAGAATATGAGAGTAAACTAGCGAGAGACATAAAAACAGACTGTAAAAGCTTCTATAGGTATGTAAAATGGAAAAGATTAGCGGAAGTAAATGTGGGTCCCTTACAGGCTTAGGCAGGAGAAATTATAATGGGGAATAAGGAAATGGCTGAGAAATTAAACAAATACTTTGGGCTGGATTTTCTGAATGGGAAGCTTTTGGAGGCAGGACTGCTGCTTGCCGGGTTTCAATCCCGCCTCCATCAGCTTCTGGCCAACCAGCGGGAATTTCCCCTGATTGACCTTGTTAAGCCCACCCAGCGGGCTCAGCAGGCCAATTAGGGGGAAGTCAGTGACAGAGCACGTCAACGTATAACATGTCACCTGTCAAGAACTTTTGAAAGAAGAAATGTCATTGTTTGACAGCTCTGTGAAGCTGTCAAACAGTGACATTCTGTGTAGTTTGATGAGAACTTGTGTTCAGGACTCATCAAACATTTCTACTTTGCAGAAATCTACTGGCTGTTGGATCGGAGGATGCAACAGCCAGTCTCTGATCTCTACAATGGAGCTGCTGGGGACTCCAGCTCCACAGCGGCTGAAGGGTGTAGGTAGAAACAAAGGTAAGTTAACATTTTCTAACACTTTACACTCACTTCACATACTTACCACTCCACACTTGCACCCATCACTCACCTCTACATTGCACTTTCAGACCCCTCTGACCGCTGCAGACCATCTACTCACCACCTATGCCCCAGCGGGGTTCCACCAGGTCAGGAAGCCCGCACTTCAGCACGAAAAATGGGGATAATCCTATTTTCTGCCTGTTAACTACCTGTTAACAGGCAGTTAATATGCTTTAATCCCTTCCCGCCTCCAAGGAGACGGGACCCGGGGCCGGACAGCTTCCTGGCAAGAGGGCACGGAGGTGGGTTGGGGGCGGGTTTGCCAACCGTCCCCAAATTCTGCAATTTTTCCGGCAGTCCCGCCTCCATACCCGCCTCCTCGGGGCTGAGAAAATCCAGCCCTTTGTGTCTGTCTTCCTGGAAGAAGACAGAAAAATCTTCCCGGAAATAGTAGTGAACCATGGCTCTAGTGAGAACGAGGAATTCATATTAGTAAAAAAGTAGTACTGGAGAAATCAATGGGACTGAAAACTGATAAATCTCCTGGACCTGATGGCCTACATCCTAGGGTTTTGAACGAGGTGGCTATAGCGATAGTGGATGCATTGGTTGTCATTTTCCAAAATTCCATAGATTCTAGAATGATTCCTGCAGATTGGAAGGTAGCAAATGTAACCCCACTATTTAAGAAAGGAGGGAGAGAGAGAACGGCGAATTACAGACCAGTTAGCCTGACATCAGTAGTAGGGAAAATGCTAGAATCTATTATTAAGGACATGATAACAGGGCGCTTAGAAAATAATAATAGGATTGGGCAGTGTCAACACGGATTTCTGAAAGGGAAATTGTTTGACAAATCTGTAAGAGTTTTTTGAGGTTGTAACTAGCAGAATAAATAAGGGGGGATGGATGTGGTGTATTTGGATTTTCAGAAGACATTCGATAAGGTGCCACACAAGAGATTATTAAACAAATTAGGCTCATGGGATTGGGGGTAATATACTAGCATGGATTGAGGATTGGTTAACGGACAAAAAAACAGAGAGTAGGAATAAATGGGTCATTTTCAGGTTGGCAGGCTGTAACTAGTGGAGTACCACAATGGTTTAGTGCTTGGGCCTCAGCTATTCACAATTTACATCAATGATTTGGATGAGGGGACCAAATGTAATATATCCAAGTTTGTTGTTGATACAAAACTGGGTGGGAATGTAAGTTGTGAGGAGGATGCAAGGAGGCTTCAAGGGGATATAGACAGGCTAAGTGAGTGGGCAAGAACATGGCAAATGGAATATAACGTGGAGAAGTGTGAAGTCATCCACTTTGGTGGAAAAAATAGAAAAGCAGAGTATTTTTTAAATGGTGAGAGATTGGGAAATGTTGGTGTTCAGAGGGACCTGGGTGTCCTTGTACACGAATCACTGAAAGTTAACATGCAGGTACAGCAAGCAATTAGGAAAGCAAATGGTATGTTGGCCTTTATTACAAGAGGATTTGAGTATAAGAGCAAAGACGTCTTACTGCAATTATATAGGGCCCTGGTGAGACCACACCTGGAGTATTGTGTACAGTTTTGGTCTCCTTACCTAAGGAATGATATACTTGCCATAGAGGGAGTACAATGAAGGTTCACCAGACTGGTTCCTGGGATGAGGAGATTGTCCTATGAGGAAAGATTGAGTTTCTCTAGAGTTTAGAAGAATGAGAGGCGATCTCATTGAAACATACAAAATTCTTACAGGGCTAGACAGGGTAGATGCTGGGAGGATGTTTCCCCTGGCTGGGGAGTCTAGAACCGGGGGTCACAGTCTCAGAATAAGGGGTCGGCCATTTAGGACTCCGATGAGGAGAAATCTTTTCACTCAGAGGGTGGTTAAATCTTTGGAATTCTCTACCCCAGAGGGTTGTGGAGGTTCAGTCGTTGAGTATATTCAAGACAGAGACCGATATTAAGGAAATCGAGGGATATGGGGATAGTGCAGGAAAGTAGAGATGAGGTAGAAGATCAGTCATAGAAATCTCACCGACACTCAAAGCTGAAGGCTGTCACTTTTGACAGCTCACGGCCATTCAGCTTTCAGTGCCGGCTGAGTGATGGACTCACGAAGCCTAGAGGAAGAAAGGCTGTTAAGGTAAGTACAGGTAATTTAAACTTCTTTACACACTTTAGACACACCAAACACACTTACCTTTGCACTCATGCACCCATCACTCACCTGAACACTGACATTGCGACCCCTCCAAGTCCTTCAACCCGACGACCCGCCTGCTCTAACCTGGCGTGGTTTGGAGCCGTCGGGAATCCCACACGACACCCCTCAAAATAGGGATTAGGCTAAAAACTGCCTGTTAACTACCTGTTAACAGGCAGTTAATTGGCACTAATCCCTTCCCGCCTCGAGTCGGCGGGTCCCAGTGTGGGGCGGGTACCCGCCTCCTGTAAAACTTACGTGGAGGCGGGTTTTGGGTGGGATGGTGTCGGGACCCCCGAATTTGGTATTTTTCCCCCCACACACGCCTGAAACCCCGCCTGACGGCTCCAGGAAAATCAACCCCTTTATATCCAGGAATATTTAAAACCGGATCCTGCCCTTTTTTGAGCCAGGTCTCCGTTTGCGCCACAGCATCGTATTCCCATGTGGCTATTTGCACCTGCAGCTCACCAAACTTATTTACCACACTTCATGCATTTACACACATGCACTGTAAACCTATCTTAGACCTTCTTGTATTCTCTCTTAGTCTGACCCCAATAATACCTTCCTATTTTACATGATCTCTCCTCATAATCTAATCCTTGGAGCCCTGGTAACATTCTGGTGAATCTACGCTTCACTTGCTATACTTGCTGCCTACATGATTCTTAGGTTATTACTGTGGGAGTTAAATCCACTATGTGCTATTGAATTTTTTAATAAAGAAAATGAAACATTTTTTTTCTTCCAGGAATAAATTAACTGCTGCTACTTCAGGAAAGACATTTTAAAATAAGAAAAAAATAATTTATTCCCAAAAGGCAAATGATGAGTAATTCTCATTAAAATTCAGCAAATGTCTTTTTTTAAGAAGTAAAAATACAAAGCCTGTGTTCAGTACATATTCCAAAATATTGGCAAATGCGCCAAATAACATGTCAAAAATCAAATGTTTCTGGGTTGCATGTCTCCAGAACCCCGGAAATAAACATTGTGGCTTCAACAGTTTTATTTCCACTTCAGGCTTTTGTGTTTGTTTATTTTTGGCCCACTACAAGTGAAGGAATGTTGTGGCTGAAAACCCATGGGGATGACATCCCAGCATAAGTGCTAGAATGCACTCACCCGTGACCAGCAGTACTGACCCCATCAAAGTTTGTGGGTCCATGGTGAGGTAGCTCGGTTTGAATAAAGTAGGTGGGCACCTGTGCCATTCGGGTTGTACCTCTGGCTTGCCTCCAACCCTGAAAGAAAGATACAGGTGCCCCCTTTGCTCCCAGTCCTGGACCCCCTAAGGTGAACCGTACAAGTGTCATATGCTTCAATGTATGGTCTACTATGTTTCTTTCATTGGAGCATATGGGAACTCCTGGTCTGGATGTGCCTGCCACTCCCACCCTCCTCCTGCCCCTCGTCCCTGCCCCTTACTATGTTGCTGGCCTTGTTTGGAGAAGGTGGAGGTTCTGACTCTCAACTGAACAGAAACTCCCTGCACGACTGGGACCTGGTATATCTAGGTCCCGGCCTAATTTGTAGTTTTTCTTCCGTGCTCCTGCTGGAAGGACTGCGGGTTCTCAACTCCATTGAGTATACTGAAAGCTTAAGTTAGAAGCCTATGAAACAATTTGTTTTTATATGTCATAGGTTTATAATCAGGGCTGTTCTTGAGTTGTTAGGTTTTTGGGATCTATGGCTGCTTTTTTGAAGCTGTTGGTCAACTTTTGTTGGTTTTCTACTTGGCATGTATGACTTACAGGTGAGAGTACCAACAACTGAGTCATGATGACACTGGATGAGGGCAATATGGTTGATACCAATGCCCTGAAATTATACCATGGGATGAATGCTTAAAGCATTCATCTGACATTCACTCTACTACTTTAGCAGAGATGTTGACCACTTTGAAATAAATGGGTTAATGTCTTCATTAAAATAGCGGACAGAGGAATTTCAGATAAGCATGTTTAACATATTTATGTTAGTATCTTTATCATGACCATTATATCTTGACTTTTGGAAATGTATGATCAAAAAAATTGGCTGAAATGAAAAACCCTGTAAGCTGCATAATAGATTTGTTGTATAATAGGGAACACGTGGTAGTTATCAATGATGTGTTCTAATTGGGCAGCTGTGACCAAAGAAGTCCTCCAGGGATCAACCTTGGATTCTCTCTGTTCATAATATTTATTAATGACTTCAATTATGGAACTGTGAGTGGAATGTGTGTTTTTATGGATGATACCATATTGTGTGAAAAGGGATATTATTCAAAGAGATCTTCAGAAACTTGACAAATGGGCAAATGAGTGGCAAGTTCTAATAAATATTGAGAAATATAAGGTCATGTATATAGGTACTAAAACTGGCAAATCTAGTTATACATTGAAAAGTACATTGTTAAATAAGGTGAAAACAGTTGGGTAGGATAGTGGCATAATGCATTGTATTGTATCCTGAAGATGTCCCAAAGCGCTTCACAAACGATTAAATTATTTTTGAAATATAATCATTGTTATGTAAGCAAATGCAATAAACAATTTATATACAGTACTGTCATACAAATGGTAAATTAAGATGAATGAGTACTTAAGCTTATTGTGGTGGTGTTTGTTGACTGAACATTAATGGCTAGGACTCGAGGAGAACTCTTTTTTTTTAATAATAGTGCCATGGGATCTTTTATGTCCACTTGAAGAGGCAGAAATGGCCTCAGTTTAACATCTTATCTGAAAGACAACACATCTGAAAATGCAGTACTGCCTGAAGTGCCATCCTAGATTATATGCTGAAGTCTTTGACCTGGGCTTGAATCAATAGGTGACACTTGAAATGTTTGGGTTTAAAACTAAATTACTAGAATGTAAATCTAAGCAGACTCCATGGATACATTCTATGCACCATCTATAAAACATTAAGAGAATGCTTGGCGCATTGGGAGCGAAAATCCACATGCCTTCCGGGAATCCGCCAGAAAGGCCACAAATTAGGCTGGTACATGGTTGCATCTCCCCTGGCACCTAAAAGGTGACACTTGAAATGTTAAAAAGTAAATTGCTAGAACTTAAATCTAAGTAGATTGTGTGGACATGCTATAAAATATTAGTAAGAGCACACACGGAGCCAGACTTTCCGGACTTTTTAGTGGACAGGCATCATTGATATGCTTCTAGTGGTGCAGGCACCCAGTGCTGTCAAAGTAACTGGTGAGTTGCTGCAGTGCATCCTGTAGATTGTATAAACTGCAGTCTTAATATGCTGGTGATGATAATGGGTTGGGGGGCTGGGATGGGGAAGGGGCGGGGGTGAATATTTACCCTGGTGATAAGGACACCAATTAAGCAAACTACTATGTCCTGGATGATAAAATTCTTTAAAAGCTGCGTCTATCAGGGCGATTGGTGACTATCCCATCATACTCCTCACTTGATCCTTGTAGATGGTGGATAGGCTTTGAGGGGTTAGAAGGTGAAGCACACATCAGGGAGTGTTGTTGATAGGTCCGTTCAATTATCCTCCTATTGTTGAACACTGGGTGGCTTGCTGAGCCACTTCACAGGGCAGTGAAAGTCAACCATGTAGTGTGATTTGAGGTCTTATGTAGGTCAGACTGGGAGGGAAGGCACGCTCCCTTTCCTGAAGGATTTAGTGTACCATTTGGATCTATACAACAATCCATTACCTGGTATAAGCCCACAAGTAACCAGATTTATTGAATTCAATTTCACAACCTGCTGCGGTGGGATTTGAATTTAAATAAAGGAACCTCCCGCTGAGCCTGGGAACCTAGTAGAGTTAGCACAACCCTCCAATGGGGGTATCCTAGTCCTTATGATGGGATATGCTCCTTGGGAATTTTTGTGTCCAGTTTAGAGGAATTATAGTTAACAAGTACAAGAAGAATGGGAATGAATCTTCAATCAATAAGCTGTTAACCAATTTAAATTTGTTCTTATTGGAAATAAAACTAAAGGAAAGATGGGATCCAAAATTCTGAAATCAGGACTAGATTTGCCAGGCTAGTTAGGAAGAAGTTCTTTAAACTGAACTCTGACAAGAAAGCCTGGAACGATTGTACAATTAGAAACTGCAAATTAAATGTAACTTAAGTAGCTTCTTCACACTTTGTTCAGAAATAGGAGGGAATGGAGAGGGGGGAAATGCAAGGCAGACCAAGATGGGTTTAGAGTGCATGTGCGTAAATGCACAGAGCGTGGTAAATATGGTTGGTTGGCTGCAGGGACAAGTAGCCACACGGTTATGATATAGTAGCAATAAAGGAGACCTGCCTCAAACAAGGGGAGGAATGGATACTTGATATTCCTGGCTACAAAGTATTTAGGAAAGATGGGGAAGGATAAAAAGAAGGCGGTGTGGCAGTATTGGTCAAAGATACTGTTATAGCACTAGAAAGGGATGATGTACTTGAGGGTTCAAATATAGAATTTATTTGGTTAGATTTAGGGAACAATAGAGGAACTGTTACACTGCTGGGTGGATACTATAGGCTGCCAAATAGTGGGAAGGAGTCAGAGGAGCAGATTTGCAGGCAAATTGCAGAAAGATGCAAGAACTTTCGAGTAGTTATAGTGGGTGACTTCAATTATCCTAATATAGGCTGGGAAAATAACAGTGTAAAGGGAAAAGAGAGGGAGGAATTTCTCAAGAGAACTTTCTTGATCAGTATGTTTCCAGCCCACCGAGGAAGGATCCAATTCTGGGAAATGAAGTGGGACAAGTGGAGCATTATTCAGTGGGAGAGCATTTGATAAGCATTGATCAAAGTATCATTAGGTTTAGAGTAGTTATAGAAAAGGACAAGGAAAAATCAAATGTGAAAATATTCAACTGGAGGAAGGCTAATTTCAGTGAGTTGAAAAGGGATCTGGCCCAGGTGGTTTGGAATCAAAGATTGGCGGGTAAAACAGTAAATAAGCAATGGGAGGCCTTCAAAGAGGAGATAGTTCGGGTACAGACTAGACACAGTCCCATGAGGGGGAAAGGAAGGACATCCAAGCTGAGAAAAAATTTATTGGACTTGGGGGAAAAATATGGGATAATAAATGAAAGCCAGCACGGATTTGTTAAAACCAAATCGTGTTAGACTAACTTGATTTTTTTTTGATGAAGTAACTAAAAGGGTGGATGAGGGTGGTACGGTTGATGTGTATATGGACTTTCAAAAGGCATTTGATAAAGTACCGCATAATGGACTTGTTAATAAAATTAAAGCCCATAATGTTAAAGGAGCAGTGGCTGTGAAAGAAAGAAAGACTTGCATTTATATAGCGCCTTTTATGACCCCAGGACGTCCCAAAGCGCTTTACAGCCAATGACGTACTTTTGAAGTGTAGGCACTGTTGTAATGTAGGAAACGCAGCAACCAATTGCACACAGCAAGCTCCCACAAACAGCAATGTGATAATGACATCTGTTTTTTAGTGATGTCAAATTGAGGGATAAATATTGGCCAGGATACCGGGGATAACTCCCATGCTACTCTTCAGAATAGTGAGGGCCTCGGTTTAATGTCTCCTCCGAAAGACGGCACCTTCAACACTGAAGCATACCCTCAGTACTGGAGTGTCAGCCTAGATTTTTGTGCTGAAGTCTCTGGAGTGGGACTTAAACCCACAACCTTCTGACTCAGAGATGAGAGTGCTACCCACTGAGCCATGGTTGACACAATGTGGATATGAAATTGGCTAAGGGACAGAAAGTAGTGGTGAACAGTTGTTTTTCAGACTGGAGGGAAGTGTGCAGTGGTGTCCCCCAGGGATCGGTATTGTGACTACTGCTCTATTTGATAGATATAAATGACTGGGACTTTGATATTGAGGGCATAATTTCAAAGTTTGCAGATGATACGAAATTTTGAAATGTAGTAAACTGTGAGGATGATAGTAACAGACTTCAGAAGGACATAGACAAATTGGTGAAATGGGCAGACACATGGCAGATGAAATTTAATGCTGTGAAGTGATTCATTTTGGTAGGAAGAACGAGGAGAGGTAATATAAACTAAATGGTACAATTTTAAAGGGGGTGCAGGAACAGAGAGACCCGGGAGTGTACTTGCACAAGTATTTGAAGGTGGCAGGTCAAGTTGAGAAGACTGTTAAATAGGTGTATGGGACCCTTGGCTTTATAAATAGAGGCAGAGAGTACAAAAGCAAGGAAGTAATTCTAAACCTTTCTAAAACACTGGTTAGGCCCCAACTGGAGTATTGTGGCCAATTCTGAGCACCACACTTTAGGAAGGATATCAACGCCTTGGAGATGGTGCAGGGGAGATTTATTAGAATGGTACCAAGGATGAAAGACTTCAGTTACGTGGAGAGACTAGAGAAACTGGGATTGTTCTCCTTAGAGCAGAGAAGGTTAAGAAGAGATTTGCTGGAGGTGTTCAAAATCATGAAGGGTTTTGATAGAGTAAATAAGGAGAAAATATTTCCAGTGGCAGAAGGGTCAGTAACCAAAGGACACAGATTTAAAGTAATTGGCAAAACAACTTGAGGCAACATGAGGAAAAAAAATATGCAGCGAGTTGTTATGATCTGAAATGCACTGCCTGAAATGGTGGTGGAAGCAGATTCAATGTTCAAAAGAGAATTGGATAAATACTTGAAATGGAAAAATTTGCTTGGCTATGGTGAAAGACCAGGGGAATGGAACTATTTGGATAGCTCTTTCAAAGAGCTGGCATAGGCATGATGGACCGAATGGCCTCCTTCTGTGCTGTGTCATTCTATGCTTTTTCTGTTAATTTAAGAAATGTATAACCTGATACTGTGAAAGCTTTGTCAGTTCAAATATTTCAAACCAAACAGACAAGTTACACATTAAACAGGAAGTAAAGAGATCAGAGACAGGAGGGTGACGATAACAAGGTCATCAGTGTTCTGCATGGTGAATGAAGTGACCAGACACACACAGTGCATTTCTTCACTTCTCACTTTGTCTTAATTTTAAACTTGTCACTAAGCAGTAAAATAAGGCAATCACATTTAATTCCAAATAAAACACAACTTATGTGAATTGAAAATTTCTGGAAAGTTTCTTATTTTACTTCAAAATTGCACTTGTGTTATTGCATGGTCATTCTTATATTTTTTCATATTCATATTTTTCACAAATTGCCCAATTTACTTGATGGGAATCATTTGAGTCTCATTCTCTTTGCCACTTGAAATCAATATAAAGATTTGTGGCCAGCATATTATTTTCTGGATTGACTACCATCAAGCCAGGGGACCAACCCTGCTTCAATGAGGAGTGCAGAAGAGCATGCCAGGAACAGCAGCAGGCATACCTAAAAATGAGGTGCCAACCTGGTGACACTACAACACAGGACTACATACATGCTAAATAGTGAAAACAGAATGCTGTAGACAGACCTAAGCATTCCCACAACCAATGGATCAGATCAAAGCTCCGCAGTCCTCCCACATCCAATCTTGAATGGTGGTGGACTGTTAAAAACCAACGGGAGGAGGAAGCTCCATGAATATCCCCATCCTACATGATGGTGGAGACCAGCACATGAGTGCAAAAGACAAAGCTGAAGCATTCGCAACCATCTTCAGCCAGAAGTGACGAGTGGATGATCCATCTCAGCCTCCTCCCAAGGTCCCAACCATCACAGAAGTTGTCTTCAGCCAATTAAATTTACTCCACGTGATATCAAGAAATGGCTGGGCACATTGAATATGGGCCCCGACAACATCCCGGCTGTTGTGCTGAAGACTTGTGCTCCAGAACTAGCTGCACCTCTAGCCAAGCTGTTCCAGTACAGCTACAACACTGGTATCTACCTGACAATGTGGAAAATTGCCCAGGTATTGTTGTATCCGTGTGTTAATGGAGACACGGAATGCAGGAGTTGGTTTAACAGGTGTTTACTGAACAAAGTCTGGAGGTGAACTAAAAGATACAAGACGCTATACAGACTTATATACCCGAGTGGTCACTACCGGTATTACAGTACACAGGGGCTCTTAAAGGTACATACACTACAATTCCTCCCCTTTTAGATAATTAGTACATAACATTTTAAGTAATCATTAATTAACACGTTTACAAGAACAATAATCTACACATTTGCTGCAGTTAATCAATTATAAGTCAGTCTCTCTGGAGGCTTCCTGACTCGGTCCGGATAACGCCTCGGTGGTGTAGTAGGTTCTTTTGGCAAGGTCGATTCGGCTTGAATGCCAGTGTCGGGTTCATCTGGTTCCAGTATCACCGGATCGGAGGTAGATACTATGGGTATCTCTGCTTCATCATTAGGCGTATAGAGTTGTGGTGTAGGTTGTCCCTTTTCGGATGACTCTATGATCTGGTCAGCATGGCGCCTTATTATGCTTTCACCAATGTCCACGGTATACATCAGCGGTCCTAGCCGTGTGCAAATAGTTCCAGGCTGCCATTTCTCAGTACGGTAGTCCCGGGCCAAAACTTGTTGACCTATCTGGAAGGTTCTAGTTGGCCTTTCATTGATGCCTTGAAATTGCCGGTTCTCTACGTCCCTTCTGATGTTTGGCTTGATCAAATCCAGCTGGCATCTTAGTCTTCTATTGAAAAACATCATGGCGGGAGTTTGGTTTGTAACCACATGTGTTGCATTCCTGTACGCAAACAAGAAGTTATCTACCTTATGCTGTAGATTTATGTCTTCATTACCCATGGCCTTTATGGCCTTCTTGAAGGCCTGGACAAACCTTTCAGCCAATCCATTGGTGGCGGGATGGTATGGGGCGGACGTGTAGTGCTTAACCCCATTGTTTTTTAAGAACTTCCTGAATTCTTCGGACACAAATTGCAGTCCATTATCAGAACAGATCTGTTCAGGCAGCCCATTCCTGGCAAATATGGTCCTTAATACTGTGATGGTTTTTTCCGTGGTGGTGGAGGACATCTTTATTACCTCCGGCCACTTGGAGTGTGCATCAATCGCGATTAAGAACATTGAGTCCATAAATGGACCAGCAAAGTCGATGTGTACCCTTTGCCATGGAGATGAGGGCCACTCCCATGGATGTAGAGGGGCTTGTGGTGGGGCGTTTTGGACCTTCTGGCATCCTAGGCAGCTCTTGGTCATTTCTTCGATGTCTCCATCGATACCTGGCCAACACACAAACGCTCTGGCTAGGTTCTTCATTTTCACTCCACCCAGATGCCCCTCGTGAAGCTCCTTTAGCACTTTATCCTGGAGTTTGGGTGGAATCACCACTCTGGATCCACACATCAAGGTTCCTCGGCACACTGACAGCTGTTCTCTTCTTTGCGAGAATGCTGGCAACAGTGGTTCGCCATGTGCTGGCCATCCCTTCACTGTTAAATCGTAGACTCGTGAGAGAGTCGGGTCATTTCTCGTTTCCTTTTCAATGGCAGAATTTGTTACTGGTAGACATTCCACTATGGTTGAGTGGAACATCTCCACTGGGTCCACTGTAGGTGCCTCTTCTACCATTGGCAACGGTAGGCGCGATAAACCGTCAGCATTCCCATGCTGTTTTGATCCTTTGTATTCTATGTCATATTGGTGTGCCCCTAGGAAAAGGGACCACCTCTGTAGCCTTTGCGCTGTCATAATGGGAACGCCCTTTTTAGGGTTGAATATGGAGACGAGGGGTTGATGGTCAGTCAACAAGGTAAATTTTTGTCCGTGTAGGTAATGGTTGAATTTCTTCACTCCCCACACCAGGCTGAGTGCTTCCGTGTCGATCTGGGCATAGTTATGCTCAGCTGAGTTCAATGAGCGTGACGCAAAAGCTATCGGCCGCTCCGAGCCATCAGGGAATCTATGCGACAATACTGCTCCTACGCCGTAAGGGGATGCATTGCACGCCAGTCTGATTGGCAGTGATGGGTTGTAATGAGCCAACACTTCCTTGGACGTGATCAAGCCTTTGCATTTATGGAAGGCACGTTTATAGTCTTCGCTCCATTTCCAAATTACTCCCGTTTGTAGCAGTGCGTTAAGAGGGTGCAGAACAGTTGACAAGTTCGGTAAAAATTTATGATAGTAATTTATCAATCCCAGGAACGACCTTAATTGTGAGACATTTTCAGGTGCTGGGGCTTTTATGACCGCTTCAATTTTTTTCAGGTGACTTATGCAACCCTTCTTCGTTAATTATATGGCCACAATATGATATTTGTTTCTGGAAAAATTCGCACTTGGGGCGATTTGCTCGTAGGCCCCGTTCTCTCAGCCTAGTGAGCACCTGCTCCAAATTGGCAAGGTGCTCGTTGTCGTTTTCTCCTGTTACAAGGATGTCGTCTAGGTAGCATTGAGTCCCCGGAATCCCTTGCAGGACTTGCTCCATAGCTCTTTGCCAGATAGCTGGAGCTGATGCTACTCCGAAAACCAGTCGATTGTACTGGTACAGGCCTTTGTGTGTGTTTATCGTGAGATACTTTTTAGAGGCCTCCTCAACCTCCATCTGTAGATATGCCTGTACCAAGTCAATTTTGGTGAAATGTTTCCCTCCGGATAGTGAGGCGAAAATATCTTCTATCCTCGGAAGAGGATACTGTATCGTGTGAAGGACCGGGTTTACAGTCACCTTGAAGTCCCCACAGATGCGAATTTTTCTCTGTTCTTCAGATTTATCATTATTCAATGTTTTCTTCATGACCGGGACGATGGGTGTTGCCCACTCGCTCCAATCTACCTTGGATAACACGCCTGCTTTTTCCAAATTCTCCAGCTCTGCCTCGACTGCTGGACGAATTGCGTAAGGCACCGGCCTTGCCTTAAAAAACTTGGGAATTGCCGCATCTTCCACTTTTATTGAGGCGGTGACGCCTTTCAAGGTTGCTACTTCCTGTTGAAACACTTCTTTGGCGTTAGCCAAGATGTCTTTTAATCGTTCAGGTATGTTGTCGTCATCATTTTTTTTCTTACTGGTCACCGTCAGTGCCTGAATGGAGTGCCAGTCTAAACGTATCTTCCTGATCCATTCACGTCCCAACAACGGTGGACCACCATCTTGCAGAATGTATAAATACAACTTCTGCATTTCCTTGCCGTTGTATAGAACAGGC
This sequence comes from Somniosus microcephalus, assembly GCF_052327205.1. Lineage (NCBI taxonomy): Eukaryota > Metazoa > Chordata > Chondrichthyes > Squaliformes > Somniosidae > Somniosus > Somniosus microcephalus. The sequence continues at coordinate 135,639,896 of NC_140987.1, forward strand.
ACCCTGATTTTCCCTCTGGGGTATGCTTTCTGCCCCGTATATGTCTTCAAGATAATGGATGTGTCTTTCAAAGGTATATGCGGAAATAGCCGCTCGTAATCCCGTTGACTTATGACGGTCAGAGCTGATCCTGTATCTAGCTCCATTTTAACTGGGGACCCCGCTATCGTGAGGGTAACCCAAATGGTCTGGTAATCTTCTTTGGCAATTACATTATGTAATTTGAGACAGCTTAGTCTCTTGTTTCCGGAGTCGCTATCACTCTTCTGGTCTTCGGAGCTACTGTCCGTCATCATTTGTACCTTTCTGTACTTTTCCTTATTGATTTTTTTTCTGTCAGTGGATTTTTTGTTTCCAGATCGGCATACACATGCAATGTGTCCCATCTTTCCGCATTGCCTGCATGCTTTGTCCTTGAACCAGCAGTCCCTCTGGTCATGGGTGGATCTGCTGCAGCGATAACATCTCTCGAAACCCCGTGTCATTTCATGGGTGCCGAAGTCCTGTGGCTTTTGCTGTATCTCTGCAGCTCCTCTTGCTACTGCTTCGTATGATACAGCCACACTGAAAGCCTTGTCCAGTGTCAAATCTTTCTCAGAAAGTAGCCTTTTCTGTGTTCCTTCACTTAGGAGACCGCAGACGAATTTGTCTCGTAGAGAATCTGCCAGTCCTGCCCCAAATTGGCAGTGCTTTGACAGCTTTCTTAATTCGGTGAGGTAATCAGCGTTACTTTCATTCTTGTGCTGATTCCTCCTGAAGAATTTGAATCATTCCGCTATCAGCAGCGGTGTTGGGTGTAAGTGCTCCTGTAGGGTATCAACAATCTCCTTAAAATTCTTGCCCATCGGTTTGGCTGGAGTGATTAAGTTTCGTAACAGCCCGTATGTCCTTGCGCCCATCAGATTTAGAAGTACCGATGCCTTTTTATCATCCTCTACTTCATTCGCTGTGCAATATACCTCCACTCTTTCCACATATGTGGTCCAATCCTCTATATCACTATCGAAAGCAGTAATATTGCCAGTCTTAGGCATCCTGAAAATCAAAAATGGCGCCTCCCGCGCTTTCCTTTCTTCCCTGCCGAGAAAAAAATGGCGTTTCCCGCCGCTGCCGCTGCTGACAACGTTGTTCTCCGCGGTTTTTATTTACACAGATATTTCTAATAGTTGGAGACTCGTTCCCGCCGGACTCTCTGGGACTTTTCCCTCTCTCTGCTTGGTCCGAACGCCGACCTGCTTTGCAGCGCCGGCCGTCTCCCGAGTGCTCCACCCTCCGTCTCTGTTTGCCTCCGCCTTCTGACTCGCTGCTTGGCCCCGCTGCAGAGCCACCCGATCGAGCCCCAGCCCGCCGCCCAGGAAGGATTAGTGCAGTACCTGCCACCAGCCCGGCTAGCTGGTGAAACCACAGTTTTTTTTTTTTCTTCGACCTTTGTCTGAGGAATCGATCTCCTTGAGGTGCTGCCGAATTGCAGGTAAGTCCGTTTCCAGTTCGTCCCCACTGTTGTATCCGTGTGTTAATGGAGACACGGAATGCAGGAGTTGGTTTAACAGGTGTTTACTGAACAAAGTCTGGAGGTGAACTAAAAGATACAAGACGCTATACAGGCTTATATACCCGAGTGCTCACTACTGGTATTACAGTACACAGGGGCTCTTAAAGGTACATACACTACAGGTATGTCCTGTCCACAAAAAGCAGGACAAATCCAGTCAGGCCAATTACCGCCCCATCAGTCTACTCTCAATCATCAGCAAAGTGATGGAAGGTGTCGGCGACAGTGCAATCAAGGGGCACTTACTCACCAATAACCTGCTCACCGATACTCTGTTTGGGTTTTGTAGTGTCCGCGTATCAATAACACACGGACTGCAGGAGAATGGTAATAACAGGTGTTTACTGAACAGAGGGTATGCTGGAACTGAAAGTACAGAAGCCTGCTACGGCTTTATATACAGTTGTGGTCACTGCCGGTACTACAGTATAAAAGCAGTTCTCTCTTATTGGTACATACACAACAATTCCTCCCCTTTTAGATAAACAGTACATAACATTCATTTAACAATTAAATAATAACTAATTACAATTACAATTTTCTCTGTACTATATACATCAACTGAAGTAATCATTTATAAATTCAGTCTTTGAGGAGGCTTCCTGATCCTGTCTGGATAGCGCCTTTCTCAAGTATCCTGTTCTTGTGGCGGAGTCGATTCTGGTTCATTGTCATTGGTTGGTTCGTCAGCTTCCAATACCACTGATTCTGAGGTAGACGCAATCTGTACTTCGGGTTCATCACCAGGTGCGCCTGCTCGTGGTATGGGTTTGACTGTTCCTGTTACTCTAGAATCTGGTCAGCATGGCGTCTCACGATGCTCTCTCCAACGTCCACTGTGTACATTAGTGGTCCCTGCTGTGTGCATATCGTTCCTGGCTGCCATTTTTCTGTTCGGTAGTCGCGGGCCAAGACTGGTTGCCCTATCTTGAAGCTCCTGGTTGGCTTCTCATTGATGTGCTGGAATTGCTTATCCTCAACATCTCGTCTTATGTTTGGTTTGAGCAAATCCAGGCGACACCTTAACCTTCGGTTAAAGAACATTATGGCTGGAGCTTGATTGGTGACTACATGTGTCGCATTCCGGTAAGCAAACAAGAAATTATCCACCTTGTGTTGTAGTGGTATGTTGTCGTTATACATCGCCTTTATTGCTTTTTTAAAGGTCTGAACAAACCTCTCAGCCAATCCATTTGTAGCTGGATGATATGGGGCAGATGTGTAATGTTTTACCCCATTATTCCTCAAAAACCTCCGGAAATCCTCGGACACAAACTGTGGTCCATTGTCGGAGCAAATCTGTTCTGGCAAGCCATTCCTGGCAAAGATGGCCCGTAGGACTGCAATAGTTTTCTCCGTGGTGGTCGAGGACATTTTGATGACCTCTGGCCATTTCAAATGTGCATCCACGGCGATTAAAAACATTGAGTGCATAAATGGACCAGCATAACCAATGTGTACCCGTTGCCATGGAGATGAGGGCCATTCCCATGGGTGTAGCGGGGCCTGTGGTGGAGCGTTTTGGACTTTCTGGCATCCTGTGCATCTCTTGGTCATATCCTCGATTTCTTTATTGATTCCTGGCCACCACACAAACGCCCTGGCTAGGCTCTTCATTTTTACCCCTCCCAGGTGACCCTCATGAAGCTCATTGAGCACTCTCTCTCTCAACTTGGGTGGAATTACCACTCGGGATCCACACATCAAGGTCCCCCGGCACACTGACAGCTGTTCTCTCCTTGGCGAGAATGCTGGCAACAGTGAGTCGCCATGTGCTGGCCATCCCTTCACCGTCAAATCATAGACCCAAGAGAGTGTCGGGTCATTTCGGGTTTCCTTCTCTATACTTGAGTTTGTAACAGGTAGACATTCGACTGTGGTCGAATGGAATATCTCATCAGGGTCCACTGCAGGTGCTTCCTCCACCGTAGGCAATGGCAGGTGCGACAGCCCATCAGCGTTTCCATGCTGTTTTGTACCCTTGTACTCTGTCGTATTGATGTGCCCCTAGAAAAAGGGACCATCTTTGCAGCCGTTGCGCCGTCATCACCGGAACGCCCTTCTTTGGGTTAAAAATGGAGACAAGAGGCTGGTGATCAGTCAGTAGGGTGAATTTCTGCCCGTGCAGATAGTGATTGAACTTCTTCACCCCCCACACCAGGCTGAGGGCCTCCCTGTCAATCTGGGTGTAGTTACGCTCGGCTGAGGTTAACGAGCGCGACGCAAAGGCTATTGGCCTCTCTGAACCGACAAGGAATTTGTGTGACAGCACCGCTCCAATGCCATAGGGAGACACATCACATGCCAACCGAATCGGTAGTGTTGGATTGTAGTGGGCCAATACTTCTTTTGAAGTGATTAGGCATTTACATTTCTGAAAGGCACGCTTACACTCATCACTCCATTTCCATGCTGCTCCAGTTTGCAGCAGGGCGTTCAGTGGGTGCAGAATTGTAGATAAATTCGGCAAGAACTTATGGTAGTAGTTCACCAACCCGAGGAACGACCTCAGTTGCGACATATTTTCTGGTGCTGGAGCCTTGACTACTGCCTCAATCTTGTCTGGGGACTTATGGAACCCCTCTTCATCAATCATGTGGCCACAATACGAGATTTGTTTCCTGAAAAACTCGCATTTGGGGCGGTTGGCTCGTAGCCCATATTCTTGTAATCTAGTGAGCACCTGCTCCAGGTTGGCAAGGTGTTCACTGTCATTTTCGCCCGTAACCAGGATGTCGTCCAAATAACACTGGGTCCCTGGGATCCCTTGCAGGACTTGTTCCATCGCCCTCTGCCAAATAGCCGGAGCTGATGCTACCCCAAATACCAGTCGGTTGTACTGGTAAAGACCTTTGTGAGTGTTTATCGTGAGGTATTTTCTAGATGTTTCTTCTACCTCCATTTGTAGATACACTTGGGCCAGATCAATCTTCGTAAAGCGTTTCCCTCCAGATAGTGAGGCGAAAATATCTTCTATCCGCGGAAGTGGATATTGTACTGTGTGCAGGACTGGGTTCACAGTTACCTTAAAGTCCCCACAGATGCGAACCTTCTTCGGCTCCCCAGGCGTGCTGCTCAATGATTTCTTCATTACAGGAATGATGGGTGTGGCCCACTCGCTCCAGTCCACCTTGGACAGAACACCTGAACGCTCCAGACTCTCCAGCTCTGCTTCGACGGCTGGGCGGATTGCGTACGGTACCGGTCTGGCCGTAAAAAATTTGGGGTTTGCGTTATCTTCAATTTTTATCATTGCTGTTACTCCTTTTAGAGTCCCAAGTCCTTGCTGGAACACCTCTTTCGCGTCAGTTAGAATTTTTGACAGTCGGCCAGGTGTGACGTCGTCATCCTTTTTGTCAGCCACAGTTAGCGCCTGAATGGAATGCCAATCCAATTGTATTTTTCGGATCCATTCATGTCCCAATAATGGTGGTCCTCCACCTTATAGTATATATAGATACAGTTTCTGTGTTTCCTTGCCGTTGTATTTTATGGGCACCCTTATTTTTCCTCTAGGGTAGACTTTTTGCCCCGTATATGTCTTCAATACAATGGACGTGTCCTTCAAGGGTATGTGTGAGAATAGCCGCTCATAGTCTTGTCGATTCATGACTGTTAGGGCTGATCCTGTGTCCAATTCCATCTTTACTTGGGACCCTGCTATCATGAGGGTGCCCCAAAAGGTTCGGTGATCCTCCTTTGCGATCACGTTGTGTAACTTTAGACAACTTAGTCTCCTGCTCCCGGAGTCATTATCATTCTCCTGATCTTCTGAACTACTGTCTGTCATTTTTTTTTACTTTCTTGTACTTTTCCTTAGTAGTTCTTTTAGTGTTGGTTTTCTTTCCCGACCTGCAGACTCGTGCTATGTGTCCCACTTTTCCACATTGCCTGCATACTTTGTCCTTAAACCAGCAGTCCTTCTGGTCATGGGTTGTTCTGCCGCAGCGATAGCACTTTTCTGCTCCATATGCCATTTCGTTGGTGCTATATTCTTGTGGTTTCTGTTGTATTTCCGCAGCTCCCCGTGCTGCTGCTTCGTAGGATACTGCCACGCTGAAAGCCTTTTCTAGCGTAAGGTCCTTTTCCGAAAGTAGTCGTTTCTGGGTTCCTTCACCCTGGAGCCCGCAGACAAACTTATCCCTTAAGGTATCTGCCAGTCCTGCTCCGAACTGGCAGTGCTTCGATAACTTGCGTAGTTCCATAAGATAGTCAGCATTACTCTCATCTTTGTGCTGGTTTCTTTTATAGAACTTGTATCTTTCTGCTATCAGCAGCGGTGTAGGGTTTAGATGTTCCTGTAAGATATTGACAATCTCTTCAAAGCTTTTCTCCATTGGTTTAGCTGGGGTAATTAAATTCCGCAATAGGCCGTACGTTCTCGCGCCCATCAAATTTAATAATACTGACGCCTTCTTTTCATCGGCCACCCCATTTGCCTTGCAGTACACTTCAATTCTTTCCACATACGTGGTCCAGTCTTCTATTTCGTTGTCGAAAGCAGTGATACTGCCACTCTTCTGCATCTTGGGTGGTTTAAAATGGCGCCTCCCGCGCTTTTCCTTCTTCCCCTTGCTGCCAATGCTGCTCCTAGCGTTCTAAATAGTAATGGCGGCGCCCTGCAGCTTCGGCGCGTCTCTCTTTTGTTAGTTAAATTCCTTAGTTTTATTCTTCTTCGACGCTGTCCACTGCGCGTCTCTTTTCCTTCCCCTCTTTTATTTTCTCTAACGCTGCCCGGCTCTTGAGCACCGACCGCGCCCTGTGCGCTCCACCCTCTCTCTATCTTTTCCTTCCCGACGACGCTGCACGGCCCCCTTGCAGAGCCGCTTGATCGAACTCAAGCCCGCCGCAGTCCGGAAGGGTCAGCGCACTACCTGCTACCAGCACGATTTGCTGGAACACCTTGACTGGGGAGCCAAGCCCAGCTCTCCACAGCTTCCCCTGCGATTCACTGAACTCCGATGGATCACTGGGCGGTTGCCTACGGTCGACGCCCGTTGCTCTGGCTTCGACCTCCAAGAAGCTTCTTTTCAGGGATGGATCCCCGTGAGGCGATGCAGTACTGCAGGTGAGTTCGAACCTGCTCGTCGCCACTGTAGTGTCCATGTATCAATAACACACGGACTGCAGGAGAACGGTAATAACAGGTGTTTACTGAACAGAGGGTATGCTGGAACTGAAAGTACAGAAGCCTGCTATGGCTTTATATACAGGTGTGGTCACTGCCGGTACTACAGTATAAAAGCAGTTCTCTCTTAAAGGTACATACACAACAGGTTTCACCAGGACTACTCGGCTCCAGACCTCATTATAGCATTGGTCCAAACATGGACAAAAGAGCTGAATTCCAGAGATGAGGTGAGAGTGGCTGCCCTTGACATCCAGGCAACATTTGACTGAGTGTGGCATGAAGGAGCCCCAGTAAAATTGAAGTCAATGGGAATCGGGCGGGGGGTCGGGGGGGGACTCGCCACTGGCTGGAGTTGTACCTAGCACAAAGGAAGATGGTTGTGGTTGTTGGACGCTAATCATCTCCGCTCCAGGTCACAATTCCAGGCAGTGACCAGGGAGTCTAACCACCGCCCCTTGACATTCAACGGCATTACCATCACTGAATCCCCCACCATCAGCGCCCTGGGGTCACCATGGACTAGCCACACAAATTCTGTGGCTACAAGAGCACTTCAGAGACTAGGGCCTAGAAATTCGGTTTTGGCGCAGCGAGGGCTTTAGCGCCGGAAGTTAGTGCCGGCGCTAGGTCCCCCTGCGCGCGCCAAAAATTCAGTAGCGCCGCGCCCAAACGGCTGCCGGCGCTACTGAGGGGTCTCAGCGCCACGCGCCGCATTGCGGCGCTATTCCGGCGCTGCGGCGCCCGCTGCGGTGCGGCAGGCTCGGGAAGTGCAGGCCTCCTCCTTCCGTTAAGGAGGAGCTGCCTGCACCCGGCCGCGGCCCGCGATAATCTTTTTAAAAATGAGCCCGGCACCTCGGACAAGTGCCGGGCTTGCTTCTGTTCCGGGGGGGGGGGGAAGTCCAGGGAGGGAGCTGCGGCCAGGCGGCCGGCGGGAAAGCGGCCGGCCGCCGCGGGGCCTTTAATGCGCCGGCGCAAAGTTCTGTAAGGCACCTCTGCCAGAACGTTGCTTGCGGCTGCCACGGGCGAGGCGGCCGCAACTCAATTTCCGAGTTCGGGCGGGTTACCATGGCAACCGGGACGCTGCGCACACCGATGACGTCATCGGTGCCGGCGCAGCGCTACCGGCCTAACGCCGATTTAGGGCCCCTGTCAATTTCTAAACTGGCCATAACTTCGGCGCTAGGCCCTCTAGCGCCTCAAAAGTGGCGCTAAGGCCAGTGAATTTCTAGGCCTTGGTATTCTGTGGTGAATGACTCACCTCCTGATTCCCCAAAGCCTTTCCACCATCTACAAGGCATAAGTCAGGAGTGTGATGGAATAATCTCAACTAGCCTGGATGAGTGCAGCTCCAACAACACTCAAGCTTGACACCATCCAGGACAAAACAGCCTGCTTGATTGGCACCCCATCCGCCTTATGTTATCAAAATTTTATGCCTAAAAAGTGCTATTCAGTGGTTAACTGTGGGATATGAAAAGTTTTTGGGAGAGTTTGTTCCTGGTTGTTTACTCTTAATTGTAATGTTCTCAGCCTGTGGGCTGAAATGTGCTCCACACCTTCCACACAATGGGGAGCAGCACGAATTCTCTTAATCAGTTGTGACCTGCAAATAGGAGACAGCTAAGAACCTGAAAAAGAAGTGGGGAAGGCAAAGCTTGATGTTTACTCAGCAAAATTGAGTAAGAGAGTGAGGAAACCAGGTTTTACAGGGCAGGAGCTGCAAGGCTTTTCCAGGAGAGGAGAAGTACTGTTTATGAGATTGATGCCCCACCTTTCCCAGAAGTGCCTTGTGTACCAGGAGATTGCAGAAAGCAGGCAGCACCAGTCAACTACCACTGCCCTGGACATGGCTGACTCACAAGCAGAGCACAGCCCAAGGAGATCCATGGCCACCAGAATCCCAATAAGCTATTGCTATAGTCCTGCAGCCAACCAGCCAGCGCACATCTATAAAGGAATTATTGATTGGTAGTTTAAGTATCGCACATCTGGGGGAAAAAAAGCACACGCAGTAAGGGGCAAGTACATCAACTGAAGGTGCTGCATAATAGAGGATATATATTCGCCACACTTGATTTAAAGATTGTGCTGCAGATTTATTTGTCATTGGTTACAAAATACAGGCACCCAGCATAAGATGGTAATAGACGATATTTGCAGAACTGATCATAAAAATTAAGGACAGATGATCTGACCACATTCCTTGGCAGATGTGATTTGACGCTTTAAGAAATTGTGTAGCCGTGCCATATCTGGAATCATAGAATAGAATCATAGAAATTTATGGCACAGAAGGAGGCCATTCAGCCCATCGCGTCTGTGCCAGCCGAAAAAGAGCTATCCAACCTAATCCCACTTTCCAGTTCTTGGTCCGTAGCCCTGCAGGTTACGCCACTTCAAGTGCATATCCAAGTACTTTTTAAATGTGATCAGGGTTTCTGCCTCTATCACTCTTTCAGGCAATGAGTTCCAGATCCTCTGTATGGAAAAAAAAGTCCTCCTCAACTCCCCTCTAATCCTTCTACCAATTACTTTAAATCTATGCTCCCTGGTTATTGACCCTCCTGCTAAGGGAAATAGGTGCTTCCTATCCACTCTATCAAGGCCCCTCATAATTTTATACACCTCAATTAAATCTCCCCCTCAGCCTCCTCTGTTCCAAAGAATACAACCCCAGCTTATCTAATCTTTCCTCGTAGCTAAAATTCTCCAGTCCTGACAATATCCTTGTAAACCTCCGCTGTACCCTCTCCAGCACAATCACATCTTTCCTGTAATGTGGTGACCAGAACCAAGCACCCTGGGATCACGTGGACTGGCCCAACCAATCAGAAGAGAGATTCTCATTATGCTTATGGGGATTCTACTTTTGATCTTTCAGCGTAAACTGTTGTAGTTGATTCAGACACTGGCCCTGACCAAATTCATGTCAGTACAGTGATGGAATTCTGTAAAGTAATGGGATTGCAGAACTGTGTCTAATGTTTGTTGGGAAATCGACTAAAATATTTTTTTTCAAAAGGAAATTGAGATATTGCTTTGAGGAATGACTTCAGTGCACTTTGGTTAAGTTTCTGAGCCACACCACAATCCAACCATAATCTTACATAAATGTTGTATTAAGTTAGATTGATTTAACCTCATTTCACATAGAATAATTCTGGCGAGCTAGAGGCATCTGTTGGGCCCCCTGAGGCAGCTCGCAGTTTCCTCTGGACCAATTTGGGCTTGCTGCAACTCTGGCTCCCTCAAGTAGATCCTGGGGGGCGGGGTGAGGTGAAAGGGTTAGGGGGTGGAACGAGCACTGGCCACCAGAGGCCCACGGTAGTATTTTGGAGCCAGAAAGAGTATTCCTTTAAGGATCACTGGTTAGACGGCAGAAGGAACAAGACAAACTGAGTGGAGCATACCTGGCGCCAATGTTTCCTGTAATTTTTTTTTGAACCACGCGGCCCCTTTAACGGCTGTGCAATCCATTCAAAATTCCGTGCATGCACTTTTTTTTAAATTAAAAGCTGACTCACTGGCTGCGCAGGACCCTTGGAGTGCCGCATGGCCATGCAGCTTAAAGGGAACTTAAAGCTCAGTTTCTGATAGTGCGTGGGAAACCTGGAAGTAATTGCAGTGCATCTGTCAGTGGCTTTTTAACTCGGCCACCTTATTATCATTTTACTTTTAGGTTTCCTGACTAATTAGCATCAGTGGGCATGATGGTGACGGGGATTGTGTATGTGCCTTTAAGAGCCCCTGTGTACTGTAATGCCGGTAATGGCCACTCGGGCTATATAAGCCTGTATAGTGTCTTGTATCTGTTAGTTCACCTCCAGACTTTGTTCAGTTAACACCTGTAAACCAACTCCTGCATTCCGTGTCTTCATTAACACACGGATACAACGGTGGCGACGAATTGGAAACGGACTTACCTGCAATTCGGCAGCACCTAAAGAAGATCGATTCCTCAGACGAAAGTCGAAGAAAAACAAGAAAGAAAGGGAAAAGCTGTGGTTTCACCAGCTAGCTGAGCTGGTGGCAGTTACTGCAATAATCCTTCCTGGGCGGCGGGCTGGGGCTCGATCGGCTGGCTACGCAGCGGGGCCGAGCAGCGAAGGCGGAGGCAAACAGAGACGGAGGGTGGAGCACTCGGGAGACGGCCGGCGCTGCAAAGCAGGTCGGCATTCGGACCAAGCAGAGGGAGGGAAAAGTCCCAGAGAATCCGGCGGGAACGAGTCTCCACCTATTAAAAATACCTGTGTAAAAAAAACAACAAAAAAAACGCGGAGAACAGCGTTGTCAGCGGCGGGAAAGCGCGGGAGGCGCCATTTTATTTCTGCGGGGAAGAAAGGAAAGCGCGGGAGGCGCCATTTTTTTTTTTCAGGATGCCTAAGACTGGCAATATTACTGCTTTCGATAGTAATGTAGAGAATTGGACCACATATGTGGAAAAAGTGGAGAAATATTGCACAGCGAATGAAATAAAAGATGATAAAAAGGCATCGGTACTTCTAAATCTAATGGGCGCAAGGACATACGGGCTGTTAAGAAACTTAATCACTCTAGCCAAACCGATGGACAAGAATTTTAAGGAGATTGTTGATACCCTACACTGCCATTCGGGACAGGACTGGCAGATTCTCTACGAGACAAATTCGTCTGCGGCCTCCTAAGTGAAGGAACACAAAAAAAGCTACTTTCTGAGAAAGATTTGACACTGGACAAGGCTTTCAGTGTGACTGTATCATACGAAGCAGCTGCAAGAGGAGCTGCAGAGATACAGCAAAAGCCACAGGACTTCGGCACCCATGAAATGACACGGGGTTTCGAGAGATGTTATCGCTGCAGCAGATCCACCCATGACCAGAGGGACTGCTGGTTCAAGGACAAAGCATGCAGGCAATGCGGAAAGATGGGACACATTGCACGTGTATGCCGATCTGGAAACAAAAAATCCACTGAACGGACAGAAAAAAAATCAATAAGGAAAAGTACAGAAAGGTACAAATGATGATGGACAGTAGCTCCAAAGACCAGAAGAGCAATAGTGACTCCGGAAACAAGAGACTAAGCTCTCTCAAATTACATAATGTAATTGCCAAAGAAGATTACCAGACCATTTGGGTTACCCTCACGATAGCGGGGTCCCCAGTTAAAATGGAGCTAGACACAGGATCAGCCCTAACCGTAATAAGTCGACGGGATTACGAGCGGCTATTTCCGCATATACCTTTGAAAGACACATCCATTATCTTGAAAACATATACGGGGCAGAAAGTATACCCAAAAGGGAAAATAAAGGTGCCTGTTGTATACAACGACAAGGAAATACAGAAGTTGTATTTATACGTTCTGCAAGATGGTGGTCCACCGCTGTTGGGACGTGAATGGATCAGGAAGATACGTTTAGACTGGCACTCCATTCAGGCACTGACGGTGACCAGTAAGAAAAAAAATGATGATGACGTCATACCTGAACGATTAAAAGACATCTTGGCCAATGCTAAGTAAGTGTTTCAACAGGAACTAGGAACCTTGAAAGACATCACCGCCTCAATAAAAGTGGAAGATGCGGCAATTCCCAAGTTTTTTAAGGCAAGGCCGGTGCCATGCGCAATTCGTCCAGCAGTCGAGGCAGAGCTGGAGAATTTGGAAAAGGCAGGCGTATTATCCAAGATAGATTGGAGCGAGTGGGCAACACCCATCGTCCCGGTCATGAAGAAAACATTGAATAATGATAAATCTGAAGAACAGAGAAAAATTCGCATCTGTGGGGACTTCAAGGTGACTGTAAACCCGGTCCTTCACATGGTACAGTATCCTCTTCCGAGGATAGAAGATATTTTCGCCTCACTATCCGGAGGAAAACGTTTCACCAAAATTGAATTGGCACAGGCATATCTACAGATGGAAGTTGAAGAGGCCTCTAAAAAGTATCTCACGATAAACACACACAATGCCCTGTACCAGTACAATCGACTGGTTTTCGGAATAGCATCAGCTCCAGCTATCTGGCAAAGAGCTATGGAGCAAGTCCTCCAAGGGATTCCGGGGACTCAATGCTACCTGGACGACACCCTTGTAACAGGAGAAGACGACAACGAGCACCTTGCCAATTTGGAGCAGGTGCTCACTAGGCTGAGAGAACGGGGCCTACGAGCAAATCGCCCCAAGTGTGAATTTTTCCAGAAACAAATATCATATTATGGCCACATAATTAACGAGGAAGGGTTGCATAAGTCACCTGAAAAAATTGAAGCGGTCATAAAAGACCCAGCACCTGAAAATGTCTCTCAATTAAGGTCGTTCCTGGGATTGATAAATTACTATCATAAATTTTTACCGAACTTGTCAACTGTTCTGCACCCTCTTAGCGAACTGCTACAAACGGGAGTAATTTGGAAATGGAGCGAAGACTGCAAACGTGCCTTCCATAAATGCAAAAGCTTGATCGCGTCCAAGGAAGTTTTGGCTCATTACAACCCATCACTGCCAATCAGACTGGCGTGCGATGCATCCCCTTACGGCGTAGGAGCGGTATTATCGCATAGATTCCCTGATGGCTCGGAGCGGCCGATAGCTTTTGCGTCACGCCCATTGAACTCAGCTGAGCGTAACTATGCCCAGATCGACAGGGAAGCACTCAGCCTGGTATGGGGAGTGAAGAAATTCAACCATTACCTACACGGACAAAAATTTACCTTGTTGACTGACCATCAACCCCTTGTCTCCATATTCAACCCTAAAAAGGGTGTTCCCATTATGACAGCGCAAAGGCTACAGATGTGGTCCCTTTTCCTAGGGGCACAACAATATGACATAGAATACAAAGGATCAAAACAGCATGGGAATGCTGACAGGTTATCACATCTACCGTTGCCAACGGTAGAAGAGGCACCTACAGTGGACCCAGTGGAGATGTTCCACTCAACCATAGTGGAATGTCTACCAGTAACAAATTCTGCCATTGAAAAGGAAACGAGAAATGACCCGACTCTCTCACGAGTCTACGATTTAACGGTGAAGGGATGGCCAGCACATGGCGAACCACTGTTGCCAGCATTCTCGCAAAGAAGAGAACAGCTGTCAGTGTGCCGAGGAACCTTGATGTGTGGATCCAGAGTGGTGATTCCACCCAAACTCCAGGATAAAGTGCTAAAGGAGCTTCACGAGGGGCATCTGGGTGGAGTGAAAATGAAGAAACTAGCCAGAGCGTTTGTGTGTTGGCCAGGTATCGATGGAGACATCGAAGAAATGACCAAGAGCTGCCTAGGATGCCAGAAGGTCCAAAACGCCCCACCACAAGCCCCTCTACATCCATGGGAGTGGCCCTCATCTCCATGGCAAAGGGTACACATCGACTTTGCTGGTCCATTTATGGACTCAATGTTCTTAATCGCGGTTGATGCACACTCCAAGTGGCCGGAGGTAATAAAGATGTCCTCCACCACCACGGAAAAAACCATTACAGTATTAAGGACCATATTTGCCAGGAATGGGCTGCCTGAACAGATCTGTTCTGATAATGGACCGCAATTTGTGTCCGAAGAATTCAGGAAGTTCTTAAAAAACAATGGGGTTAAGCACTACACGTCCGCCCCATACCATCCCGCCAACAATGGATTGGCTGAAAGGTTTGTCCAGACCTTCAAGAAGGCCATAAAGGCCATGGGTAATGAAGACATAAATCTACAGCATAAGGTAGATAACTTCTTGTTTGCATGCAGGAATGCAACACATGTGGTTACAAACCAAACTCCCGCCATGATGTTCTTCAACAGAAGCCTAAGATGTCGGCTGGATTTGATCAAGCCAAACATCAGAAGGGACGTGGAGAACCGGCAATTTCAAGGCATGAATGAAAGGCCAACTAGAACCTTCCAGATAGGTCAACAAGTTTTGGCCCGGGACTACCGTACCGAGAAATGGCAGCCTGGAACTATTTGCACACGACTAGGACCACTGATGTATACCATGGACATTGGAGAAAGCATAATAAGGCGCCATGCTGACCAGATCATACAGTCATCTGAAAAGGGACACCCTACACCACAACTCTATACGCCTAATGATGAAGCAGAGATACCCATAGTATCTACCTCCGATCCGGTGATACTGGAACCAGATGAACCCGACACTGGCATTCAAGCCGAATCGACCTTGCCAAAAGAACCTACTACACCACCAAAAACTACTACACCACCGAGGCGTTATCCAGACCGAGTCAGGAAGCCTCTGGAGAGACTGACTTATACGTGATTAACTGCCGCAAATGTGTAGGTTCTTGTTCTTGTAACATGTTAATTAATGATTACTTAAAATGTTATGTATTGGTTTTCTAAAAGGGGAGGAATTGTGGTGTATGGGCGTTTAAGAGCCCCTGTGTACTGCAATGCCGGTAATGGCCACTCAGGTTATATAAGCCTGTATAGTGTCTTGTATCTGTTAGTTCACCTCCAGACTTTGTTCAGTAAACACCTGTAAACCAACTCCTGCATTCCATGTCTTCATTAACACACGGATACAACAGGCATGACATGATTTCAACTCCAGTATTTAAAGGGACACTCCAAATATGCAAGTTGAAGGAGTTTGGAGTTGTCATGGAGAGCCACAGACCTCTTACTGTGGAGCTGAGACATGCAAAAGCTACGCCCTGCTTCAGCGATGCCTCCCTGGATGTGCTGTTGGGAACTGCAAGGGCCCGGAAAGAGATTCTCTTCCCTAGTGACTGGAAGAAGAAGCCTGCAGCTAAGACGAAGAAAGCGTGATTCAAGTTTGCCGAGGAGGTCAGCAGCAGGAGCGTGGTGCCACACTCCTTAATCCAATGCAGGAAGTGATTCAATGACCTCAGCAGGGCAGGATAGATGAGAGCAATGGCACATTGCCCTACATCCTGATGTGCTTATCACTCTAACCCCCTCACTCTACCTTCTCAAGCCTATTCCAGCACATCATTCCTCACACCAACTTATCTTGCAGGTGTGCCCATCCCTCTCTGTCTATGCACTTACTCACATCCCCATCTATCCATCCACCACTAAAGCACGCATCCTTATGCCTATTCCTCATAGTCACCCTCAACAAATGCTCTCCATCCATTGGGTGAACACATGCAATTACTCTCACACATAGGACTCTTCTTGCCCACCTTGCAGGAGAAGAGAGCAGAGAATCAGAGGTGGCCCTCCAGCCATCTCTCAATTAACATCTGCAGAGGAGGAGGGGCTGGACATCAGCGGAGTCTCGGCGTGCCTGGCTGTTGGAGATAGGGGCCTGCCAACTACCTGGTGACAGAATTAAATATCAGGCAGCCACTTGGCATACAACACTCAAGTCAACAGCCACTGAAATATGATCATGTGCCTAATGATAACTTCAAGCATTCTTACCTTCACAGTACTCATTCATGTCCTTTGTCTCCCATATGGCCTTCACGCATCCAGCAGGAGGTGGTCCAGTTCACCCATGACAATGACAACGACTCCTCAGAGGAGCTCATTTCCTCTGAGGGTGCACCATCACAGGACTTATGCAGACCTGCTCAGATACTTACACTTCTGTGGAACAAGTTAGAGAGATGGTTGGGTTTTCATAAGATGACTCGCATTTCAAAGTGAGGAAGAGCAGATAGTGGAGTCAGGGACAGCAGTGGTGAGTCCATGTCAGAGGGCGCAGGACTCTCCAAGCTCTGCTCAGCTGGACGCAGATGCTATACCCCAAGGTCTGTCGACTAAGAAGATACTTCTTGAGCAGCAGCAGAGTATTTGCCATGTAATGGCAGGCCTTCCAAGTGCAAAGTGCACGATTGCAGAGAGATTGGAGGAGTCTGTCTCAAGCATGAGCAGCATGCTCTTGCAGGCCATTGCGATTATGTCTTCTTCCATGGAAAGAGTGGCCAACTGTTTGGAGCATCAAATGCAGCAATCACATGGGTGCATGTAGGCATTCACCAACGGCTTGCACACTATGAATGGCACCTTAAATTGGAGGAATGATAACCTATCTTTAGCCTTTTATCACCCCACTGATCTGCAGCAAAGATGTTCTCCAGCTCATTGCTAACAGGGACATGGAGCTGGGCCTCAAGAGGGATGATGGTGAAAGGAGACATGGAAGTGGCGACTCGGCTCAAAGCGCTTCCAGTTCTCATCCGTTGCCACGCCCTCCTCTCAGTCAGTACCCCACATGCAGCCTTGTGTCCCGATGGTCGAGTCTGCCCCTGCACAGTCTTTGGCGGGGCTCTCACTGGCTCCAAAACTCGGAGGACATCGGCCAAGAGCAACTCAACAGTCAGAGCAGGGATCTGAGCAGCCTGCCTCCACCTCTGCTAAAGCTACAGGGTACGCACCCTGTAGAAGTGCTAGGAAAAGGAAGAGTAAAGATTTGTAGTTGCTCAAGGGTATGCACATGGGTGTGTTACACATTGTTAGATTGTTCTGTTGTCTATTTGAAACACACAAATATTATTCTTTTGCACCACTTTCGCATCTTGCCCTTTCTTAGTTGCTGGCTGTCAAGTGACCTTTTCAGTTGTGTGATGAAGAATGGGAAGACATGAATTAACGCTGAGTAATGGGGGGCTGTGAAAAGGATGCTTGGTTGTTTGCAGGACTGCTTTGTGTTAGTGGCATTGGGGGGTGGGGGGCAAAAGTGGCTTTTGCATGTGGTTGTTAGATGGATGCACCGGTGGAACCCAAGTGAACCTCGCAATAATGAGGACATGCTGGGCAGCAATGTATGCCGCTGGTGGTGCATTGCCTGCATCACCTTCCGCCTCCTCATCCTCCTCCTCCTCTTCCCCCTCCTCATCCTCCTCCTCCTCCTCAGAATCATCTGAAGAGGCTGTGTGCTCTGTGCCTTGTCCCTCCTGCAGGTCCAAACCTCACTGCTGCACAATGTTGTGCAGAGCGCAGCACACGATGACCATTCTGGAGACCCAGGCTGGTGCACACTGATAGTCGCCACCAGATCTGTCCAGGCACCTGATGTGCATCTTCAGCATGCCGATGGCTTGTTCAATGACACATCTGGTGGTCATATGTCATTCATTGTATCACTATTATTTTAACCTGGAGGAGCTCATGGGGTTGGGGTGCAGGTGGGGGGTTAAATCTGGCAAAAATGCGAGCGTGTTGGGAAGCCAGCTCCAACCTGCTAATTTCTGCATTTCACTCCAGCGTATTGAACTGCGTGTGCGCAACTCCCTTGGGACAACACCTTTCAGCACAAGAACTGTGAACAAAGCCTTTCCCACAAGCAGTTAAGAAAGCAGCTGTGTGTACTGAGTACTTATTGGCATTTTTCCCTGTCATGGCTTCCGCCCCCTCAATTGCTGTTATGCTCTCACCTTGCTTTCACTGGTGAGTTCCAGGAAGCTTGGGAAGCCCGTGGACCCAAAGTTAATGTGCAAAACCCATGTCAATATCGCTCTACTTGAGCAATTGACATATGTCAGTTGACAACCCACCTCTCCCAAGGGGGTTGCGCACACGCAGCCTAACGTGCTGGAGTGAAATGTGGAAGTTGGTGGGTTGGAGCCGGCTTCCTGATGGACTCGTGTTTTTGCCAGATTTAGCCCTCCACCTGCACTCAACCCCACACGCGTCTCCAGGTTAAAATTGCCCCCCGTAACTCAAACAATTTTCTTCAAGTAATCAAGGTCAGCATAGTGTAACCAAATTGACAACCTGGCCGGCAGTACGAGGCCGTAGCCGGGGACCCTAGGGGACGGTCCCTGGCAGTTGGGAGAGAGGAAAGGCCTGTGATTGTGGCTGGGAGGGGTTAAGGTCAGCTGGGGGGAGAAGAGAATGGACATTAGAGCTGGGGGGAGAAGATGGGGCTGGAGGTCAGTAATCGGAGGGGTGGGGGAGGGATAGAGAGGCCTCGTTCAGCAGAGAGGAATTGTAGGCTTTCCTGAGGGGCTGGGGGGAGAAACCCTGCTCCTCCTGGCCCATGAGGAGTGCTGAGAAAGGCACTTACCTTGTGGAGCTGGCAGTTCACTGCCGGGTTTCTCAACCCCTGGGAAACCTGTGCACCAGCAGCAAATTTTAAATTGGGCTCCCAATTGCACTGTGGGAGCCCAATTTAAATATGTTAATGAAGCGTCCATAGCAGGACAATCGTACACCACGAAACCCACTGCCATAAAAACGGTAATGTGTGTCGCAGGTTGAGGTCGTGTTTTGCGCACTTAACGGTTTAACCCTGCTCTCCTGCCCATCGTGCAGGGGTTAATATCGAGGCCTTTGTCTTTCTCTAACCCCAAATAATGTGAAATAGTTAATTTACAATCATTTGAATAATTTTGACCATATTGTAATAAGTTTAATTCATTTTTATTATAGATTCTTACAGCACAGAAAGAGGCCTGAAAGAGGCCATTCGGCCCATCGTGCCTGTGCTGGCTCTTTAAAAGAGCTATCCAGTTAGCCCCACTCCCCTGCTTTTTCCCCATAGCCCTGGAAATGTTTCTTTTTCAAGTATATATCCAATTTCATTTCAGGTGGGGCATTCCAGATCATCATAACTTGCTGTGTAAAAGTTTCTCCTCATTTCCCCTCTGATTCTTTTGCAAATTATCTTAAATTTAAGTAATTAATGTGTATATTCCTAAGAGGAGAAAATATGGAATATATTTGTTGTACGTTTTCACTGAGCAACATGTGTTTGCATGCAAAGCTATATTAGCATACAAATAACCTGATCTGTTGAAAGTAACAATGTTAATGCATTGCTTTGAGGGATGCAAAAGTGACAGGTAGTTTGACATAATGGTACAAAGGCTTAATACCTTGGTGAATTAAGAATCATAGCTGATGGATGTCAAGGCACAATATTTCTGTTGTGCGAATGACATTATTTACTGCTACAGTTGAATTTCAAGCAACATGGAGAACTTTAGTCACACTGCTTTATCAAGTGATAGCTATAATTTGAGTTAAAGTTTTGAAAGAATTTTAAATGCTTGCTAAGGTTAACGCTTTATAACCCAAAGCAATAACAAATTATTGCTGCTGTGCCATGTAAGGGAAATATTAAACCATTTTTATTTCCGCTTCTGTTGTAGGTTTAAATACTGAACAGATTTTGCTGAAAGATCTTAAGGAGCTGTCAGAAGGAGATACAAAACTAGCAATTAGTACTGTGTATATGACCCTGGAGGTGAGTGAATTGCTGTTAAAACTAGATACAATTTGACAATAGGAGTGCATAGGGTGGTCCATTCCATCACATCAATATTTACTTTTGATACTGCAAACAACACTAACAGCACAGTTTGAGTGATGTTACCACCGCTTTACAGATCTAAATGCTTAATTGTAGACTGATTTGCATAATGCATATTAATAACTTTTTTAATGAAGAGTGATTTATCATAATGTTTTAGAACATCACAAATGAAATATTACGTTCCTCATTCCGAGAGATGTATGTCATCCTGTGATGGCTCAATAGGGAATCCTTAATATAGAATTGAACAGGATGTTTTTCAGCTCTTTGGATGTGTGCACTACTTACCTGTCAGAAACAGAATGCATGTACAAAATTGGATATCAGCTGTGAGAGTTATGGTGGTGGTTTATTTTCTTTTTTTCCAATTTTATGAAGTCCATGTGAGATTTTTTAAAAGTCTTTAATGCATTTCATTGAATATCATTGGTTGATTTATGCATTTTTCAGAAAAAAAATACTCTTGGTTAATGCAACTGTATTGTTTTTGTCTTTTTGATCCTATAGTTCTTTTATTGCAACAGAGTTTTATTTTTAAGTTGCATAGTTTACACCAGCTAATTCATATATACTTCATCTGAAGTCTGTTCACTTTTTCTGTTGCACCTTCTTTTGCTAATTAGGGGTGACTGGCAGGTAATAAAGTGCAATAAAAAAATAAGTGAAACATCCATTTTTCAAATTGTAATTTGAAATTGTGAGTCATTTATCAAACTTGTGGAAATGTGTGACTTTTGAGAATGTAATTTAGTTAGTGGTAACAAAAATATCAGCCAAAAAACACTTCTCAAGCACTTAATAGGTATAAGTGTCAAAAGGTTCATTAACACAGCTTTGGATAGTTCAATGACCATTGCGAAAAGTCCACTTTAGTAACAAGGCTTTAGGCTAATTTGTAACTATTGTAATAGTATTGCATTAAAGTTTTTGGTGGGAGAGAAGGACAGCACACAAATCAACTGAGAAGGAAACCATAGAAAATGCCAAGGACTAAACAACCATAGGTCCATCCAGTCCACCTTTCTGCTCTCCTAGCAGCTGTAACTAATAATGGGCCAGTAATTCCGGTCCCAACGCGTGAGTACGGATGGGGTACTCACGCGTGGGCCCATTGGAAGTGCCGGATTTCAGCATGCACAGCGCATGCGCGGGAAACCGGCATTTCATCCAAGGGGTTCAGAAGCCCAATGCGTGCGCGCAGGACTCTGCGCGCACGCGTTGAACTTCCTTCTTTTTGACAGGTTTGCCCGTGTGTAAGGGCCTGAACTTTTTAGAAATGTAAAAAGGAGGCGTAAGGACTTGATTCTTTAAGGTAAGTGGTCTATTATTTAAAATTATAACATTTTTTCCACAGCCTTATTGTTTTTAAGGACTTTACAGTAAGGTAAGTTTATTTTTAGACCCAATTTCTTAAAAAAAAAATTTTTTCAAAAATTTGATTAATTGTTTAAAATCATTTTTTAAAGTTATTTATAGTTCATTTAATTAGTGGGATGTTTTTTAAAATTTTATTTAAAGTTTATGTAGTGTTTTGGGCGCCCGTAGTTTTCATGAGTTTGACAGTTCTTACTATCAAACTCATGAATGAAGTTTCCCCTCCCCTGATTGGCTGCCCAGTGCTCACCTGATCCCAGCCGGCACATCGCACTAACTACGCCGCTGGATCAGGCAAGCACAGCGCGCCAACAGCTGAACCGGGCCAGTGACAGGAATTCCAAGCAGTCCCAGGCTTCAGCTGTCGGCGCGTCGGGTAAGTGCACATCGGGGGCTTGCACACGCGGCAAGCCCCCGATCCTAATTTCTGGGCCGATGTGTTTCTCTTCAAGATGGTTGTCCAGTTTGACCTTGAAGAGATCTAAACTATTTGTCCCTATAACCTCCATTGTCAAGGTATTCCAAAAGCCAAACTCTCTAAAATAATGTTTGCTTACATCCTTCCTTAATCTATCTCTTTTCATCTTGTACTCATGTCCCCTTGTCCCCTTGTTCTATTGTCTTGTACCAAATCAAATAAACCTGACTGATCCTCTACATCTCCCAGGTTTTTTAATTTGAAAACCTCAATCATGTGCTTTCTCAGGGCTGGATTTTACCTTTTGGTGCGGCCTAGGGGCGGGACAGCTTCCTTCCGGGGTCCAATCCCATCCCCAATGACGTCCGACACACAGACACTATTTTGCGACAATTGCCCTTGTTAAGCCCGCCCTGCGGGCTTGCCAGCCAATTAGGAGAAAGCTGGTGTCAGATGATGTCAGTTGACGTCGCGTCATCTGCTGGTTTTCTTAAAGGGGACATGCTCAATTTTTTTGACAGCTGATTTTTCAGCATTGAGGTGCTGCAAACACTGACAATCACTGTACAAAGGTGAGCCTTTGCATCCAGGCTCTCCAGTGACTCCTTCCTTAGGCTAGAACAGATGGCAGCTGCAGATGAGGTTACAGAAGCGATCTGTCAATGGTGAGAGAGGTTTTCCCAATGAGGTGGGACTACACAAACACTTCAAAACTTGTTACCTACAGAAAAGTCTAAATGCATTAAAAATTATTTTCCCAACATTTTCTTATCTCTGAAACTCACCAGTGTACCATTGGATCCTTCACACCACTTCTGCAGCTGTCATCAATGAAGAAACATTACATTAGACCCACAGCACGCCACACTTACCCTGGTGTCTGGACGTCGGGAATCCCGCAGCAGACCTGTCAAAATTGGAAAAAGCCTCTTAACTGCCTGTAACTGGCTATAATGCTCTTCCCACTGTGAGGTGTCGGGTCCATGCGCAAATCAGGGACCCGACATCCGGGAAGATTGTTTGGAGGCGGGTTGACAGCGGGTTCGGGACCCGCTGTCAATCTTTGCAATTTTACCAGATGTCCCGCCCCCTGAGGGCCGGCAGAATTCCCCCCTCAGTCTTCTTCTCTCCTACAACTAATATCCCAGTTCTGCGAGTCTATTCTCATTTGTTTTATTCTGTAGACCACAAATCAATCTAATAGCTCTTCTATGCAACTTTTCCAGCTTCTTGTAGCATGGTTTTCAGATTGCACGCAATACTCCAGGCAGGTCTGACCAGTGCTTTATACAAATAGTACAGTAGATTCCTTTGATCTGCACTCTCACTCTTTTTATACAATATAACATTAGATTTGCTTTTGACAGCAGTCAGACTTTGGCTTGATAGCTTGATAGGTTTATCTATGACTGCTAGATTCCTTTCGGATTCTTCTTGTCAGTATTTCTCCATTAATCCTATAATTTCTCTGCTTATTTCATATACCTTATGGCATTACTTTCTATTTATCTACATTAAACTACATCTGTCAATTGTTTGCTGACATATCCCAAACATTTTAAGTCCTCATGTAGCTGGTAACCCTATCTTCCACCATATTAATCAGCCCTGCTACTTTGGTGTCATCTAGAAATTTTAAGATGAAGAAGATACCAACATTGACTTCCAGATCATTTATGAAAATCTTGAAGCATAATAGTTCCAACATGGAGCCCTACAGGGCTCTACTCGTCAAACCCTTCTACCATTTGCACACACTATGGCCGTGATTTCGCCAACCGAGGCTGGCTAAGTGCGGCCGAGGTAGGTGGCGGACTGCAACCCTGCTCCCGGTTCCATCGCGCTCTGTTGAAGTGATTTTGCCCTGATTAGGCTTGTTAAGCCCACCCTGCGAGGTTCCTGGCCAATTAAATGGAAGCGGGCCTGATGCTGTCATTTGATGACGCGTCATCAGCTGGTTTCCTTAAAGGGACCATGTGCGCATTGATTTGGACAGTTGTGCTGTCAGTGTTCTACAGTATTGAGGTGTTGCAAACACTGACAAGCACTGCACAAAGGTGCACAGCTGCACCAGGCTCTCCCATGACTCCCTCCATATGGCTATGGAGGGAGTCACAGCACGCAGGGCGGGGTTCTCTTCCCTTCCAATGGGCAGAAGAGACCCCCCCCAGGAGACCAATGCAGCCTGGTTGCACATTGCACAGGAGGGTACAAGCAGGGATGTCGTCAGGAGGACCAGGCTGCAGTGGCGCAAACCTTTCAATGATCTCAGTAGTTCATGAAATGCTACTGCAAAGCCACATTCAACCTCATCCTGCTGTGCCACTCATCACATCCCCATCACTCTGCCTTCCCTACCCTACTTCTGCACATCCTTACTCACACCAACTTACCTTGCACCTCCACCCATCCCTCTTTATCTACATTATCACTTCCCCATCTCACTAGCCACCCCTCACAATCACCCTCATCCTAGTCCAATCATACCAACTAACAACACACAAGGGTAGGCACTTTCTGTTAATGTGCTGTCAGACATTGAAATCTTTATTTTGAACGCTTTGCCTTCTTGGACAGATTTGTGTGCACCTTTGGAAGTGGCTTAGTGAGTTGTAGTGAATGGTGAGACATAAGGGCACCCCCTGCAATGGTGGTTGTTGTGTATGTACCTTTAAGAGAATAACTGGCCTCAGACTGCAGTACCGGCAGTGAGCATCCCTGTATAAAAGGCGCTAGTGTGCCTCTGTTTTTTTAGTTTCACTATTGACTTCCACCAGTAAAGACGTGTTTTGTTTAACTCCTGCTGTCCGTGTCTCAATCATTCACGGACATAATAGTGGTGAGTGTGAAAGGAATGGTTTAGGCATTGCAGGGATGCTTTATGGTGCTGGTGTGGGTTGGTACCAGCCTGGCGCATCATGTGGCAGCCAGGATGTACAGCGTCAAGTGAAGTAAATCTGGCCATGGTGAGGCCATCCCTGGCCTCCCGGGCAGCAATGTAGTCAGGTGCTGATGCCCTGTGTCCTGTCCAGCATCAGTTGATTGTTGTTAGTGTTGTTGGTGTGCCTGGTGATGGTGGTGTGCCTGGTGATGTTGGTGTTGGCGCTGATCGTTGTGGGATTCTGAGGACCAAGGTGAGATTTTTTGAAGGGCACCGATGCTGATGAAATAGATGGCAGCTGAAGTTGAGATGTCAGAAGCGATCTGTCAGTGGTGAGATAGGTTGTTCCAAGGAGGTGACAGTGGATAGAGAGTTTACTCCAAACCCTTCCAAACTGCATAAAGCTCAAAAGTGTGTTCCAAATCCTGAAGGCTCCAGCTTCTAACATTGGAAAATGAACAGCTGTGAAACGGTAGCTTTTATACCACTTTTGCAGCTGTCGCCTATTCAGAGCAATGGAGTGTCATTAAAAACCCGATCTACTTACATGACGTGATCCCCGAGCGCCGTGAAACTTGTCAAAAAGCTGGAAAAATGGTAAGTAGATGGTAAAATGCTATTTAAGTAACTTTTAACAACCTCTTCACTATTTCAGTTGGCTCACCCACTGCTTAGTGTCGGGTCTGTAAAGTGCAGGCAGACCCAGCACCTGGGAAACTGACACAGAAGTGGATTCACAGCGGGTACCCGACCCGCTGTCAATCTTTTAAATTTTGACAGCGGACCCACCTCCAAACCCACCCTCTGAGCGCTGGCAAGCTTCTGGCCATAGTATGATACGGCACAGAAAGAGGCCATTTGGTCCATTGTGCCTTACTTACATCCTTAGATACTTTTCCAAATTTTCCAATTTTCCAAATAATTTTCCAAAACTCCCTGGACTCAGCAAAGGTCCCGGCAGACTGGAAAACTGCTAATGTAACACCCTTATTTAAAAAGGGCAGTAGACAGAAGGCTGGAAACTATAGACCGGTTAGCCTAACATCTGTGGTAGGTAAAATTTTGGAGTCCATTATTAAGGAGACAGTAACAGGACATTTGGATAATCATAATTTAATAGGACAAAGTCAGCGTGGTTTTATGAAGGGGAAGTCATGTTTCACAAATTTGCTGGAGTTCTTTGATGAAGTAACATATAGGGTGGATAAAGGGGAACCAGTGGACGTAGTGTATTTAGACTTCCAAAAGGCATTTGACAAGGTGCCACACAAAAGATTATTGCTTAAGATAAAAAATCACGGGATTGGGGGTAATATTCTGGCATGGATAGAGGATTGGCTATCTCACAGAAGGCAGAGAGTTGGGATAAATGGTTCATTCTCAGACTGGCAATCAATAACTAGTGGTGTTCCGCAGGGGTCAGTGCTGGGTCCCCAACTCTTTACAATCTATATTAACGATTTGGAGGAGGGGACCGAGTATAACATATCAAAGTTTGCAGATGATACTAAGATGGGAGGGAAAGTAGTGAGTGAGGAGGACATAAAAAACCTGCAAGGGGACATAGACAGGCTAAGTAAGTGGGCAGAGATTTGGCAGATGGAATACAATACTGGAAAGTGTGAGGTTATGCACTTTGGCAGGAAAAATCGTAGAGCAAGTTATTATCTTAATGGCAAGAAACTTGAAAGTACTGAAGTACAAAGGGATCTGGGGGTCCTGGTGCACGAAACTCAAAAGGTTAGTATGCAGGTGCAGCAAGTGATTAAGAAGGCCAATGGAATGTTGGCTTTCATTGCTAGGGGGATAGAATATAAAAATAGGGAGGTATTGCTTCAGTTGTACAAGGTATTGGTGAGACCGCACCTGGAATACCGCATACAGTTTTGGTGTCCATACTTAAGAAAAGACATACTTGCTCTCGAGTCAGTACAAAGAAGGTTCACTCGGCTAATCCCGGGGATGAGGGGTTGGACACATGAGGAGAGGTTGAGTAGATTGGGACTCTACTCATTGGAGTTCAGAAGAATGAGAGGCGATCTTATTGAAACATATAAGATTGTGAAGGGGTTGGATCGGGTGGATGCGGGGAGGATGTTCCCGATGATGGGTGAAACTAGAACTAGGGGGCATAGCCTTAGAATAAGGGGCTGCTCTTTCAAGACTGAGATGAGGAGAAACTACTTCACTCAGAGGGTGGTAGGTCCATGGAATATGCTGCCCCAAAAAGCTGTCGAAGCTACATCATTACATAAATTTAAAACAGAAATAGACAGTTTCCTAGAAGTAAAGGGAATTAAGGGTTACGGGGAGCGGGCAGGAATTTGGACATGAGTCTAGGTTCGGATCGGACATGGCCCTGTGGGTAGCGGAGCGGGCCCAGGGGCCGTGTAGCCTGATCCTGTTCCTATTTCGTGTGTCTAATTCTGTTAGATTCAGGAGATGGTTCTGTGATAGTAGATTGGCGGTTAGGATCAGATCAGCCATGATCTTATTGAATGGCGGAGCAGGCTCGAGGGGCCGATTGGCCTACTCCTGCTCCTATTTCTTATGTTATCAAAAAAAATTTCAATGGCATGACCTGTGTGGCAATTTATCACTAAAGAGTGAATATGTGGTTCGTAGTTTGGAGGACCTTGAAGAAGGAAGCAGAGCACAAAGGTAAGTGAAGAATGTTACTATAAAATAGCAGTACAGTGCATACATCGACATTGCTGTACTGACGCAGAGAAATGTTAACAAAGATTTAGTGAGCAAGTGAAACAGAATTATGCAAATTATATTACACACACCATGATGGGAAAAAGAATGTACTACAGGAACATAATTTTGTTTCTATTCCCACAGCTCTTGTGTTTGAAGACAAAATTGCCACATTGCTTTGGGGAGCATTGTGGAACAAGTTTTTAACCCAATGACAAAGAACTTGCTCCATAATAAAGAAAGAATAGTTAATTTATTCAGGAGGGTGAGTCTGGAAGGCGTTTGATTTGGAGGAATGTGCAGAACTATTGATATGTATCATATTAGATGTAAATTCTATTAATTTATATGTTTTGTTACATTAGAGTGTCTATTTACACTGACCATAATAGCAGCATGTAATTTACAGTACAGTACCCAAATGGATAAATATGCCATTGTACTCATAGCCCCAATTTTAACTCTGGTGTTAAGTGCAGAATGCTGGGGCCGGGGCATCCGGGAAGCGCCTATAATGGCACTGGCGTATGGCTGGGGCCATTTTAACTCCTGGGCCTCAATACCAAGTTGGAAGATGGATTTCTGGTCAAAAATAGCAGCGATCAATAGGTGGCCGGCAGGTGGGAGCAGGATTTCATGCAGTAGGAGGCCACGCCGGGGACCTGAGAGAATGGTCCCTGACAATAAAGTAAGTGGCATTGGGTGGAAGTTCAGAGGGGATCGCGGTCAGTGGACAGGGAGGGAAGCCTGGGGCATGGGATACCCAAAGTTTCCTTGTCGGGGCTGGAGGAACACACCTGTTTTTTCTGGCCCACAAGAAAACCTTAAAAAAAAAGTAAATATTGAAACTTACCTGCCCCTCTTCTGGTCAGGCTGCTGCTTGCCACCAAGTTTCAGCGGCTGGTTCGGCATTATGCTATACTTGCGCAACTCACGGTTAAAATCAATTCGGGGTCCGAAGGATGTCTTTGGACACAATTTTTACATTTTAATGAGGCCTCCCCCTTCCTGTGGCGGCGTCTTTTCTGACTCCAGAATCAGCACTGTTGAAATGGCGATGAATTTAAACAAGTTGGGAACATATGCAAAGCGACGACTTCCATTTTAACCACCCACCCGCTCTGTTGCTGCTGAGTAGGCATCAGTCCTTTTAATGTACCATCTGCTCTTCTCAATTAGCAAGGGCAATCCACTGATCTACATGATGTACTCATAAAGCACATCACTCATCTTAGCATTAATTGTCATCACCTCCACTTAAAGTAGGCACCAACACAAATGGACACAATACAGGAGAAGATTGTAAAGACGATCAAGAGGAAGTACATAGTGAACACTAAGTATTGGTGATAAAGAGATAACAATTGGGAGTGGATGAGGAGGCTCTTGGTATAGGCCTGACATTTTAAATGCCCCTCATGACTGGTATGGGGAACTTCGTAAGTCTGCTTTTGAATAGAGGCCTGTGTAATACCAGGGATTTATTGTTAAGCCATTTGTCTTCATGTACAAAGCATTGGAAGGTGGTATCATTAGGTTAGATCAATCGATCAGCATGTATTGAAGTCTGCAATTGGACGTGTGATGAGTACAGTTACACAGACCCAGTACACAGTAGCAGCATGTGTCATGAATAATTCTACTGCTGAAAAGGAAGCTTTTTGAACCAAAATTTAGTTGTGGCCAGCTTCAACTTGCTTGGTGAACAATTACAGAAAACCAGAAGAGAGGGATTCTTAAGCTCTCATAGATGCTCATTGTTCTTCGCTTAGATAGGCATGGTGAGGAAGTGTGGCATGCATGGAGTAGCACAGGAGCAATAGATTGGTAATCATGTCAGTGGCAGCTCTGTGCAATCATGTAACCCTGAAAGCTAAGAGCCCACAGTGACTCCTACAAAAGAGATCCTGGCATTAATGTGACTCAGGTAACCATTAAGTGCAGATACATGTACCAGGCCTTCTGTTGCCCTGTAGATTCCCAGTTAGCTATATAGTCACACTTCTGTGTTACTCCATTAACTAAGGGAACACATAACAGTGGTGTGCATTTAGAAGTTCATGCCACAAAACATATTAAATACAAGCACAAGTACTGAGAAACATAATATTAACATTTAATATTTCTTAGTCAGCCGTCCTTTCATTGTGCAGAAAATGAAGTGTCAGATCTTCAATAGACACAGTGCGGCTGATTGCAGAGATGTCCCTGTGTGATAAAAGTTTAGTCTAGTGCTGACCCTCACTGTCACTAGTAGTGATGTGTGGATGGTTGACTGTCCTTTCAGGTCTCTGTATCCTGGGTGACACACCTTAGTCTTGGCCTCCCTGGCAAGTTTGAGCCTTTTCATGCAGCCTTCCTCTGCCACATCCAGGCAGTTGACTCTTATATGGTAGCCCTGCTGTCCAGAATAGTACCTGCTTCAAGTTGTACACTTCCTGTGCCTCTATGCTCCTGGGCTATCCTCTCCTCCTGCTCCACTTTGATATACCCACCAGTGGCTGCAATATCTATGCTCTTTGGCAGAAAACTCTGTTGCATTATTTAAATTCTTATCCTGTTAGTAATATTATGAAATAGTTTCTTCCTTAAATTTATTAACTCCATATCTGACCTGGAGCAAAATATTCACTTTCCAATTTGAGTTTCCACCTATGGAATGAGTTTAGCAAGACATTAACAAACTAGCAGTTGCTTCCCCCCCCAGTTTTCCCCTTTCGCAGGCCTTTTTTAATTCCCTTTTTTGTGGGAAGAGGGATACTCAGAGCAGAACAGTATTAATGAATAACTTGTTGTCACTTTCTACCATATTACACCATTTATACTCACACCTACTTTTTGTATCTGCTCATACTTGCTGATTCTGAAGTAAAAGATGGTTTTACTTTAAGAGGTTGTGGTTCTATGAAGCCCACTATTTCCAGCACAGATACTTATTTCCTTATCCTGTTGGTAATAATGCAATTCTACTGCATGTATGAGTAATCATGAAGGACAAATTGCACAAGGTATTTTATGATGGTTGCAGTGGAGATGGTTTTCTAGTTCTCATTTATTTTTGCCCCCAATCAAATATGTTCTGTTTAATAACTTGCCTGTTTTCAATATAAACAACTGCTTGCCCTTTATTATATGTATATTTATTAAGGAATGATTCTATCTTATTATTGTACTAATAAATCTATATGCCATGTATATTTACGTATCAGTTTTTGAAGTGAGATATCACTGCTTTAGATATGCCACTTAACTTTACTGAACATGCCATTCTCTTGGGATCGTGAGAGTGTGGACTGAGGACAGAAAATCATGTTTGATACTGCTAACCAGCTCCCACTGCTGGACAGTCTGAGGAACACAGGTATTTGTTGCAGCTTGCCTTCTGAAAGACTGGACATTTTATTTAATAAAGGAAATATTAAATACAACTGCAATATAATTGCAGGTGATAATCCATTATTTTATTGTTTACTAATTATGTTGGTCAGTCTAAAGTGAAAGGCTGAACTATTGCAAATCTACTCCTTAACTCTTGGAGCACTAGAGTTTGCATTTTTACCTGAAAACAGCTCATGAATAGAAAGATAGCAAAGCCCATCCATACTTACCCTATCCATTAAGTGATACAATCTTGTGTGTCAACCCTATCCATTAAATGGTACAATCTTGTGTGTCACCTTCCCCAACTGCTAGTAATACTGAGTCTTGGAGGAGCGGCAACAAAAAAAAAACGAGAAAAAATACTGTGGCCAATATTGGAGGTTTTCTTTTTTGTTTTACTAGTTATATTTATAGTAAGCCATATATAATCTTTAATCCGAAACAATGAAATGAATCTGAGGCTACAGTTACACGAAAACTATAGTGTTTGAACAAAGTGGTTTCAGGTTGGGTCTTGACTCCAGGTTTACACTAAACTTGTCAAGTATATGCAACCTGAAGCTGAAGTAGTAACACTTTGTGAAATAATCACTTTTTTCGACTAGTACTGAAACCAAACTTTGGTACTAATTTTAAAACACAATGAAATGGAGTATACATATTAAACATTAATTGCATATTTTGCATAGATATAAAAACAATAAAAGCTGAAATTACATATTCAAGTCCTGGAGTTATGCTTGAACCCACAACTTTCCGATTCGGAGATGAGAGTGTGACCACCTGAGCTAAGGTTCACAAAAGTTGACCGAGGGTGCCATGCCCTCCTATTTCGCAACTCTACGGCAAAATGCCTAGTCCTTCCCTGCTGGCACAAAACAATATTGAAACTGGTTTTCCCTTTCTCTTTCTAATGTAAAAATATACCTAGTTAGGAACAAATGTATCAATTAGTTCCTGCAGATCATAGAATCATAGAATGCTTACAGCACAGATGGCGGCCAATTGGCCATTCGAGCCCGTGCCAGCTCTCTGCAAGAGCACTTCAGCTGGTCCCACTCCCCCGTCCTTTCCCCGTAGCCCTACAAATTTTTTTCCTTCAGGTACGTATCCAATTCCCTTTTGAAAGCCACAATTGAATCTGCCTCCACCACCCTCTCAGGCAGTGCATTCCAGATCCTAACCACTCGCTGCGTAAAACAGTTTTTCCTCATGTCGCCTTTGGTTCTTCTGCCAATCACCTTAAATCTGTGTCCTCTGGTTCTCGACCCTTCCGCCAATAGGAACAGTTTCTCTCTATCTAATCTGTCTAGACCCCTCATGATTTTGAACACCTCTATCAAATCTCCTCTCAACCTTCTCTGCTCTAAGGAGAACAACCCCAGCTTCTCCAGTCTATCCACATAACTGAAGTACCTCATCCCTGGAACCATTCTTGTAACTCTTTTCTGCACCCTCTCTAAGGCCTTCACATCCTTCCTGAAGTGCGGTGCCCAGAATAGGACACAATACTCCAGTTGAGGTCCGACCAGTGTTTTATACAGGTTCATCAATAACTTCCTTGATTTTGTACTCTATGGGCTCGATTTTGCCATTGGGGATGGGCTGGGGCGTGTCAGGTGATTTTTGTGTCAGGACCCCAAATTCGATGTGAAGTGGGGAAAAAAGTGCGATTTTGCCCTAATTGGGCACTTGATTTCCAGCGTGTGGAAATCCCTGGCCCAATGAGTCTTTTCATACAGAAAGTCGCCACCGATGACGTCATCAATGCTGCTGGATTTAAGGCCTGCAAGCAGCCTTGCTTCTGGAGGCTTTAAACATTATGCCCATTGTTGTGATCATTTCATTCAGCAACTATATCCAGCAGTAGGCCAGAGTGTGCTCCAAGGTTCGATGAGGCCTCCCTCCAAGCTCTGGTGGAGGGAGCAAGATCAAATAAGGAGGTGCTCTTCCCTTCCTCGGGGAGGAAAAAGCCTCCCGAGCAGACTAAAGCTGTGTGGATGCAAGTGGCCCAGTAGATCAACTCAATCTCTATGTGCCACAGAACCTGGCTGCAGTGTAGGAAGAGGTTTCATGACCTTCTCCACACAGGAAAAGTGAGTATGACTTTCCCATCACCCTTAATCTGATCTCCATCGCCTCTCCTCACCAGCACTCTGCTCTGCCAACCTCTTCTTCCACATCCCACTTGACACTGACATCCCTGCATCCTTATCCATTCCCTCTCTCTCTATGGTCACATTCACTTAACTATTCGACCATGCAGCCCTCACACTCCCTATCATTGTGATGCAATGACAACTTACAACACACAGGGAGGGCCCTTTGTCTCCTTCTAAGCATCTATGCTATGGATTCTCGACACTCACTCCTTTATTCTCACTCAAACTCTACTTGTGTCCTTCATTGCAGGAAAAGAAAGCCCACAATAAGAGGGAAAGAGTGAGGACAGGAGGAGGGCCACCTGCAGTAGCCCAGCTCACCACCTCGGAAGAGGTGGCCCTGGAAATTGCCAGTGTTGAGGAAGATTTGCAAGTGGGGGACAGACAGATGGGCGCATCACAGCAAGCTGGTGACAGAATAGTTTTGCATCTCTCTCATTGACATTGCATGAGTGACTGATAATGATTCTGATGCTCTAACAGATTGACTTATGATCATCTGTACAATTCAATGTGCATGCAACCTTTACCTCACATCTCTAACGCTTTCCTTTACTCCCCCACAAGACCATTGACAGCCCCGGTCCCCACTATCCAGGAGGAACAGCCTGAGCTTCAAGACTCCTCAGAGAAAGCTGCAACCTCTGAGCGTGTAGTGTCGGCAGAATTCAACGCACCCAGCACCAGCGCAGACACTCACAGCTCGGTGGGACCTTCGCGAGATAGAGTAGTGTTGGCACCTGGTGTATCACAGCTCACAAGTGAGCATCAGCAGATGGTGGAGACAGGGACAGCAGTGGAGAGTCCTTGTCAGAGGTCGCAGGACTCTTCCAGCTAGACTCAGCTGCATGTCGACCCTGTGCCTCTGGGTCCATCCAGAAGGAGAGTGGTGCTGGAACTCCAGGAACAGCTGCAGGAGTCTCTGGCAGGTTTTGTCTCCAGGTTCGCTGCGAGTGTGGCGCAAATGGAAGAGTCCATTGCAAACATGAGTAGAGCCTTTGTGGAGGCATTGGCGCATGAACGCATCATCACGGAAAGGATGGCAATCTCCGTGGAAAGGATGGCTACGGTAGAGGAGAGGATGGCTATGGCCATGGAGGAGCTAAGTCACCAGAGTATTGAAAACATGGCCATTGTTCAGAATAGACTGGCATCACTTGAGGAGCGATGGTCAGCTATTAAGCATAGAAACCAGACCTTCATGGAAGTCCTCTGGAGTAGGACTTCCAGTGCAGAAATGGGTCCTCATGGCCCTCTTGATGTGCAGCAAGGTGCTGTCAAGTCACTTGCTAGCTCTGAAGTGGGACTGACCCATGAGAGGGATGTTGGTGGCAGACAACAAGGAAGTGGGTGCTCCTTTCCAAGCGCTCACATGACCATGCCTCGGTCAGAGCCCCACCAGAGTCCTCACCCAACTGAGATGGGCGTCTCATCTCCTGCACAGCCACAGGAGCAGCAGACTGTTGCCAAGCCCTCACAGGTTTGCAACCTCAGAGGACGGCCGCCAAAGGTGTCGAGACAGGAGCAGCAAGAAAGTGAGCAAGGGGCCTCCACATCTGCTGAAGCCACAGGGGAAGCACCACATAAGAGCACGTGTAAGAGGAAGCTAATGCACAAATAGTCACAAGGGTAGTCACTTGGGTATTATGTTGTGTTTATTTTTGAAATGCCATCAGTTGCTTGTTGTGATAAAAAAATTCTGATGGCAAACTGTTGAAGTTGTGGCCTGTGTCATTTCGCATATGGGACTTCCACATTGAAGGCTTAGAGCGACTTGCAATTGTCAGTATGGTGGTCAGAGTGATAGGAATCCGCAGGTTCTTGTCCATTGTCGATGCTCTGGTAAGGAGGTGTGAGGCAAAAGTGTTTGATTGTGCAGGCTAAGCAAATCTGGCTAACATGAGTGCGTCCCTTGCATCCCGGGCAGCAATGTGGTCGCGCGCTGGCGCCTTCTGGCCTGTGCAGCTTCAGGTGGGTGAGCAGCAGCTTGGTGCTCTTGTTGTTGGTGCTGCTGTTGGTGGTGCTGTTGTTCAGGGTTCTGCTGCTGCCACGGCTGGTCTTCGCCCGAATCTGATGTCCAGGATGAAAGGAAATAAATGGTTCCCATGCTTCATGTATATGCCTCAGTTGAGGAAGCACTCAGTCAAGGTGGGGAGAGGGGTTTCCCAGGAGGTCACACTGGAGATGGGTGTCAGGCTCCAAACTTCTACAACAGTGAGTATGCCTGCTAAAAGTTCCCCCAGACCTGAGACAACAAAGTACTGCCACCTGCAAATGATCGTTGGTGAAAACTCCTTTTTAATGGTGGAGCTGCAGCTGTTAGTAGGCAATCCACTTGTGAGGCCGCCAGGATTAACTGCCGTGTTCCAGAGGAGATGTGCAGGATGGGGGAAAAGTGTTAAAATCAGAAAAGCCTCTCAAAATGGGATTATAGAGGCAATTAACTGGTTGTTAAGGGCCTATCCTACCTCTTGGAGGTGGGATGGAAATGCATGGGTCTGAAACCCCGATTCTGGGAAAATTGCCTGGAGGCGGGACTGAAGCCGCCCGCTATTTTTTATGATTTTAATACCTCAGATGCCTCCAATCCCACCTCCTCGGGCCTGGCAAAATCGAGCCCTATGCCTCTATTATAAAGCCCAGTATCCCGTATGCTTTTTTAATTGCTTTCTCAACCTGCCCTGCCACCTTCAACGAATTGTGCACATATACCCCCCAGGTATCTCTGTTCATGCACCCACTTTAGAATTGTGCCCTTTAGTTTATATTGCCTCTCCTCATTCTTCCTAGAATCATAGAAAGTTACAGCACGGAAGGAGGACACTTCGGCCCATCGTGTCCGCACCGGCCAACAAAAAGCTGAAATAAAGAATAGATTTGCCTTTCTAATCTAGGCTTTATTAACTTTAAAAATCCAGTAGCACATCTTTCAACACCAGTCTCCCACCATGACTGGAGAGAACTGAATTTAAGATGGCCACCACAAATCACCTGACATCCACTACCAATGAGTTTACAGCATATATCTCAAGGTAGAAACAAACAACCAATTACAATACTTCTTACTAACACAGAGAACAACCACCCCATTCACCAATCACAATACTTCTTATTAAACATAGGAAATAATCACCACAAGAGCTATCCAGCCTAATTCCACTTCCCAGCTCTTGGTCCGTAGCCCTGCAGGTTAGAGCATCCCAAGTGCACATCCTGTGATGAAATATTTCCATTCATCACTGCCTGTGACTGAGATCGGTTTCAGTGTCATTTCCCTTCCCCCAGACCTCATTGTATTGTGTACTGGAATGTGCTGTATTGTATACTGGAATGTGCTGTGTGTAGGGCTCCGCCCATACCTGGCCCCGTTTGTAAGCGAGCTTCAGTCTAGCCCCAGTCTCCAGAAGGACGACATCTCTCTCGCTTACGTGTTTCGTTCTAAGTTAATAAAAGCCTTGTTTTGTTCTGCTACCTTCGAGTCTCGGAATTATTGAGGCACATCAATTTTATTAACTTATTTTCAACACTATGGATCAACTCCTGAAACCCGAACGTTTGGATTTGGATCAATATGCTCCGGACGCATCAGCACGCTTCGGACACTGGTTTGAGTGTATGGAATTCTTCCTGGACAATTCCGCAGCCGTCAAAGACGCTACGGACGCTGCAAGGATGAGACTCGGAATTCTGCGGAATTGGGTAAGCCACCGGGTTTACCCCCTCATCCAAGACGCCGAGACGTACCTGGCCGCCTGCGACATCTTAAAGGCGCATTACCAGCAGCCTACGAATGAGGTGTATGCTAGGCACCTGCTCGCCACCCGCGCACAGCGACCTGGGGAATCGGTGGAGGAGTTCCTAAGCACCCTGAAAATGCTTGGCAAAGACTGCAAGTGCCGAGATGTAAAAGCCGCAGTGTACACTGACGAGCTTGTTCGCGATGCCTTCATCACAGGCCTCAGCTCCACTTACATCCGGCAAAGACTGCTGGAAAAAATGGGGTTGGACCTGAAACAGGCTGCGGACACCGCGCGATCCCTGGATGTGGCCCAGAGAAACTCGGACGCCTACTCTTCAGCCCGCGCCATCCACGCCGCCACGTGTGCACCGAGGGCGCCGCCACCTTGGAAGGCATCTTCCCCGCCCGACAGCCCGACACCGGCTGGGCCCCGCTCTCCCCCCAGAAGCCCTACGACAGCCGCGACGCGTCAGGGACCCAACTGCTACTTCTGCGGGCAGCCAAAGCACACCAGAAACCTGTGCCCGGCGAAAGGCACCACCTGCTTTAAGTGCGGTAAGAAGGGGCACTTCGGGAAGGTGTGCAGAGGGAACCCCGCCGGAAAACCAACCGCCAGAAAACCCGCCACCGCCGCGTGTGCGCCGTGGGAGCGGCCATCTTGGACACCATCTTGCCCGACCTCGTGGGGTCCGCCATCTTGTGAGCAGACAGCGTGGACGCCATCTTGTATCGATCAGGGCCCTACAGTGGCATCGGTCACAGTGGACCAGACCAGGCCGCACCCGCTATCCAGATCAATGGTGGACATCGAGGTAAACGGGTGCCGGGTTAAATGCTTAATTGACAGTGGAAGCACGGAGAGCTTTATCCACCCAGAACTGGCACAACAACTCTCCCTAAAGGTGGTCCCTACTCAGGGTACCATCTCTATGGCTGACAAAACCCAGACATCGACCATTCTGGGTTAGTGCACGGTACAATTGTGCGTTAACGGAACTGTATATGATAATTTTAAAGTATTAATCATGAAGAACCTATGTGCGAGCGTGATCTTGGGCCTGGATTTCCAATGCAACCACCAAAGCATCACGCTCAAGTACGGTGGGTCCCAGCCGCCCCTCACAGTGTGCGGTCTGGCTACCCTGAAGGTAAAGCCGCCTTCGCTATTCGCGAACCTTACCCCTAACTGCCGGCCAATAGCGACCAAAAGCAGGAGGTACAGCTGGGAGGACAGGCGGTTTATCGCGACCGAGGTAGACAGGCTCCTGAAAGAGCACATTATTGAACGCAGCAACAGCCCGTGGCGCGCCCAAGTGGTAGTGGTAAGGGTAGCGAGAAGAAACAGATGGTGATCGACTATAGTCAAACGATCAACAGGTACACCCTACTAGACGCCTACCCGCTACCCCGCATATCAGAAATGGTGAACCAAATCGCCCAATACCGGGTGTTCTCCACCATCGACCTCAAGTCAGCGTACCACCAGCTCCCTATCAGACCAGAGGACCGCCCGTACACCGCCTTCGAGGCGAACGGACGCCTCTACCAATTCCTCAGAGTCCCCTTTGGGGTGACGAATGGGGTCTCGGTCTTCCAGAGGGAGATGGACCGCATGGTCGATGACCACCACTTGCAGGCAACCTTCCCCTACCTCGACAACGTCACCATCTGCGGTCACAACCAGCAGGATCACGACTCGAACCTCGAGAGGTTCCTGAAAACCGCACAAAAACTCAACCTCACCTACAACGAGGACAAGTGCGTTTACAACACCACGCGCCTCTGCATACTAGGCAGCGTGGTGGAGAATGGGGAAATCGGACCAGACCCCGACCGATTGCGCCCCCTACGGGAGCTGCCCCTGCCCAACACTCCCAAAGCCCTGAAAAGGTGCCTGGGGTTATTTTCTTATTATTCCCAATGGGTCCCCAACTACTCCAACAAAGCCTACCCCCTCTTGAAAGCATCCTCTTTCCCGCTCTCTGCTGAGGCCCATGCCGCCTTCAAAAGCATTAAGCAGGATATTGAGCGGGCCACGCTACAGGCAGTGGACGAGAACACTCCATTTCAAGTGGAAAGTGATGCGTCTGACTTCGCCTTGGCGGCCACCCTCAACCAGGCGGGGCGGCCCATAGCTTTCTTCTCGAGGACCCTCCAAGGGCCCGAGATCAGACACTCCTCCGTGGAAAAGGAGGCCCAAGCCATCGTGGAGGCAGTGCGCCACTGGCGCCACTACCTAGCCGGCAAATGCTTCACCCTACTTACCGACCAGCGGTCGGTAGCGTTTATGTTCAATAATAAACAGAGGGGGAAGATTAAAAATGATAAGATTCTTAGGTGGCGGATCGAGCTCTCCACCTTCGAGTACGACATCATTTACCGGCCAGGGGCCCTTAACGAATCCCCTGACGCCCTCTCACGAGGGATGTGTGCCAGCGCCACCGGGGATCGGCTACAGACCCTCCACAACGACCTCTGCCACCCAGGGGCCACGCGGCTGTTCCACTTCATAAAGTCCCGTAAATTACCCTACTCGATTGAGGAAGTTCGGTCCCTGACCAGGAACTGCCGCACTTGCGCTGAGTGCAAGCCTCGGTTCTACCGCCCAGATAGAGCCCACTTAATCAAAGCTACATGGCCCTTTGAGCGGCTCAGCTTAGATTTCAAGGGCCCCCTCCCGTCCGTCGACCGCAATGTTTACTTCCTGAACATTGTGGACGAATACTCCCGGTTCCCATTCGCCTTCCCCTGCCCAGACATGACCAGCGCCACGGTCATTAAATGCCTCAACAGCCTGTTCTGCCTGTTCGGTATGCCGAGCTACATCCATACGGATAGGGGGGCGTCCTTCATGAGTGAAGAGCTACGCCAGTACATGCTGTCCAGGGGGATCGCCACGAGCCGTACCACCAGCTACAACCCCCGGGGTAACGGCCAAGTGGAGCGAGAGAACGGGACAGTATGGAAAGCAGTCACTCTAGCTCTAAGGACCAAGGGCCTCCCTATCTCCCGCTGGCAGGAAGTCCTCTCGGATGTGCTCCATTCGATACGGTCGCTATTGTGTACGGCCACTAATACCACGCCTCATGAACGAATGTTTGTCTTTCCCCGGAAATCCACCTCAGGCGTATCCATGCCGTCATGGCTCTCCACCCCAGGTCCGGTACTCGTGCGAAGGCATGTGAGGGGCCACAAGACGGACCCTCTCGTGGAGCCAGTACACCTACTCCACGCCAACCCCCAATACGCATATGTCCGGCACGCCGACGGAAGGGAGGACACCGTGTCCATAAAAGACGTCGCCCCAGCCGGCATCGACAACAACCACGGCAATAGCGGCAACGACGATCACAGCAACTCTTACCCACCCACTACTCTTTCATCACCCCCGGAAGAACACCGACCAACGGCACCCCCACCAACTACCCCTTCAACAACCCTGGCGGCACCCCCGGCAGAGACCCAGGAGGCTACCGGGGACACCCAGCCGACACCCGCGGCACCGCAACAGCCACGTCGGTCGCAGAGGACTATCAAACCCCCGAACAGACTAAATCTATAGAAGGGGTGAATGTGATGAAATATTTCCATTCATCACTGCCTGTGACTGAGATCGGTTTCAGTGTCATTTCCCTTCCCCCAGACCTCATTGTATTGTGTACTGGAATGTGCTGTATTGTATACTGGAATGTGCTGTGTGTAGGGCTCCGCCCATACCTGGCCCCGTTTGTAAGCTAGCTTCAGTCTAGCCCCAGTCTCCAGAAGGACGACATCTCTCTCGCTTACGTGTTTCGTTCTAAGTTAATAAAAGCCTTGTTTTGTTCTGCTACCTTCGAGTCTCGGAATTATTGAGGCACATCACATCCAAGTACTTTTTAAATGTTGTTAGGGTTCCTGCCTCTACCACCCTTTCAGGCATTGAGTTGCAGACCCCCACAACCCTCTGGGTGAAGAAATTTCCCCTCAAATCCCCTCTAAACCATCCCCCAATTACTTTAAATCTGTGCCTCCTGGTTTTTGACCCCTCTGCTAAGGGAAATAGATCCTTTCCATCCACTTTATCTATGCCCCTCATAATTTTATACACCTCAATAAGGTCTCCCCTCAGCCTCCTCTGTTCCAAGGAAAACAGACCCAGTCTTTCCTCATAGCTAAGATTCTCTACTCCCAGCAACATCCTTGTAAATCTCCTCTGTACCCTGTCTTGTGCAATCACATCTTTCCTGTAATGTGGTGACCAGAACTGCATGCAGTACTCTAGCTGAGGCCTAACTAGTGTAATATGAAAGAGGCATTGGCCCAGAAATTCCAGAACGGGGCTTGCAGCGCGTGCAAGCCCCGTATTTGCACTTACCCCGCGCTCGTGCCGATCAGCTTCTGGGACGCCTGAACTTGCAGAAATAGAAAGCACATTCCCAGGCAGCGTATGACGTCACACCGCCCAGGAGTGCAGCCAGCGCGAAGCCAGGAGCGTGCAGTGTAAGTGAGACACGCCCCTTGAGGTCTCAGTTTCACTGGACACGCCCCCAATGTTTCTGTCAAGCTGCTAAGGATTTTTACATGCAAAGCAGCAGTTTAAATAGGTTTTTGGAAGTTTTTTGAAGATTTTGGTAACTTTTATAAACTTTTTAAAATGTTTACATTATTTTGAGTAATCTGAAGTAGTTTTAAAGAGAATTAAAGCAATTTAAAGACTTTTAAAAGCCCTAAAAGAATTTTTTAAATTCCATTTATTTATTTAGCAATGTCGTCGTCATACGTGTCTTCACACTGTTCCCTTTGGGGAACTGTATGAAGTGGTGGAAGAATTTATGGCCATGATTAACGCTCATTCCGTGACCGTAACCATCTTTGAACCAGCCATTAGGGCGGTTAGTCCTATGGCGGGAGGGTTTTACGGGCTCCCACAAGCTATACAAGGAGGGGGGGCCACCCACACCCACGGACGCAAATATCCCACTGGATGTCAACCCAGAATTTAGAGCCGGAGCTCCGACTCCACTTGCCGGGACTGTCTGGAGCGGGGTTCGAAACCCTACCCTGATCTGGCCCAGCGGCGGGGATCCTACCGCTATGACAAAGGCCCAATCCAATTAGCAACGTGAAATGGCAGCACAGGGCTCCAGTCACGGGGAGGGAAAAGGCGCAGGAAACGTATGGGTGTCACCTTTTGTGCGGAGTGGGCCTTTTGCGTAGCAGTAAGCATCCCCGCCGCTGGGCCAGAAGGAGTAGGGTTTTGAACCCCACTCCAGACAGTCCCGGCAAGTGGAGTCGGAGCTCCAACTTTAAATTCTGGGTGGACATCCAGCGGGATGCTTGCGTCCGTGGGTGTTGGTGGCCCCCCCCCTCAGATGGGTTGTGGGAGCCCGTAAAACCCGCCCGCCATAGGACTAACCACCCTAATGGCTGGTTCAAAGATGGTTACGGTCACGGAATGAGCGTTAATCACGGCCATAAATCCTTCCACCACTTCATACAGTTCCCCAAAGGGAACAGTGTGAGGATACGTACGATGATGACCTCTTGCGCAATGCACCTCCTTGGACCCTCAGTCGCAGATGCGAGGGGGCAAGTTGTGCAATTGTTAAATTTTTTATTTTATTGACATGTAAAATGTTGGCCCAGTAATTCCCTTCCAAATGCGCTAGTACGGTCGGGGTACTTACGCATCTGGCCGGATGAAATGCCGGTTTTCAGCATGCACAGTGCATGTGGGGAAAACCGGCATTTCCTGTCCTCTGAACGAAGGGGTTCAGAGGCAGAACGCGTGCGACTGCACAGGCAGCGCGTGCGCAGTATAATTCGCCGCTTTCATTAATGCTTTCAGTGAGGTCCAGTCATTACAACTTACACATGAAAAAAGCATGGGTACAGTTGCTCCAGAGGCTGCGGAGGAAGATATTTCTTATCGTGGAGCTTCTGAAAGTATGTATGTCTGTATATATTCCTTTGCGTGTTATGTATATATTCCTTTACTTATGTGTATGAATGTATTATTTAATTATGACTTTCAGAGAAAGTAACTTATTGGAAAATCATAATTAAAAATATACATTCATACACATTAGTAAAGGAATATAAAACATACATACATATACGTAAAGGAATATATGTGGACATACATACATAACTCATTCTCACATTCCATTCACATAGCCACAATTGCTCCTTCTACCTACCGTTCTGAAAACCCGTTTTTAAAAAAAAAAAATTAAATTTAAAACTTAGTTAAAATTTCTTAAAATAACTTCCCTCCCTTTCCCAAACCTAAATATTGCATTTCATAAGCTCCTCCATAAAATATATCTCCTTCCCCAGCCAATGAACAACTTTACACTTGCTTTTTTCAAGTGCAAGTTCTTGGGACTTACCCTCACTGAATCCATCAGTGAAATCTACAAAGTTCACTGCGCAAGCGCTGCCTGTGCAGTCGCACGCGCTGTGAATAGACCTCGGGTCTGGAAATGCCGGCGTTCCCCGCATGCGCTGTTCCTGCTGAACGCCGGCATTTCCAACGGCCAGATGCGTGAGTAAC
Source organism: Somniosus microcephalus (assembly GCF_052327205.1). Taxonomy (NCBI): domain Eukaryota; kingdom Metazoa; phylum Chordata; class Chondrichthyes; order Squaliformes; family Somniosidae; genus Somniosus; species Somniosus microcephalus. The sequence goes on from NC_140987.1 coordinate 135,682,996, forward strand.
CCGACCGTACTCACGCTTCTGGCCTGGAATTTCTGGCCCATTATATATCACTTGCATTAAAATGTATCACTTTGCACTTTACTGCATTAAATTTCATCTGTCACGTGTCCGGCCATTCCACCAGTCTGTCTGTCTGTCTTGAAGTCTGTCACTATCCTCCTCATTGTTCACTATACTTCCAAGTTTTGTGCCATCTGCAAATTTTGAAATTGTGCCCTGTACACCCAAGTCCAAGTCATTAATATACATCAAGAAAAGCAGTGGTCCTAGTACCGACCCTTGGGGAACACCGCTGTATACCTTCCTCCAGTCCAAAAAACAACTGTTCACCACTACTTTCTGTTTCCTGTAACTTAGTCAATTTCATAGCCATGCTGCCACTGTCCCTTTTATTCTATGGGCTTCAACTTTGTTGGCAAGCCTATTCGGCACTTTATCAAACGACATTTGGAAGTCCATGTACACCACATCAACTGCATTGCCCTCATCAACCTTCTCTGCTACCTCATCAAAAAATATCGATCAAGTTAGTTAAACACGATTTGCCTTTGACAAATCTATGCTGGCTTTCCTTATTATTCAAATAAAATTTTATGTTGATGTTAGATATTTCTATTTGCAATAAGTAGAATCTTCAGGAAAGTACAGAGATATGTAGAACTGAAAATATCAATTTAATGCCTCTTTCGTATTACATTTAGATTACGGACATCCTATGGCAATTTACTTGTTTTACCCCAGGATACTAGTTAAACAGTTTAAAATTGTGCAAGCAGTATTATCAAGGATATTCATAATATCTCATTCAAAAAACAAATCCTCTGCAGTATTTATCTTCAGTTGGTTCATTTTAAATGTGAACACATTAATATCAGAGACATTTACGAGGTTATTACAAAAAAACTGCCAATTGCTCACCATGATAATTAATTTGCAATATAAATTAGCTTAATTGTCAAAAATTCTTAAATTTTTAACTTTTTGGAATATTCGCCAACTAATCAATACCCTTGTACTTAGCTATTCCGAATCTGAAAGTTTTGTTCTTTTCATCTGCTCCATATTCACACTTCTTTCCAAACTTTTATTTTGTAATTGATATATTTTAATAATGAGTTGAATAATGACGTAACATAAAACTCTAGTTTATGATTCATGGCCTTTTAAAAAATCTTTTTTGGAGTTAAGATTTTTTTAATACCATAATATTTAATAAGATTGCAGAATGAACAAAGCAAAGTTTGCATCTAAAATTGCAAGTAAGGTTAACATTTTGGTTCTGACCTCAAAGCTTTAATCTTTCTCTCTCAGATGCTGACTTTTCCTTTTTTTATTTCTAGCATTCAATAATTTTGCTTTTTATTTCTATATAATCAAATTAGTTTTATGTTATTAAATACTCGTGCATGTAAGGTATTATGTCTCAAGTTATGACTCAATGATATACAGATAAATGAACAAGGGCATTAAAGTAAATCTTTCTCGGCAGCACAAAAACATATAAAAAAGAAAAAGGTGTCTATCATCCTTGACAAAACTTGCCGAAAATCTGCCGAAAACATGTGTGTCTGTGCTGTAGAAAACCTAGCCACTTATTTTTATATACTCTGGACTTTTGGTGATGTGCTGCATAGCCGAGGGGAGGCCATTAGAGATTAATATTAAATAAATCACCAAGGGGTCCTTTCGCAACCCAAATCCTAAAGCCACATAGTGTGCTACTAATGTGCTTAAATGGGTTGAAATGAATTTGTTTCATGGATGTCATTTACATTATGTATATATTTATTTATGATTTTTTAATTGTGGCTAGAAATAAATGTTAGCAGATACAGTGTTCCCCTTTGCTGAATACATATTGTATGCTAAATCAATCAGTTCCAATTAATCTTGAGTGTACTATGGCAGTGTGAGACTAATTCTGGTAGTATTTGACATCATGAAAAATAATTCTTTTGCGATGAAAGAGGAATTATTTAGATGCTTCAGAGGCAAGTGGCCTGTCACTTTAATTATCATTAATGTGCAATGGTATTGCAGCTTTTATAAGGAATTAATAATAGTTTGATACAAGTATTAAGCAAACCTTGAGAGAATGTCACAATTTAAAAAAAATCTTCACTTTTATATCCAGTCATAAATAAATATTCTGCATTACTACATTAACTCTTGTAGAAATTATTTTTCTACAATTGGCAAGAATTTTAATATTGGATCTTGCTACAGTATGAACACTTTATCGCTGTAAATTATATAAAATGCAAAGGGTTAACATTGCTCTGTATAATCCAATTAAATATTTTAGTAAAGAAAAGATCAGTTAAATTTTCAGGCCAGTATTCTTTTGTTCAAATCAATTGATATTATGTATTTACACTTAAAAACATGGCAGTGTTGCTTCATAAATATTGTTCCTCTGATACCAGGTTCCTTTCTTTATCATATAGAAAACAAAAATAGCTATTGGAAAGGAATATCTAGCTATAAGTTAATAGGGCAGATTTTGCAAATCAGACAGATTTAATTCTAGTTTAAAAAACAAACATCCATTTTCCTTTATCTTTTAAGTAATTTTATAAGATTTCCACCATATGGAGGTCCCAGCATCATACTCACTGCATGCTTAATTTGTACCAGACACATTTTTAAACAAAATTGTCTTAAAATGTCCCAATGGACATTTTAAGGGAAAAATCTGAGTTTCTGATCTGTGAACTTTTTTTTTTTTTTTTTTTTAAAAGAGTGTTCCCTAAGGTTTTTGAGAACAGGTAACTTGAAATTGAAAGTTTTGCTCATCCTGTCTGTTTTTTGCAATGCCATTATTATCAGTACGTTATTTGTTTCCTTTGAATTGAACATCATCAGACAGCTAAATGACATGACATTAGCTCATAAGCTGCTGTGGGCGTTCCATTGACTGTGAGACTAATGCGTTTGTCTATCTAAAAGTTATGGAAGTTTTATTTATCTCGCATACTGTCAAGAGTGATGCCTTAATACTTTCACTGGGATTTGATGATGTCTTTTATTTTGCAGTAATTTATTTCATGCCTGGTGTTGTACAGATGTTGTACCAGCAGGATTTTATTTCTTTACATTTTATTGGCTACTCATTAACCCTTAAAGTGCTAGTCATGAAATTTGCTTTGTTGAATGTATATTTTTCTCTTTCTTCAACAGTATTCTAATATAGAATAGCTTTGAACTGACATTAAGTGACATTTTAATCTTCACACAGTGGAAATTGATGAACAGGAGAAGGTTTCAGTTGGACATCTAAAACACACTTGGACTATTTGCATGACATTGCTAACTGTCAATATCTGCTCTGATGTACTAGACATGTTGGCATTTTATTTTTTTCTCCTGTTTATGCATGCTTAAAAAACTGCGATATTTAAAAAAAATATTTGGATATAGCTTGTTTATGCAAGGCTGACTTGCTAACATGCCAAATGTTTAAATATTTGTTACTGGATTAGCATAGTTTGATATAATTTGTAGGTTAATTTTCTGGTATAGATGAAATTTATCATGGTTCTCTTCTCTCCTCACCCCTACAGATTATAGTTTGATGTACTAACTTCATGGCTCAAATTTTGCGGTGAACGGCGATTGAACGGCACCAGCCGTTCATTACACTTACACTTGCCCACAGACTTTATATTGGCTTTTGCACTGGAACTTATGGTAATTAGAAATCCATTTCCGTACGGTGTCCTGTACAGGGGATCTGGGACCTGTGTGAACAGGGAAACCAACTGTATATCTCCTTAACCAATCAGATTGAAGAATTCTTAATGAGCAGCGCAGAGTCTAAACCAGGAAGTGTGGACTGAATCTTAACTCCAAAAAACAGGTGGGTGGGGATCTTATCAGAGGTTAAAATACAAAATATCAGGAACAGGAAATGAACCTGCCCACTTTTGGTTTTAATGGAGGTGGGACGAGGGCGGGTGACCAATTCGCTCGTGGGAAGCGGGTTGGTCATTTAAATATTATAATGAGGCTGCCTGCCTTCATTTGAACAGTCATTCTATTTTTAATCACAGGCAGCCGGGTTTCACAGGCCTTGAGAAACCTGGCAGCTTAAAGGAGGTGAGAAGAGCTGAATCCATAAGGTAAGTGCCTTTACACGACAGATCCTGGGCCAGGAGTGTAATGATCAGTAACATGTCATTCTAGAATGGTACACTAGGTGGAGTTGTATGTTTAGTAGTGGGCTACCCACAAGGCAGTAGTCAAGATGGATGCCTATACACTAGTCCACATGGCTGAATAAATGACTAGCTCAAGCTAGCTGTTCACAATGAAAATGTCTATTTATTTATGAACATAACATGGTACCAGGATTGGTAATATCTGCTGAATATTGTGAAATGCGACATGGAGAATTTGAAGCCACCGGAGGGTTTGAAACTCACGGGGAATGTCGACTGCAATTGGCGGACTTTCAAACAACAATTCGAACTCTACATTGCCGCCATCGGATTCGGTACGATGCCAGATGCAAGGAAAATAGTGTTGCTGCTCACGGTTGCAGGCCCGCAGGCGATAGAGGTATTTAATACGTTTGTATTTGATCAAGAGGAGGACAAAGAAAAAATGGACGATCTGCTAAAGAAGTTTGATACACATTGTTCTCCCAGAAAGAACGAGACCTATGAGAGGTACGTGTTCCGTTCATGGACACAGCAGCAAAATGAGACACTTGATAGCTTTGTGACCGATCTGAAACTGAAAGCACAGACATGTAATTTCTCTGAACTGAAATCATCCATGATTCGTGACTAGATTGTGTTTGGTATTCATGATAAAAAAAAAGTCAGGGAACGTTTGTTGAGAGAAACCGAACTAACATTGGAGGATGCTGTGAAAATATGCCATGCCAGTGAGCTAGCTCAACAGCACGCAAAGACTTTCAGTGAAATGAATAATAATGCGACTGTAGTGAATGACAGTGCTGCTGTTGGTGCTGTGTCCTACAAGGGGAAGAAAAGTGGGCAGAACAGAAATGCAAAGCAATCGGTGGATGGAATTTTTAATTGTAAACGTTGTGGTTACCAGCACCAGTCAAGACAATGCCCAGCGTTTGGGAAAATGTGCACAAAATGTAATGGAAAGAATCACTTTGCCAAACAATGCTTTTCAAAAGTAAAAACAAAGAAAGGGCAACAAGTCAATGTGATTGAGGACACTGATTTAAGTGAGACATTTTTTGTAGGAATGGTGTCATGTGACAATATCGAAAAGGATACAGAAAATGTGCAGCCCTCAGGAATGGACAATGCTGAACATAAAGTTAATGCAGTAAAAGAGGACAAATGGATGATGCCACTGCAGGTAAATGGAGCATTAGTTACATTGAAACTAGACACTGGGGCAAAAGCAAACTTAATCATTATGAGTGACATTAAAAATATGAAAGAAAAGCCCAAAATACAGAAAAAGTCAGTACTACTGAAGAACTATAATGGACAGAAAATAGATAGCTTAGGTGTATGCACACTTAAAGTGACAGTCAAAGACAAAGTGCATCATCTCATGTTTTCTGTTGTGGCTGAAGGACTTGATTCACTACTAGGTGACAAAGCTTGTGCGGACTTAGAACTGGTCAAGAGAGTCTACCGTATAAACTGTGCCATAAGCAGACCAGATGACTCAGTGGATTCTGTAGTGAGTAATTGCCAGGATGTATTCAAAGGATTTGGAGTTCTACCATTCACTTATAAGATCCAGCTAAAGGAGGATGCTCAGCCAGTGGTACATGCTCCATGGAGAGTTCCAGCACCCCTGTGTGACCGGCTCAAGAAAGAACTGGACAGAATGACCACACTAGGAGTCATCAGGAAAGTCGAAGCGCCAACAGACTGGGTTAACTCCATGGTATGTGTAAAGAAAAAGAACAATGATCTAAGAGTATGCATGGATCCAAAGGACTTAAATGCAAACATAAAACGTGAACACTACCAGATTCCCAAGCGAGAAGAAATCATCAGTGAAATGTCAGGTGCCAGATACTTCACAAAGCTCGATGCCTCACAAGGATTTTGGCAACTAAAACTGGATGAAGAGAGCACCAAATACTGTACCTTCAACACACCATTTGGCAGGTATTGTTTCCTCAGAATGCCTTTCGGGATAATATCTGCATCTGAAATCTTTCATAGAGCGATGGAACACATAATTGAAGGTCTGGAAGGAGTTCGGGTCTATGTTGATGACATCATCATCTGGGGCTCTACACTGAAAGAACACAATGAGACTGACTAAAGTGCTACAGAGCATACGCCGAAATGGACTGAAGCTCAACAAAGCCAAGTGTCAGTTTGGCGTCCAGGAAGTCACTATCCTAGGAGATAATCTATCTGGTAAAGGAATAGAGCCAGATATGGAAAAAGTAAATGCCATACTCGACATGCCCTGACCCACTGACAAAAAAGGAGTGCTACGCATCATGGGGATGATAAACTTCATTGGAAAGTTCATTCCTAACTTGTCAGCCAAGACAGCCTGTCTGCGAGACCTGCTACATAAAACAAATGAGTTCGCATGGACAGAAAGACATGAACAAGAGTGGATGAACCTCAAAACAGTGCTGACAACCACACCTGTACTAACCTTCTTTGACCCAACAAAAAGAATCAAAATGTCAACGGATGCATCAAATGATGGCCTAGGCGCAGTCTTGCTACAAGCAGAGGGTGAAGATTGGAAGCCTGTTGCCTATGCCTCCAGGTCTATGACTGATACTGAGTGTCGATACGCCCAGATTGAAAAGGAATGTCTAGGCTTGGTAGTTGGACTAGAAAAGTTCCATGGCTATATATATGGACTTCCCACCTTCACAGTTGAGACAGACCACTGCCCACTGGTTGCCATCATAAAAAAAAACCTGAATGAGATGTCTCCAAGGATTCAACGACTCATGATGAAGCTGCAAAGATATGACTTTGAACTGATCTACACACCAGGCAAACACATAGTGTTAGCAGATGCACTATCCCGAGCACCCACAATGAGTCATGTGAGCTCTACTGAGGAAGACGTGGATGTTCATGTGAGTATGGTCATTGCTGCGCTGCCCGTGTCAGACACAAAATCAAAGCAAATAGCAGAAGAAACAGTAAAAGATACAGTGTTACAAACAGTAATAGAGAACATTCATCATGGTTGGCCAAAAGGTTCCTGCCCAAAGTACTATCACATCAGGTCAGAGTTGAGTGTCGCAAGTGGACTATTACTAAAACAGAACAGAATAGTCATTCCACAGGCTCTACGTCGAGACATGCTCAAAAGGATTCATGAGGGACATCTCGGAATTGATAAATGCAAAAGGAGCGCAAGAGACACTGTTTATTGGCCTGGCATATATAAAGACATTGAGATCATGATAGGCATATGTGAGACATGTCAGAAACACCAAAACAAACAAGCAAAGGAATCAATGATAGTAGCTGACTTACCAACAGCACCATGGCAAAAGGTTGGTATGGACCTCTTTCATTTGAATGGTAAAGACTATCTAATAGTGATTGACTACTATTCTAACTATCCTGAGATGGCGCTGCTCTCAAGCACATCAGCAAGCAGTGTCATAATGCATGTTAAATCCATCTTCGCCAGACATGGAATTCCCAGGATTGCCGTTAGCGACAATGGTCCGTGCTTCAACTGTAAGGAGTGGCAACAGTTTGCAGCACATTATGACTTTCAACACATCACATCCAGTCCTCTGTATGCTCAGTCAAATGATAAGGCAGAGAAAGGTGTTCAAGTTCTCAAACAGCTACTGAAGAAAGCAACAGAAAGCAAGTCTGATCCTTATCTCGCCCTGCTGAGCTACCGAGCCTCCCCTTTAGACTGTGGTTCTTCACCTGCTGAACTCCTAATGGGTCGCAAGTTGCGCACCACGCTACCCTGCTGTGCACAAGAAAAGCAGAGTAAGGAACTGAGACAGAGACTTCAACTGTTAAAGCTGAAACAGAAATCACACTATGACAAGTCATCCAAAACTCTAAAACCATTGACAAGGGATGATGTTGTCAGGATTGAGGATCCAGATGCATGGAACAGGAAAGCTACAGTTCTTGAGGAAGTAGGACCAAGGTCATACACTGTTAGAACTGAGGAAGGACAGATTCTCGGGAGGAACCGCCGTTCCCTCCTGAAAACACAAGAAACTATCCAAGAGCAAATCGATGACAATGCCACAACTGAATCTTATCACTCTCCACCAGAACAATCTAACACAAACACACATACAGGCTCTCATGCAAACACATCAGACTTACCTGTGCTGAGAAGATCCACACGTGAAGTAAAAAAGCCTGATAGACTTAATCTTTGAGTACAAAGAAAACTATAATAAAAGAATGAAAAGCTTAGAGTTCATAAAGTAAAGCTTTGAAAATGTGTTGACTGTTGTGAAGATGTTTATGTCGTTATGATTGATTGATATTGATTGATAGTGATTTTGTTTAACCTCTAAGGAAGGGGGATGTAATGATCAGTAACATGTCATTCTAGAATGGTACACTAGGTGGAGCTGTATATTTAGTAGTGGGCTACCCACAAGGCAGTACTCAAGATGGATGCCTGTACACTACTCCACATGGCTGAATAAATGACTAGCGCAAGCTAGCTGTTCATAATGAAAACGTCTATTTATTTATGAACATAACAAGGAGGAGCAGGAGTGTTTCCTCCCTGTTCAATAAGCTAACCAGTAAATCCCACCTCATCCCCTGTGATCTGTCTGCTCCCCCCCCCCCCATCATCAGACCCTCCCAACCACCATCTGCCTCCCAGTCCCACTCCGCGATCCGGACCGCATCCCGCCCCCCCCTCCCCCCCAGGCAATCCAGATCCCACCACAATCTCTCTCACTCCCCAATACACCTACCTGCTCTCTGTGAAGCAGGCTTTCCACCTGAAAGGCATCCAGCCTGTCAAAGTTTTCTTTGGTTGCCGGTGCTGACAGCTCAGCCTACGCTGATCAGCGATGCTTTAGATCGCCCTCGGCCCTAAAGGGTAAACTCATAGTTGTGCAGGCAATCATCTGGATTATTAAAATTCAGAACCTTCCCCTGACCCTGGATACTCCAAACACCACCCCCCCGCCCCACAAAATACACACACATGTTATAACATCACCATGATGAAATTAATCATTAGGAACAATTGCTTAGTTTAAGCTGAAGGATAGTATTGCTGCAGCTGTGTAGTGCTCTGGTCAGGTCGTATCTTGAATACTGCTTTCAGTTCTGATCAGTGAAGTACAAGGGAAACTTCAAGTTCTGGATTTGGTGCAGGAAAGGGACGTGAGACTGACTAGTGCGGGAAGACTGAGTTATGAGGAAAGGGTAGAAAAATTTGAACTTGTTGATCCTGAAAGGAGACAATTGAGTGGCGATCTTATAGATGTATATAAGATCATAAGTGGAATAGAAAGTTTAGTCCTGAACACCATTTCAAATATAACTATGACTGCAGAGCAAGGTGACATAGGTACAAACTGGTGTAAGTACTAATGTCAGGAAGCACTTCTTCATACAGAGTGACTAATACAGAATGATTAATACCGGGAATGATCGTCCCCATGTCATGGAGGCAAATGTCAGTTTGATACTGTAAAGTGGGGATTAAGGTTTCTATGGAAGGATGATCTGAGTCCTCCCTAATTTGTATTTATTTCCATTATCTTTGAGGCCATCTGCAAGACAGCAATGTGGAGCAGTTTACACTTTCACTAGACGTCACTGTCTTGACTTAGCATCTTGAGATGACAATGAGCTTTGCCGGCGCAGTGCTCTAAACGAGCCTGACTATGCAGGGGACGAATTTAACACTTCCCACCCATGGGACTCACCTACCGACTTTCTGGACCGAGCCCGCAGGTTATGATTTTAAACTGCTCTTCTGAGCAGGCAAGAAAGACACCTGCCAGAAACTGGTGGGATCAGGCTCTGATGACGTGTCGGTTGAGGGACAAGTGTTGGCCAAGACACCAGGAGAACTCCCTGATTTTCTTCAAATAGTGCCATGGAATCTTTTACGCCCACCTGAGAGGGCAAACGGGACCTTGGTTTAATGTCTCATCTTAAAGACAGCACCTCCGATAGTACAGCATTTCCTCTACTGCACTGGAGTGTCAGCGTAGATTACATGCTCAAATCATGGAGTGGGTCTTGAAACCACGACCTTCTGACTCAGGCAAGAGTACTACGCTAGAGTCAAGGCTGACACCTGACTCTGGTAATTAATATGCCATTTGTTTTAGCTGTTGTCTCTGACATTTTACTTAGGACTGTTAAGCTATTAGAGCAGGGGACTTTCATATATTAGGGTGTCAGGCTTTTCAGGGAGGTATTCAGGTTTAGATGCTTCTCTAACTCATTGCACTACTAAGGCTTTAAGCTCATTCATACATTGTATCACCTGGAATAGAAATATAGCACTTTGACCCTGACATCCTCAATGTCACTTACTAATGTTACAAAAAGAGGGTAGTTGGAAAAGGTTTTGTAGCCTCTGTTGTGATGCAAACTTTTCCAATTTACCATCCAACATCTGCGCAACATGGGTGGGTGGGTGCTGCCAAAGGATTTGTACATGTCATTGAGATTGTACACGGCCTCTGAAAATACAGATCTTAGAAACAGAGGTGCTCAATGACAGTTGCATTTAAGTGCCCCTGAGATGCTTTAGGACTCTGATATTTGTACACTGTTTTAGCTTGAGGCTTTCTATACAAATTTGATTACCCGGTTAGCTATCCTGTTAACTTTATTCTCATCTAGCTGATATCTAGATCAAATTTCCCAGCCTAGCATGCAGTCAAAGTGGAAACAAAATCATCTGTCTGGTTTACCACTGAGAAATGAATATTCTGGACTTTTTGGCATGCAACACCAGCTGAGATTTAATCTTCTTCTTCTGTTCAGAAGAAAGCAAAGCCAATGACATTCTTTAACCAAATGCATCAAACAGTGAGTATCTAGTGGCAGGGGTCAGATTTATCATTCTATATAGATAAAACTGCATGTGGTGGCCTTCTCTTTCCAGTCCATTGTGGAGTCAAACTTTTATTTGAACCGATTGCATTGTAATATACATATAGAAAACCATATTACATCGCAGTTATAAATAAAAGATGAATTGATAGGGAATGTGCATCTTTCAGAAGCTGTTGCTGTTTTGATACAAAGGTTTTCTAAAAAAGAAATATGTTGCTTAGTAGGATATTAAAATTTGCACTATACATATTTAAACTGATATTGAAATGTAACCTGTTCCATAATTAAGCACTTGAGTGTATAGAACACAAGTAGCACTCTCACAGACAAGGTACTGCTGAACACAATGCTACTTAAATGTTAACTTCTGAGTATTGTGATATGTTATTTCACTGACTTCATTATTTTTTATTACCCATTAAAAAGCATTTGTTTTTTAGTTCAGCTTTGTATTCCTGTTTATTGGAGGTTTGCAAAAATAAGCTTGAAAATGTGTACAATTGTTTTTAAAAAACATACACTACCAAACATTAAGTCAAAGTGTCATTATTGGAAATACTTATAAATTATTTAAATATAGACATAATTGGTCTAGATTTTCCGTTCAGCTGTTGCTCTGGTGGAAGTGGATGAATGCCCCCTGAGTGCAGCTGATTTTCTTGGCTCAGGGTTCCCTTGGGGAAGGATGGGGATTCTGCCTGGGGGAAGGTGTGAAGAATGGCTTTGATATACCATGAAGACCTGTCGCAGTGTAGCAATGTCGGTGACCTCTGCGATGCCTGAAGAATTAAAACAAAAATTTGTAACCTCTTTTTTAAGCAACACCTTTACCTGTGCAATTGATCATGTTTTGAACAACAGTGTGGGCCTTCAGGCTTTTTAAAATTTCAATGTCCCCTCTGCCATCCATAGCAATGCTGGATGCCAAGGACAGCTGCTCCTTGTGTCCAGCATTGCTAAAGTGGAAATGACAGGAAGTACATCTTATGATGTATTTCCATAATTTGCCTAGAATTATATTATGCCAATCCACATTTGTATTACTTCCAGAAGCAAATGCCAGCAGTGGTGGAGTGAGTGGAAGCCATTGGAGCGGCTCTCGAATAAACATTTGCCACATTCTGTTGGAGGTAAGCCAGCTCCCTGGCATAATTCGAATGGAAAATCTAGGCAAATGGCTGCTTCTCAGAATTAAGTAACAGGGAACTATATAAATTGATATAGGAGCTGTAACATTCCCTTACAACTGCCGTGAAGTGTCCTCTGCTCAGCTGGTAGCACTCTCGCCTTTGAGTCAGAAATGTTTTAGGTTCAAGCCCCACTCCAGGACTTTAACATGTAAGATAGGCTGATACTTCACTAATGCAGTCCTGATGGAACGTTGCATCATCAGAGGTATTGCCCTTTAGATGAGATGTTAAACTGAAACCTCATCTGCCTATTCCAGTGGTTCTAGTGGATGTTAAAGATTCTGTGGCACTGGTCAGTCATCTATTTGCTGTCAGTGGAATCTTGCTGTGTGCAAAATCATTGCCATATTTGCCTACATAGTAGTGACTGCAATTCAAAAAGTAATTCATTGCACATGAACATCTTTGGAACATTTTGAAAAGGCTTGATAAGATGCTATGGAAATGCAAGTTCTTCCTTTCCTAACTACTGTACGTGACTCTGTTTTAAAGCTGGCACCAGTAGTTCTTGCACAATTCTTAATTCAGTTTCGTAACTGAACAGTAAGAATGTGCAACTAGATGTTTCTGGTATTGACTCAGAATTTTGCTTTAGGCCCAGCAGATTGTAATTGGTGATTTTTATTATAGTATTTTTAATGTTCTTTAGTAGAAATTAATTAATTTGTTTGATGGTTTATGCTTGTAATATGTTGGGGTGGACAATACAATTACATACTGTACTGCACTGTGACATTCTATGTGAGATTAACATGGTTAGCACAAGTCTCACAGAAAAGCCCCTTTAATCTTGACCCTTACTGTTTCTGTCCTTCACAGAGCACTCTACACTGCATCTGGTCCTTAAGAGAAGGTGCTGCTATGTAAGAGTAGATTTGCCACATTTGTAGGAAAAGTTTTTGAAACAATTTTGAGAGACCTATTTTGGAATAAATGGAAAATACAACTTGTTAAAGGAGTGTAAGTATGGATTCAGGGGAGAAAAGGGCCATGTTTATGTCACTTGATGAAGATTATCAGAGATTGCTGACATGGTGCATGGAGGAAGTTAACTTGATAAACATTTTATGAAAATCCAATTATTTAACAAGGTCAACAAAACAACTTGCATTTATATGGCCTGCCTCCTGTCAGAAGGATGTCTCAATGTTTTACAGAGAGGAGAAAAAATAGACACTGAATGGGAGGGAAAGTTCCTGCACTCTTATTTTGGGATGTGCAGTGGCCAATTGCATAGCTCTGATAGGGCTCCTTAAACACTCAGCACTTCAATGTATTCATTATTGAAGGAAAAAGAGGCCTGCAGCAGAAGGGAGAGATTGGCAACTGGAAAAAGCATCCCCAGTTTAAAGCCCTAAATTGCCTGGAAGAGCTAACTCTTAATATTATGGGCCACCGGTAGGAGAGCCAATTGAAGAAGTAGTGAACTGGTATCAGCAGGCTAGCCTCCATTCTTTCAATTTTCATTTCCCTGAAGGAATTTTGTTTATCAGTCAGGCATTCTGCAATAGGCAACTTATCTGGCACCACACCATTATCAAGGCATGAAATGTCATACAATGAGTATCTTTCAGACGGCAATATATGCTTCTTCCTGTTATATTTCCCCAGGAGTGGCTGGGGAGCATCAGTTTGCAGAGCCTGAGGCTAAGAGCCCATTCACCTCACATCACCCAGCATCACTCACTCTACCTGCATTAAGCATTAGCCCAGGAATATCCAGTCTGGGGAAAGACAGCCAAGGGGAAATTTTGGCATGGTGGTCAGCAAGGACATCTGTCTGAAACAATGGAACATAGAAACAGGAGTGGATCAGTCAGCCCTATGAGCCTGTTCGGCATTCAGTCACGGCTGATCTGTACCTTAACTTCATCTACCTGCCTAGAACATAAGAATTAGGAGCAGGAGTAGGCCCTACGGCCCCTCAAGCCTGCTCCACCATTCAAGAAGATCATGACTTATCTTCGACCTCAACTCCATATCCCTTGATTCCCCTAGAGTCCAAAAATTTATCTATCTCACCCTTGAATATACTCAAAGACTCAGCATCCACAACCCTTTGGGGTAGAGAATTTCAAAGATTCACAACTTTCTGAGTGAAGAAATTCCTCCTCATCTCATTCTTAAATGGGTGGCCCCTTATCCTGAGACTATGCCCCCTAGTTCTAGAATCTCCAGCCAGGGGAAACAGCCTCTCAGCATCTACCCTATCAATCCCCCCTCAGAATCTTGTATGTTTCAATGAGATCACCTCTCATACTTCTAAACTCCAGAGAGTATAGGCTCAATCTACTTGGTTCCATAACCTTTAATACACTAGTCTAACAAAAATCTATCAATCTCCATTTTTAAATTTTCATTTGACTTAACCTCAGCAGCTTTTGGTGAGAGAGTTCCAGATTTCCATTGCCCTTTGTCCGTGGAAGTGCTTTCTGACATCACCCTTGAACAGCCTAGCTCTAATTTTAAGGCTATACCCTCTTGTTCTGGACTCTCCCACCAGAGGCAATAGGTTATCTCTATTTACCCTATCAACTCCTTTAATCATCTTAAACACCTCAATTAGATCACCCCTTAATCTTCTATACTTCAGGGAATACAAGCCTTGTCTATGCACCTGCGCTCATAATTTAACTCTTTCAGCCTTGGTATCATTCTGGTGATCTGCGCTGCACTCCCTCCAAGGCCAAACTGGTGGGGGTCCTTCTTTAAATATTCAGATTGGGCTCCGATCACATCATCGGGGCCTGACTTTTATTTTAACTGGTGGCCTGAATGGAGAAGCCATCGTGGTTTCTCACCAGGTGAAGCTAGTGGGAAGAGGAGCCGGGCCAGAGGAAGCCCAAAGAGAAAATATTTTTTTAAACCTTCCTTTTGGAACTAGAAGGAGCGGGGGTGATTATCCAGGCCCCAGAACAGCCCCCCCTGCAACTTACCCGAGTGCTGGGGACAATCTTCAGTCCCGGTCTGAAGCCTCCTGCCACCCGCCGTTCCATTTCCACCCAGCTGCTGCATTTCACTGGTCTCAGGTGGGTAACTGACTGATGGCATGCAGATGGTGCCTGAGCAGTGAAATTTCCCAGGTCTCACACTGCCGAGGTCAGGGTTTGGTGCGCGCCTTGGCCCCTTCCCACCCGATTCCTGCTCTGGATTAAAATTGGACCTACAAAAGTAGGCTGCTTTCTTAGCACATTCAATTTATTGAGTCCTTTGAGAATCTGTAAAGAACCCTGCAATTATTAATGGATATTATGGAGAAATCCATTATTTGTATTTATACAGTGCTGTTTGACTGCTTTACAGACCTGCAGTCCATCCTGGGGTGAGTGGCATCTCCAGGGGCATCTGCAGGAAAGCCTCTCTTAACAGAGATCCTAGCAGTAGAATTTCTCAGGTGTGGTAAAATTGATGTTATAGAGCCTTTGGGCTCCAATTACCATGAGTTGATTCTGTCTGGATTCATCATGCTGGAGGATTGCCTGGACAGGAGCTTGCTGAAAGGCTTCAGTGACCTCATTGCAGCTCTGTACTATGCTTCCGTGGAGTTGCCAAAAAAGCTAAGGGAGTGCCCAGCAGCAGCGGTATGACAGGAGTAGCCAAGGATGAGGAAACTGCCTCTCAAGGTGATTCACCATCCATGCTTCACAGCTGCCCCACTCAAAGTCATGTAGAGCCAGAAAGCAAGCAGGCCATGCAGCTACCATAGTAGCAGATGCAATGTCTGATGTTCCAGGGCTATCTTCTGACCCTACAGAAAGAAGAACAAGACATCCCATCCCAGCAAGCTCTCTTGGATACCCTTCAGCCAGCCATTTCTCTTTTTCCACTATAGTGGGACCTACAATAAGCACTAGAATAATTAGTAACAGACCTTCACTATACATTGTCATAAAGGGGAAGCACTGGACAAGAGAAGCACCTATACTCCGCAAAAACCCTCACAAATAAATATTAGGAATTTGGAGTTGAATTTTGTGCTGAGATTTCCTTTGTCTTGTAACACCTTTCTGCTTCATGATATGACTAGATGCACAGACATAGTGGGAGAGATATGGTACTGAGCCAAGATTGGTGTGACAGTTCATTGTAGGAATGATTGTGCATTTGAAGAGAATTTGTTCTCCACTAAATGTCAAAGTTGAGAACTTTGTTACTGCTTCAGTGGGGCTGGCAACTCCTGAGGCTCAACTTCATTATTTCTGTCTTTTTTGTCCCATTCCTGAACTCTCTCTTTCCCCCTACTGCATGGTGATTCCGCTCCTGAGAACATAATTGTGCAGCATACATTCACAACTAATTTTGTTCACCTTTTAAAAGGTGTGTAACAACATCTCTTGGATTATTTGAGACAGCAGAATCTTTGGCCGCGATAACGACCCGAAGTTGGGAACACAGTGGGCAGCGAAACTGCAGCATCACGTGACGTGTAAGCCTGGTTGATTTTAATGGCCAGGCTTCACTTAAATAAAGATCCAGGTTCTTCATTGCCATGACGTGACTGCAGGTGTGTCACCCACCCGCATGACACAATTTCCCAGCCACTATTTAAAGGCTCAGTCCACCTCTGCAAGGGAGGCTGAGGGAAATGAGTGAAGTAACATTGAAGAAAAGTTACAAATTGGATATATGGTTGCAAAGAGAGGGAAGGTGGCCCCTAGGTTATCGGATGTTTCCCTAGAAGTCATACTGGGTGCACTGAGGGTGAGGAGAAATGTGCTGTTCCCCACAAGTGGGAAGAAGTAACCTGCTGCCACTTCCAAGTGGGTGGCTGACTGCAACAACTTCTTATGTCCTCCTGACAGCCTGGATGTAGCCAGAGGTTTAAAAGTTGAGGGCGGTGGTCACTTTCTGTATTACTGGCATAGCATGGCCGCCAGGTCCAGCAGGTAGGAGGTCGTCTTCGAGGAGGTTGCAAAGGTCTGCGACTACCTGTCTTGACAATCTGAGCCTCCTGAAGCACTGCTCCTCATCGGTCAAGGAAGGTGAGCCTCTGTCTGTAGACCCTATGAATGGGTAAGCCCTTCTGTGCGCTTACCCTACCTGTTGCTGCCTGCTCTGTAGTCGATCTGCAGCTTCTTCAGCATGCCCTTGCTGCTGCTGCTCCTCTTCCTCCTCCTTCTCCTCCTCTTCACTCCAATAGAGTGCAACTGGAGCAGCAACCATAATCAACATCTCATTTTTTTCAAAAGATTCTCAAAAATACAACCCAAAGCAAACAGTGATCACAGAATCACAGCTCACGGTGAAGTGAAAGAGCACCTGAGTATTGCAGGTTTATTCACATCGTGGTCTCTTTACTTTCAGCGCCCAATCCCCAGCAGCCTTGCTGCACTCGTTAAAATCACATCAGGGTCCTAATTGCATCATAGGACTCCGATTTACATATATGCATGACCCTCCTTTCTACAGCGGAAGACTCGTCGAACCTGATACTCACTTTGTTAATATAGCGGCATCTGTGAACGCAGGGGGTTGGGGGCTGGATCACCATTTCTAGGATTTTAACACCTCACCTGACCCTTCCCTGCTCATCGAGTGCAGGGGGAGATGTGGGCAGCAGTTAGCATCGAGGCCTTTGTTTCAGCAATCCTATTGTATGCTCAATTTGCATTCTTGTAGAGCCATGTGATACATTATATTTTCTTTCTGCTGCCAGGAGGAATAGTGATATTGGTATATAATGCTTCAGTAACCAAGATGTAAACAGTTGGTGCTTACTGGCTTATTTCGCAAACTTTCACCACCATGGGAGGTGCCAGCCCCCAGTCATCAAGGCTGTTAGAAGTTTTGGCTGCAGGAAATGGTAATGTTGCACAGCTGCTTCCCTTGTAAAATATAAGAAGCAAAGACACTACTCCTTAGACATGTTCAGGTAACTGTGGAATGGTCTGTACATGTGGCTCTTTGGGTAGGGATGAGTTTTAAAATTCCCCTTTATGATCGTTGAAAATTACTGACAAATTGGAGTGATGGGTCTGAAAGTGAAATCTTTTTATTTGTAAAAAAACCACAATTATTCCTGACACGGGAATACATACATGATGCTGCTCAGTGACATAATACTTTTTTGGTTCAAAAAGGTGAACCAAAAATAATCAAATTATTAATGCCTCTGCCCCAAGTTGGCTTTTACAAGTCATCTGCCATTATAAATGGGTAGAATCAGAGTATGATGCATTTTATTATGTTGCTCAGTTATATTTGCTGTGTGAAATGTGACACAGGAGCAATTGTGTCACCATGCTATGTATGCCCACTGCAAGAGGGTAAGAAAAGTTGAAAATTATTACTTATTTAACATTACAACCCCCTTTTCCTTTTTTAAGTTACTTTATACCGCCCACTCTTTCCTTTCTGGGTTTTCTGGCCCACACACTAACTGCGGGAGGTGCCTTACTTATTGACCTTTGCAGATGCTGCTTTTGCATTGGTCTTAGTAAAGTGCTTGCACTGCTAGTTCCTGTATACCATGCAACAACATCAATGGTCTTTTGAAATCTAAGTGAATCCAGTAAATTTAAACTGGGGTCACTGCCAGGTGTGTTAACTCGCCTATCTGGAACCAACAGTGTCAGCACTTTTCTAAAATTAATGTAAAAGTAGTTTACAAGGGATGAGAAAGTGATACACTGACTTTTCCTCACTTTATAAGGAAGTGCCAAGCTTCGGATCAGCACCTCTTCAGAGTGAACACCCCTGAAATCAAAAAGTCAGTGTGGGGGACTGGATGGGGAAGCACACATCCCACTACTAGGTGCTGCAACATGCTGCACTACTGTAATTCCAAGAATGTTGCTGCTTCATAAAATAAAGTGCATGCTACATATGGTGAAGAAAACAACTGCCTGGCAGTGAGCTTGAGAGTCAATCCCAAGGTTCTGCTGACATTTGTAAATCCTTTGAGCTTCATTTTCATGATTTGTGTCAGCAGAACCCCTCAATTGAACTACTGCATTGTGTCAATCTTTTGTTATCATATATTTTGCCCATCATCTGGCAGTACACACAACTGCTTTCTCTTTGCAACTTTTAAGGTGTTGCTCATTGTGGTGCAATTCTAGATAGAGTAAACTTTTAGTAATTTTGATAGTAATTTGTCATTAAATGATTTATTTAAAGGCATCCAGGATTAAAGAGAATAACATTGGTTGTATGCTTAATATTTTACCAGTTGAAATTTGAAGTGCAATCAAACCAGCAATTGGGGATAATGTTGTGAAACGTAAAGGTGAAAGGTTGAAGGAACCATTGTTTGGCAATTAGCAGTGTAAGTGAAACATTCATTATACAGCATGCTGGGAAGTTGATGAACTGTACAGCAAAACTGAGCCTACAGTCACCACTGAGATGAGTCATAACAAAGACTATAAAATATTTATGAGTACAATGAACAGTGAACTGGGGTTTCCTGATGCATGTGTAAAATCTTTTGATGAAAAATTGTTACACCATTAGTTCTTAAAGGAATGCTCGTTACATAAAAATGTAACTGTCTAAAACCTCAAAGAACAGCGCCAACAAATCCTATAATAAAAGCATAAAGATACAGTTGCATCTCTAAATGCATTCTCTAATTAGCAGGTAAAATTTTATTTCAAAAATCAGGATGCATTAAAATGCCATCTGTTTTGTCCTAGAATTAGGATTGGTATGTTTTTCATAATATACATGTATACTCAATAAAAATTGCTCAATGTCTTACATTACCAATCTTACTAAAAGAAAATGAACAAAATAATTTTAAAGCAGCAACCAAAACTGCAATTTCCCTGCAAATTGTTTCTTAGTTATTATAAAGAAACTATGCAAGTAATACTAGAGATGAACACTGAATCAAAAACTACTTGCAGAACACATTGGTAAGAATTTTTACAACATTTAGGACTTTGTGCAGTTTTAAGCACTCTGCTTTCAAAAACACAATGCTTTGGAGAGAATTTAGGAAATAATGATGAGGATGATTGCAGGACGTCAGCTCTAAGTTAAGGTAAGACATTCACAGAACTGAACTTGTTCTTATTGGAGAAAAGAAATTAAAAGGGGCATCATTATAATGATGAAAGGCATGGATAACATTAACATAAGCAGTCTATTTCATTTAAATTGATTACAAGATTAGAGAACAGAAAATTAATGAGCCTCACGTAAGATTAGAGATTGAAGGATTTTTTTTCTGGCGGATTAGTAGATACATGGAACAACATTTCAACACAAGCAGTTAGTGTGATTCAAGTTGTTTTTTAAAAGTGCGTTATAAGAATAAGTTTAGACATAGATGATCAAATACTCCATGGGACATCATGAAACCTGCGCTGTTGGGACAATGGAAATACCAACTGGAATAAATTTGGTCAGGATTGAATAATATAATAATGCAGCACACTGTCACTTCTGGGATCTTCAAGTGTAGGTGAGGGTGAGCATTGAATATGTTCCCCCAAATATGGGTGGAAGTATTCAAATCCACTGATAGGAAAGCATCACAAACATATATTTCCTCTCATTAACACCATAGAATTTTGGACATTAGGAACGCTGGTACATAGCTGACATCCAAAGTTGCTATGGCTGGATAGAGATTTAAATCCTTCTCTAAGCGACTGTAATTATTCCTCAATCCCAAATTTTTCAAAATAAATAAATACTTTTTTTTTCAGCTGCGCTGCTGCAGGCTCCCAAAGGCCTGCAGTAGTAATTTTCCTCCCTCCCTCAAGGTGTGCTCTCCAATGCAGGTGGCAATCATGCTGGGAGCCCACCAATATTAAGTAGATAAGGCTAGAATAGGGTCAGCAGTGCAGCACAGGGAGGAATAAATCCAAAGTTGTGGTGAAACTCCACTGGAGGAAATTCCCTCTAATAAGTTGGTGAGAGCTCATAATCGTGCAAATTGTGAGTGGTCTATGGAGAGGAGGGGGTGGTGGAGTGGTTGGCTCTGGTAGTGAATTTCCATGGTCTGTTCTCCCACTTGTTCGCTGTAAATTTGGCAGAACACCCATGGTAACCCTGGAAAAGCGGCATAAACTCTGTTTATGTTGTTTTGTGTGCGGGGGTGGTGGGGTGGTGTTCTGTGGCTCCTCCACTGAAGGTATGGGAGCAAAAGTGAGAACCCCTGTGGAGATTCAGCCCTGTGGAGTTGCACCACTTTTATGTTCACATAAATTCCAACTGGTAAGTTAGACCTCTTCTAATATATTTTAAAATGTTTGCATTCATTGCAGTTTGATTCAGATGTGCCTGCTTATTTACATAAAATGCAGTAAGTTCAAGTGTGGCTTCTATTTGCTCTTACTGCAGGTAATTGATAAAAGACGAAGAGTGGGTACAAGGCAATAACCTATTTGTCCTGCTGCTACCCATCCTATTCCACCAGTTTGGAGATAAGCTATCAACCCACTCATTTAGATGCCATGAGAAAAATAGTTTTTTGTGGTGGTTGTTGTCATGACCAGTTGGAAAAAATATAGCAGTAAAATTAGCTCCTGACAAAAGACACTTAATTGCAGTTACTCTAAATCTTGTTTATGCCTGTATGGCTAAAAACAGGTTTTAGACCGACACAAATGGAAGTGTGCTATTTTGTCCAATTTTTTATGGTCAGCCACTATCATATACATAGCTCTATATTTAGACATATTAAAGGAGCACATAAATAGTGGGAAGTTTTATGTGCGTGAAATTTAAAGTAATGTGGAGAATTAAAGGGGAGTGTCACAATATGATAACATTTTTGAAAGGCTTTAAGAGGCTGAAAAGGTATCTCAATCCATAGCAGCTTTACTGAGGCTCATGTGGTGTGAAGTGTCGGGCAAAAATGAAATGACTAAAAACCCAAAGTGCAGCCATGAGACTCCAGACAAATGATGGAGGAGCCCAGCACCCGACCCGTGCTGCATGAGGTGGTTGTGAGGAAGGTTACCCTATATATCCAAGTTTGCAGATGACACTACATTAGGAGGGACAGCAAGTAGTGCAGATGGGAGCAGGACATTGCAAAAGGACATAGACAGATTAAGTGAATAGGCAAAACTATGGAAAATGGAGTTCAATATGGGCAAGTGTGACGTTATCCATTTTGGATCCAAGAAAGATAAATCTGAGTATTTTTGGAGAAACTAGGGACTGTAGAGGAGCAGAGAGATTTGGGAGTCCTGGTACACATATCATTAAAAGCCAGTAGACGGGTACAAAAAGCAGCCAAAAAAGCTAATGGAATGCTGGCCTTTATCTCAAGGGGGCTGGAATACAAATAGGAGGAAATTATATTTCAGTTGTGTAAAGCCTTGGTCAGATGGCATCTGGAGTACTCTGTTCAGTTTTGGGCAACACACCTCAGGAAGGATATATTGGCCTTGGAGGGGATGCAGCACAGATTCACCAGAATGATAGACTTAGAGGGTTAAATTATGTAATTATTATTACATGAACTTGGCTTGTATTCTCTTGAATATAGAAGATTGAGGAGTGATCTGATCAAGGTGCTTAAAATGTTAGAAGGATTTGATCAGGTACATGTGGAGCAACTATTTCCTCTGGTGGGGGAATCAAGAAGAAGGGAACTCAATCTTAATATTAAATCTAGGCCATTCAGGAGTGAATCAGGAAGCACTCTTTCACATAAAGGGTAGTGGATATCTGGAGCTTGCTCTTCCAAAAGGCTGTGGATGTTGGGTCAATTGAGGTTTCAAGACTGAGATTGATAAGAGTTTTATTAGGTAAAAGTATCTAGGGATATGGATCAAAAGCAGGTAAATGGAGTTCAGATACATATCAGCCAGGATCTAATAGAATGGCAGAGCAAGTTAGAGGGCTACTCTTGTTCATGTGCCATAATTTCCTGGGCCATTTGCGCTAGAATAATGGCATATGCTGTAGGGTTTTCTATGCTGCAAGTTTTCAGGAATTTCTAGCCCTAATGTCATATGCTATAAAATAAACTATTTTTAGAATGTAAAAATGTGAGGGAGGGCCTTTTTTATACAGATTTCTGATATCTTAATCCAGTTTCACCAAATTAATCTATGTAGGCTGATTGAGAGGAGCTGCATCATTTGCAATGCTCCCCCCAGTTAAGGCAACTCCATGGAAAAAAATTTTGTTTGTTTCATTAGCAGTTTCTTTCTTTCAAATTTTTATAGTGAGCAGAAATTGGTAATGCGTTGCAACCATTTTTCAGAATGCAAAACTGGCACAAAGCATAGCAATTTAGCAATAGAATGGCCTGTGCCCAATCGGTTGGCGTTGGTTCCATTGCTAAAAGTGGGCCCAATTTTTAGGCGTCCCTGGCAGACCTGCCCCAATCGGGATACTTCAGCGGCCCCCATGGCTGCCAGCGAAAGCTAAGTTGTAAACAGTTTTTTTATACCCTTCCTGTGAACCCAGGAGGAGCAGGAGTGCTTCCCCTACTCCCATAGGCATTGTGATTGCCTCAACCCCACCTCCTGGGATTTACCTGAGGGCCACTGCCGGCAAAGCATACGGCTCTACAAAAATATTTTTATCTTTGAGCGCAATGCCTGTAGAGGCACAACTACCTCCGGCAGCTCATCCTGAGTATATAGATGAGGCCCGAGGGACAGTTTCTATTGATCTTTAAGCCTCTTATTTTGGGTGCATGATGCTCATGCAGCGCCGAGTCTAGGCCCGGAAACAGGCTACACATCTGGTGGTTATGGCATCAGGGCAGGACTAGCTATGAGCGATTTCCAAACTGTATCTCAAAATGGGAGGCAGGGAATGCCTGAGAGCCTGTCAACAGAAGACAGGCAGCTGTATCTGTGAAGCCTTGCGCGTCAGATAGGTAGGTATAATGACGGTGGCAGGATTATGCTGGAAGGTTTTCACACCAACAGCCATAGCACGAGAAGTACATGGTTGTGCAGGCGCGAACGCAAAGTACTTTTTTCTTGGGTTGCGAGCAACAGTGCCCAGGAAATCAATTTTAGACATTGGGAGACTCCTGGACACTCCAGGTGTGCTCTCCAGGCCCCACAAAAATCTTCCAGCCTGCTGCTGGCTTCTTCCTGCCCTTTGGGCATCCACTCCACCCCCCAACAAGCCTTACCTGCCAGCTGGCTGCATACAGCAGCAGGTTTATAGGTCCTATTCTTTGGAATTCCCTCCATAAACCCCTCTGCTTTTCAGCCTCCCACTCCTCCTCTAAGACCCTCAATAAAACCAACCTCTTTGACCAAGTTTTTGGACACCCTCCTAATCTCTCTCCCTTTAGCATGCTGTCCTTTTTCCTCTGCAGAACGTTGATGAAAAATGAAACCATTCTTTCCCCAATAATTTGCGAAAAAGTGGTGCCATGAATCCTTGGTATAAACCAATGCACACTGTATAAAAATAATGAAATCACGATAGAAAATTGTCAGTATAATGGTGAGTGGTCAAGGTTAGGGCATCTCCATGGAGTTGTAACTTGGGTGCATTACGTGATTTATTCTGTTAACTATTCCCTAACACTGTTGCAATGTTTTTCAAACTGGTTTCTGAATCTGTTTACAAAGCTCTGTTGTGCTCAGGAATGTGGCATTTTGGTGACTCTCTAACCTTAATTTGGGCAGCTTTGGTTGCCCTATGGCACTGCAACACAGCACAATATATTGGGCCCAAAAATGCACAGACCTGCTCCACCAACTGGTGATCTTCACTCCTGACCCCGTTGAAGTATCTGGGGTTAGAGGGAAGTCACCTCATCATCGTGCCAGTGATGGGTGATTGCGCCATTCTGGATGCATCTTGGGCACCTGCTAGAGGTGGGGAGGGTGGTGAGGGGAAATGTGATGTGGGTAAGCTGCTAGAGCAGCTACTGGCGCCACTGACTCAGTAAGGATTCTTTGCAGGCCCTCTTTAGCAGGGGGCTGATCTGCCTAATATGCTGGCAATTTTTTGGGTGGGGTCCACATGGGCCCCACATCCAGCACTCATTCTGGTATGCCAGCATACAGGTCACTCACTGAGCTGTAAGGACATTCCCAGTGTGAAAATTCACTCTCTTCCCCCCCCCCCCCCCCCCCACCCAATATCCTCAGGCCTTTCAATGTCATGAGCCGTGTTTTGGGTGGATGGAGGTTTCGCCTCAAACGAGCCCTGATGGAAACTGTCAGCATAGGCAGGGACCTAACAAATCCAGATCCTGGCTGATTTCCTGCCCTCTCCGTTGCACTCCTGGTGGACTTACTCTGGGATTGGGGGTTTTGGGCCCTGCAGAAATTCAGGGCCATTATGTTTAAATAACTTTTAAATCAAATCAAAATATAGAATTGCTCAATATAAAAGTAATTACCAATGTTTTAGCTCCACCTAGTGGACTGGATTTAACCCGTTTCTTTGTGAATGCTTAGCTGTATGTTGGATGTGGTTAAACTAAGTTCTGCTCTGTGTTAATTATCTCACAGAATTTACTCACCGCTTTTTGTTTGTCAACATGCTTACGATATTACAATGGTTTTACTTTTACTTGAATACTTCTGAAATTGTAATAGAATAGATGATTTACTAAACAGCAGCAGCAAACAAAAATACATATTTGAGACTTAGATTATAACACTATGTGCTACACCGAGTTTGCCAACCTATAGAAGGTTGTGAAGTAATAGTTCAGTTAAATGTGGTTAGATAAGAATTACAGCATTGATCGGTTTTAATGCTGTTTATTCATGAATTATTCATCTTGAGTTCAATTTTACACATGGCCCTTCATTCTAGCATGCCACTATGCAAGCATTATTGGTTATTCAGGAAAGTGTAATTTTCTTTTGTGGTTTTGTTCCATGACTTGATATTTTTTCCTCCACTATAAGGAAATGGTTACATTATAGTGGCAGAATTACTCATTACTACCACAAAATATAGTTTTTTCTTTCCCATATCAACTTTAATTATAACATTGAAACAAAAAGTCTGAACTCTAGAAAAATGCCATGTGATTATTTTGTAGCATGCTTTGAACACAGCTTTTGTTTGATCTAAGAATTAGTCATGTAACTTATTTATACATATGTTACATGAATTTTGAACATATCTATATACCATGGATTTTTCAGACCTATCTAGCATTTTGATAACTGTTTAAATAGTTAATATTCTGACTGCTGTTCAGATAAGCTTAGTCTCGATAACTAATGAAGACATTAAAATAACCAAATAGGAATATTAAATTTATTGGGGGGGTGGGAAAAGGCTACTTGGCTTAATCAGTTTGTCCCTTTCTGATCTCAATCATACCTACTCACTTTCTAACTCTCTTACTCAACCCTTTCCCTCTTGAAACATGCCTAATTGCTTTTTCAACCCATTTATTCCATCTGCTTCAATGATCTTTCACAAGTCTATTAGTCCTTTGACTTTCCTCCCATGTTTGTTTTCCTAATTTCTAACTTATTCCCCCTGGTACTTGAGCCCTTTCACCATTGTGAACAGGTTATAGTCCAGAATTAGATTATGCCAAAATGAGCATATAATTCAAATCCGGCATTGTGCCTAATCTTCCTTTGGTTGGCCCATCGGGAAATGTTATTGAGTAGTCTGGAATACTAACCTCTTCCCTCCCCATCCCCAATCAGTTTACCCTCCTCCCTTCTAAGGGGACTGCTGAAATCTGTTTCTTACGGAGAAATCAAGGGCAAGTAATTGTCAAGACTCTTCAGTGCTCAGTATTTTACTGCTGACCAATTTGATGCAGCTATCCCATTTTAAGATCTGATCACACTTTGTGCATCTATCTTCTTTGTTATACACAAGAAAATTAATTAATAAAATGTGAAAAATTATGACGTGTATCTGCTATGCAATATCGTACTTGTTTCTCAGGATGTTGTGGTATTGCTGACAGGCATTCCTCCTACCAATTGCAATTTAACACATTAAGCAAAAATAACAATATTTTGCACATAGTTTGAGAAGGACTTTCCACTTCTTGGAGGTTGGATGATAACACAGGACCTAATTTTAACCCTCTTTATTATCTTGTGGTTTTCTGGTTTTGTCTTGGGAATATGCTATTTTTCAGCATTCATTTGTCTAGTGTCTGAGTTTTGGCACAGCCACAACATAAGTTGACTTGTGCTGCATTTCTGGTACAAATGGTGCTCTGTATATTTCCTGTAGAAATGACCTATGGCTTGTATAATATGTGAAATTTGCATGTAACGTATAACACGTTCAAAAAATATATGTAGCTCAAAGATCAGGGTAATTGTTAAAAAACAAGTGTCATGAAGATCTGCTTAAAAAATAAAATACTTCAAAAAAAATTATGAATAAATTTGATGTGCTCTCGAGGCTAAATTAAAGCTACAAAGTTAATGCAGAATCATTCCTGGGTTTATAACTGTAATAGTTAAGCTTCCCAATGGTCAGGCTCAGTAATTATTTTAAGCCAGTGCCATTTCCCTCCAAAAGCAATGTCAAAAGCACTTACAGGAAACTTTGTGATATCTGGCACCGACGGGACCGAGCTGTTGCTGTCCCATCAAAACTGCCGGACAAACCAGCGGTAATGTTAAAAACATACGGAGCTTTTGAGCTCCGTATCTAGCAACACACCCTGTTGCTTAGCAACATCTTCTAAACAGTCGGCCATAGCTTGCAAGCATCTCTGTAGCTAAGCAACAGCTTTAGCTAGACCTTGCAGAGCCTGACTGGTGAAAAAAAAGCAACGAAAAGAAAAAAAAACTAACTGAACCGACTCCTGAATTTTGCCGGTGGATCGAGCATTCCAGACAGTTAACCTCCGGATAAGCCAAAGTTTCCTGTACTATGTAAATAAACATATTCAAACATTGCTAAAATAGACAGCACAAAATAAAAGGACATAATTCTTTGTCACCATTTGGTTTTTAAAGGAAATGGTGATAGAGGGAGTCTATCCTATCATAGTAGCTTGCAATATTTTTTTTATCTAAATCACAGGCTTGTAGGCAATACTCAATTTACAGTATCTTCAATTATTCCAGGAAATATACTGCACACTAACCAAAAAGTTAAATCTTCTTCCATCAAAATATGTTGTGACTAGTATTCTGAACCCAATTGGGGATGTCCTGAGGTCATGAAAGGCACTATATTAAATGCAAGTCTTTCATTTTTTTTTCTTTTTTTACCCTTCTGACTCTGAGACGGGAATACTATCACTGAGCCAGTGTCACTCTGTCTGGATACAAGGACCCCACTGCGTGTTAACCCAATATTTAGAGACAATGGTCCGTAATTTCCGATAGGAGGCTTCCTGCGTGCGGATGCCTCCTATCGGGAAAAAATCTACGCCCTTACCTGAGGGCTCCCGAGGCCCGGCCATTTCTGATTGTGGGCCTTTCCACGATGAAATGCACAGGGCCCATGTATCCCAGGGGCACATGCGGTTCGCAAGCGTCCTTGGGATCACGTGGGCCAGGCGAGCCAATGGGAGAAGGGAATCCCCCTTCATACTTTTGACAGATAGACATTAAATAATTTTTTAAAAAACCATCACATTTTAAAAATGAGTTAAAATTACATTAAATTAAATATTTTAAACAAAAATTAATTTTTTGAAAAATAATTAAAGTTTTTTACGGGGCTAAAAATAAACTTACCTTTTAAAAAAAAAATATTTTAAAATTATAAATGAGTGGAAAAAAAATTACTTTTTTAAACTCTTATGCTGGAAAAAAGCAGGTCTTACGCCAGCTTTTACCAGGCGTAAGATTTTTAAGTGATTTCAGTGGGCGGAGGTTCTGCAGAAAGTGGAACTACCCCCCCAGCAGAGGCCCTTCTCCAGGGCAAGCGTCCGATCTGTCAAGAGGGTTCTTGACAGATCGGAAATGCCGGTTTTCAGCGCATGTGCTTCGCATGCCTGAAACCTGCATTTCCGATGACCCTACGGGTGTGTACACACCCGTAGGGATCGGAAAATACAGGCCATTATTCTAGTCTCCACATGCTGGGGCTGTCTGGAGTGGGGCTTGAACCCTTCACCTTCTGACTCAGAGATGGGATGCTACCACTGAGCCAAAGACTCTTTCCCTGATCTCAGTAATACCAGTTTATAGTGCTGTTAATTGAAATTGACTAAGAACACAAGAACGTACGGACAGATGAAAGACCCATTGAGCCTTCCAAAAAATTCACCAGCTTGGACTCTTGCTAACTCATTTAATCTCCTGAGGGAGGCAAATGTCTACAGGTAAAATTCCAATGCAGATAATACTGTGACTTTTCTTATTGATCTCCTCCCTTTGCTGTGGTAGGCCATTTGGCTGTTGATGGGGTTCACAGACGGTGGGAAGAACTAGGCCTGGAGCTTGGTGTTATTCCTTGGCCTGGAAGCGAATACGGGTAGGGCAACTTGGATCTCACACGCAATACCAAAGAGGTTGGTTGGGGAGAGGGCAATGAGTGGGACCAGGTGAGGTGTCAAGAGTAACCTCCTCCACCTTTGATGGCTCTACACTGAGGCAGTCCAAACAAACGAGTTCAGGGAGGGGGAGGGGGAGAAGTGGCACAGGTGGTTCCACGCTAAGGTTTCCTGGATTGGGGGATGTTGAAGGAGGCTAGTGTGGAGGATTGATCTTGGGTAACTATATGACTGACAGTACAGCTATCACAGACCAATGAGATGTATTGAAATGGACCGATGCAATTTTTTTTAATATAAATGTTTTCCGGTAAGTTTATTTTTCCTTTTGAAGGGCTCTCAGAAGTTGTGATGTATTGGACTTTTGTGTGGTATACATTAGTAGATTTGTCCAGTACAGTGTTTTTTGTTTTCTTGTCATGGCTTTTGTGATGTTTGGTCATTGAAAAGCATGCAGTGAAGGAACAAATAATGGTTGCTCGGACTTGAGCACAGTGGGAAATTTGTTTAGTTCTATTTTAAGTGGCATTTGTAAGTTTAAAAAAAAATTCAGCTGAGCACCATTTATTTCTTTTGTCAGAAAGTTCCAGTTAGGTTTTATTTCATAGAAGAATGGCCACTCTGTGTCCTTTAGGAGAGAAAGGGAGAAAAAGAGAATGAATTGAAGGAAATAAAAAGTTGCAGAACCTTGCCTTTGCAGAAATATAAAATTAATTAGCTCTGTATTTTGAAAACTATAAAGAATTTTGAGTACTTAAAAGCTTAAATAGTGGCATATGTGAATCAGTTTTTTGTTGTAAAATCTGTTACTATTTTTCTTTAATGTATGCGTTTTGTCTAGTAACTTGAATCAGTTTAAAAACTTCAACTACCAAACCATTTTCTGATAATGCAGTAAATTTCTGGCTTTGGTGAAACATATTTAAATGCTAATGAGTTTTGATATAGGAACTTGAAATCTAAAGTTGTTTATAGATAACAAACTTTTGCCAACAACTATAGCCAAGAAATTCCTGGTTATGCACAAATTTGAGGTAAATGTGATTATTTAAGGGCTTCCACCAAACGTACATGGTTGCGTAGTTCTGATATACAGGATGTTACTTATTCTGAGCAGGTACATGCCTGCACAATTCCACAGTAAGCATTCGCACCAGGTTCACAGGTGGAAGGATCTTGAAGTGCTCCAGCAGCCATTTAAATGGAGCTGGCTCAAAGCGGAGGAAATTTCAAGTCCTTAACATTATTGGTGTGAGAGCAGAGGTACTGGGGAGGGTGAAGCCAAAGGTCTTCCCCAGGGCTAGAACCAATGTTATTATAGCTCATCTCCTTACATGTACGCAAGGGCCTCATTGCATCTGCATACTACTTTTCGCTGTGGCTGCTACATGTTTTAGGAGGCCAACAATGACCTCATGTTCTTTGAGAAATCGAGTAGTGTGATGAAAGTAAGAAGCCCTGCCATGTGGCTCTTGCTGTTTAATGGGAAAAGTGATTAAAATGTTTTCACTTCTGATCAGATGACAGATAAAGCCATCAAAAGACCAATAGCATTTTGGACTTTATAAATAAGAGTATAAGAGCAAAAAGATTGAGAAATTTGTACAAGGCAGTGGTTAGCTTACAACTGTGCAGTTTTGTGTGCTCCATTATAGATAGGATATTAACGCCACATAGGGCATGCAGTGTAGATTCACCAGGATGATATTGTAAGAAAACTGGGATTGATACCCTGACAAGAATAGTCATCAATGGGACTAGACGAATCCTTAACCCCTTCACCTTAATTCCTTGTCAAGGAACAGTCTGGGATTTACCCAGTCAATGCCTAAGAGTTAATGATGACTAAATTTGGTTCACTGAATTGTTTTATGGCAACCAGTTCAGATTATATTAGCATTTACACTACCAACCTCCCGTCAGGATCTGCAGAAGCTATTGAGTGAATGTATTGAGCCAATTGTCAAAAAAGTCAGACAACAAAGTCATGAACTACAGTTGTTTGTCACCTTAGAATCTTAGTTAGCAACACTTAAACATTGAGTATGCAAATAAAGGTAATTAATTAAATAAATAACGGCTTACAAAGGGACTAATACAAAAGCAAAATACTGCGGACGCTGGAAATTTGAAATAAAAACAGAAAATGCTGGAAATACTCAGCAGGTCAAGCAGCAGCTGTGGAGAGAGAAACAGATTTAATGGCCCTGATGGTCGGTATGATGGTGTACTCTCAAAATATGCCGTCATACCGCCTTTGAAACTGAACTTGCGATCTGTCAAGTTCCGACTACACATAACTTCACTGCGTCTTTCACCTTCTCATACAAATGAATGTGCTGGTGAAAAGTTGGGCTAGTTGTCCACCTACTGTGAGGTAATTATGCTGAACATTTTTAAGTCTGGTACAAGCAGGTGCAGGAAGCCTGTTGCACGGCGTAAGGGGATTGGTATTCTGGTTTCATTAACTGTCCATTATCTTTACAGTTGTTTTCCATTTGGTTAACCCTAACAGTTTAATGTCAATGGTAGATTTATTTTATGTGAACGAACTGTGGTGTTTTCATGCACATATTGGATGACCAAGGCAATGATTTTTTTTTTAAAGAAACCTCATAAAAAGAAAGAAAAAGAGAACTGGGACAAGGGGACGATATCAGAATATAGGGATAAAAGTAATAGACAACTAGCGTCCTTTCACACCCTACTAAATCTAAATTATTAACTGGTGCCATACAATAGGTAAATATTTATCTTCAATTATTTGCTGCCATTGGATAGGTGTAGCTTTTTATTTTAAACCATGGACCTACCCATTCTACACCTAAATGTCTCATCATCTCTTTGTGTAAAAAATACAGTTTGTTGACTGAATATTTACAGCACCCCTGATATAAACCCCTTTACAAGTGGCCATACATAAACTTTCACTTCCATATCCTACATCAAACAATGAACATTTTCTTCTCATTTATTAGAAAAGTCAATTTTAGTAGCATACACTTTTTTTTTAAAAACCTCCACTATATTTTGCATTGCAGGAATCCCTTTTCAGATCTATTCAATGTGCCTTAAACACTGGCTACAGTCACCTGGGGTTTATATATTAACTAATTAAAAAATAAAATGACCACTTCAACCGAATAAATAGATCTTACATTGTATGATAGTGATAGTTCCAACATAAAAAGTTGGCTTAATGAACACCACACTGGTTGAATTACCTGTTTACCCAGAATTTCATTTTGGGAGTATTGGATTGGCAATTGGCTAAGAGTCAGGAAATGAAATAAGCGCCGCCCCCACGCAATCTAAGGTTCGCATGTGCACAAAGGTGCGCTCCTGGGCTCCGTGAGGCACTACGCTGCGCACCACTCTGCAGTGTTTGAAACAAGTTCTCGAAGGGGAGTTCACACAAGTTAAGTGCGGAATTCCTTGCGATATGAAAAGCTGAAAACAGTGGAAGTCAAAGAGACTTGGGGGTCCAGGTACATAGATCATTAAAATGTCATGAACAGGTACAGAAAATAATCAAAAAGGCCTTTATATCTAGAGGACTAGAATACAAGGGGGTAGAAGTTATGCTGCAGTTATACAAAGTCCTGATTACACCACACTGGAGTACTGTGAGTAGTTCTGGGTATCACACCTTAGGAAGGATATATTGGCCTTGGAGGGAGTGCAGTGTATGTTTACTAGAATGATACCTGGACTCCAAGGGTTAAATTATGATGAGAGATTACACAAATTAGGGTTGTATTCCCTAAAATTTACAAGGTTAAGGGGTGATTTGATTGAAGTTTTCAAGATATTAAAGGGAACAGATAGGGTAGATAGAGAGAAACTATTTCCGCTGGTTGGAGAGTCTAGGACTAGGGGCGTAGTCTAGAAATTAGAGCCAGGCCGTTCAGGAGTGAAATTAGGAAATGCTTCTACACACAAGGGTGGTCAAAGTTTAGAACAGTTTTCTTTTATTCGTTCCTCGGATGTGGGAGTCGCTGGCAAGGCTAGCATTTATTGCCCATCCCTAATTGCCCTCAAGAAGGTGGTGGTGAGCCGCCTTCTTGAACCACTGCAGTCCGTGTGGTGAAGGGAGGAGTTCCAGAATTTTGACCAAGTCAGGATAGTGTTTGACTTGGAGGGGAACTTTGAGGTGTTGGTGTTCCCATGCACCTGCTGCCCTTGTCCTTCTAGGTGGTAGAGGTCGTGGGTTTGGGAGGTGCCGCAAACGGCAATTGATGCGAGATCAATTGTTAATTTTAAATCGGAGATTGATAGATTTTTGCCAACCAAAGGTATTGAGGGATATGGGCCAAAGGTGGGTATATGGAATTAGGTCGCAGATCAGCCAAGATCTCATTGAATGGCAGAACAGGTTCGGGGGGCTAAATGGGCTACACCTGTTCCTCTGATGTCGGCAGCGTATGCCGTAGTTACGCCACCGACCACGAATTCAGGGGCAAAGTTTCAGGTCGATGACCTTTTGTTAGATTACAAAGCGAGTTATGTCTTAGTAATTCTGCATTAACTGCTTGCTGATTATAAATTTACTGTTGAACTCAGTGTTGGAGCTTGATATAAATTGCTAAGATTAATTTAGCATTTGATTCCTTAGTTAGATGACAAGTTAATAACATTGGTGCAGAAATTCCGATCCCTACGGGTGGGAACGCACTGTGTACTCACCCGTGGGGACATCGGAAATGCCGGTTTCAGGCATGCATTGCGCATGTTTTTCAAAAAATAAAATTTTTGTTTGAAATACTTAATTTATTGTAATTTAAAGTTATTTTAAAAATGGGATAAAAAAAAAATTTTATTTAAAGTTTTACTAAGTTTTGGGGGTGATCTCTCTTCATAATTTGACAGGTCTTCCTGTCAAATGTATGAAGGGAGATTCCCTTCTCTGATTGGCTCCCCATGGCCCACGTGATCCCAGGGACGCTGCAAACCGCCTGCGCCTCTGGGATACATGGGCCCTGCACACCAGCAGTTTGGAGAGGCCCAGCAGCGGAACTCTGCACCTCCCGGGAGCTCTCCAGTCTTGGCACAGATTTTTCCAGATCGCAGCCCTCCGCCCGCGGGAGGCCTGCGATCAGAATTTCTGGGCCATTAAATAGTCAGTGTACTGAGTAGTTTAAAGTCTATGGGCCGTATTTTGTGACCCCCACAGGTGTGTACGCACCCGTAGGGGCCACGCAAGTTCTAGGTTTAGGCATGCGACGCGCATGCGTGAAAACTCGGAACTTGCGATCTGTCAAGAATCCTCTTGACAGCCGTGGATGCGCACTTGACAGATGATCGCATCCTGGGAGATAGGCCTCTGCAGGTGGAGAGTTGTGCTATTTGCCCAACTTCTGCCCGCTGAATGCCTGTGAAATTCTATGCCTGCTTTTACCAGCGTAAGAGTTTTAAAAAATAGAAAAATAAAATTTTATCACTCATTTATACATTAAAAACCCTGTCCAATAAGGCAAGTTTATTTTTAGCAACGTTAAAACATTTTTAAAAAATTCAAAAAATTTAATTTTCGTTTAAAATATTTTTTAAATGGCATTTTAATTAATTTTAAATATGTAATTTTTAAAAATTTATTTCAATGTGTGTGTATTTTTTTTAAGTGATCCCCATTCATACTTATGGGAGTTCCGTACGTACACAACACCCATAAGTATGAATGGGGATTCCCTTCTTTTATTGGTTGGACCGGCCCACGTGATCCCAGGGGTGCTTGCGAACTGCATGTGCCC
This sequence comes from Somniosus microcephalus, assembly GCF_052327205.1. Taxonomy (NCBI): domain Eukaryota; kingdom Metazoa; phylum Chordata; class Chondrichthyes; order Squaliformes; family Somniosidae; genus Somniosus; species Somniosus microcephalus. The sequence goes on from NC_140987.1 coordinate 135,718,292, forward strand.
CTGGGATACGTGGGGCTTTGCCTGCGCGGACCCAGCGAGACCCAGGATCGCAAGCCTCCATATCTCCCGGGCCACCAGGTGCATTCGTAGATATTTTACAGGTCAGAGGCATCCGCCCGCAGGAGGCCTCCGATCGCATTTTCAGGCTCTATATGCTCGTAGTTAGCAGTTTTTGTAGAATTTATATAGCCATGTCATTTTGAATGGAGATACTGGTCACCTCATCATCTTCTGGGAGGATGGTGTATGGTTCTATAGTTCTAAGTATGGCACAGAATGGACAGAAAGTTAGTTATGATGCCACATGGATATTTCCCATAGGAGTTTACAGAACTTAAAACTGTCCATGGCAAAAAAAAATATAAGCCATCAGACTCAAAAGTGATTTTAGATATGACGAAACTAAAATAAATACTGGGATATGACATTTTGTGAACAAAGTGCTAATGATTGCTTTCTGTTTCAATGGTTTCACAGTGGTTACTATAAAAGGACCATGGCCCCTATAATCAGGAAGCTGAATTTTGCTGTACCCTGTTCTTGCAGAGTTGTATGATGCTGAGGATTAACAATTACCCTAATTGTAGTAATCTACTTGTACAAAGTGTAGCTCCATGCTGTGCTGTACACATTTTCTGCATAGGTGGATATTACCCACAAAGTTGTTATAGGCTGAAGCAACTGATATTTATTTTGCTTACGTAAGTTACTGCCATTCAAAGTAATTTGGTGTACATGAAGCACTTTGAAATAGTTTTGAGATGCGTGATATGATATTTAAAAGCATTTAAATTAAAACTTTGTATTTATAATTGTGGAAATATGAAGTATAAAATAAGTCAAATCAAATCAAATCAAATCAACTTTTATTGTTATTGTTAGTGCACAAGTGCAGTACAACAAAATGTAGGCATGCGGCTCCCGAGAGTGTACATTTAGATTAAGACATTTAAACATTCAACATACATTTGGCTTGTAATACATTAACATAAACATAACCATAATAAAGTGCATTGGCAGATGTGCAGGCTTTAGAGTTTATTTGTGGAGTTCAGTAGGATGACAGCCCTGGGAAAGAAGCTGTTCCTAAATCTGGTCGTACAGGTGCGAATGCATCTGTAGCGTCTCCCAGATGGCAGGAGGGCGAACAGACTGTGGCTGGGGTGGGTAGGGTCTTTGATGATGGACCGTGACCTCCGTAAACAGCGTTTCTGGTATATGTACTCTATGGTCGGTAGCCGGGTGCCAGTAATGTGTTGGGCAGTTTTATTGATACATAATATTGAACAAATATTCAAAGTAATTATGAGCATAGGCAGTAATGGGTTAATTACCCTTTTTGAGAAATGTCTTTGGAGATTAAATTCTCTGGATTGGCAGATTCTCCCTCCTGTGAACTCTTATGCCCTTTCAGTCTCTGTCTGTGTGTCTTTGTAATGTACATATCTGGTTACAGAGCGCTCCTTCTGATGGAACTTTTAGAACTGAGAGTGAACTCAAATACATTACAATTTAATAACCTGTTGGGTGTTGGAGGCACCATAGTGTTTAATAATACAAAAGCAATATAAGTTCATATAATATACATTGGTGCCAAGCCCTTATTCTTGCTATCCATTTTTTTTCTCTTATACAAGTACAACCTAAGGACTTGCAACTTACCATGGTCTCTATTTCATCATTTTTAATTTAACCTGCATTACTCATGGCATCTCTTTGAATTTTGAGTCTCTCCATTTCCATCTCCAGTTGGCTGCCAGCTTTTTTTTTGCTGGAAGCCACGTCTGGCTTGTTCTCAGTCTCCCCCCTTCCAATTTCCCTCTTGCATTTTTTATACTAACTTCTGATCAAAAGGAGATGTATATGCTTATCTTTATTTTGATGTCGCTGCTGCTTACTTTAGCTCTTCTGAATGTTTTGGCATTTGATCTAATGTCGCCAAAAAAATTGGCAGTGGAGAAAGGAAGTCGGGGGTTATCTTTTCATTCCAGGATAATCCTGGAGTAGTAAGCAGTTGTAGCAGAGCAGGGCCCAGTAATGCATGATGTGGTCCATCCAGACCAGGTAATGAATGGCTAAGCTAGTTGGGCATCATATACGTTCATACCTGCACCCCTTAGACTTGAGGCAGAGAAGATAAAGGAGTGATTGAGCAGATCAACCGCTGCAGAAGTAGTGTGGTGAATGGGGGGTCAAAGATTAGACAGTTGGGTGTTTGAAAGTGTCATAAGTGAATTAGGGAGAATTTTTTCCAGGGATGGATGCAGAGGATTTGGAGTAGGAAGGGGGATATGAGTGGTGATAGCCTTGTTTGTGATTTGAGATGATGGGAATAGAGAGCCAAGTGAAATAGCAAGGTTGAGGGTGTGGCTGTAAATATGGGTAGGGGAGTTTATATGGAGGAAGAGGTTAAAGGAGGACAGTAGAATAGTCAGAAGAGATGGGGCAAGGTGAATTGAGTTGAGCTCAATGCAGGGGCTGAGGAAGGAAAGGACTGACAATATCTCAGTGAGAAGCTTAGGTGGGTGGTAGAGTATGATGATTTTAAAGGTCCGGTGAGAGGGATGGAATAAGGTGAGATGGTCAAAGGAGGAGAAGGTGCCAGAAGAGTAGACGACAGACCAAGATGAGATTTGGTGATGAGTGCCACCGCGGAAGTTTTGGCAGGACAGGTGCTGAAAAGTATAGCCAGGCAGGGAGGCTTCCTAAGGGGAAAAGTGTCGTCACCCATAAGCCAAGTTTCCATCAAGGCTATCATGTCCAGTTAATCATCCATAGTAAGGTCATGGATGGCAAGAAAGAAAAGAAAGAACTTGCTTTTATACAGTGCCTTTTGCGACCTCAGTGCATCTGAAAGTGGTTAACAGCCAATTAAGTACTTTTGAAGTGCAGTCACTGTTGTAATGTAGGGCACCATGACAGCCAATTTACACACATTACCCAATCTGATCTGTGGCAAGGACAATGTTCGTAAGTGAATGGACATTCTGGAGGGAGATGCAGAGAGAGGCGATGATTGTTGATCGCTGGCAGGATCCATGGGCTCAGTGGTGGGAGGGGTGAACCTGATGGGAAGGAGGTTGTAAGAGTAGCCTCCAGCTGGTGTGCTGGGTGGGAAGGTCTGCAAGAGAGGAAAATAATTGGAGTTGCTGATTGTAAGGAGGCAGCAACAAGTGCCTCAATGGGCCCTTTGGAGAATGCTGGGAGAGGCACAGAGGAAAGCTTATCCAAGTAGGAGTCAAGCTTGGGACAGTGGAAGGAGATTAGGAAGATAGAGGAATAGTGAAGGTTCAGGGTAGGGATGGAAGGGCAAAGTACCCAAGAGGAGAAACGTGAAAGGAGGCATGACTCTAGTCCAGACAGCAATCAAAATGCGAATGCGAATGGACACACAGGCAATTCAGGTTATGTAGGCATGGCACAGATTAGGATAGATATACCCTTGGTTGTAAATGGAGACTGGGAAGAAGGTAATAAGAGAAAGTCCAATGTTAAAGTTGGAGGTCCCATGGTGGGATGAAATTGACTTGTATAGATGGGTGGAGTCAGCTTGGAGCACCGACAAACTAATGTCCAGGATCGGAGATGGGTATGGAAACACAGTGAGTCCAGGAGCTGTCTGAAGGTCAGAGTATTAGTGGGCTCACTGCTAGAGGTTTTCCGTGGAAAATGGAGAGCCGAGGAGGCGTGGAGAATCAATCATTATTCAGCATAGGTTGATCTAGGGGTCCAGCAGAGGTAAATAGTGGCCTTGGTGATAAGTAGTGCACACCAATGGATCCACTATACTAGCAGAGAAATGAATGGAGTCAGCAATAATGGGAAGCCGGGGGAAAGCGTCAGAGCAATGGTCTTTCAGCCGCAGTGTAGCAGAAGCCAGAGCAGGATGAGAACCAGCAGGAACAGATAGAACTAGCTCAACATAGCGTGAAAAATTCTCAGCAGAGGAGCAGAAAACTGAGGATGTAGGAACAGGCCAGGTGCAAAAATTGAGATGGACTAACAGAAAATACAATCTCTGTAGAAAATGGTGGTGATGTTGGCGATCACTAAGGTCCATAAGAAGTGGAGAAATGGACTTTGACTCAGGAGAAAGTGGATTTCTGTCTAGGAACCACACAGTAGCTAAAAAAGAGAGCTTTCAATAGGTTGTTTTTAAAGTTATTTAAATGTTACTTTTATTGAGGAAGGAGATGGCATTGTACTAAGCTGTCTACTTTCAATGCAAATGTTGATTTAAAAACTTAACTATATTTTAATTTTCCTATTTTGTGCTTGAGTAGTACAAGAGTAGTAAACATAGGTATAACTGGACTGAGACAAAAACTTAAATCAAGGAAGCATTTCTGCCAATTCATGAAAATATTTTTCCCTGAGGAACTCTGTGAAGAACCAAGCTGTACTAACATTACATGACCAAAAATAAAACAAAAACATTAATTTTAGAGCAGGTCTAAGTTAACCTCAATGCTTTGGTGGTTAATGTACTGTTGTGGAGTACTTCTATGAGAAGGATGTTGAAATATTATTCGGAATTGTATGTTTAATGCATTGTTATGCTACAAATTTGCTGCCAAGTTAACAAATCCAACCCCTGTTCTGGCTGAGAATTGCACTGGTATGTAGATTTCAGCATGTTTGGCTGCTCATGGATGGACACACCTAAATGTGGTGCTACTTTGCACACATTTATGCACATTAGCAATGGCAAACTGTTTTGGAGAGACCCAGAGTAGCAGTGCTATAGGCTGTGTTATCCCTGCTGATGAGAGTGAGGTGGCATTGTTTAAGGTGGCTTAATCCCTGAGTTACTTGTCATGTAATATCAGCTAGAGAAGCTAGAACAAATCCTGAATTGTGAAAAATAGCAACTGTGTGGCTTGGGTAGAATGCTAAGTAAAATGTTAAATAATAAAGTGCTGGCACAACAGTTTTTGATGCGAAAGGGACTGCGATCAAAGCAGAAATTCCCTGGACCTAGCCAGGAGTCAAAATGACCAGGAATGGTTTTGAAATAACTGAAGATTCCCAGTCATCCCTGGAGGGTTGACAGGTGTGATAGTATTATCACTTGCTGTGGTTGCATCTGCAGTTGAGACTAGGTGTAGTTTTTTTCCCTTTCTTACTGAGCATAATTAACTCATTCCTTTCAGGGTTTCCTTCTGAAAGCTGTTATCATGAAACCCTCTCATAGGCTGTATTTCCAGGAAGCCCTTCCACATATCTTCCATTAGCTGTATTGCCAACAAGCTCTTCAACTCTCCCATTAGCTGTGCTTCCAGAGTATGATGCAGCCATTGTGAACCAGACACAGGAGACATGATCTTACGTAATACAGAGGGGAGGAAGTTATGTTTCAGTTGTATAGAGCTTTGGTCAGATCCCATCTGGAGTGCTGTGTTCAGTTTTGGGCATCACACCTCAGGAAGATTATACAGGCCTTTGAGGATTTCAGCGCAGATTCACCAGAATTATACTGGGGCTTCAGAGGTTAACAGAAAACTTTCGATTTACCGGCACCTAAATAACCGGAGATCTCGGTTAACCAGCAAAATTCAGGAGTAGGTTCAGGTAAGTTTTACTTCATATTGTACTTGCCTTCCTCGATCTGTTGCTGTGCAAGGGTGTGGCTGCAGCTGTTGCTAAGCTACAGAGACGCTTGGAACTTGTGACCATTGTTCTGAACCTGTTGCTAAGCAACAGGGGTTGTTGCTTTATACGGAGATCTCATCTCTCCGTATGTTTTACTATAGCTTTCGGTTATCCGGAATTTTTGATGAACCGGCACCACGTCGGTCCCGTCGGTACCGGATAAAAAAAAGTTTCCTGTATGAGGACAGGTTGCATAAACTTGGCTTGTATTCCCTTGAATATAGAAGATTAAGGGGTGGTCTGATTGAAGTGTTTAAAATGTTAAAAGGAATTGATAAGGTAGATACGGAGAAACTGTTTCCTTAAGTGGGAGAATCAAGAAAAAGGGGACATAATCATAGAATTAGAGCTAGACTATTCAGGAGTGAAATCAGGAAGCATTTTTCACACAAAGGGTAATAGAAATCTGAAACTCTCTTCCCCAAAAAGCTGTGGATGATGGGAAATATGGAGCTTTTAAGACAGAGATAGATTTTTGTTAGGTAAAGGTATCAAGGAATATGGAGCAAAGGTGGGTAAATGGAGTTGAGGTGCAGATTAGCCATGATCTAATTGATTGGTGGAGCAAGCTCGAGGGGCTGAATGGCCTAATCCTATTCCAAAGCTCCTGTGTAAAGCTTGTTAATACGATTAACTGGCAGATAACCTTGATTTGTTCACAAAATGATAGTATGTCCAAGTGTTCTTGTTTGGTAGCTATAGCTAGTTTATACTGGCACAAAACAGTACCTGATTACATCGTTCCTGGACTTGGGTCTTACATCGTTCCTGGACTTGGGTCTTAAGTTGTCCCTTATTTTGCATTGGCACAATATGCAAATACACACCACATGTATAAACATTCTATTGGGTGATCGCTTTGCTGAACAGCTCCATTCAGTCCGCAAACATCACCCAGAGCTTCCGGTCGCTTGTCATTTTAATTCACCGCCTCACTCCCACTCTGACTTCTCTGTCCTTGGCCTCCTACACTGTTCTAATGAAGCTCAACGGAAGCTCGAGGAACAGCACCTCATGTTTCAATTAGGCACTTTACAGCCTTCAATACTCAACACTGTGTTCAACAATTTCAGATCATAACCACTTCTCCCATTTTTTCTGACAGCAGCTGTTGGTAATGATTCTGCTATTGCCATTTACACCTTCTCTAGAACCATCTTTTGTTTCTTTACTTGTCCCATTACCATCCCCTCTGGCCTTGCACCAACATGGCCCAGATATTCCGATCGCAGGCCTCCCGCGGGTGGAGGGCTGCGATCTGGAAAAATCGGCGCCCTTACCCGAGGGCTCCCGGGAGGCACACAGTTCCACTGCTGGGCCTCTCCAAACTGCCGGTGTGCAGGGCCCATGTATCCCAGGGGCGCAGGTAGTTTGCAGTGTCCCTGGGATCACGTGGGCCATGGGGAGCCAATCGGAGAAGGGAATCTCCCTTCATATATTTGACAGGAAGACCTGTCAAATATATGAATGGAGATCACCCCCAAAACATAGTAAAACTTCAAATAAATAAAAATAAATCACATTTTTAAAATGACTTGAAATTACATAAATTAACTATTTTAAACAAATTTAAATTAAAAAAAAATAATAATTAAAGTTTTTAACGGGGCTAAAAATAAACTTACCTTTTTTGAAAGTATTTTAAATGATAAATCAGTGGAATTTTTTTTTTTTACTTTTTTCAACTCTTAAGGCGCAAGAATTGTAAGTGTTTTCTGCGGCCGGACGGTCTCCAAAAAGCGGAAATATCCGCCCGCAGAGGCCCTTCTCCCGGGCAGCTGGAGGATCTGTCGAGAGCTTTCTTGACAGATCAGAAATGCCGGTTTCCAGCACATGCGCAGTGCATGCCTGAAACCGGCATTTCCAATGCCGCTATGGGTGGGTACACAGCGCATACCCACCCGTAGGGATCGTAATACCCGGCCCATTGTCTTTTGTTATTTAAACTCTCCTGCCTTCCAGCTTATCACAGACTTTTCCTTTTGTTCTTTCCTCCCATCCCTCCTTTCCCTGCTTCTGTATTTGCTTAAAACCAGTTACATCTCTAACTTTTTCCATTTCTGATGAAAGATCATCGACCTGAAACATTAACTCTGTTTCTCTGTCCACAGATGTTGCCTGACCTGCTGAGTATTTCCAGCATTTTCTGTTTTTATTTCAGATTTCCAGCATCTGAGTATTTTGCTTTTGTACAAGGATTCTAAGTTCTACATTATGGGCTGGATTTTCATTTAGCTGTCGGGAAGGAGGTGGGACTACAACTTTCGGGTTTTAGCCCCGCCTCCATCGACATCCGGCCAATCGACGCGATTTTCCCTTAATTGACCTTGTTGAGCCCGACCAGCGGGCTCAGCAGGCCAATTAAGGGCCGCCCGGCAACAGGTGACGCCACAGACTGAAATTTCATCTGTCAAGAGTTTTTGACAGATGAAACATCAGTGTTTCACAGCTGTTTGAAGCTGTCAAACACTGACAGTCTGACTTCTAACCTGAGCCCTTCTACGCAGACTCAGTTAGAAATCTCACCGACACTCAAAGCTGAAGGCTGTCACTTTTGACAGCTCGCTGCCATTCAGCTTTCAGTGCCGGCTGAGTGATGGACTCCCGAAGCCTAGAGGAAGAAAGACTGTTAAGGTAAGTACAGGTAATTTAAACTTCTTTACACACTTTAGACACACCAAACACACTTACCTTTGCACTTATGCACCCATCACTCACCTGAACACCGACATCGCGACCCCTCCAATCCTTCAACCCGACGGCCCGCCTGCTCTAACCTGGCGTGGTTTGGAGCTGTCGGGAATCCCACACGACACCCCTCAAAATAGGGATTAGGCTAAAAACTGCCTGTTAACTACCTGTTAACAGGCAGTTAATTGGCACTAATCCCTTCCCGCCTCAGGTCGGCGGGTCCCAGTGCGGGGCGGGTACCCACCTCCCTTGAAACTTACGTGGAGGCGGGTTTTGGGCAAGATGGTGTCGGGACCCCCGAATTCGGGATTTTTGCCCCCCCGCACGCCTGAAAGCCCGCCTCACGGCACACTGAAAATCTGGCCCTGTGTGTCCTATCCTTGCAATCGCAGTGGCATTTCTGATCAAAGTTAAATTTTTTTTAATTAATTCTCAGGATGTGAGTGTCACTGACGAGGCTGGCATTTATTGCCCAACCCTAGTTGCTGAGCCGCTTCAGAGTGCAGTTAAAAGTCAATCACGTTGGTGTGAGATTGGAGTCACAAATAGGCCACACCAGGCAAGGATAGCAGATTCCCTTCCCTGAAGGACATTAATGAACCAGTAAGGTTCATGGTCACTTTTACTGATACTAACTTTTTATTGCAAGATTTGGACTGAATACAAATTCTCAAACTGTCATGGTGGGATTTGAACTCGTGTTCCCTGAGTTATTATTAGGAGCACCTGGGAAAAACAAGTTCAATTAAGACAAAAGCAAAATACTGTGGAGGCTGGAAATCTGTAATAAAAACAGAAAATGCTGGAAACATGGAAACATAGAAGATAGGAGCAGGAGTAGGCCATTTGGCCGCTCGAGCCTGCTCTGCTATTTAATGAGATCATGGCTGATCATCCAAATTCAGTACACTGTCTCTGCTTTCTCCCCATATCCCTTGATCCCTTTAGCCTTAAGAAATATATCTAACTTCTTCTTGAATATATTTAATGAATTGGCCTGAACTGCCTTGTGTGGTAGAGAATTCCACAGGTTCACCACTCTCTGGGTGAAGAAATTCCTCCTCATCTCAGTCCTAAATGGCTTACCCTTTATCCTTAGACTGTGACCCCTGGTTCTGGACCCCCCCCCCCCGCCATCGGGAACATCCTTCCTGCATCTAGTCTGTCTAATCCTGTTAGAATTTTATAAGTTTCAATGAGATCCCCTCTCATTCTTCTAAACTCTAGCGAATATAAGCCTAATCGACCCAATCGAAACACTCAGCAGATCAGGAAGCATCTGTGGAGAGAGAAACAGAGTTAACGTTTCAGGCCGATGTTCTTTTCATCAGGGTCATTGACCTGAAACGTTAACCCTGTTTCTCTTTCCAAGTTTAATTAAGCCCTCTTTTTCAGTTGCTGAGGCATTCTAGGTGCATTATGGTGAACAATTCTACTTTGAATAGGCTTTAAGGCCTAAATGAACCAAAGCACTATTGGAACACAGGCTCCCAGTGTGCTATGCACAGGCTCGCTGCACTTGGATGTGCAGTATTGTGGTAAACCACTGTTATCGTTCACAACCGTTCACTATTGTTACACTGTTGTTATCACTGTTTACACTGTTGTTATCACTACACAAGGTTACCTCTTGCCACGCACGCTGTTATACCTGGGCTGACCTCAGCTGACTCCGCCCATGGCTCCGCCTGCTTGCCCAGGTATAAAGGTGACCGCTTGGCTAGTATTCTTCCTTGTTGGAACCGATCACCCACGAGGGTGGGCTCTGTTATTTAGCCAATAAAAACCTATAGTTACTACCTTAACTCGTCGCTTTTCATGGACTGAATTGATAGGTATATCAAGTATGCCCCAGGCCTTTGCGTCTGATAAAATAGGGACCTAGCACCTGGTGTACTTCAGGAAAATCATATTGTTTTTTCTGGTTTTCATGCCAAATTTATGCTGTGATGGACATAATTTAGCATGAAAGTCCAAGAATAATGAGATCAGTACTGTACTGCTTTGGAGATTGCTAAGCAATATGATTGAAGTTAAGATTAGGCGGTTATACTGAAGAGAATCTAGCCTCACAGTGATTGTGATCTGAAGGCAAACTGTAAGATGTCCCATATGTCAGTTATACTGCACCAAATGATGCAGTATCAGGGATAGTTCTAAGAAACTACAGTGTCCACTCACACCACTCTCAAGTCAATAAAGCAGGAGGGTGAAATTTGGCTACGGCGGTAGCGACAAATGGCCAATGGTGAATCGGTAGCCCATTTTACATCCTGCCTGATTTTCTTTTTCATTCACAGTGTAAAACAGGCTGCCGATTGGCTATCATCCATTTTGCACTTCCACCTCAGTCAAATTTTACTGCTTAGGTTTCTACACAAGTGTACATATGTGCATCCATGTTTGTGAAATATCCAATGTTTCAAAAGATTTAACACAGCTCTTTTCCACCATTAGGAATTTGAAAACAGGTCAACAGGCTTGCATGGATTCTTTTAAACTCTGCTCTTTGCAGCATTATGTGTATGTTTGGCACCAGTGCAATGCGAAAGATTATGCCATATTGACATTGATGTTGAATGACTGATATTGTTAAAACTACAAGTTCGATATTGGTGTGGTTGCTATATTAATGTCCATATTGGGTTTATGAGCTGTTTGAATTAGCTTTGTGGTCGACAGACTGTTTGATATAAAATGGAAATGGGTTCATGACTATTAAAACCCCTTATTACCAAGATTATGTCAAACATAAACTCATTGATTTCACAGGTACATTCTCTCTTCAAAAAGATTGTTACCCCAAACAATTGTGTGATGTTTCCATTTGCTTGATTTTGAACTTCTTTGTTTGAATGTATGTTGGCTACAGTGACCCCAATTTTAATTTTACCGCTTTGAAGGGAACAGGGCAGGTGAGTAGTTAAAATTGTGAAAATTGATTTACCACCCCTATCCTGCCAGAAATCCACTCCTGCCATTTTAACTGCAGCACTGAAACGTGTCAGAAAGGCATCAACTGGTAACAGGCTGCAGGAGGGCTGACTGTATAGGATATAAGTGACTCCTTGAAAATTCCTATCCACTTGCAGCACTAATGTTTCCAAGGATGTCTTTCCAATGCGGAGCATAGGTTTGAACCCAAAGTCTGCATAGCAGCTGTTTGAGCTTGCATCAAAACTGCAAAGCACGCAAATATGGACTCCTTTTGTGATGGCCTGACTGTAGCGTCCCTTGAGGTGGGCGCACTCTCTAAGGTAGACTGCACAATGCTGATGCCATCCGAGATGACACCAATCAGGCTGAAGCCAGACTCCTTCATACATCCAGCCATGGTGGTGAAACTCCTTAGTAGCACTGCCAATATTTCATACAACTGCTTGTGTGAGGCAAGCAATTTTCTTCTCATTGCTGAGCCCTGGAAGTCCTCATCTCTGTCCGCCTCAGCAGAGGTAGAAGTGGACCTTGCCATCTGTTTTACTGTCTCCTGAGCTGTCCCTGACACCACTGCTTGCTCCTGTGCACTAATGCCAGGTGCATGATCATTGTGTAGACCCCTCTACCTCACGCTCTAAGTCAGTTGCAGTGAAAATTTCTGTGCTGGTGCTTGCAAGTGATGGAGCATGTGACAGCACCTCCTCAGAAGGACTCTCCTCCTGAGGTGTCTTCTTCAGGGGCTCTGGTTGTTGAGAAGGACCTAGAGGAAATAGAAATGGGAGAAGAGTTAGGATGGCATTGAGAGGCTGCACAGTTGCAGAAGACATGCATCACAGTGTAATTTGATGTAGTCAGGTTGGCTGGCTATGCATTTTTCCAGTGCTTAATGAAGGGGTACAAGTATTCGTTAGAGACCATGTTCAATGAAGCCCTCAGTCCTGAAATGCCTGATGTGCACAGCTCTGGCAGGCCCACAAATTTCCATGGCTTGATGTTCCAGCTCACTCAGGATCATCAGGTTAGCTGTTCCTCCCCTCATCTTGCTCCTTTCATGATTATTGTGCACCGTTTTGTCAGTAAGAGAAGGCAAGGTTTAGTGAGTGGCTACTGAAAAGGAGTGCAGATGTGTGGGGCTTATGCTGGCACTGCATATGCTGAGAAGGAGAAGAAGCAAGATGCAAGCAGGATGAGGAGGTATTGAATGGGAAGCAAGTGTCTGGAATGCAAAGTGAGGAAGGACACAGAGAAGTTGCTGATTTTGGAAAGGCTACCAAGTGAGAGGAGAATGGTGCTAATGGCTGGTGTGAAGTGAGCAAAGAAGGGGTGAGTCTGTTTGTATTGTGAATGAGAGCTCATTAGTGATAGCTAGCTCTTGTGCTGGGTTGTGAAGAAAATGGTAGAGGGAAGGGAATTGTTCAGAGTGCTGGGGGAGGTGTGGGGGGACTGCTGCCTTGTGTTGTAGAGAGAAATTTAAATGAAGAGCAGTACTCACCTGTACTATTCTGGTGAGGTAATTGAAGTGCTTCCTGCACTCTATCCAAAAGAAAGAAAGACTTGCATTTTATAGCGCCTTTCATGACCACTGGACATCCCAAAGTGCTTTACAGCCAATTAAGTACTTTTTTTTTTGAAGTTTAGTCACTGTTGTAATGTAGGAAATGTGGCAGCCAATTTGGGCACAGCAAGCTCCCATAAACAACAATGCGATAATGACCAGATAATCTGTTCTAGTGATGTTGGCTAGGACACCAGGGATAACTCCCCTGTTCTTCTTCAAAATAGTGCCATAGGATATTTTACTTCCACCTGAGAGAACAGATGGGGCCATGGTTTAACGTCTCATCCGAAAGATGGCACCTCCGACAGTGCAGCACTCCCTCGGAGTGTCAGCCTAGATTTTTGTGCTTAATTCCCTGGAGTGGGACTTGAACCCACAATCTTCTGACTCAGAGGTGAGGGTGCTACCAACTGAGTCACAGCTGACCCAAATCCAGGTCCTGGGGGTGACACTTGGAGCTGATGACTTCTGAAATCTTTCTCCATGCCTGGTGGACAGATTGTTTGGCAACTCTCCTAGCACTGCTGTGGAACAGGAGCTCCCTCCTGGCCCTCACCTCTCCCACAAACTCCTCCAGGGAGACTTCTGAGAACCTGGGGCTTGCCTGCATCTCATTTCATCGAAGATTGATCTTCCACCCCCTTACAAAAGGAACAAGCCCCAAGGGAATACAACCTAACTTTAAGAGGTGCATTGCCGCTTTAAATAGGCCTCTGGCTGACCCGCCGGAAATTGCTCCCCGGAAGTGGGTGGCTTCCCTATTGGGTCAGTCATATCAGTGGGAAACTCACCGCTGAAATTATAATGTGGCCTGGGAGTTAAAATACCCTAGGCCTATTTTTGACTGGAGCGGGTGAATTTGAAACTGAAACCACAATTCACCAATCGAAAACTGGCCCATAGTTAAAATCGGGGCTACCGTGTTTTTGTGGCTGTAAATGCTGTGTATTGATACAGTACTTGGAACGTATTGTTAAAGTGCAAATGAAACAAATACGCCAGCAGGAACCTTCTTGCTGTCATAATGTATTTAACTTGTTCTTTCAGTTTCTCGCCAGCTGTTTCTTCTTAGCTCATATGTTTTACCTGACTAGACCAGTCATTTAGTGGGTACTTCATTTTTGAGATATGTATACAAGGTTAGTGATAGCTAGCCATCAGTCGTTGAATGCTAATGATATAATTTTGATAGTGATACGTATTATTATATCACATTGAGCTGAAACACATTTAAATTTGATGCTATTTAGGAGAACATGGATAGATAATGATTGAGAAAAGAAAAATACCTTCACAGTTACAATTAAAATATATATCTATAAAACCAAAATCAGAAAATATTGAGATGTTATTTTTAAAGTTTTTTGTTGGTAATTCCCAATATCACAGTAAAAAGTTTATCTTTTCACATTTAAAGAAAACCTAGAAACCATATCATGTTGTTCTATGTAATGGTGCAATGCAGAAATGAGTGCTGTTTATTACATAATTTTCCCCATTGTTTTCTAAGTGAATGTCCAATGAAGCAGAACTCTATGTTTATTATACTTACGGTTGATTCGCTAGTTGTGAACTTAGTATTTTAAGATTTTTGTTACTTTCTGCAGGAACTGCTTTCCAGTGTATTTTTTTTTGCCTGCTTCATATAAAAGTTAACATAATACTGGTATTGTAAAAGGTTTTCTATTTTTATTGTGAACATATTGACTATTCACACCAAATGGATATGTGAATAGTTTTGTGTTTCATTTCTAGTTTAAATATCTTTACTTCTGGAATCTTCCTCCTAAGCAATCAGCTTTGTAACAAATGAGTTGCTGGAGGCATAAGACTTTGCTTGAAAAATACAAGTGTTTACAAATAGACTTTTCATTACACCATTAATTGAAGTGAAAATTAAAACAAAACTGTTTTTTTTAAATCTAACTCCTTAATTTCCTTACTACTTTATTGAGTACTGTCTCTAAATTATTGTATTAAAGAGCGGTCAGTAGTTTTTCAAGATATAAATGCACATGTTTCAACTGAAGAAGTTGAATGGTAAACAGGATAAATCAGCTGAAAGAGTTAAACCTGTAATGATATTTTGTGTTTACTGAAAAATCTACCAGATTTTTATGCTAGACCAACTTTATCTATACAGCCACACAAATAATTATCTATGATAATTACCAGCCTGAAGATGAATCTCTAAATGTTTTTCTGATGATAGTGCTGGGGTTGGCAGGTGTTAAAAGTGCCTCCTAGGGACAAAGATTGAAGAGGGGATAGTTCCCACTAATCCTTGAGGCAAGGATGTTTTACATTGTATTCTGTCATGTGAAAAGGAGCCTTGTGTGGTGCCCTACTAATGAAATTTAATAGGCAAAGGTCATGTATCTTTATGAGAAAACAGAGGAGCTCTAGCATGATGAATGTACTGTGCAGGGTTCAATGGAGGGTGCTCATGGATAAAATCCATGTTTAAACAGTGTTCCATGCAACTGATAAGCATTTGACAATTTGAAAGGACTGCCTCAGATAAATATTATTTTTCTACCTTGTCACCTTTTATCAAATATAACATATTATGGGTTACATCAGATCGTATTTCATGGGTTCTTTGCTGTGTTGTACTTTGTAATACTTCACTGTTTTTGAAGGCTGCAGTTTGCATCCAGTTATGTGTGGTACTTTAAGTAGAAAATATATGCATGTATTAGTCTTTTATTTTAAAAAAGAATTCTCAAGTGGCAGCTTGCACCTTTAAAATTTGTTGATTTGTGTGTTGATTACCCATCATATAGTAATTGTACAAAATGTTTTCATGACAGCTTTTCAACTCCGACATAGACATTCCAAAGGTATGTATGTTGAAATGCACATCTTAGTAATGATGACTTGTCCCTTTTAGGATAACTGAAATGCATTGAAACCTTATGGGGACGGGGCTGGTGGGTGGTAGTGGTGGTGAGAGCTATTTGATGCAGCAGTCAGAAAACCCATGCTTTTTTAGAAGATGCATAAAACAGTTAAATTTGGAATTGCTGCTGGTTTGTAGTAGAGCAGTGATGATATCAGTTCATTTGCTGAAGTTCTACTGCTGAGTCGGGAGACACTTCAATAAATCAAACAGAGCTTGATGGATTCTCCAATTCATTCAAATGAATGCCTGGAAGAGTGAAGAAATCTTGCAGTATTCCCTATTTGACAAAGGCTGTGCAAAGAGCCTGAATGGATGAATGGTTGATTAATTTTTGCCAGAAATTTTACTGACAGCAGAAACTGTATTTTTGCTTTTACTTTGATCGCATGGTAGTATTTTTATGAAGGGTGTGAATTATTACATTTTAATGTATACCTACAGCTAAGTTATTTAATCTGCTGTCAGGTAGTTTGGCTCAGAGGTAATAATGAGGTCATACTTGCAGTACTTTTCCAAGAGTTGAATTGTTTTATTTGGTCAAAAGCCACAGCAAATACAAATGCAACCCTGTGGCATTTATGCCTATCTGCCCTCATTACCATGTTAGTGGTGTAGCCAAATTCTGATTGTTGAATGTTCCTCTTTGTTTTCCATTCTCACATTCACATTTTACAAGTTTTAAGAAACTTTGTTAAAATTCCCTCTAAGCATCTTCAAATTTAGGAATTTCCTGAATAATTATTCTTAACATTAATCTGCTGTCTTTAAACATTGAGATATTTTGTTAGCAGAATAATAAATATTTTATAGAAAGAGAGATTTTTTACATTAGTGAAGATCAAAATTATTATAAAATTGAGCACCACCTCAACACCTTGCAGCAAGAGATGAAGGAAGAGTTAATTACTCAGCGATTCTGGCGACCTGCTCATTCCCCTACCCTGAAAACTTACACATTAACTTTCCTTGTTACATTCTTCACTTCCCCCTTAATCCTGCATTTAAGAACATTGAAACCATTCAACCAACTTCTATACCAATGACATTTCTGACGATGCAGACTCAGAAGCTACTATAAAACCACATTGCAGATTGGATATATACTTGAAAAGGAAAAATTTGCAGGGCTGTAGGCAATGTTTCCTTTAAGCCGTGCGGCGCTCTGCAGCTCCTGCGCAGTGGGCTCACTGGCTTTTAAATAGGAAGAATGGGCCACCCCTTAAAGGGGCTGTGCACCCAAAAAAATTAAAGGGAACATTGGCTATCGGAAAAGAGCGGAGGAGTGGGACTAACTGGATAGCTCTTTGAAAGAGCTGACACAGACATGATTGGCCAAATGGCCCCCTTCTGTGCTGCATGATTCTATGACACCAAAGTGCCAAAGGTGATAAAGGTAATGAATTTGATTCCCAACACAATAATTGCCTTCCCTTCATTTCTCACCCAAGGGTTAACCTAGGGCGCCTTTCTTATAAGAAGGTTTCCATGTCTGTTACTTTTGAGTTGCTCTCCCACTGGTCTCGGCAAAGCTAGTGGAAGGTTGCTGTTGCTCTGTATTGTGACCCTTGAGATACTCATAGTCGGTGACTTCTGGGTGCTCGGGCCTGTGAGGGCCCAGCTACAGACCGCTGCACCTCAGCTGTTCCCGGGACAGCATAGTCCAGCTGACTTACTGGCATCATGGTGGGTGTTGGTTGAGGGAGTGATGCAAGAGCAGATGTGCTGACATCCTGAGAGGTCAACACATGCTGTTCCCATCACAGGATTACCACTCCTGTGGGGCTAGGGCTCATCACTTCTACTGACCTGTGGGAGAACAGACTGCAGCAGATCAGTGACTCATTTGAAAGCCCCTATCTATTCCGTCAATCAGTCTGTCCAAGGTGGACACATGTTTCTTGAATGTGGAGCCCAGAGCCAAAATGGCAGTTTTCTGGCTCCACTTCAGTCCCATGCTCCAGATCTTTGGCCACCTATTGTGGAGGAGTGCAGGTAAACAGGAGGGCCTCCTCATAGGTCTGCTCCTGGGCCTGGCCAAGGTGGCCATCCACAAGTTCGGGTTGGGCGCGGCCCATGGTGGTGGTTGCTCTGGTTGTCTTCCTCTCTTCTGCGGCCTTGTCTGCGCTCAGGAGGCCCTGGAGAAGGGTCATGTTTGAGGCCTTCTGCGACCGGTGTGCAATGCAAGGACTGGAGGGTGTGGTGAGCAGTGCCGATAATATTATTTAAGTTCATAAGTTTCTTTTGTTTTTACTTAAGTTCTTTATTAGTTGTCATACTTTAAAAAGGGGGCACTTTTGTTAGGTTTTTTTGTTTGATGACACTGGGGCAACCCAACGTCTCCTAGCTTAATAAAGAAAATGCAGTTATTTGAGCTCCCACCAAAGCTGCAAAGGCTGCTAATACTGACTCCTGTTATGAGGGCCTGGCTACAGCATCCCTGGAGGTGGTCACACTCTTCAAGGCAGACTGCAGAGTGTTGATGCGAGTTGACAGCATACAGGCTGAAAGTGGGCTCCTCCATATTTTCAGCCATAGTGCTGAAGTCCATCAGAACTCCAGAGAGATATCTAGGGGCAGTCCCGTGATTCATCACTGCAAAGATAATTCTCTCCGCATTATTGCAAAGAAATCTGACTTCTGGGAATGCAACCTCGCTTTAATAGGCGTCAAGAGGCCCACCGGAAATTGAGCCACAAAAATGAATGGACTGCCCGTTAACTGATGCGATCAAGTGGACAGCCCATCAATCATATTAAAAAGAAGCCCGGGAGTTAAAATTGGCCAGGCCTCATGCTGGTGGTGTCCTAGCAGCTTGCCCCAGTAGACCTGTCAGCATCTGAAAAGAGAAACAGCAGCTTAATGTTTTGGGTTACATCAGAAACCAAAATCTTTTCACCTGAAACTTTAATTTGCCTTATTTTTTCAGATGCTGATGAATCTGCTATACAAAGCTAGGTGGGAAAGTAAGCTGTGAGAAGGACACAAGCCTGCAAAGGGATATAGACAAGTTAAGTGAGTGGGCAATAAGATCGCAGCTGGAGTATAATGTGGGGAAATGTGAGGTTATTCACTTTGGTAGAAAGCATAGAAAAACAGAATATTTTTTAACTGGTGAGAAACTATTAAATGTTGGTGTTCAGAGAGATTTAGGTGTCCTTATACAGGAAACACAGAAAGTTAGCATGCAGGTACAGCAAGCAAATAGGAAGGCAACTGGTATATGGCTTTTATTGCAAGGGGGTTGGAGTACAAGAGTAAGCAAGTTTTACTACAATTGTACAGGGCTTTGGTGAGACCACACCTGGAGTACTGTGCGCAGTTTTTGTCTCCTTATCTGAGGAAGGACATACTTGCCTTAGAGGCGATGCAACAAAGGTTCACTAGATTGATCCCTGGGATGTGCGGTTTGCCCTATGAGGAGAGATTGAGTAGATTGGGGCTATACTCACTGAAGTTTAGAAGAATGAGAGGTAATCTGATTGAAACATAGGAGATTCTGAGGGGGATTGACAGGGTAGATGCTGAGAGAATCGGCTGGATTTTGATACTGGAGGCGTGATGGAGGCGGGACTACAACTTTTGGGGTTGTAGTCCCGCCTCCATTGAGTTGTGGCCAACCCACACGATTTTCACTTGATTGACCTTGTTGAGCCTGCCTTGCGAGCTCAGCAGGCCAATTAAGGGCCACCCGGCAACAGGTGATGTCACAGATTGACATTTCATCTGTCAAGAGCTTTTGACAGATGAAATATCAGCGTTTGACAGCTCTTTGAAGCTGTCAAATACTGACAATCTGTACTCCAAGTTAATTCCTTCCTCTCAGGCTGATTTAGAGATCACTCCAGAACAGAAAGCTGAATGCTGCAACTTTTGACAGCTCGCGGCCATTCTGCTTTCTGTGCCGGTGAGATGAGGGACTCCTGAGACCTGAAGGAAGGAAGGCTGTAAAGGTAAGTAAACTTCTTTAAACACTTTACACACACCAAACACACTTACCTCTGCACTCATGCACCCATCACTCACCTGAATACCGGACATCTCGAACCCTCCAAGCCCTTCAGCCCGACAGTCCGCCTCGCTAATTGGCCTGGTTTGGAGCCGTCGGGAATCCCACACTTCAGCAATAAAAATAGGGATTAGGCTAAAAACTGCCTGTTAACTACCTGTTAACAGGCAGTTAATTGGCACCAATCCCCTTCCCGCCTCGGGGAGGCGGGTCCCAGCACAGGTTGGGTATCTGCCTCCTTTGAAACTGGCATGGAGGCGGGTAGGGGGCGGGATGGGTTCGTGCCCCCCGATTTTAAGATTTTAACCCCCCACATGCCTCCAATCCCGCCTCCACGGCCCAATGAAAATCCTGCCCAATGTTTCTCCTGGTTGGAGAGTCTAGAACGATGGGGCCTAGTCAGGATAAGAACATAAGACGTAGGAGCAGGAGTAGGTCATTTGGCCCCTTGAGCCTGCTCCGCCATTCAATAAGATCATGACTGATCTGATCTTGGCCTCAACTCCACTTACCTGCCCGCTCCCCATAACCCTTGACTCTCTTACCTTTCATAAATCTGTCTATCTCCACCTTAAATATATTCAATGACCCAGCCTCCACAGCTCACAGGGGAAGAGAATTCCAAAGATTCATGACCCTCTGAGAGAAGAAATTCCTCCTCATTTACGATTTAAAATGGTACCCCTGTATTCTGAAATTATGCCCCCTAGTTCTAGATTCTCCCATGAGGGGAAACATCCTCCCTGCATCTACCTTGTCAAGCCCCTTCAGAATCTTTTATGTTTCAATAAGATCCCCTCTCATTCTTCTAAACTCCAATGAGTATAGGCCCAACCTGCTCAACCTTTCTTCATAAGACAACCCCTTCTTCTCCAGAATCAACCTTGTGAACCTTCTCTGAACTGCCTCCAATGCAAGTATATCCTTCCTTAAATAAGGAGACCAAAACTGTACGCAGTACTCCAGGTGTGGTCTCGCCAATGCCCTGTACAGTTGTAACAGGACTTCCTTACTTTTATACTCCATTCCCTTTGAAATAAAGGCCAGCATTCCATTTGCCTTCCTAATTACTTGCTATACCTGCATGCTAACTTCTTGTGATTCATGCACAAGGACCCCCAGATCCCTCTGTACCTCAGCATTTTGTAATCTCTCTCCATTTAAATAATAATTTGCTTTTTTATTTTTCCTGCCAGAGTGGATAAGCTCGCATTTTCCCACATTAAACTCCAGCTGCCAGATTTTTGCCCACTCACTTAGCCTATCTATATCCCTTTGGATATTCTTTGCATCCTCCACACAATTTGCTTTCCCACCTATTTTAGTATCATCAGCAAATTTGGTTACATTACACTCAGTCCCTTCATCCAAGTCATTAATATAGATTGTAAATAGTTGAGGCCCCAGCACTGATCCCTGCGGCACCCCACTAGTTACAGTTTGCCAACCTGAAAATACCCATTTATCCTGACTCTCTGTTTTCTGTTAGTTATCCAATCCTCTATCCATGCTAACATATTAACCCCAACCCCGTGAGCTCTTATCTTGTGTAGTAACCTTTTATGTGGCACCTTATCGAATCCCTTCGGGAAATCCAAATACACGACATCTACTGGTTCCTCTTTATCCACCCTGCTCATTACATCCTCAAAGAACTCCAGCAAATTTGTCAAATATGATTTCCCTTTCATAAAACCATGCTGACTCTGCTTGACTATATTATGATTTTCTAAATGTCCTGATACCACTTCCTTAATGATGGACTCTAGCATTTTCCCAATGACAGATGTTAGGCTAACTGGTCGATAGTTGCCTGCTTTCTGTCTCCCTCCTTTCTTAAATAGGGGCGTTACATTTGCGGTTTTCCAGTCCGCTGGGACCTCTCTAGAATCCAGGGAATTTTGGTAGATTACCACCAATGCATCCACTATCTCTGCAGCCACCTCTTTTAAGACTCTAGGATGCAGGCCATCGGGTCCAGGGGACTTGTCCACCTTTAGTCTCATTAGTTTGCCTAGTACTTTCTCGCTAGTGATAGTGATTGTTTTAAGTTCCCCCCCACACCACCCCAATAGCCCCATTGATTATCCATTATTGGGATGCTTTTGGTGTCTTCTACCGTGAAGACCGATACAAAATATTTGTTCAAAGTCTCTGCCATTTCCCTGTTACCCATTATTAATTCCCCAGACTCGTCCTCTAGGGGACTGACATTTACTTAAGCTATTCTTTTTTTTATATACCTGTAGAAGCTCTTACTGTCTGTTTTTATATTTCTTGCTAGCTTACTGTCATAAGCTATCATCTCTCTATCATTTTTTTAGTCGTCCTTTGCTGGTTTTTAAAAATTTCCCAATCCTCTGGCCTTTCACTATTCTTCGCAACATTGTATGCTTTTGTTTTGAATTTGATACCATCCTTTACTTCCTTAGTTAGCCACGGATGGTTCATCCTTCTCTGAGAGTCTTCCTTTCTCACTGGAATATATCTTTGCTGAGAGTTATGAAATATCTCCTTAAATGTTTGCCACTGCTTTTCAACAGTTTTACCCTGCAATATATTTTCCCAGTCCACTTTAATCAAGTCTGCCTTCATACCTTTGTATTACCTTTGTTTAAGTTCAGGACGCTAGTTTGAGACCTAGCTTTCTCACCCTCAATCTGAATTTGAAATTCTACCATGCTATGATCACTCTTCCCAAGAGAATCCTTCACTTCAAGATCATTAAATAATCCAGCCTCATTACACATTACCAGATCTAAAATAGTCTTCTCCCTGGTTGGTTCCACAACATATTGTTCCAAAAAACCATCCCGTATACACTCTATGAACTCTTCCTCAAGTCTACCTTTGCCAATTTGCTTTGTCCAATCAATATGAAGATTAAAATCTCCCATGATTATAGTCATACCTTTCTTACAAGCCTCTATTATTTATTGATTTATACTCTGTCATACAGTGTGGCTACTGTTTGGGGGCCTGTAGACCACTCCCACCAGTGACTTCTTACCCTTATTATTTCTTATCTCCACACAAACTGATTCTACATCTTGATGATCTAAGCCAATATAATTTCTCATTACTGCACTGATCTCATCCCTTATTAACAGCGCTACGCCACCTCCTTTTCCTTTCTGCCTACCCTTACAAAATGGCAAATACCCCTGAATATTCAGTTCCCAGCTTTGATCACCTTGCAACCACGTTTCTGTAATGGCTATCAGATCATACCCATTTATTTCTATTTGTGCTGTCAACTCATCTATCTTGTTACGAATGCTGCGTGCATTCAGATATACAGCTTTTAATTTTGTCTTTTTACCATTTTTCCCTACTCTGACCCCCTTTTTCTGATGCACTCTTATTTGTATACGCTCTGTCCCTTCCTGTCACACTCTGGTTATCATTACCCCTATCGCTACCCTGCACTTTTGCCTTCTCATCTTTCTTTGACTTTTTTAATTTCCGCTCAGCGTATCCCTCTCCCCACTATTTAGTTAAAAGTGCTATCTACAGCCCTAGTTACTCGATTCGCCAGGACACTGGTCCCAGCCTGGTTCGAATGAAGCCCGTTCCGACAGAACAACTCCCTTTTATCCCAGTACTGGAGCTAGTGTCCCAGGAATTGAAACCCATTTCTCCCATACCAATCTTTGAGCCACTCGTTCATCTCTCTGATCTTATTTACCCTATGCCAATTTGCACGTGGCTCAGGTAGTAATCCAGAGATTATTACCTTTGTGGATCTGCTTTTTAATTTAGCCCCGAGCTGCTCAAACTCCCTCAGCAGAACTTCTTTCTTTGTCCTACCTATGTTGTTGGTACCTACATGGACCATGACAACTGGATCTTTCCCCTCCCACTTTAAATTCCTCTCCAGCCCAGAGGAGATGTCCTTTACCCTGGCACTGGGCAGGCAACACAGCCTTCGGGACTCCTGCTCTTGGTTGCAGAGAACAGTGTCTATCCCCCTAACTATACTGTCCCCTACCCACTACCACATTTATTTTTGCTCCCCCCACTTGAATGGCTCCTTATACCACGGTGCTGTGGTCAGTTTGCTCATCCTCCCTGCAGCCCCTGCTCTCATCCACACAGGGAGTAAGAACCTCGTAACTGTTGGACTAGAGTAAGGGCTGAGGCTCCTCCACCACTACCTCCTGGGTCCCCATACCTACCTCGCTCATAGTCACACCCACCTGTCCCTGACCACAGACCAAATTTGAATGAATTAATCTAAGGGGTGTGATTGCCTCCTGGAACATAGCGGCCAGGTAACTCTCCCCCTCCCTGATGTGTCGCAGTGTTTGAAGCTTGGACTCCAGCTCATCAACATGGAGCCGAAGTTCCTCGAGCAACCAACACTTACTGCAAATGTGGTTGCCGTGGACCTCAATGGTGTCCACCAGCTCCCACATGTTGCAGCAGTAACACATCGCCTGCCCTGCCATCTCTAATGCATTTAATTAATTAAGTGTTTAAGTTTTGAATGTTTAGTTTTTAATCCCAGCTCTTAATTTAAACCAATGCCCAAGAAAAGAGAGAGCCCCAGGTGGGCAGAGGAAATGCTTCAAGGACACCCTCAAAGCCTCCTTCAAAAAGTGCAACATCCCCACCGACACCTGGGAATCCCTGGCCCAAGACCACACAAAGTGGAGGAGAAGCACCCGGGAAGGCGCTGAACACCTTGAGTCTCTTCACCGGGAGCAAGCGGAAGATGAGCGCAAACAGCAGAAGGAGTGCACCTTGACACAAGAACCCCACCCACCCACCCCTTCAACCAACATCTGCCCCACCTGTGACAGGGACTGTCGGTCCCGCATTGGACTCATCAGTCACCTGAGAAATCGTTTTTAGTGTGGAAGCAAGTCATCCTTGGTTCCGAGGGACTGCCTAAGAAGTGCGAAGTTTATTAACTCACTTTCCCAGCTCTGTCACCAACTTGTTTTTGCACTGTGTTTACAGGTAAGTACCTCAATTTTTAAAATGCAATTTAAAAAATGTATATACATATTTTTATTTTATTCCCCCAGGTTTTCTCACTCCTGTGATATTCCAGGTGCCAGTTATGTCTTGCCTTATTTTTTTCTTCAGCATCTGGTCTCTTCCTCTACCCTTGGGTTCCCAGTCCTGTGATCCCTGCTTGTTTTTCAGCTGTTGATCTCCCTGCACCTTTCTGGCTTTAGTTCTTGCCTCCATGTTGCCTCCAAAAGTTTATTGGACTGCTTCTTCCCTTCCTGGCCTCAGATACTTTGCTTCTGTGTCAGCTGTGGCTCAGTTAGTAGCACACTGTGGCTGCAGTGTGTACCATCTAAAAGATGCACTGCAGCAACTCGCCAAAGCTCCTTCAACAGCACCTTCCAAACCCGCGACCCCTACCACTTAGAAGGACAAGGGCAGCAGACGCATGGGAACATCACCACCTACAAGTTCCCCTCCAAGCCACACACCATCCTGACTTGGACCTGTATCGTTGTTCCTTCACTGTCGCTGGGCCAAAATCCTGGAACTCCCTTCCTAACAGCATTGTGGGTGTACCTACACCACATGGACTGCAGCGGTTCAAGAAGGCGGCTCACCACCATCTTCTCAAGGGCAATTAGGGATGGGCACTAAATGCAGGCCTAGCCAGCGATGCCCACATCCCATTAATGAATAAAAAAAAACACTCGCCTCTGAGTCAGAAGGTTGTAGGTTCAAGTCTTACTCCAGGTACTTGAGCACATAAAGCCAGCCTGACACTCCAGTGCAGTACTGAGGGAATGCTGCACTGTCAGAGGTGCCGTCTTTTGGATGAGACGTTAAACCGAGGTCCCGTCTGCTCTCTCACGTGGACGTAAAAGATCCCATGGCACTATTTCGAAGAAGAGCAGGGGAGTTAACCCCGGTGTCCTGGCCAATATTTATCTCTCAACCAACATAACAAAAACAGATTATCTGGTCATTATCATATTGCTGTTTGTGGGACCTTGCTGTGTGCAAATTGGCTGCCACATTTTCCACATTACAACAGTGACTGCACTTCAAATGTACTTCATTGGTTGTAAAGCGCTTTGAGACGCCCGGTGGTCGTGAAAGGTGCTATATAAATGCAAGTCTTTTTTCCCCACTACCCTGGGAGATTAGATTCCAACAACCTGTCCCCCTTCCCTCCTGATCTTTGCTGCAGTTTGGATCTCTGGCTACCTGTCCATTTTCCCTCCCCTAGTGCAAATATAAGAAAAAAACACAGCAACCTAGAAGCACTTCAAACAATAATTAAACTTAAGCTGAGTGACTCTGAATGTTGTAAGCTCCAGCTGAATTCCCAAAGTTATTTATTGCTCAAAGTATTTCTGGGGTTCTGGGTTTGTTTGATTTTCCATCATTTAAAAAAAAATTCCAGTGCAGACGACCTAGGTTACTTGCCTTTTCCAGGAACCCTATTGCCAGCCAGCATCGACTAATAGAAAGGGCAGGCAGGGAAGAGACCTTGTTCTTCAGGAAGACCTTTTTCCAAATTTACTTTGAATTCCTTTCCCCCTCAGAAACATTTGTCTATCTGTCAGCAGCAGAAGGGCACGTCACAATACACACGTGGGTACAGGACAGGAGTGAGGTGTGTGGGGTGTATGTTGTGGGCTTGTGGCTATACATAGAGGCTTCAGGCAGGGATCGGCACAGAATCATTCTTTTCAGCACAGAATATCCTTCGTGGCATAGTGCAAACGGTTGATAGGTGTTCAGCCACAAGTGGGGTAGGGAGGGGGCAAATGGAATAGAGGACTACAGCAGAGAAGAACGGCCAGAGAACGGGGAATCACTTGGTCAGCCAAAGAGGGGAAGGCGGCTTCAGGGTCACCCTCTCTAGGATGGGCTATCAGCCAGAGAAGAAAAAATTGGGAGCTGAAGCAAAGATGGGGAAATAGGCATTTAACTACAGAAAGGAAGTTCTGATGGTAAAGCAATGAAGGTGAGTGGGGTCAGCTGGAGGAGGCGGTGTGGGGGGGGGCGTGGCGGGCGGGGTGTGGGTTGGCTAGAGTGCTATGTAGAAAGGAGAGGATAGCTCATTAGGCAGGAGTAATAAGGACGTGAGCTAGGATGGTAGTGCAGGTGGCACAGGAGTTCAGATGCAGCACATGATGCAGGGGTTGAGGGAGTACTGCAAAGGGAATGGTATGAACGGTAGTGCATGTCAGCAACAGGAAGAGGTAGGGTAAGTGATAGGAGTGAGGCACTAACAAAGGAGGGGGATGATTGCAGGAGGGATCACATCCCTCCTCACACAGAGTATCCTCCTCACAGTGAGAAATACCACAGGAGATTTGCTAATAAAAGAAAAATGCTGGTCAGATATTTTAACTTCCTGAAGGATGAGTTGTGTTTTCATTTTTTTTCAGCTGTTGCTTTCCTCCCAGTTTCTTCCTTCTTCTTTGCCTCCCTCGCTGGCATACCCAAGTTCACATTATTCACGTGTGAGCCTCAAGACTTAAGTGTTAGCAGGGTTGTCGTTCATGGGGGTAATATCACAGGGGAGCTCAGTCCTGTTCTTAAGGACACTTTCATTAAAGCATTGCTACATGGTGATCGGGTCAGGAACCCTGACTTATTTGTCTTCCCTCACCTATGGATACTAAGGTCAATTGTGTAGTGTATGTACCCGTCTACCTTTAAGAGAACTATTGTATGTAACCGTTCACCTTTAAGAGAACTATTTTAGGTGTGGCACTACTTTGTTTGGCTTCTGTATACGGTAATACCGATGGTGACCACACCAGTATATAAGTGTTGTGCCAGGAGTTATTGGGCAGATTCGCCCTGACCTTCGAATAGTAAAGTCCTGTTTTAAGTTACTCTTGGAGTCTGTGTATTAATTAACTAAACAACCCACAGACTTTACAGTGGCGACGAGTCCGATCGTACCCTGCGGCAACAATAATTCCGAAGCAGTTAACGAGCGTCGAGAAGAGGCGAGCGTCGAGAAGAGGCAACCGCCCTCGTCATTCTGCTGGGAGAAAACTCGAGTCTGCAGAGCGGGAAAGGAGGAAGAATTCAGAGACAAAGACTTCCATCAGCAACAGGCACTGACTGTCCCTTCTGCCACGGTGAGGAGTGAGCCGATCAGCACGAGAAGCAAGGCGGCCACGGTGACTGTGAGTAAGGGAAAAGTAAAAAGAATAACCGGAGGATAAGGGCGGTGCACTCGACCATGGTCGAGGGGGGAAGGAGCTGGACAGAAGTCGGGCCCAGAGGCGCTGAGACTGGGGCAGCGTGGAGCAAGGAAGCCGCGGTACAGACAGGCTGGGGACGCAACGGCGTCGTGAGACAGCTAGACCGCGACCGGCGAAAAAGGCCGGGCAGCGACCGAAGCCACGAAGCGCTGCGACCGGGAGTGTAGGCGCGGGAAGATATTAAAAACTCAGCCGCAGCCGGGGAGGGAAGCACCGGACTGCGAGGCGGCTGGGAGAGGCGTTTGGGAGCCGAGCGAGCGGGAGAGGCAGAGCCGACCAAGGGAGACTGCGCGAGAGCCAGTCCAGCGGCTGAAACTGTTCTCCGTCAACGGGGTGTACCCAGCGCCGGTAGAGCTGAGCGAGCGGGAGAGGCAGAGCCGGCCAAGGGAGACTGCGCGAGAGCCAGTCCAGCGGCTGAAACTGTTCTCCGTCAACGGGGTGTACCCAGCGCCGGTAGAGCTGAGCGAGCGGGAGAGGCAGAGCCGGCCAAGGGAGACTGCGCGAGAGCCAGTCCAGCGGCTGAAACTGTTCTCCGTCAACGGGGTGTACCCAGCACCGGTAGAGCCGAGAGAGCGGGAGAGAGACCGAGCCCGAGCAAGGGGAACTGAGCGAGAGCCAGCCCAGCGGCTGAACCTGTTCGCCGTCAACGGGGTGTACCCAGCGCCGGTTGCCTTGCCGAGAAAAGGGAAAGCACTGAAGCCGACGCGCAGGCTGTGAATCTGAAAGCCAGCGGCCGTCGCCTGTGGGGGAAAGTGTACCCCTCCCGCTAGGGAAGAAACGCGGGAAGCCGCCATTAGGCGGGGAAGAAGACAGAAGCGGGAAACCGCCATTGAAGTGGGCGGGGAGAGAAGATAAGCGCGGGAAACCACCATTTTCGCGGGAAAACCGCCATCTTAAAAAAAAAAAGAAAGAAGTTAAAGAAATAATTCGGGGTGTTATCAGAAAGAGAGGAAGATGCCTAAGCGTGGTAACATCAACGATTTTAATGCCGAGGTAGAAGACTGGGCCACGTACGTGGAACGCATCGAGATCTATTGTGAGGCCAATAAAATAGAAGAAGATGACAAAGCTATAACCTTGCTAAACTCAATGGGCGCGAAGACATACGGGCTCTTGAAGCATCTACTATCACCAGCTAAACCGGCGGATCAGACTTTCGATGATATTGTGGCTGTTCTGAAGGAGCACTTGAACCCCACACCGTTGATGTTGGCGGAACGATTCAAATTCTATGCGAGAACGCAACGGAAAGACGAAAGCAACGCAGAATACTTGGTCGAACTGCGTAGACGAGCGAAATACTGCCAGTTTGGAGGGAATCTGACAGAGGCATTGCGAGACAAGTTCGTGTGCGGGTTGGCAAAGGAAGGAACGCAAAAGCGACTACTCGAAGAGAACGACCTTACACTTGACAGGGCTGTCCTTATTGCAGCATCGCACAAAGCCGCAGCAAAGGGAACTGCGGAAATGCAGCTAAAGACAGCAGCACTAAGTGTGGATCAAATTACCTCGACAACAACAAAATGCTATCGTTGTGGGAAGACAACACACGACCAGAACCAATGCTGGTTTAAGAACCAGGAATGTAGGAAATGTGGCAAACTGGGTCACATAGCTAAGGTATGCCGGTCAGGGAAGAAGACCAACAACCAAAGGACCAACAACCAAAGGAAGCCATCACAGGAAAAGTACAACAAGGTACACAAGGTGGCTGAGAAGAGTTCAGACGAACAGAATTCAGACTCGGACCCAAACGGCCAGGAGCTGGGTAGTCTGAGAATTCACAATGTGAGTAAGGAAGCTGACCTACAAACTATCTGGGTCATGCTAAAAATAGCTGGAATCCAAGTGAAAATGGAGTTGGACACTGGATCAGCTCTATCAGTCATAAATCGAAGGGATTACCACCGGCTATTCTCACATATACCCTTAGAGATACCAAGTTCGTATTGCAGACATACACGGGGCATAAAGTATACCCCATGGGAAAGATAAGAGTCAAAGTGAGAGATAGGGGTAAAGAACACCCAAGAATGAACTTATACGTACTACATGAGGGAGGACCACCACTTCTAGGACGGGAGTGGATCAAGAAAATAGACATGGAATGGCACTATCTAAAAGCCATAACGAGTGAGGACTCGGTGCAGACAATCAGCTCAGATTCTGAAACGGATGACGATAAGACCAACCCAAATATGAAAGACAAGGCTGAAATGGACTTGCCGACGAAGGTTGGAAAAACGAAGGCATGCATAAAGGCTTATGCTCCAGAGAAGAACAAAGTTTCAGAGCAGAACTCCACCGAACAACGACAACCTAGTTTGACAGAAAATTCTGAGCCTGTTCAAGTTACGGACATATCCATGACGGAAGAACACCGAGCTCGGACTCAAACTTATTTCAAATTACGACAACAATTAGAACAATTGAGTTACCGTCTCGTACAAGAGATGAAAACAATGAAAAAGTTCTATGACACCGAATGGGAGAATCTGGAAAGACAACAGAAGCAGCTAGCTCAAGCAGAGAGCGACCATAGAGCCATCGTGACCAATTACCGATCACATCTCCCTTATGCTGTTCAGGAGTTAGAATATTTGCAGGAAGAAGCAAATGAAGAGGAATCTTCAGGAAGCCAGGATTTTATTCCAGTTCTTCTCTACGACTCCTTACAAGCAGAGTGTGAGAAGTTGAAAGAACAGTATGAACAGGCCCAGGCTACAATTCTGGAAGGGGTTAACTCGGCAACCTCCGAAAAGCTAGTTTCAGTGGAAGCATATGAGCAACTGAAGGTTGAACATGAGCAAGAAGTCCAAAGGCTGCAGGAAATTCTTGATGAGCTCAAGGCCAAGACAGACTCATCGGTAGAAGTTCCATCCATAGATGAGAAATTAGAGGTGAAAGACATGGCAGAACATGAAAGACAAGATGTACAAGAACTCATAAAAATATTAAAGGAAACCCAAGACAAATATGGGGCGGCAATGACCGAGATTCAACAACTTGAAGAACAGATTCAACTGGGAATCCGTTCAGTGGAAGAAAAGGGAACTGTAAGAAACACAGAGACTGTAAGAATGGCCTCTGAACATGAGCTAGAGAGCATCAAGGCGCAACTTCTCCGAGCACTGGAAGCCAAAGTACAAGAGGAAAAGAAGGTGAAAGCATTGGAGGAAAAGGTGGATGAAATGGAGAAGACTCTGACCCACAGTGTTCCCGCGGAAGAGTTAACGGTCAGCCAACTCCTTCATATGCTGAAGGACAAGACTCTACAATGGGAACAATCTGAACACGAGCTTCAATCTTCAAAGGGAAGGAGTTCGGAGCTCTCAAAAGTTATGGAAATAGCTGGGGTTGCAACACAGATTTTACAGGGATGCCAAAAATACGCTGAATCACGTCAATGTGAACAGCAGAATGTTGAAACAGCTGCTCCAGTAGAAGGATTGAATAGCCTGATCAATCAAACCCCGAGGGAAGGGGAAGTGTTGAAATCACAAACGAGGCCATTAGTGAAGGATTTGCAGGAAACCCAGGAAGAGCGGGATGAATATGAACGCATGAAGAAGTCTCTTCAGGAAAGATGTCTAGGGAGGGAACAACAGTCGGCTAACGTCCAGTTGGGTACGGAAGAAGTAGCAGGCCCTCTCGCTAGACTAGCTCAGGACGACACCGAATATTACCATGACCTGTTGAGTGACACGGAATATTACGATGACTTGGTCTGCCCAGCTTGTGATGAAAACTCCCAAAGTGCAGAAATCAGGATGAAGCACTTAAAGTCTAAGGAACATAGGGAGATGGTGGCGCTACAGCTGGCAGCGGATAAGGGAGCCCCGAGAGTCTCCAAGAAGCAGAAAAGAAAAAGACGAAACAGAAGACGATAACCATCTAAATCATTATCACTTCTATCAGATCATGCATGTGGGCCCACGAAGGGGGCCAAATCAGTTGGAAAGTAGGAAAAATTACCAAGGCAGTCCAGCTGTTTGTAAAAGTCAGCACTGCTGGTTCAGCAGGACGGAAGTTCAAGCTGTTAAGCCAAGGGAAAGACTATTGGATGAGTCACGCTAGAAATGTGAACCGGCTACACCACAGAGATGTTGTTCGGACCGAGTCAAGACCAGAGACTGAATCTGTGAACTGTTCCCGCAGAGACTGAATCTGTGAACTGTTTCCCGCAGAGACTATATCTGTGAATTGTTTTACATGAAGTTGATTATATGTTATGTTTAATGGGGAATAAGTATGTTGTAAGCTAAAAAGGGAGGATTGTAGTGTATGTACCCGTCTACCTTTAAGAGAACTATTGTATGTAACCGTTCACCTTTAAGAGAACTATTTTAGGTGTGGCACTACTTTGTTTGGCTTCTGTATATGGTAATACCGATGGTGACCACACCAGTATATAAGTGTTGTGCCAGGAGTTATTGGGCAGATTCGCCCTGACCTTCGAATAGTAAAGTCCTGTTTTAAGTTACTCTTGGAGTCTGTGTATTAATTAACTAAACAACCCACAGACTTTACAAATTGTAGTGCTCCTGCTGCAGCCCAGTTAAGATCAGCTAACTTGGCACAGATAAGGATTGAGCCTGAGACATTTCCTCTTCAGAGGAATTCACTACAGTATTTTCAATTTGGAAATAGATGCAACAGTGAGACAATCTTGATTTAAAAAAAAAAGTATTTTAATGAAGAGTTTGGTTGGAAAATCCTGTTTGAGCCTAGGAAGAAATTATGATGCTTCATCCAATTCAGAAGATAGAATTATTAGTTTGATGGTGTGTGGGAGATGTTTGGATATAGACTCCAAAATCAGTGTGCTAGCTTGAGGCTCAGCTGTATAGGTAACCTGGGCTTGTTGTGGTTTAACTAATAATTGCTGGTACTTAAAAAAGAGCTTAGATTTCACAATATCGAGCAGTCTCCTGTAACACTGAACATCAAGCCCGATCTGCTGCGCTACTTCTAGTTGTGTTTTGGGACAGGTGGGAATGTTACAAATATTTTCACTGGCATCATTTATGCATCTACAAATAGAGATTGTATGCTTTTTACCACTGTACTGGAGAGCCATGCAGATGGGGAGACATGTTGTTGTCACCCTGCTGAGAAAAATTAAGTGAGTCAATTAAAGAGAAGTCTGGAAGTATTGAATAAATAAGTGGTCTGTGCTTAGAACTGAAATCTAAAATACAGGAATCAATGAAGGTTGAAGTTCGTTAATATTTATAAAGGTTGGTTTGGGTCTGGGTTAAGTTGATAATTCAAAATTATATTTTCACTTTTCGGGACACAGTGAACTAACATGGGGGGTTACTCTCAATATAGGTAAGCTGGAGTCCTCTATCTGGACATATAAAGAGGTTAAACATTTAAAAGGACAAGGATCTTATTGGAATTTCTGCTCTTGTAAATAGATACATAATGCAACTGCTGCTAAATAATTGCTGGGT